>NC_053449.1:18816271-19515588 GCF_007990345.1 Gossypium hirsutum | reverse complement strand
TTAGTAAATAATATTATAACTATTTTATGCTAATAGTTTATGTTACAAAATGAAAATAATGAATAAGGTTAATAAAATACAAGTTAGTGGGAGGAAAAACCAAAGTTAGCCTATGTTTTCCTCCATTGCCGTAACTAGAGAAAGAAGAGGAAGAAAAGCTTTGGGGAAGAAAATTCGGCTAAGGTGGATACCTAAAGTAAGGTAAGTTCAATGTCATTCTTGAAACTTATGCACCATTTGGATGATTAGTTTAACTTCTACCTATTTTATGGTTTGAAGATAGGTTTGTATGAGTTAAGTTTCGGTTAAGGTGGATTGATTAATTGGGTTTTATAAGGAAATTATGCCATAGCCGAATGTGTCTTGAAGAAGATGTCATATGTGCTTATTATAAGTATATGTATGTTCGGCTAATGAGTTTGAATTGAAGTTTCGATAGGTTGTGGGTTGAGTGGCCGAGTGAACTATAGGCTTTGCAAGGATGGAATTTACTTATAAGTTGGTTTCTTATAATGATTTTCAGATCTGGCTTTTTTTAAAGCTATTGAGTACAACATCTGGCTTTATGAAGTTAAATTTGTTAGAAATATTTTAGTTAGTAGTTATGTGTTAGGGGGATTTAGAATGTTTATATTATAGCATGTGATATGTGTGATTATATGTTATAAGCTTGGTGCTGTTTAAGGTGAATGTTGTGTATTTGTTGTATATTGTTTGGGAGCGCAGTAGGTGATTTTGGAATGCCTATTGTAGGAGTTGATTAGAACTGAGTGATTATTCATTAAGCTTGAGAGTCTATTTTCTTACAAAGGAAACTATAAAAACAAAGAGTTACCGATCTTGAGATATTTGAAGTATTGTGGGGCTGGTCAAAATGACTGCTGGATTCCTGTTCTGTTTTTAGAAATCATTATAAATTGTCAAAAATGATTATAAGATAAATTTATATGCCTTAGACTCCTTAATGAGTCTAGTTTCAAATGAGATCAAATACACACATTTGGATTTGTAAGTGAGAATTGGATTCGTAGTGAGAGTGGTCAGAATAGTCAACCAGTGAAATGGGGAAACTTTAAGAAATTTGGTATTGATTGGCCAGCCTAAAATTCTGAAATTTTATGGTGGAAGATATACGAGTCTATATTCAGGAAATTAACGGCAAGTGATTTGGAGTTAGTAGCTCCAGTTATAAGTATTTAGAACTACTGCTCAGGAAAACAGCTCGTAGTGATATGTGATTTTGTTGTAACATTAATGAAAGTTTGCCGGATGAATTATTTATTGATTAATATAAAGCTTGCTATAATCTATGTGTGTGAAGTCGGATCATATATTAATGAAAATAGTATTGATTAATTGGTTTGAAGTGTTCGCGACGAATTTGAGGTAAGTCTTCGAGTAATGATCCTACTTGAATTATATTGAAATGAATAGTCATACTATGACGGATAGTCGAATGTGCTTAGAGACTATGTTATAAGCCAATTGAAATTATGCTCTTTGTGTGCGGCTACTGAGCCGAAATTTGAAGGTTTAATAATGTTTTGTGTTTGAGCCTTAGTAACGAAGAAATGAAATGGATGTGTTATGATTATTGATATATGTGTGCATGAGCATTTGAAATATATCCGGGCTAAGACCCGAAGGCAATTATGCGAGTTGATATATCCGGGCTAAGACCCGAAGGCAATTATGCGAGTTAATATATCCGGGCTAAGACCCGAAGGCAATTATGCGAGTTGATATATCCGGCTAAGACCGAAGGCAATTATGCGAGTTATATGTCCGGGCTATGACCGAAGGCAATTATGCGAGATGATATATCCGGGCTAAGACCCGAAGGCAATTATGCAAGTTGATATGTCCGGGTTAAGACCCGAAGGCAAAGGTGTTTGCGGTTGTATTCGGTTAAATACCGAAGAAACTTGGGTTTGAATGTGAGCGTTTGTGCTGTAACTAATTCAATAAATATGCTCGACCAACCCGAATGATAAGGTGTGTTGCATGTGCATTGGAAAAGTCGATTCGTTTTAATAGTATTCGTGCGATCGGCTAACGAATTTTCGGCTTTTAGAAAGGTTGATACTTTGTGTATATATGTTGATGGAGTGTGAAGTAAGTATGATTATGAGAATGTGTGTTAATAAAGTGATTTAGTTAGCTATGTGAATGTAATACTGTAGTCAAAGCCGATTTCATTACTTGAGACTTACTAAGCTTAAAATGCTTACCCGGTTGCTTTGGCTCTCTGTTTTATAGATTTTGTTCGTTAGCTATCGGATTCGGGATCAGCGAAGTCGAAGTCATCTACACTATCAAGCTCTTTTGGTACTCTTTTAGTTGAACTCTGGATATGGCATGTATAGGACTACCCCCTGTTGTTTAAGTTCTTTTGTGATGTATGTGTGTAAAGCCATGCGAAAATGGCTTGTAGATGTGGAGTATGGCATTAGACCATTTGTGTTTATGTATGTATATATATGGTTTCACGATGTGACTATGGATTGAAATGGAAGTGTTGGGCTAATGATCAGCCATTGGAATGGCTAAATATGATCACATGTGGACCTATGTATGGCAAAACCCTAGTTGGTCCATGGTAACCACAAAATAGGTAAAGTTTATCTTGAAAACAGATTTTGACAGCAACAGTGGTGTAGAATTGAAAAATCACATAAATTCGTAGGAGTGGAATTAAATAGTGAATAAATTATGTAATCGAACCTTGATGAATCTACTTTCATATGGAAGTAACGAAACAATTATAGGAACAGTACAGAAAGAGATATTCGGGTTCTTGTGGAACAGGGCCAGAACAGTTTCTGGATTCACTGTTCCGCCTTTGGAAATTCACTATAAATTGACCAGAGATAATTAGGGGTCATACCATATATGTATGGATTCCTCTCTGAGTCTAGTTTCCATAGAAACAAACGGCATTAGTATTGAAGCCCTGTGCAGAGAGATATCCCAGTCGTAATGGGAAAAGGTCAGTGTAGTCGACCCCTGTAACATGAGAGACTTTGACTAATAAACTGTACTAATGGGCCCGACCAAAAATTCTAGAAAAAAATATATAGGTGGGGACATGAGTCTAGTTTCAGGGAAAATCACAAAACTGATTTTCGAGTTGTGAAACTCAAGATATGATTTTTGAAGCGACTAGTACTCAGACTGGGCAGTGTCTGGAAAAATTTTTAAAAGTCTGTCAACACCTCGTATTCGACTCCGGTGACGGTCTCGGGTTTGGGGTGTTACAATTTAGTGGTATCAGAGCTACGGTTTAGTCGATTCTAGGACTACCGTAATGTGTTGGGGTCTAGCTATACATGCCATTTTATGTGATTAATTGATAGTGTGGTGATTTTGACATTTGCAAATGTGTTTATTTATAGTAATGGATCCCGATCCCAACCGAGCGGTAGCTGATGATCTTGAGAGTGTAGCGCCTGCTCCCGCACAAGGGACAGCGCCGGTGGACTCTCACCTAATGCGAGTACCCGAACGATGAAGCTAGACAAGCTTTCTATAGCGTGATGAATGATTGGTTCAACCAATACATTCGAACTAATACGGCTGTTCCACAACCTCCATTCCCGACAAACACCACCCCCGCACCTACAATACCTCCGGTAACTGACCAAATAAGGTCAAATAAGCCCCCAGTTGACCGAATCCGAAAACATGGGGCTACTGAATTTAAAGCTACGGATAGCGACGATGCCGAGCAAGCTGAATTTTGGTTGGACAACACTATCCGGGTACTCGATGAGCTGTCTTGTACACCCGATGAATGTCTAAAGTGTGCTATCTCCTTGCTACGTGATTCTGCCTATTATTGGTGGAGTACTCTGACTTCTGTCGTGCCCCGGGAGCAAGTAACTTGGGAGTTTTTCCAAACTGAGTTTCGGAAAAGTATATCAGTCAGAGATTTGTTGATCAAAAACGGAAGGAATTTCTTGAGCTTAAGCAAGGTTCTATGTCAGTTACTGATTACGAGCGAAAATTTGTTAGACTTAGTAGATACGCTCGGGAATGTGTTTCGTCCGAGGCTGTTATGTGTAAACGCTTCGAAGATGGGCTGAATGAAGATATAAAATGTTCGTTGGCATTCTTGAGATACGAGAGTTCGTAGTACTTGTCGAGCGAGCTTGTAAAGCCGAAGAGCTTAGAAAGGAAAAACAAAAAGTTGATGTGGGAACCGGGGAGTTTCGTAAAAGATTCTCGGGAAAGTCTCATCAACAGGCATCGAAGAAATTTCGAGATGATGTGGGCCGGTCTAAAAGCACTTCGGGCCTTTTTAGACGAGATCGTGATCGACCCCCTGTGGGTACACGAGGCACTTCAGTCGCCAGTGTTGGGAATGAACGTCGAGGCCGAACGGAATGTCGACATTGCGGTAAATGGCATTTGGGGAGTTGTAGATTCCATGACCGCTCCTGTTACAAGTGCGGATCAGTGGACCACTTCATTAAAGATTGCCCGAGGCTGTCCGAACAGAATGTAAATCAGAGTGGGAAACCGGGTGCTACCACTGCTCGAGGTAGACCATCTAGAAATATGGGCAATGCTAGTGGTGGTCAGAGAGGATCTAGAGATGCTACGACCAGATCCGAGGCTCGTGCACCTGCTAGAGCATATGCTATACGTGCCCGCGAGGATGCTTCTTCGCCTGATGTTATTACCGGTACTTTTACTCTCTTTGATACTAATGTAATTGCTTTGATTGACCCCGGTTCTACTCATTCGTACATATGTGAAACCTTAGCATCCAGTAAGACTTTACCTATTGAGTCTACTGAGTTTGTAATTCGGGTGTCAAATCCCTTGGGTCGTTACGTGCTTGTCGACAAAGTGTGTAAGAAATGTCCCCTAGCAATTCGAGGTTCCTGTTTTCCAGCGGACTTGATGCTTTTGCCGTTTGATGAATTTGATGTTATCCTTGGGTTGGATTGGTTGACCGTGCATGATGCGGTTGTGAATTGCAAAAGTAAGACTATTGATTTGAGGTGTGCAAATAACGAAGTAATCCGAGTTGAGTCTACGGATTTGGATGGGTTGCCCGCTGTAATATCCTCAATGTTGGCCCAGAAATATGTGAGAAAAGGGTGCGAAGCATACCTTGCGTATGTACTGGATGACCAAGAACTAGAAAAGAAACCTGAATCTGTGCCGGTGGTTTGTGAATACCCGGATGTTTTTCCTGAAGAATTACCGGGTTTACCACCTGTTCGGGAGATAGAGTTTGGTATTGAGCTTATACCTGGGACTACGCCGATTTCGATAGCTCCGTATCGTATGGCACCAACTGAGTTAAAAGAGTTGAAAGCTCAGCTGCAAGAATTGACGGATAGAGGTTTCGCTCGGCCAAGTTTCTCACCTTGGGGTGCACCAGTATTGTTCGTGAAAAAGAAGGACGGAACCATGAGGTTGTGCATTGACTATCGTCAACTGAATAAAGTGACGATAAAGAATAAATACCCACTACCGCGTATCGATGATTTGTTTGATCAACTAAAGGGGGCCTCAGTGTTCTCAAAAATAGATTTGAGATCGGGTTATTATCAGTTGCGGATTCGAGATTCAGACGTACCCAAAACTGCTTTCAGAACGAGGTACGGTCACTACGAATTCTTAGTGATGCCGTTTGGGCTCACTAATGCCCCGGCAGTATTTATGGATTTGATGAATCGGATCTTCAGACCATATTTGGATCGGTTCGTAGTTGTGTTCATTGATGACATCTTGGTCTATTCAAGAGATGAGACCGAACATGCTGAGCACCTGAGACTAGTGTTGCAAATTTTACGGGATAAGCAGTTATATGCTAAGTTCAGTAAGTGTGAGTTCTGGTTAAGAGAGGTTAGCTTCTTGGTCATGTGGTATCCGCGTCGGGTATTCGAGTTGACCCGAACAAATTTCAGCCATACTTGACTGGAAACCTCCGAGAAATGTTACTGAAGTTCGGAGCTTTTTGGGGCTCGCCGGTTATTACCGACGATTTGTGAAAGGTTTCTCGATGATAGCCACACCAATGACGAAGCTACTTCAAAAGGATGTTAAGTTCGAGTGGACGGAGAAATGTCAGAAAAGTTTCGACCAACTGAAAACTCATTTGACTGAAGCTCCAATTTTGGTGCAACCCGAATCGGGTAAAGAGTTTGTCATCTATAGTGACGCATCCCTACTTGGGTTGGGTTGCGTATTGATGCAAGAAGGTCGAGTCGTGGCCTATGCGTCGAGACAATTGAAGCCACACGAGAGGAATTATCCGACCCATGATCTCGAACTAGCTGCCATCGTATTTGCTTTAAAAATATGGCGACATTATCTGTTTGGTGAGAAGTGCCATGTATTTTCGGACCACAAAAGTCTCAATATTTGATGACTCAACGAGACTTGAATCTGCGACAAAGACGTTGGCTTGAGTTATTGAAAGATTACGAGCTTGTCATTGATTACCACCCGGGAAAGGCTAACGTGGTTGCGGACGCCTTAAGCCGGAAGTCATTGTTTGCTTTGCGAGCGATGAACGTGCATTTGTCTGTTCTACCAGACAATGTGTTAGTAGCTGAATTAAAAGCTAAACCATTATTGACTCACCAAATTCGTGAAGCTCAGAAAGTCGATGATGAATTGGTTGCAAAACGGGCTGAGTGTTTTCCGAACGAGGGATCAGAGTTTCAAATTGACGACGATAATTGTTTGAGGTTCAGAAATCGGTTGTGTGTTCCAAGGAATTCGGAACTCATTTCGATGATTCTGAACGAAGCCCATTGTAGCCGAATGTCAATTCACCCGGGGAGTACGAAAATGTACAACGATTTGAAACGTCAATTTTGGTGGCATGGTATGAAACGGGACATCTCCGACTTTGTTTCGAGATGTTTAATATGTCAACAAGTGAAAGCGGAACATCAAGTGCCTTCAGGATTACTCCAGCCGATCATGATACCCGAGTGGAAATGGGATCGAGTCACAATGGACTTTGTGTCCGGACTGCCCTTGTCAGCAAGTAAGAAGGATGCGATATGGGTTGTTGTCGATAGACTAACTAAGTCGGCTCACTTTATCCCCGTGCGTACGGATTTTTCATTGGATAAACTAGCTGAATTGTATGTTTCTCAGATTGTGAGATTACACGGGGTACCGATTTCTATTGTGTCGGATAGAGATCCGAGATTCACCTCGCGATTTTGGAAGAAATTGCAAGAAGCTTTGGGTACCAAGCTGCATTTTAGCACCGCTTTTCATCCACAAACAGATGGTCAATCCGAGCGGATAATTCAGATACTTGAGGATATGTTGAGATGTTGCATCCTCGAGTTCAGTAGTTCATGGGAACGGTACTTACCTTTGATTGAATTCGCTTACAACAATAGTTTTCAATCAAGTATTAAGATGGCACCCTACGAGGCTTTGTACGGTCGTAAATGCCGTACACCATTGTTTTGGACCGAGCTCGGTGAAAGTAAAATTTTCGGAGTTGATTTGATTAGAGATGCTGAACAGAAAGTAAAGGTGATCCGTGAAAGTCTGAAGATAGCCACGGATCGTCAGAAATCGTACGCAGATTTGAAACGAAAAGACATCGAGTATCAGGTGGGAGACAAAGTGTTCCTTAAGGTTTCACCTTGGAAAAAGATACTCAGGTTCGGCCGTAAGGGCAAGTTGAGCCCAAGATTCATTGGGCCGTACGAAATCTCCGAACGAGTTGGCCCGGTTGCGTATAGATTGATTTTGCCCCCGGAGCTTGAAAAGATTCATGACGTCTTTCATGTTTCGATGCTTCGACGCTATCGATCTGATCCATCGCACATAATTAGCCCATCGGAGGTTGGAATTCAAGTCGACATGAGCTATGAAGAAGAACCGATGCGTATCCTAGCTCGTGAAGTAAAGGAGTTGCGAAACAAAAGAGTTCCGCTAGTAAAGGTGTTATGGCTCAAACACGGGATCGAGGAAGCTACTTGGGAGACCGAGAGCTCAATGAAAGAACGATACCCAAACCTATTTACCGGTAAGATTTTCGGGGACGAAAATTTCTTAAGTGGGGGAGAGTTGTGACGGCCCAAAGTTGACCCTAGTCGAAAAGTGGTTTCGGGACCACGAAACCGAGTCTTATAAATAATTAAAAATTATATTCTGTGTTTATGATGTGAGTAATTGCATGTGTGAAAGTTTCATGCATTAATTTGATCATCTTTATGTGAATCTTTTTTATATGGACTTATATGAAACTTTGTTGGAAAGTGAGAGGCTAATTTACAATGGTCTAATAGTACATGCATTGAAAGGAGTGGTTTTGCATGTCAATTTACCCAAGTTAAATATGGTGGCCGGCCATGTTATGGAGTAAATAATATTATAACTTTTTTATGCTAATAGTTTATGTTACAAAATGAAATAATGAATAAGGTTAATAAAATACAAGTTAGTGGGAGGAAAAACCAAAGTTAGCCTATGTTTTCTCCTCCATTGCCGTAACTAGAGAAAGAAGAGGAAGAAAAGCCTTTGGGGAAGAAAATTCGGCTAAGGTGGATACCTAAAGTAAGGTAAGTTCAATGTCATTCTTGGAAAACTTATGCACCATTTGGATGATTAGTTTAACTTCTACCTATTTTATGGTTTGAAGATAGGTTTTGTATGAGTTAAGTTTCGGTTAAGGTGGATTGATTAATTGGGTTTTATAAGGAAATTATGCCATAGCTGAATGTGTCTTGAAGAAGATGTCATATGTGCTTATTATAAGTATATGTATGTTCGGCTAATGAGTTTGAATTGAAGTTTCGATAGGTTGTGGGTTGAGTGGCCGAGTGAACTATAGGCTTTGCAAGGATGGAATTTACTTATAAGTTGTGTGTGTATGGCTTTATTTGCTAATGACATTTAAGAGTTTAAATCTTGAATAATGTTATGCATAGGTTTCGGCCATGAATCCTTGTGTTATAACACTTGCTTAATAATGAAAGAACATGAGCTTAAAGCTTGAGTAACACTCGGCTTTAGTGTAAGTTAAAATTTGTTAGAAAATAATTTTCAAGTTAGTAGATTATGTGTTAAGAGAGGGATTTAGAATGTATATATATATAGCTGAATGTGATATGTGTGAATTATATGTTAAATCAAGGCTTGGTAAGCTAGCTATTAAGGTGAAATGCTAATGTTAGTATTTGATTTGGTAATAATCTGTTTGGGGACAGCAGCAGTAAGGTGATTTTGGAAAATCGCCATAAATTGTAGGAGTTGAATTAGAAGCTGAGTGAATTATGTCATTAAAGCTTGAAGAGTCTATTTTCTTACAAAGGAAACTATAAAAACAAAAGAGTTACCTATCTTGAGATATTTGAAGTATTGTGGGGCTGAGTCAAAATGACTGCTGGATTCCCTGTTCTGTTTTTAGAAAATCATTATAAATTGTACAAAAATGATTATAAGATAAAATTTATATGCTTAGACTCCTTAATGAGTCTAGTTTCAAATGAGATCAAATACAACACATTTGGAATTCTGTAAAGTGAGAAATTGGATTCGTAGTGAAGAGTGGTCAGAATAGTCAACCAGTGAAATAGGGGAAACTTTAAGAAAAATCTGGTATTGATTGGCCAAGCCTAAAATTCTGAAAATTTTATGGATGGAAGATATACGAGTCTATATTCAGGGAAAATTAACGGCAAGTGATTTGGAGTTTAGTAGCTCCAGTTATAAGTAATTTAGTAACTACTGCTCAGGAAAACAGCTCGTAGTGAATATGTGATTTTGTTGTAAACATTAATGAAAGTTTGCCGATGAATTATTTATTGATTAATATAAAGCTTGCTATAATCTATGTGTGTGAAAGTCGGATCAATATATATAATATTATTCTGAAAGTAATACTTGAATAGTCGATTAATGACTATTTTAAATTTTGTTGAACTTAAGCTCAAGAGCAAGGGGGAACTAGATCCGATAAAGGGAAGGAAAAAGTAATTGAATAGCCGTTGAAGTCGTTCGACGACATTTGAGGTAAGTCTTCGAGTAATGATCCTACTTGAATTATATTGAAATGAATAGTCATACTATGACGGATAGTCGAATGTGCTTAGAGACTATGTTATAAAGCCAATTGAAATTATGCTCTTTGTGTGCGGCTACTGAGCCGAAATTTGAAAGGTTTAATAAATGTTTTGTGTTTGAGCCTTAGTAACGAAGAAATGAAATGGATGTGTTATGATTATTGATATATGTGTGCATGAGCATTTGAAATATATCCGGGCTAAGACCCGAAGGCAATTATGCGAGTTGATATATCCGGGCTAAGACCCGAAGGCAATTATGCGAGTTAATATATCCGGGCTAAGACCCGAAGGCAATTATGCGAGTTGATATATCCGGGCTAAGACCCGAAGGCAATTATGCGAGTTAATATGTCCGGGCTATGACCCGAAGGCAATTATGCGAGATGATATATCCGGGCTAAGACCCGAAGGCAATTATGCAAGTTGATATGTCCGGGTTAAGACCCGAAGGCAAAGGTGTTTGCGGTTGTATTCGGTTAAATACCGAAGAAACTTGGGTTTGAATGTGAGCGTTTTGTGCTGTAACTAATTCAATAAATATGCTCGACCAACCCGAACGATAAGGTGTGTTGCATGTGCATTGGAAAAGTCGATTCGTTTTAAATAGTATTCGTGCGATCGGCTAACGAATTTTCGGCTTTTAGAAAGGTTGATACTTTGTGTATATATGTTGATGGAGTGTGAAGTAAGTATGATTATGAGAATGTGTGTTAATAAAGTGATTTAGTTAGCTATGTGAATGTAATACTGTAGTCAAAGCCGATTTCATTACTTGAGACTTACTAAGCTTAAAATGCTTACCCGGTTGCTTTGGCTCTCTGTTTTATAGATTTTGTTCGTTAGCTATCGGATTCGGGATCAGCGAAGTCGAAGTCATCTACACTATCAAGCTCTTTTGGTACTCTTTTAGTTGAACTCTGGATATGGCATGTATAGGACTACCCCCTGTTGTTTAAGTTCTTTTGTGATGTATGTGTGTAAAGCCATGCGAAAATGGCTTGTAGATGTGGAGTATGGCATTAGACCATTTGTGTTTATGTATGTATATATATGGTTTCACGATGTGACTATGGATTGAAATGGAAGTGTTGGGCTAATGATCAGCCATTGGAATGGCTAAATATGATCACATGTGGACCTATGTATGGCAAAACCCTAGTTGGTCCATGGTAACCACAAAATAGGTAAAGTTTATCTTGAAAACAGATTTTGACAGCAACAGTGGTGTAGAATTGAAAAATCACATAAATTCGTAGGAGTGGAATTAAATAGTGAATAAATTATGTAATCGAACCTTGATGAATCTACTTTCATATGGAAGTAACGAAACAATTATAGGAACAGTACAGAAAGAGATATTCGGGTTCTTGTGGAACAGGGCCAGAACAGTTTCTGGATTCACTGTTCCGCCTTTGGAAATTCACTATAAATTGACCAGAGATAATTAGGGGTCATACCATATATGTATGGATTCCTCTCTGAGTCTAGTTTCCATAGAAACAAACGGCATTAGTATTGAAGCCCTGTGCAGAGAGATATCCCAGTCGTAATGGGAAAAGGTCAGTGTAGTCGACCCCTGTAACATGAGAGACTTTGACTAATAAACTGTACTAATGGGCCCGACCAAAAATTCTAGAAAAAAATATATAGGTGGGGACATGAGTCTAGTTTCAGGGAAAAATCACAAAACTGATTTTCGAGTTGTGAAACTCAAGATATGATTTTTGAAGCGACTAGTACTCAGACTGGGCAGTGTCTGGAAAAATTTTTAAAAGTCTGTCAACACCTCGTATTCGACTCCGGTGACGGTCTCGGGTTTGGGGTGTTACACTACACACTTACTAAGTACGTTAGCTCACCTTTAGGCCTCACTCGGCTCCTAAGGTTAATAAAAGACTCATAATAAATTTTTTTTAATTTAAACTAAAATATAAAAGCTTAACTAAAACATAACAAAAGTTCTTGTAGTCAAGCTCCTCAAGTACGAAAACTAGTTTAATCTACTACACTGAATTACGGTAGATCACAACTCATATGACTAATCTATTGAGTAAGAGTGCACCTTTCAAGTGGACTGCAGAGTAACAGGAAAGTTTTGAGAAGCTTTAGTCTGTGTTGATTCAAGCACCAGTTTTGATCCAGTCTGAATCTGAGAAGGATTATGTGGTGTACAGTGATGCATCTCATATTGGTCTTGGATGTGTTTTGATGCAAGATGGTAAGCTTGTGGCCTACGCCTTGAGACAACTTAAGCCTAACGAATGTAATTATCCAACCTATGACCTTGAGCTTGAAGTTGTTGTCTTCGCTATCAAAATTTAGAGGAACTATTTGTATGGTGAGAAGTGTATTATCTACACGAATCACAAAAGCCTTAAGTACCTCCTTACCAAAAAGGATTTAAACTTGAGGGAGAGGATATAGATAAAGTTGCTCAAAGATTATGATTGTACCATTGAGTACCATCCGGGAAAGGCAAATGCTGTGGCTGATGTATTGAGCAGCAAGTCGATGACAGATTTGAGAGCGTTGTTTGTTAAGTTAAACCTGACTGATGATGGAGATTTGTTTGCGGAGCTGCAAGTAAGACCTACCTTAGTGGATGAGATTCGATCGAAACAGTACGTTTATGCATCTCTCGCACCTTGATTCAAACAGATAGAGGAGGGTAAGACTACAAATTTTAGGCTTAACTCTGAAGGAGTTCTATGTTTACATGGGAGATACTGTGCTCCCAATGATCAAAATTTGAGACAGTCTATTCATCGGGAAGCTCATAGTATCCCATACGATATGCATCTTGGAAGGAATAAGATGTACCAAGATTTGAGGGAACAATATTGGTAGCTAGGACTTCAGTGTGAAGTAATCGAGTATGTTAGTAAGTCTTTGACATATCAGCAAGTCAAGGTTGAGCATCAGTTCCCCTCTTATTTATTAAAGCCTATTCATATTTCTAAGTGGAGGTGGGAATGTGTGACTATAGACTTCATTAGTGAGTTGCCTTTAACACCTACTAAGAAAGATTCAATCTGGGTAATTGTGAATAGACAAACCAAGTCAACACATTTTCTGGCTGTTTGTACTGATTATTCGCTGCATAAGTTGGAGAGGTTGTATATTTCTGAGATTGTGAGAAGTTTTGGTGTACATGTGTCCATCATTTCCAAATGGGATCCTCAATTTACATTATATTTTTGGAATAAGTTACACGAGCCTTTGAGTACTCGGTTGAATTTTAGTACAGCCTTTCATCCATAATTTGATGGGCAGTCAGACCAAGTCATTCAAATTTGGGAGGATATTTTGAGGGTTTGTGTGATTGATTTCAGTGGCAGTTGTGAAGAACATTTACCGCTAGCTAAGTTTACATATAACAAAAGATTTTTAGTTGATCATTCAGATGGCTTATTATGAAGCATTGTATGGTCGCAAATGTCGTACACCTCTACGTTGGATTGAGTTGGGGGAAAATAAGATACTGGGTTCGAATTTGGTATAAGAGACTGGGAATCTGGTGAAACTGATTCAAGATCAATTGAGAGCAGCACTTGATCGGCAAAAATCTTATGCTGACTTGAGGTGGAGGGATACAAATTTCAGTGTTAGAGATCAATTTTTCCTTAAGGTATCACCATAGAAAAGGGTATTGAGGTTTGGTTGTAAGGGAAAACTTATCCCAAGGTTTGGTCACAAATGCACCTAGGCACAAGGTTCATTTTATTTTATTTTTTCACTTTGCTTACCGATTCTAACATTGAGGTTGTTATGCAAAGGTGTAGTCTTAATTGTGAAACTCAGATTCGTGATACATATTCTGGAAGCGTGCATTTTGGATGACCGATTAAGTAAGTATTCTACTAAATCACCAAAATGAGAAATATACATCAAAATATCATTATATTGATATGATACAATTTTTTTTTCAAATCTAAGGATTCGAGGACTAATATAATCTCTTAGAGTTGAGAAGTAGAATCATTATTGTCGGGACGTACGAATCCAGGTGTAGGGTTTAATCTTCTTAAATTCTGTGAATCATTGTTAATTAAATAAATATATTTAATGATAAATATTTGTATAAGAAATTTTGAAACTTGAAAATAATGAGAATACACCATGTATTCAATCGTATTGATAAATCCGTTAAAACAAAGGATTTTCAAGTGATTTTGAACTTTCAGATCTGTAAAATAAGATGTTTTGGTGTGTTTTTCTATTAAATGAGATGTATATGATTTCCTAACACTCATGTCTTGTGACATATAGCATTATTTGATATGCATGAAGAATAACCATGCCACTGTTTCGACTGATATTCTGATTTGCATGTTAAGCATGCCACTGTATCGATTCATAATTAAATCCTGATTTGCATGTTAAGCATGCCAATCGTAATGAGATCTAATTCGCATGTAAAACATGCCTACTAAAAATTTTGTTTCGCATGCCATATCACATGCATGGGGTTGGGATATGATTGTACGGAGGAAGTTTCTGGTAGTTTAATAATCTACATACGTTGGTGGTTTAACCACAATATCTTACAGTATATCTACAAATTTTGGTGGCTTAACCACAATATTCTATATCTGACGACTTGTCAGCATTATCTTGTGGCTTGTCTATATTATTGGTGTGTTATTGGATGGACAAGTACTAGGGAACTCATTATGGTGTGTACTGGAGATGGGTAGAAAATATTTTCTAAAAAGTTGCACTATTTTTGAAAAAGCATTGCATTGACATCATCTATGCATACTGATAAATATGATTTTGAAATTATATATTTTTATATATGTCTTAATTTCTATTGTTTTGCAAATTGACCTACACTGGGCTTTAAAAGGTCAACCCTTTAATTTTATGATTTTTCAGATAATAATCGAGGTTAGGACATGGGCTCAGCTTTAGGAAGTGGACTCGGATGTTTTTGAATAAGCTATTATACTTTATCATTCGATATTTTGGGTCTATTATTTATTATTTTGAACTATGTCTTGGGACTTTTTATTTGGATTTTTAGTTTTTGGATGATATTGCATGATTGGGTTTTTTGAAACTATCACCTAAGACGGTTTATAAATTTGGTAAGAAAAACTAGATTTTTCAACCTAAACGACCAACTCAACTTAAAGTTGTTATTTCAAAATCAAGACTTCATTTTCGAAATCTCAAAGCTATCTGCTCACTTAATCAATATTTTACAAGACATGTCAAAAATCACAATTTTAAATCAACATGTGAAATTTTAGTTATTTTATTTTCCCCTGCAACACGATGTTTTCTGTAAGTATTTGAAACTCGAGTTTTTCTAAGTTAATATGTTTATGATAAATTCTTTCCAAAAGAAGGTTTATAAACACTACTTGTCTTTTTATAAGGAAATCAAAATGTCGATTTTAAAGTATGACAATTTTTTAAATAAAATAGCTAAATAGTTTTTCACGCCATCAACATGGTTAATGTAATCTTCGAAATTCAACCATAACGTCTAGGTCAGGTTTAAGGGATTACAAAATCCATAAATGAATTCTAGATCTATTCTCCTTAGATCCATTTTGATGTACTTTCAGTCCAATTAGTCGCATCTATGCCTCTATCTTCTAGAAGTCATCCGCTTCGATGTCCAAGACAAAACATCTCCCTAACTAGACTTGATAGACGACATATTAGTATTTCAAGTGGTTTGCTCATTTCTGATTAGACTAAAGACATGTTTAGGTTCGTCTATAAGAGAAGTTGTATTTTTGTATTACGAAGTGACAACGTAATATCATGTAGTAATAGTTAAACATTAGACAACCAATGAGTATTATTTGCTTCTATTATGCTTTACATGCAACAACTATGTGAAGATAATGTACAAAGTATTAATGTAATTCATGAATAATTTTATTAACCAATCTATTCGAAAAAAGTACAAGTTTACATAGATGAAAATACTAACACCTTTAAGTTTTTAATATTAACCAATCAAATTGCGCAACATGTATTAAAAACGAAAAAATATTGTGTGACATGTATTAAAAAATTATAAAATGAGTTTTTTATTATATATTTTCTTAAAGTAAAAGAATAAGTTAAGGATGGGAAAAATCTAAGAATGGTGTGGGATTGGGAGAGGAGAAAAGGTTGGCGGGTGAAGGGGGAAACTTGAGAATGGTCAATGGACTAGAGAGGGGAAGAAAAAATTAAGAAATAAATTAAAAGTTTTAATTCAATTTAATTAATAAATTTAAAAACAATTTAAATTAAATATTTTTCAATACATGTGTAAAAATCTTGCAATGGAAGTATTGTGCACGCTCAACAAGATAATGAGGGAATAATTTGCGGAACCAAGAATTTCATCTATACCGCTTACAAGTTGATCTCAATATATATTGTGCCTCTGTGGATGTGTGGAGCACAAATCGAAGAACACCAATTGCAAAATTTGAGGGTCAATTTTTTTATTTAATCCTTATAAAAATATAAAAATTTATATATTGCAATCTTAATACTTTTATCTCAAGAGAAAGAGCAAAAAACGTAAAACATTACTTTATTTCATGGCATTTATTAGAGAAAGTTGCATACTCCTTTTTTTGTTAATCTTAGCAGCTGCAGCGACCATTAACACATCTATGGATACTGGATTTAGGACCACATTTGTTGAGGCAATCAAAGTTATTGAAACAAGTAATTGTTTTGATTTGGAAAGTTGTGCATTGGCATTGCCTATTGATGCAATGTGCGGTTCCCCCTTGACACTCAATTGCTTTGCAATCATCTTCACTGCTGCATGGCAAATGTATTTGCCCTCTAGTCCTTGGTACCATTGAAAACATCACCGCTGCAAAAATATTTATATTACGACTACAGTTCAATTTTACTGAAGATAGGAGGTTGGCTTGAACAAATAGCATGAATTGAATAACTATAATTTAACCATTGATTAGTTAATATTGAATAAGAGTAAGATAAGAACTTACATGATACAGTTAGCAAAAGAATGAGAAATTTAATATTCGAAGGACCAGATTTTTCCATAATATTCTGGGGGGTTTTTTATTTAAGAGAAATTAAACTGTAATGAATTGAAAGGTGGGTGTAAACAAGGTTATTTAAAGGTGAGGTTTTCAGTGTATTATATGATTTGCTGTATTTTCCTTATAAAGCTTATGTATATTTCTTGATATGGAAATATATCCAAATAAAATCATTATTTCTACCTTAATAAAGTAAATAAAATCTTTATTTCTAGCATTCCTTTTATTGTCACGTTTTTACCATATATATATATACACTAGTTTTTTCTTGTGTAATGTACATGTTAATTCAAAGAATTAAATAAAATATATCGAATAATTTTAATTTTTACAAAATATGATAAAGAAATGTATACTTAATATTTCACAAATAAAATATTCTACAATTAATTGAAATATTTTCAACAGCTCTGTGTAATTAGTCACGTATGTTTTTTTTCTAGCATCACATATTTATGGTGGATTAATATTATAATAGCAAAATATTTAAATTTTTTTTATGATTGATATATTTTATTCATTATTTGTTTTTAATAATAGGTCTTGTAATATCCTCAAACCTCTTTAATTGTAAACAGTATAAATTCCGATAGAATATGAAATAGAAAAAAGAATTATTAGTGTTAAGTAAAGAAAATAGTTAGGTTTAAGAGAAACTTGGGAAAAGTGTAACATTGTGAAATATTAATTCAAGACATTGATTAAATTTTAAAGAGGTAAAAAGTATTGGGGCCAAAAGTGAAATTAAGCAAAACTTGAGGGGTTGAAGTGTAAATTCAAAAAAGTTAAAGGACTAAAAGCGTAAAAATGCTAAAAATAGAAAGAACCAAAATGTAAAATACATTAGTAAGTAGGGACTAAATTGTGATTTTACTAGATTAAGTGATACTCAAGGAAGGAATTGTAATGAAAGTTGAGGGGCAAAATGGTATTTTAATTTAGATAATTATCATGTATTATCATCAAATTCCCATACGAACTCATTGAAAGCATATTGTAGTTCATCAAAAGAAAATGAATTTAAATAACGTGAATTAGAAGATACATCTTGCTCTTCAAAAGCCATGAAACACGTCACCTTTGGAATTGAGGGGTGACTTTCACTTAATTGTTCATCTTTGATTTATTTGCCACTAGTTGAGTTTTCTTTCTCACAAGGCTTCTTAACCTCCCTTTCATTGTTCTTGTTTCCATAGATTACCTCTAGTTTATCCCATATTTCCTTTGTACTTCCACATGAGAAATGTAACACCCAGATTTTTAATAACCTGAAGTTAAGAATAAATAAAGGACTAAATTGAAAAAGACTAGAAGTTGGCAGAATATATTGGAAGAAACAAGAAAGCTAAAAACCAAATTGGACATTGTTGAAATCCAATTCTGGGTCGGTTAGGATAGAACCAGCCGGTTCCTTAGTGGGATACATAATAATTAGAATTGGACGGTACTCATAAGGTTGGTAATAGCGGGAAGGGATATAAATAGCAGGAGATGGCTTCCCATGGATGATTTTCTTCCTAGTTCTGATTCATTTCTCTCGTTCTTCATCTTCTTTGGTAGCTCGAAAAAGTAGTAGTGATGGAAGGTTTGACATGGAGCAGACTTCATAAGTATGAACTTGGAAAAGTAGGGAAACCAGGAAGAGGGTAAGGTTTTTAACACTTTTATGTATGTAAGTTAAAACTAAGAACATCATAACTATTTTGAGGGTTCTACATGTTTCTGTAAAATGAGTTTAAGTTAAGCATATGGAGCATAACCCATGGTTTTTGGTTGGAATGCTTAGTTGTTTGACCACCTCCGGACATACTAAAGTCCAGAGTGTGAATACTGCAATAAAATATTGAAAGACAATGCGGTATCTGCAAGTATACGAATCGAGTTGTAATATAGTTTTACAACGAAGTAGGTGAGTACACCGAGGATCGTACCTAAGGGAGGTGAGTACACCGAGGATCAATTCTAACCTAAACACTAAAAGATTGAATTAATACTTTTAAATTAGTTATAGTACGAAAAATATGAAATAAACGATTTTTAAGGTTTTATAATAATAGTAACAAAAACAAAATAACATAAAAAGATAAAATTCAAGAGATTAAAAAAGGGAAAATAAATCAAATTTGATTTTGGGTGATTAGCTCGCTTCGGTAATCTCCATCAACTGTCATTTCGGGTTCCTCATCAATCAACTAATTGCTACCATAGCAAGATCTTCCACTAACATTTAAGTCAGTAATAACTACTTATCTTTCGACCTCATAGTTCAGACTGGCTTAGGGTTAAGGTGCTAATAGATGGGAAATATTAATTTTGGGTTAATTCCAACCTTGATGACTTCCTAGGGTTGTTAGTCCTAGGGTTTGTTTGATATTCTTCATGGCTTCCATAGACAATATAAAATCGTACAAAATAGTTAACAGATCATAACTCAACTCGCTAATCTCCCATAGAGGGATAAGTTCCTCATGCCTTCCATAGATAATATATAATCGATGTAAAGAGAAAGCATGCTAGTTAAATTGACAATATAGAGTAAATCAAAGAGCTTGATTATATTGAAATTAAGCACGAATCCATAGAGTTTGAATGCTTCCACAATTCAGATCTCTTGAAATCAACAAGAACAATTGAAATAAATCTAGAACCCTAAGAAAGAAAGAAAGCTAAACTAAATTTACAAGAAAGAATCTAGGCTAAAGGAACGATGTCCATAACAAGTGACAAATGAGCCTATTTATAGCTTACAAGTGGCCGTCCTCCTTAACCCTAGGTTAGCTTATTTTTCCGAGCTTAAAGTTTGATTGTGTAGACCAAAACGTCTTTGCTCCGTGTGTTGTTTCCATCATAGAGTCGATGTCGTGACACCCTCAGTCTGTGTCGCGAAATCAAAGGTAGTCTTGAGTTTTCTCCATTCTGCTCCCTATGTTATGATATCGAGTCATCCGTGTTGCAACATAGCGGCCAATATCAGTTTAGTGCACCTTCTAATGGTCTCCTACACACTCACAAAGTGCGTTAGCTCACCTTTAGGCCTCATTCGGCCTTTAAGGTCAATAAAGTACTCAATTTTCACATTTTATTGAATGTAAATAAAACTATGAAAACTTAACTAAAACATAACAAAAATGCTTGTATTCAAGCTCCTTAAATGTGAAAACTAGTTTAATTTACTAAACTAATTTACAAAAGATCAAACTCCTCACACTTAAGTCATTGCTTGTCCTCAAGCAACACAAGAAGAAACAATAAATAAAAGTGACAACCCTTGAGCAAATATCATCCAGGTATTGACTTCGGAGCATATGACTTAGGCATTTTATGCTTACTAATAACTTTAACATGATGAGTAATTGACTTACCACTTTTGATCACAAACATATAAGTTCAGTATGTTACAAAATATACAAGTATTAAGGGTCTCACCTATAGGGATCCATCAATAAATTATACAAGTACTTTGATTATCTAAGAAGAATACAAATAGTCATTTATGCATATGTTTACTATGATGTCCATTCGTGTATAAGGATATTTAGGTCACATAGGACTTTTCGGCTTGTAACGTTTTGAGGCTTAGGACAGGTATGGAGTTCAAAGATAGAAAGCATCAAGAGGGTTACAAATATGAAAATATTTTGACACAATGCATCGATCCGTAATCTACCCCTCTTATTGACCCTTACTCATCGCCTTATTTCTCCTTCTCTTACCTTCCTTGTCTCTCCATATATAGTATGTCGTAGTATGACATAGTAACTACAGCTAGCCTTACAAGTTTTTGTGCACTAATGAATGAGTTTTTCTTTCATTTGTGACTGTGTAACTTTTCTCTTTTTCAATACATCTCACTCATGAATGCCTTTTCGTTGGTTTAGGACATTCTCTACTCATACTAATTTTCTTTTATGATTTTTCTTTTTGTTTCTCACTTTAGGCTAACTTATAGTTCATATATCAGACCAATCTTTCCTATTTCACTCTATTTTTACAAACTCTATTGTGATGTACTACTTAACCCTCAATACGTACGTCCAAAAGTCTATAGTCGTGAGATGTAGGACTAAAGAAAAATGACAAATACAAATTAACATTATCAGGCTTGGGATCTGTAATAAGGTTCATCATGAAGTGTCAACAAGCTCAAAAATTGGTACTAAAGGGGAAGTACAAATAGGTCAGCTTTTTGGCTCTAGATGTGTTTCAAACAATGCCATAGGTCATCCTTAAATTTCTCAACATTGACAAACTTAATCAACCAAACAAATACAAATTCAACTATTTATCCTTTGTACTAGCCTGCTCGTTTCCTTGTATTTTCTATATCACTTGGTATAGTTGATTGCTTAACGCCTATCTATAGTGTAAACATATAGAACTTTAGTAGTCTGATAAAAAAAAGTTAAAATCCCCTACCATCATGCCAATTTTATTTGTAAACACAAGCAACCTATGTACATACAAATCATTTGTATTTCTACAAGCTTAAGCACACCAAGGACAAGAAAAAATAAAAAAATGTAGAAATTTAAAATACACAAATTTTCTATGTTACCTCCCTACACTTTAGTTGACACCTTTTCTTCATTGTGTAGCCCATAAATAGATAAGGAAATATGTTACCCGATTGATCATGATCGCTCCAACCACTAATGGTGGGTGCTCCCTCCTTTGATCGTGTTAAGCTTAAATTATTTGTGTCTCCTTCATGTTGGGTTCCTACATAGAAATTTAAACAAAATGCAATAATAAAGAAAAAAAACTATTATGATTCCTACTCCTACAAGGTTAAAATTAAGAGTATCCAAAAATAAATACAAGTTTTCCCAAAAATAAAAATGTTCAATCATCCTCTTCAAAATCCATCTTCTCACTTCCTTCATCCTCCTCGCTATCTTGCCCCTCTTCTTCTTGTTCCATATTTGCTGGCCCAAACATGTGCAGTGTATAATTAAGGACACGGATGTTGTTTTGCCTAGCAAATTCTTGAAAAATTGGTCCTGATTCTTGCATCCACTGAATCATCTAGTCTAGCTTTGGAAGACTACTCTCACCAACTTCTTGCTAAGCTTGTGTCAACCTCTGGGATGAAGCTAGTGTAGCTATCGCTTCTTACTGTCACTTGTTCCAATCATTTATATGTTTGGCTCGCACCTCAATGTATTGTTGGAATAAGGTGTCCTGGATTATACTTCTAGAAGGTTTCAGCGGCTGCTCAGTGGATGCCATAGGTACGCCCACCTTTTTGCATAAGGCTATCACCAAATAGGGAAAACAAACTCCTACATTTTGGACACTAATGCATCTCTTCATGTTTTGGTAGATCTGTTTACCGATGTAGACTTGTTTTTTCAGCAAAATAGCATAGCGTAAAACTGCTCTAAAAATATTAATGTTAAAAACATTTAAAGTAGGTACTATTCGTGTGCACAAAAATTGAATCCATATCTTAGCTTTAGGAAACATAATTTCTTGATGAAAAGAGATTGGAATATTGGTACCTACGCGATATTTCCATTCACCCTTCCTTTCAGTCAAAAAGTTTATAATACTATCCATATCTATATCTTGAAAATATTCTAAATCAATTTCATCAATAAAATCATTCTCATAGTATGGAGCATTATAAAAGTCGCAAATAATACGAGGGGTTACTCGTACTTCTTTCCCCGCACAAGTACCATATCCCACATATAACCTTCAGTATTTCTAGACTCTTTGTCCCGTAAAGACGCATAAAACTCCTGAACAATAGAAACCACAGCATTCTCTTTTGGCATCGTCCAAAAACGTTCCCACCTATGATATCTTACTAAATTCCATATTTCCTTACATAGGATCATCAATGGATCAAATCCCTTTTTTTGGATAAAGGTTTTTCGTTGTAGTTCAGTAAAATATTTTCCAATATTCAGGTTTGTGAAATTAGGGGGTTTGGACCCATCGATGGTTTAGGTTCATTGGTTCCTTTAAATTTTCTAGGAGTCACGTTTAAACAAAAAACCAAATAAAGCAATATCCAATAAAACAATAAAAAGTTTGAGTTAGGAACAGTTAACCTCAAAGAAATCTTGAAGTCATTGTCGTTCTCGTTGGTAAATGGTTCTTTAATGTGCTCCCTTCGTTTGTTACACCGAAAGATCTTGAATGATAAGGGATTCTTACTAGTTGCAAGAAGGATCTTGGATTTAGGATTTTATGGTTTGAGAAGTTTTGGGAGATTTGATAGGATTAAGAGGTTAAGGGGATGTTAAGTATGTTTATAAGGGGTGTTAGGGTTAAGAATAGGTGTTTTAAATGGTAAGAGTCAGCTAAAACTAAGTTTTAGCCGCTGGGTTGCGCAACTGGGTTGGCTAATGTAACGTTGGGGTTTGTGTAAGTGTACATAGTCGTTATCAAGTAATAAGTAAGTATCGAGTTATCATTTCCACAGGGATTGTATTTGTGCTCAGTCACTTAATTTGTAAAATTATATTAACAATTTGGTAAATAAAAACACAACATAGTTAAGAAGTGGTGATTAAAATATATTAAACTAAATGCAATGATCCCTAATACAAATTATCCTAAGTATGCAAACTATATGGATGAAAAAGATTTTAGTAAAATTTAACACAATTTGCAACAATTATAAAACAAATAAACTAGGACAATTACTTTAATTAAACTCAATTTATTATCAACATGCTTAATAACATTCGGAAAAACATTCCATGGCAACTCGATCTTTCGTGAGCTTGGAAACCACATTAGGTCCTTCCGGAATCCTTTACTTAGTAAATACGCATTTTACTAATCCTTATTTACTAAGGGTTTCTTAGCATTCGTGTACGGTAATAGGGACGTGTTAGGTTTGAAACAATTTAATCACACAAATCTAAAAACTATGCAGATAGTAGAGCTTGGTTAGAGTTGTTACGCAACCTACAATTTAATCGGGTTAGGATCTAAATTGAGCATGCACATTTCAATTATGCGTCCATTAGCCATTGTTTGGTTAGGATCGTTCAGCTAATTCAGGTGCATTTCAATCACGTATGAACAAAATACAGACTTGATTTTAATTGAAAACATGATCGATTCAAGCACAAACATGATAAGCATGAATCAAATAAATATTATTTAATCAAAATAATCATCCTAGCTTACATTTTGTAAACAAAAACAAAGAAAACATAGCAAAAATCTTTATATTAAATTAAAGAAAAGAAAGATTAAACCCAATTTAGAGTTGTTGTCACCCAAGACTCTGACTGACAAGGCTCATTCGCTTCTTTACTTTGCTCCTTTGCTGATGGCTGTCCAAGGTGGTCGACCAAAGGTTCTTTAAGAGTCTTAATTGCTAAAATCCTTATGCAAGGATGATGAAGGGGAAAGATAGCTAAAAGAGTTGAGAGAATGATGAATGAGTGAGAGATGATGGGATGAGGGATGATTGAAAAAGTGAGAAATGAACTCTTATTTATAGGTAAGGCAAGTGAACTAGTTTGCTAAAAATAATAGTGTCCATCCTTTGAAACTTTCTTCAAGAGTGGCCGACCATGAATTAAGGAAATGTGGCTGATTTTTCCTTGATTTTTGGTCAATTTGAGTGCCACAACAACTCAAGACTAAGACTCGGTCATCAGCAAATCTTCGGGAAAATGGTTTATGACATCAGGACTAAGACTTGGTCATTAGCAACTCTTCAAGGACTTTGTACAATTAAACCAAAAAATGGTTTATGACATCCATGTGCAGTCAAAAATTAGGTTGACTTGGTCCCCAATTTGGACGGTTTAGCAATTAGAAGAAAACTCTCAAACCTGTCCAAAAATAGTAGATAGTTTAGAGGACCAAATAATATAATTTAACCACTTTAATTAATCAATTTACTTAATTAAAACTCAATTTATTAATGAATTATTAAAAATGAATTATTAAATATAACTTTATATTTCATTATTTAATTTAATTATGCATGGCCCACTTTATAGCTTAAAAATATAATATGCTCAAATTAATATAAAATAAGCCATTTCATGGATGAAAACTATATAATAAAGTATAAAATCACATTCTAATTTCATATTTTCACATATTTCATTAATTTATTAAACAATTACTTGGTTTTAAGAACAAATTTAAGTAAAAAGGTTATCAATTATATAGGAAAAATCCTATATATTTTTCAGGTTACATACTCCCAAACTTAAATCATTGCCCGTCCCGAGTAATATTCATGCACAGCATAAGATCTTACTAAGGAAAATTTTGCTAAGAGTGTAAGTAGCATCAATCTTTGTCTCATAATCATGCATCAATAAATTTATGCTCATAGACCTTCTTTATTAACAAGTAACTCATATACAAACATTTTGAAAATTTTATTCTAAGTTTCAAGATTTGTCAACATGAATCATAGTTTGCATGTATGTCACAGCCATAGATAATATTCTTCATTCAACATAATTTCTCATCAATCAAGCAAAACAATCATAAGGCTTATTTATGATCTTCATATGTTGAACTTAATACCTCCTCTCCACTAATGTAGATGACATAATCATCAAATCAATAGGTCTTTTATAAGGTTGTAATAGGGCAAGGTTAAAGGTGGGATTTTAAGAGATGAGACATTTCGATTTCAAAATCTTAACCTTTAACTTGTCTTGAACTTCTCGAAATTCAAACTTTTTCTTCAAGTGAACCTGTGGAACTCCCCTAAACTTATTTTGAACTATACTCATACTTTTTCTTTTTGGGGACTGAGCAAATTTTTCTTCACTCTTTCTTTGTCTTTTTATTAAGCATGAGCACATACATCTTTATGAAAATTTCCTCAAATGTTGATTCCCAAGACAACTTTAGTTAAGATAGGTGCAAAAAATTAGGATAATTTTAAAATGATGGTACTGGCTTATAATGTAGGTTTATTACAATGAACAAGCCTTTAAGCTCAAAATTATAGTTTCAAGGGTCTAATATCATAAGGTGGGCTTGAAAAGGCTCAAACCATCAAAAGAAAAATGGTGCCTATATCATTTTAGATTTTTATGTTCCCTAGGATTTCACTTCAAGAAAGTTACTAAGTCAATTCTAATGATATAAACTTTCATGCATGTCTAATCTCAATAGAAACTAAGTTTTCATGGAAAACATTACCTAAGACTAAAATCATAAAAATATTCCATTTTTCATGATAACATACAATCACTCAGATAAAACCATCATTCATGCTTACATACAAGTTATCTTATTAAAACGAATTTCTCTAAACATTCATTTATTAAGACATACTTATGAAAGAATGATTTGAAACATACTTGAAAATTTTAAAAATTTGAGCAATCTGCCTTACCCCTTTTAAAGAGAAGCAATGTCCTCATTGCAAGAATAAAGTAATGAATGAAAACTAAACACCAGGTAGGGTTGTAAAGAAAGAGAGGTGAGTCATTAAAACTGCTTAAATACCAATTCTTTCCTAATAACTCAATGCTAGACATGTTCATTCCCATTGCCACATCAATTAATCTTTTTTTTTCTAAGGAAGTATTTATTCATGCTTGCTATGTTTTAATTTGAAAAAATTAAATCCTAATTACTAAAGAAATAAATTCCTAATAACCAAAAAATAATTAAATAAATAACAAGACAAGAATCCCCCCTTTTATTTTTCTGACTTATTCCCCTTGGTTTCCTTAGCTCCATCTTCGCTTCCATCGTCAGTTTCTTCCGTCCATGTCTCAAAGATAGCATTTGGGAGCTCAGGAAAAAAAGTATTAGAGATATTCTTAAAAGTATTTTGAATTGAATCATCTCTAATTTTTTCATATTTCCAATAAGTTTATTGCTGATTGTGCATGAATTTGCACATATCCATCAAAATTGACAACTCTGATTTCCTCGAAGTACTTACAGAAGTCTGCATGGGAGTTGTATATTTAGGTTCAACATTTAGCTTGACTGGTTCTTCTTTTGGCTCAACCCTTGGTTCAGGGTTTTCAGCTCCTTCAGCCGATTGAGGACTATTTGGTTCCTTATCAGATTCTTCTTCTTCAGTACCTGTAACTGAATCAGCTTCAGTTTCTGTTTTATTTGTTGACTCTTCGGTTTTTGGCTCAGTTGGTTCCTCTTGCTCGCCTTGGTTCAACTCATGCACTCTTTCTACTAATCTTTCAAGATCATGACTTGTAATACACCCTTGGACATACTGCCCCTTCAGATTTGTTTGTGTTTTAACACGAGCCCTTAAGCAAAGTGAAGTGATTAATGATGGGAAATAAACACTTCTTGCCTTCTTTTTATCACAATCATGAATCTCCTTGAGGATAATTTTCCCAACATTAATGGATATTTCCGTCAAAATTGCATAAAAGAAGAGCATCCATTCCATCGAGATGGTGGAACTGTGCACGATAGGCATAAAACTGTAGTGAACAAAATAAAACCATACATTGTTACTGGTTTCAAGTATTCTTTTCGACAAGAATGGCTCCCAAACTTTCTTATAATCCATTGGGATCCCGGATTTGTCACAACATCAATCACTTGTTGAAGAAAATCCCAATTGATATTGTTCATCATTGGGTAGAACTCATTTTCTTCAACATCAGGTAAATTAAACAAATCATTGATGGACTTAGAAGTAAGAGGTACCTTTTTCTTTCGAACGATGACTTCAGTAGCATCTTGCATAGTCAAACTAGCATAGAATTCTCGAACTAGTTCATCATCGGGAAGTGAACGAGCATCACAAAATCATTCCCATTTGAGAGCATTGATTATCTTTCTAATTGGCACAGGAACAACCATCACATCATTGCTCTTCAGATTAAAACCTTTTTCCTACATCATAGGTTGATGCTTGAAAATTGAAACAAATCGCTCTTTCAGTTCTCCATCAACCATAATCGGGTTTTCAGGAGTAGTCTTTGACGATCTAGTTCTTTTGCGAGACATAGTACTTTCTCAAAAATTTGGCAGAGTTTTTGCACAAGAGACAAAAGATAAATCGACAAAGTTGGTATAACTTGCTACGGCAAAAATCCTGCGACAGCAAGGATGGTGCGGCGGTGATCTCTTTGCGACAGCAATAGGAAATTTTAGCAAAAAGAAAGAAATGGACTAGGGTTTCTTTCGATATTTGAGGTTGACAGCACAAAGAAGAGATTTAGTAATTTTTAGGGGGAAGCAAATTGCTTTGAGGGATATGAAAATTAGTAGAATGAAGAGGGGTTTATATAGGGAAAAATTAGGGCAACATGTAGCAAAAATTTAGCTACATTAAAGTTACTTGGGCGGCTAGTACTGGGTGTGACGACAAGGCGTAATTTTTTCCCTCCTTTTTGCTATCTTGGGCCTCAAATTCAGAGTGTATCTTATAAAAAATGATTAGTACTTGGGTCAAATTTCACCCCCTTTATTAACATAAAAATTTAAAATTTAAACTAAACAAAATGAAACTTAAAAATTTTAATTAGAAAATTTCTTATTAACAAATTACATTAAACTAATTCCCAAGAAAGGTTGGAGTGGTCACAGCGGTCCCGCTTAAGTTCCAATGTCCTTAGACAGAATTAATTAAATGTAATAAATTAAAAAAATAAGTTCTAATTATTTAATTATTTACACAATGAGTTTATGAAAAATTAAGGGTTTGTTAAGATGAGGGATGATTCAATTTGCTCAACTTCACCATTCCAGTAGTGTTTGAGACGTTGACCATGAACTTTAAATGTACCTCCATAACTATCGTATAATTCAATAGCTCCGTAAGGATAAACTCGGTAGATGGTATAGGGTCCTTTCCATCGGGATTTCAACTTCCCAGGAAATAACGTCAGCCTTGAATTAAACAACAACACCTTCTGACCTTCTTTAAACTCGCGAAGTTGTATATGAGTATCATGCCATCTCTTTGATCTTTCTTTACACATTTTGGCATTCTCATAGGAAAACAACCTCAGCTCTTCCAACTCATTCAGTTGTAACATCCTTCTCTCAACAGCTTGCTTAATATCAAAATTTAACTACTTCAAAGCCCAGTGAGCTTTATTCTCCAACTCTAATGGCAAATGACATGCCTTTCCAAAGACTAACCAATAAGGAGTCATTCTTAACGGAGTCTTAAATGCTGTTCGATAGGCCCATAATGCATCATCGAGCCTTCGAGACCAAGCTTTTCTACTAGGGCGTACTACCTTTTCAAGGATACCTCTGATTTCACGATTCACTCTTTCAACTTGTCCATTAGACTGGGGGTGATAGACAGTAGCAATCTTGTGCTTCACATCATATTTGTTAAGCAACCACTTAAGCCATTTGTTCACAAAGTGAGAGCCTTCATCACGAATAATAGCTCTTGGTGTCCGAAATCATGTAAACACATGCTTATGTAGGAACCACATGACTACATTAGGATCTAACATCTGATCCGAAAAATGGTCCTTCTGAGTGGCTTTGTTCAACTTTCTGTAATCAATATAGATTCTCCAATCGGTAACAGTTCTCGTTAGAATTAACTCGTTGCGCTCATTTTCAACAATCGTGATTCCACCTTTCTTCGGCACACACTGCACCGAACTTACCCATGAACTATCTGAAATAGGATAAATGATTCCTGCATCTAACCATTTAATTACTTCCATCCTCACAACTTCCTTCATAATAGGATTGAGCCTCCTTTGCCCATCAATTCGAGCTCTTTCACCTTCTTCTAAAATGATTTTATGCATGCAAAAAGAAGGGCTTATACCTCGAATGTCAACTATGGTCCAACCAATTGCTTTCTTAAATTTATTTAAAACGGCAACCAATTGTTCCTCTTGATCTTTCATTAGTTCTGCTGAAATAATCACAGGCAAAGTAGAATAGTCACCTAAATAAACATATTTCAGATGGGAAGGATGTACCTTTAGTTCGAGCGTAGGTTGTTCTTCAATTGACAAATTGGGTTGTACAAATTCTCTGACTTCCAACTCCAACGGTTCAAATCATATGGACTGAATAAAATTTCTCGGATTGGCTTCCATCAAAGCCATGTTTTCTTCACCTTCTCCATCCCCTAAAGGATCAAACTCTAAGGCTTTCTCCAATGGATCTTTTTCAAAATTGCTTTCCATAGAAACCAAGGTTTCTATCTCTTCCATAACTGAACACTCCTCTGCCAGATCGGGAAAATTCATGACTTTAAGAATGTTAAAAGTTATCTGGTCGTCTTGAACTCGCATGGTGAGTTCACCTTTCTACACATCAATTAACGTTCTTCCCATGGCTAGGAAAAGTCTCCCAAGGAAAATTGGCACTTCCTTATCTGCTTCAGAATCTAAGAAAATGAAATCAGCAGGAAAAATAAATTTATCCACTATTACAAAAACATCATCGATCTTTCCTTTGGGATATGCTAAAGATCGATTCGTTAGCTGAAGCGTCACAGTTGTAGGTCTTACTTTACTTATCCCTAACATCTTGAAAATAGACTTAGGCATCAAGTTGATACTCGCTTCTAAGTCACACAAAGCTTTACCACAGTAAGATTCACCAATGTTATAGGGTATAGTAAAGCTTCCTAGGTCTTTCAATTTCGGTGGTAGTTTGTTCTGCAGGAACGCACTGTACTCCTTTGTCAAGGCAACAGTCTCATACTCACTCAGTTGTTTCTTCTTGGACAGTATATCCTTCATAAACTTCATATAATTCGGTATTTTTTTCTAAAGCCTCCACCAATGAAATATTGATGTGTAACTGCTTCAGAACATCCAAAAACTTCTTGAATTGCACCTCATGTTTTGGCTTGTGTTGCTGCAATATTTACGGATATAGAGGTGATGGAACTTTCAGTTGAACTGGACAACTTTTCTGAATAGGTAAATCTGTATCCAAAGAAGATGTTAAAATATCTGAATTCACTAAGTCAAGGTTTACATTGTCAGACTTTGCAGATTTTGATTCCTTTGGTGTAGGAACTTCAACATCTAGTTGACTTCCCTCCTTTTGAACGTGCTCATCTTCGACGTCAAACAACTGGGGTTCTAGATTCTTACCGCTTCGCAATGCCACTACCTTGATATGTTATTTACCCAAATTCCTTAGATGCTCAATATTGCTCGGCAAGGTTCCTTGCGGTCTATTACGTAGTCCGTAGCGAACTGACCCATTTGGTTTTCCAAATTTTTCAGTGTTGTTGCTTGACTTTGGATCAACGCGTCATTCTTTGCCATGTACGCTTTCAACAAGTTCTCCAAACTATTTGATGTCTTAGCTTGAGGTGGTTTTGGAGCTTGCTGATTAAACCCTTGAGATTGGTTAGGTCTTTGCTGTAATAACTTATTGTTTGGTCAATTTCCTTGGTTACTCTAAGAAAAGTTAGGATGATTACGCCATGAATGATTGTAAAAGTTGGACTGGGGTCCTTGTCCACTCCTATTTTGATATTGGTTCCCCACATAGTACACTGACTCGGGATTTGATGGACAATTCTCAAAAGAATGACCTTCCCCACAGTACACACAGGAAACTATTTCAAACAGACTTGGTGGCTGAGCTGCAAAATTATTAGTATTATTAGTGATTAACTATTTTAACATAGAGGAAATAGACGATACCTTAGGTGATAACGAAGTGAGGGAGTCAACTTCATGAACTCCGGCTACACGTGTTCCTAAAACTGTTCGGTTTGTTGGCCATTGATAGTTATTACTCGCGATTCTCTTGATGATCTCATAAGCCTCATTATAATACTTAAACAAAATTGCACCATTCGCGGAAGCATCTACCATCAATCTTGTATGTGCATTGAGACCATTATAGAATGTCTCCAACTGGATACAATAAGGAATCCCATGATAAGGACACTTACGAAGTAACTCCTTGAATCGCTCCCATGCCTCATACAAAGACTCATCTTCCAATTGTTGGAAAGTTGTGATCTTGTTTCTTAACTTAGTGTTCTTGCTAGGTGGGAAATACTTAACCAAAAATCTCTCTGCTAATTCTTGCCATGTAGATATGGAACTTGGTGGCAATGAATTGAGCCATGCTCATGCTCGATCTCGCAATGAGTACGAAAATAACTTCAACCTCAGTGCGTCTTTAGTAAAACCTGATATCTTTAATGAATCACTCACCTCCATAAACAATCGAAGGTGGAGATGTGCATCTTCCGTGTGCATACCACTAAATTGGCCACCCATTTGTAGCATTTGAAACATCATTGGTTTCAATTCAAATTGGATTGCCTCAATATCTTGCCTTCTAATTCCTGGGTTTAACTCACTAAAAAGTGGCACAACATATTGTCTTATGCATCGATCCCTATTATCGGTAATGAGGATAGGATTTCATACATTATTGACTTCATTACCTTAGTCTTGATTCTGATTTTCGAGGTCCATCTCGACTTGTCTTTGAGTTGTTTGTTCATGTCTTCTTTCTCTAAAAGTTCGCTCAATTCCAGGGTCTATAGGGAGCAAATTGATAATTCGATCTATGCTTATAAACACCGGAAAGAAAATAAAAAAATTAAAAAGAATAAGTTAGTAATGTTAGAAAAAAATCAAATTGAAAATAAATAATTTCACGAAAAAAATGACTATGGGAATAGTTGACAATCCCCGACAATGGTGCCAAAAACTTGTAACGCTGGGTTTTGTGCAAGTGTACATAGTCGTTATCAAGTAATAAGTAAGTATCGAGTTATCGTCTCCACAGGGATTGTATTTGTGCTAAGTCACTTAATTTGTAAAATTATATTAACAATTTGGTAAATAAAAACACAGTATAGTTAAGAAGTAGTGATTAAAATATATTAAACTAAATGCAATGATTCCTAATGCAAATTATCCTAAGTATGCAAACTATATGGATGAAAAAGATTTTAGTAAAATTAAACACAATTTGCAACAATTATAACATAAATAAGCTAGGACAATTACTTTAATTAAATTCAATTTATTATCAACATGCTTAATAACATTCGGAAAAACATTACATGGCAACTCGATCTTTCATGAGTTTGGAAACCACATTAGGTCCTTCCGAAATCCTTTACTTAGTAAATACGCATTTTACTTATCCTTATTTACAAAGGGTTTCTTAGCATTTGTGTGAGGTAATAGGGACGTGTTAGGTTTGAAACAATTTAATCACACAAATCTAAAAACTATGCAGATAACAGAGCTTGGTTAGAGTTATTATGCAACCTACAATTCAATCGGGTTAGGATCCATATTGAGCATGCGCATTTCAATTATGCGTCCATTAGCCGTTGTCTGGTTAGGATCGCTCAGCTAATTTAGGTGCATTTCAATCACGTATAAACGAAATACAAACTTGATTTTAATTGAAAACATGATCGATTAAGGCACAAACATTATAAGCATGAATCAAATAAATATTATTTAATCAAAATAATCATCCTAGCTTAAATAAAATTAACCTATCATTGTTGTAAACAAGAACAAAGAACACATAGCAAACATCTTTATATTAAATTAAATAAAAGAAAGATTAAAGCCAATTCAGAGTGGTTGTCACCCAAGACTCTGACTGACGAGGCTCATTCGCTTCTTTGCTTTGCTCCTTTGCTGATGGCTCTCCAAGGTGGCCGACCAACGGTTCATTAAGAGGCTTAATTGCTAAAATCCTTATGCAAGGATGATGAAGGGGAAAGATAGCTAAAAGAGTTGAGAGAATGATGAATGAGTCAGAGATGATGGGATGAGGGATGATTGAAAAAGTGAGAAATGAGCTCTTATTTATAGGTGAGGCAAGGGAGCTAGTTTGCTAAAAATAGGAGTGTTCATCCTTTGAAACTTCCTCCAAGAGTGGTCAGCCATGAATTGAGGAAATCTGGCTGATTTTTCCTTGTGTTTTGGTCAACTTGAGTGCCACAACAACTGAGGACTAAGACTCGGTTATCAGCAAATCTTCGGGAAAATCTCTGATTTCTTTAACTCTTCAAGGACTTTGTATAATGAAACCAAAAAATGGTTTATGACATCCATGTGCAGCCGAAAATTGGGTTGACTTGGTCCCCAATTTGGACGATTATGCAATTAGAAGAAAACTCTTAGACCTATCCAAAAATAGTAGATATAATCAATTTACTTTATTAAAACCCAGTTTATTAATGAAAAATTAAAAATGAATTATTAAATATAACTTTATATTTTATTATTTAATTTAATCATGCATGGCCCACTCTATAGCTTAAAAATATAATATGCTCAAATTAATATAAAATAAGCCATTTTATACATGAAAACTATATAATAAAGTATAAAATCACATTTTAATAATTTATATGTCCTAATTTCCTATTTTTGCATATTTCATTAATTTATTAAATAATTACTTGGTTTTAACAACAAATTTAAGTAAAAAGGTGATGAATTATATAAGAAAAATCCTATATATTTTTTAGCTTACAGTCAACTCTAAAGAAAAATTGTAGCAATGTAATGACACAGGGTTCCATGTTGCGACATCCCTGATAGTGTACTGTTGTCATGACACAAGGGTTCCGTGTCACGATACATCCGTCAGTTTAGTCATCTTGAGGAAACAGTCTACTATGTCGAAATATGCTGATGCCACATCACAACATCGATATGCTTTTCATCAATTTTCATATTCTGCATGTATTGTCGTGACGTAAGGTTGTCGTGTTACGACACTGACTATTTCTGCCCAAATTATCATCTTGAGGATGGTATGGTCTACAATAAACATGTATCAAAAAGTAAGAATCTAAACTGTGGGGTTAGTTAAATATACAATCATTTACAAAAATTTAAGCAATCCAAATAATTTTAAGTTTTACTAACAGATTCATCCAATAGTATTGTCGGCTTACAGACGGAAGATCTTGTCATTCTCATTCTCTCTGTTCGCATAAGAGGAAGTGTGTCCCTTAATCTGGGAACATTAAAAATAGATATTTTTTACACTATTCTCCTAACATTTTTTTTCTTTCCTCTTCACTAAATTGATGGTCACATTTAAATATTTTTGTCTCACCATTGATTTTCATGGTTAACTCATTCTTTTTTAAATAAATGGTAGACCTCAAATTAGCCAAAAAGAGTCTTCCTAATAAGATCAGTATCTCACGATCTTCTTTGGAATCAAGCGCCACAAAATGAAACTTCATATCTTATCTAACACATCTTCTAATACCCTTTTTGGATGTACTAACACCTATCCGCCAACTATAATGTTATCTAAATAGTTTTAAGATCCCCTAACCCAAATTTTTCAAAAATTGATGGAGAATCAAATTAATATTAGCGCTTAAATCACATAGAGCTCTATTAAAATGAATACTCCTTATCTCTATGGGTGTAGTAAAACTTTCGGGTCTTTAAATTTCTGAGGTACCTATCTTGAAATAATCACGCTACAGGAAGCATTTAAATTAACATGTTCTATTACCTTAATTTTCTTACGCCTATCCATTATCTCCTTTAAAAACTTAGAGTACTTGGGAACCTTTTCAATAAAATAAATTAAAGGTAGGATAACATTTAATGTTTTAAACATGTTTAGGAAACTTACAAATTCATACTCATCCCGCTTTTATTTTTCCTCTACTCTTGAAGGGAATGAGATTTTTGCATTGACAGAATCTTTAGTTATTTCATTCTCTGTCTCTGCTTCCTATGTGATTACTTCCTTTGATTCGGGCTCCTATTATGGTTCTACGAATACCTCTTGAGTATCATCATTATTCTCCACAATTGTCTCTCGAATAGTAACTTCTGGGCTACTTAGTACTTTGCTCGATCGGAGCGCAATTACTTTCACGTACTCCTTACCTTCTCTTCATGGATTATCTTCCATGTTGCTGGGAATACCTATGGCAATTTTTCTTTTGATATCACCCATCGTGCTCATTTATGAGCTCATTTTATCATTGAGTTTATTTCATGTTTTTGCTGAATTGGTGCACTCAGACTACACCTGCTTGGCATCCGTTCTCATTGACTGCATCTCTCCTGTAATTATATCCAGACGTTGACCACATGCAATATTGTGACAACCCAAATTAGACCCTGGTCGGAATGTGGTTTCGAGACCACATTACCGAGCCAAAAATTTATTTTCGTGTTTTAATTGCATAAATTGTTGTGTGACAGTGAATATATGAGAAATTAAATGCTTAATATTAGCATTAGGATTGTGAATTAATTCAAAAAGGACCTAGTTGACGAAGTTAGAAAAGATGATAGATGAATTATAAGGAGTAATTAATAATAGGGTGAGGAAGCATGGCTTTGCATGTCAAATTGCCCATAAAATTCATGGTGGCCGGCCAAGGAGTGATGATGCTCCACTCATTCTAATTTAATATGTTTTCTTTTGGTGAACAAATGATGGGGATAATAATAGAAAAGGGAACAAAAAAATGGGTGTCATACTTGCCATCTCCTAGCCGAAAAACCAAGAAAAAGAAGGGGAGAAAAAAAACTTGGAAAGAATTCGGCCATTGCTTGTGCCTAGGAGGAGTGTTTGATGTTGTGGCATGAAAAATGAGGGAGTTTGAATGTTTAATAAGGAGGGAAGAAGGAGTGTTCATGTTTTCTTTCTTTTGCAATTGTTCTAACTAGAGGAAGAAGAGGAAGCAAGATTCGGCCAAGGTGGTCCTTTAAGTGGATTAAGGTATGTTAATGCTCTATCATTGAAAATCTTTGTATATTTGGAGTGGCCATCAAGTATAGAAGCTAGCTCATGGCAAATGTTTTTTTTTTTGTAAAGTTAAGAAGATGACATTCGGCCATGGATGGTTGTATTTCTTTGATGTCGTTTTTGATGCTTTAGGGTATTGAGGGTTGATTATAGATGAGGTGAGTTTCTTGATTTAAAATTTGATGGATGTTAAGCTAGTTAGGCAACCAAAGGTTCAATATTTTTGTTATGTGGTTATATGTGCATTTCGGCCATGGTCTTTGTTTGAATTTGAGATTTGTAATGTGATTTTCCTAAATTGTCTATGAATTTTTGGTTGTTGATTTCATGGTAATGGTATATTGAATCCATGACTTGAATCCATGAAAATTTAGTAAGGTTGCATTCGGCAACTTGCTTGGAATTAAAAATTGATGTCTAAGCTTAGGTGATTTCGATGATGATATATATATATTAATAAGTATGTTTAGTTGATTCGGCTTTGGTAGTTGCATGAGGTTATTAGCCGAATATACTAACATACATATACATGTGAAATTGGATTGTAAATATTTAGCAAGGTGGTTAAACTAGTTAAATTATTGATTTGGCTCAAGGAGTTAAAGGAGGTGAATCGAGCAAAGGCAAAGAAAAGGTTATCGAGTAGCCGAGTTGGAACCGTCTTACCCAACACGAGGTAAGTCATTAAGCATGTAGTTGGTATTATTTCAATGGTCATAATGTTATGGATTGATGCTGAATGGAATGAATAAATATACATATATATATATATGCATGTACGTATGTGATGATGAAATTGTTGAATGAAAGAAAAGAGGTAAGATGTACTGAGTTGTTGATCTCGGCACTAAACGTGCGGGATAACCATTTATGACCATGAGATTGGCGCTAAGTGCGCGGGATTAAATTGTACAGCACTAAGTGTGCGGTTTGACTATGTTGCACTAAGTGTGCGAAATGAATATGATGCACTAAGTGTGCGAATTGACCATGCGGCACTAAGTGTGCGAGTTTGACTATGTAGCACTAAGTGTGCGATTTGATTACGTAGCACTAAGTGTGCGAGTTGATTATATAGCACTGAGTGTGCGGGCTCAATATACATTCGTGAATCATTATGGACACTATGTGTGCGACACTATTGAGTCGATCGCGGACAGCGGATGGGGTAAGTGTCTTGAGTACATGGCTAATATGTGCTATGCTTATACTTGGTGTTGAGCTCGGTAAGTTGAACCTATGTGACAACTATACTTGAAGTCACGTACATAAAATTTATCGTAGGATGGGTGAAAGGCCGTTTTGTTGTTTGATTGTAACGAAAATAAATTGATTTATGGAAATGCTTCAATGTCCTATTGATGAGTATATGGATTGTGAATGCATGAATTGATATGAAATTGAATCGATAGGTTGGAGGAACTATGGTATGGTTCGGTATGGATGGAGTAAATTGTCTCGTTCCATTCTGTTTCCTCTTGTGATAATGTTATTGATGGATGGTAGTGCATTGCTTATGACTTACTGAGTTATAAACTCACTCGGTGTTTCCTTGTCACCCATTATAGGTTGCTTGGACTCATCTATTTTTGCGGGGTCAGGCCGTCATCGAAGTCATCACACAGGATAGCAAGTTTTGGTACTTTCTTCTTAGTTGGCTTAGAAGAACATTTTGGCATGTATAAGCTATTACGTTGTGTTTGAATTTTGGCATGTAAACTTTAAGCCATGCGAAAATGGCACGAATGTTCGATTGAGTTGGATCAAGGGTAGGCATGAGATGGACCTAGTCACTTTCGTAACAGATGCTGGCAGCAGCAGTGTCATGAGATTGAAAAATCACTAAAAATAGTAGGAGTGGAATTAATTGATGAATAAATTACGTAATCGAAGCTCGATGAGTCTGCTTTCATGAGGAAGTAACGAAAAGATCATATGGGCAGTATATTAAGAGATAATCAGATTATAGTGGGACAGGGCCAGAACGGTTTCTGGATTCCCTCCTCCAACTTTGGAAATTCATTATAAATTAACCAGAGATAATTAGGGGTCGTACCATATATGTACAGATTCCTCTCTGAGTCTAGTTTTCATAGAAACAAACGGCATCAGTATTGAAGCCCCGTGCAGGGAGATATCCAAGTCGTAATGGGCAAAGGGCAGTGTAGTCGACCCCTGCAACTTGGGAGAATTTGACTAATAAACTGTACTAATTGGCCCGACCAAAAATTCTAGAAAAAATTACATAGATGGGCACATGAGTCTAGTTTCTGGGAAAAATTACGGAACTGATTTTCGAGTTACGAAACTCAAGATATGATTTTTAAAACGACTAGTACACAGATTGGGCAGTGTCTGGAAAATAAATTTTATAAGGGGTTAAAGTCAGTTAACACCTCGTGCTCGACTCCGGTGTCGGTTTCGGGTTCGGGGTGTTACATTTGATTGGTATCAGAGCTATGGTTTAGTCGGTTCTAGGACTACCATAGCACGTATGAGTCTAGCTATACATGCCATAATGTTAATGTTTAAAAGGGTGATGACTTCTGACGGTTGAAATGTTTTTGTTTTGATTAGTAAATGGATCCCGGTGAAGAAAGGACCCTAGCGGATGACGTTGAGAGCGTAGCGGCTGCTCCTGCACAAGGGACGCCGCCTGTTGAACCTCAGTCATCTGCGAATAATCAAGGTGAGGGGGCTAAACAAGCCTTCTTTACCATGATGAATGAGTGGGTCGCGCAATATGCCCGAACCAACCCGGCTGTCCAACAATTCCCAAATTTGAATAATCCACCCCAAGAGCCTGTAATGCCATCAGTCGCTGATCCTGTGAGGCTGAGTAAGCCACCTGTAGACTTGATTAGGAAGCGTGGGGCCGAGGAGTTCAAGGCCATAGTAACTGATGATGCCGAAAGGGCCGAGTTCTGGCTTGATAACACCATTCGGGTGTTCGATGAATTGTCATGCACACCCGATGAATGTCTAAAATGTGCTGTATCTTTTTTTCGAGACTCAGCCTACTATTAGTGGAGAACCTTGATTTCCATAGTCCCGAACGAGCGAGTAACTTGGGACTTCTTTCAAACGGAATTCCGGAAGAAATTTATTAGCCAACGGTTCATTGATCAGAAGCGTAAGGAGTTCTTGGAACTCAAGCAAGGCCGTATGACTGTATCTGAATACGAATATGAATTCGTAAGACTCAGTAGGTATGCCCGGGAGTGTGTAGCTGATGAGGTTGCTATGTGCAAAAGATTCGAGGAAGGATTGAATGAAGATTTAAAGCTACTAATGGGTATTTTGGAAATAAAAGAATTCGTAACACTAGTCGAACGAGCCTGCAAGGCGGAAGAACTTGGAAAGGAGAAGAGGAAGGCTGAATTTGAAGCTAGAGATTATCGTAAAAGATCGACGGGTAAAGCTCCGTTCTCAGCTGTAAAGAAGTTCCGGGAGGACATTAATAAGTCGAGGGCGACTGCGGGAATTTCCATCAGGGCAAGACCATCGATGGGCTCCCGAGCTACTTCGGTAGCTAGTGTAGGCAATAATCGTCACGAGAAATCTGAATGTCCCCAATGTGGAAGACGACACCTAGGTGAATGTTGGGGCAAGTCTACTAGCAGGGCCTGTTAGGGATGCGGTTCGAAGGACCACTTCATTAGAGATTGCACGGAGCTGGATGAGAAGAATAAGATTCAAGGTGCAAGACCTAGTGGAGTGACATCTAGAGGTAGACCACCGAGAATTTTAGGAGGCAGGGGTGGTAGTCAGAGGGGGGCCTCTGATACGGCCGATCGAGCCGAGAACCGTACTCCTGCTAGAACATATGCCATTCGCGCACAAGAGGAGGCATCCTCCCCCGACGTCATCACTGGTACCTTCACTCTCTTTGATACTAATGTGATTGCATTAATTGACCCTGGTTCTACTCATTCATATGTATGCGAAACCTTAGCAACCAGTAAGACTCTACCTGTTGAGTCTACTGAGCTCGTAATTCGAGTATCAAACCCTTTGGGTCAATGCGTACTTGTTGATAAAGTGTGTAAGAGATACCCTCTAATAATCCGAGAATCCTGTTTTCCGGCCGATTTGATGCTTTTGCCGTTCGACGAGTTTGATGTTATTCTTGGTTTGGATTGGTTAACCGCGCATGATGCGGTTGTGAATTGCAAAAGCAAGACTATCGATTTGAGGTGCGCAAATAACGAAATAATCCGAGTTGAGTCTGCGGACTTAAGGGGGTTGCCAGTTGTAATATCAGCAATGTTGGCCCAGAAATATGTAAGGAAAGGGTGCGAAGCATACCTCGCGTATGTACTTGATGACAAGGAGTTAGAAAAGAAACCCGAATCGGTGCCGGTGGTTTGTGAATACCCGGATGTTTTTCCTGAAGAGTTACCGGGTTTGCCACCTGTTCGGGAAGTAGAGTTTGGTATTGAGCTTGTACCTGGAACTACGCCAATTTCGATTGCTCCGTATCGTATGGCACTAACTGAGTTAAAAGAGTTGAAAGCTCAGTTGCAAGAATTGACGGATAGAGGTTTTGCTCGACCGAGTTTCTCACCTTCGGGTGCACCAGTATTGTTCGTGAAAAAGAAGGACGGAACCATGAGGTTGTGCATTGACTATCGTCAACTGAATAAAGTGACGATAAAGAATAAGTATCCGTTACCGCGTATTGATGATCTGTTCGATCAATTAAAGGGAGCATCGGTGTTTTCAAAGATAGATTTGAGATCGGGTTATTATCAGTTGCGGATTCGAGATTCGGATGTACCCAAAACTGCTTTCAGAACGAGGTACGGTCACTACGAGTTCTTAGTGATGCCGTTTGGGCTCACTAATGCCCCTGTGGTGTTTATGGATTTGATGAATCGGATCTTTAGGCCGTATTTGGATCGGTTCGTAGTTGTGTTTATTGATGACATCTTGGTCTATTCAAGAGATGAGACCGAACATGCTGAGCATCTGAGGCTAGTGTTGCAAATTTTGCGGGATAAGCAGTTATATGCTAAGTTCAGTAAGTGTGAGTTCTGGTTAAGAGAGGTTAGCTTCTTGGGTCATGTGGTATCCGCATCGGGTATTCGAGTTGACCCGAGCAAAATTTCAGCCATACTTAACTGGAAGCCTCCGAGAAATGTTACCGAAGTCCGGAGCTTTCTAGGGCTCGCCGGCTATTACCGACGATTTGTCAAAGGTTTCTCGATGATAGCCACACCAATGACGAAGCTACTTCAGAAGGATGTTAAGTTCGAATGGACGGAGAAATGTCAGAAAAGCTTCGATCAACTGAAAACTCATTTGACTGAAGCTCCAATTTTGGTGCAACCCGAATCGGGTAAGGAGTTTGCATTTATCGTGACGCATCCCTACTTGGGTTGGGTTGCATATTGATGCAAGAAGGTCGAGTTGTGGCCTATGCGTCGAGACAATTGAAGCCACACGAGAGAAATTATCCGACCCATGATCTCGAACTAGCCGCCATTGTGTTTGCATTGAAAATATGGCGACATTATTTGTTTGGCGAGAAGTGCCATGTGTTTTCGGATCACAAAAGTCTCAAATATTTGATGACTCAACGAGACTTGAATCTGCGACAAAGACGTTGGCTTGAGTTGTTGAAAGATTACGAGCTTGTCATTGATTACCACCCGGGAAAGGCTAATGTGGTTGCGGACGCCTTAAGCTGAAAATCACTGTTTGCTTTGCGAGCGATGAATGCACACTTGTCTGTTCTACCTGACAATGTGTTAGTAGCTGAATTAAAAGCCAAACCATTATTGACTCATCAAATTCGTGAAGCTCAGAAAGTCGATGATGAATTGGTTGCAAAACGAGCTGAGTGTGTTCCGAACAAGGAATCGGAGTTTCAGATTGATGATGATGGTTGTTTGAGGTTTAGAAGTCGTTTGTGCGTTCCAAGGAATTCGGAACTCATTCCGATGATCCTGAACGAAGCCCATTGTAGCCGAATGTCAATTCACCCGGGGAGCACGAAAATGTACAACGACTTGAAACGTCGGTTTTGGTGGCATGGTATGAAGCGAGACATCTCCGACTTTGTTTCGAGATGTTTAATATGTCAACAAGTGAAAGCGGAACATCAAGTGCCTTCAGGGTTACTTCAGCCGATCATGATACCCGAGTGGAAATGGGACCGAGTCACAATGGACTTTGTGTCCGGACTGCCATTGTCCGCAAGTAAGAAGGATGCGATTTGGGTTGTTGTTGATAGGCTGACTAAGTCGGCTCACTTTATCCCCGTGCGTACGGATTTTTCATTGGACAAACTAGCCGAATTGTATGTTTCTCAGATTGTGAGATTACATGGAGTACCTATTTCTATCGTGTCGGATAGAGATCCGAGATTCACCTCGCGATTTTGGAAGAAATTGCAAGAAGCTTTGGGTACCAAGCTGCATTTTAGCACCGCTTTTCATCCCTAAACCGATGGTCAATCCGAGCGGATAATTCAGATACTCGAGGATATGCTGAGATGCTGCATCCTTGAGTTTAGTGGTTCATGGGAACGGTATGTACCTTTGATCGAATTCGCTTACAACAATAGTTTCCAATCAAGTATTAAGATGGCACCTTACGAGGCTTTGTACGGTCGTAAATGCCGTACACCATTGTTTTGGACTGAGCTCGGTGAAAGTAAAATTTTCGGAGTTGATTTGATTAGAGATGCCGAACAGAAAGTAAGGGTAATCCGTGAAAGTCTGAAGGTAGCCACAGATCGTCAGAAATCATATGCGGATTTGAAAAGAAAAGACATTGAATATCAGGTTGGAGACAAAGTATTTCTCAAAGTTTCACCCTGGAAGAAGGTGCTTAGATTTGGTCGTAAGGGCAAATTGAGTCCGAGGTTCATCGGTCCGTACGAAGTATCCGAACGAGTTGGACCCGTTGCATACCGATTAATTTTGCCCCCTGAGCTCGAAAAGATTCACAACGTTTTTCATGTCTCGATGCTTCGACGATATAGGTCCGATCCATCGCACGTAATTCCTCCATCGGAGATCGAGATTCAATCTAATTTAAGTTACGAAGAAGAACCAGTTTGTATTTTAGCACATGAAGTAAAGGAACTACGAAATAGGAAAATCTCATTAGTGAAAGTACTGTGGCATAAACACGGAATTGAAGAAGCCACTTGGGAACTTGAGGACTCTATGAAGGGTCGATATCCAAATTTATTTACCGGTAAGATTTTCGGGGACGAAAATTTCTTATGTGGGGGAGAGTTGTGACAACCCAAATTAGACCCTGGTCGGAATGTGGTTTCGAGACCACATTACCGAGCCAAAAATTTATTTTCGTGTTTTAATTGCATAAATTGTTGTGTGACAGTGAATATATGAGAAATTAAATGCTTAATATTAGCATTAGGATTGTGAATTAATTCAAAAAGGACCTAGTTGACGAAGTTAGAAAAGATGATAGATGAATTATAAGGAGTAATTAATAATAGGGTGAGGAAGCATGGCTTTGCATGTCAAATTGCCCATAAAATTCATGGTGGCCGGCCAAGGAGTGATGATGCTCCACTCATTCTAATTTAATATGTTTTCTTTTGGTGAACAAATGATGGGGATAATAATAGAAAAGGGAACAAAAAAAATGGGTGTCATACTTGCCATCTCCTAGCCGAAAAACCAAGAAAAAGAAGGGGAGAAAAAAAACTTGGAAAGAATTCGGCCATTGCTTGTGCCTAGGAGGAGTGTTTGATGTTGTGGCATGAAAAATGAGGGAGTTTGAATGCTTAATAAGGAGGGAAGAAGGAGTGTTCATGTTTTCTTTCTTTTGCAATTGTTCTAACTAGAGGAAGAAGAGGAAGCAAGATTCGGCCAAGGTGGTCCTTTAAGTGGATTAAGGTATGTTAATGCTCTATCATTGAAAATCTTTGTATATTTGGAGTGGCCATCAAGTATAGAAGCTAGCTCATGGCAAATGTTTTTTTTTTTGTAAAGTTAAGAAGATGACATTCGGCCATGGATGGTTGTATTTCTTTGATGTCGTTTTTGATGCTTTAGGGTATTGAGGGTTGATTATAGATGAGGTGAGTTTCTTGATTTAAAATTTGATGGATGTTAAGCTAGTTAGGCAACCAAAGGTTCAATATTTTTGTTATGTGGTTATATGTGCATTTCGGCCATGGTCTTTGTTTGAATTTGAGATTTGTAATGTGATTTTCCTAAATTGTCTATGAATTTTTGGTTGTTGATTTCATGGTAATGGTATATTGAATCCATGACTTGAATCCATGAAAATTTAGTAAGGTTGCATTCGGCAACTTGCTTGGAATTAAAAATTGATGTCTAAGCTTAGGTGATTTCGATGATGATATATATATATTCATAAGTATGTTTAGTTGATTCGGCTTTGGTAGTTGCATGAGGTTATTAGCCGAATATACTAACATACATATACATGTGAAATTGGATTGTAAATATTTAGCAAGGTGGTTAAACTAGTTAAATTATTGATTTAGCTCAAGGAGTTAAAGGAGGTGAATCGAGCAAAGGCAAAGAAAAGGTTATCGAGTAGCCGAGTTGGAACCGTCTTACCCAACACGAGGTAAGTCATTAAGCATGTAGTTGGTATTATTTCAATGGTCATAATGTTATGGATTGATGCTGAATGGAATGAATAAATATACATATATATATATATATATGCATGTACGTATGTGATGATGAAATTGTTGAATGAAAGAAAAGAGGTAAGATGTACTGAGTTGTTGATCTCGGCACTAAACGTGCGGGATAACCATTTATGACCATGAGATTGGCGCTAAGTGCGCGGGATTAAATTGTACAGCACTAAGTGTGCGGTTTGACTATGTTGCACTAAGTGTGCGAAATGAATATGATGCACTAAGTGTGCGAATTGACCATGCGGCACTAAGTGTGCGAGTTTGACTATGTAGCACTAAGTGTGCGATTTGATTACGTAGCACTAAGTGTGCGAGTTGATTATATAGCACTGAGTGTGCGGGCTCAATATACATTCGCGAATCATTATGGACACTATGTGTGCGACACTATTGAGTCGATCGCGGACAGCGGATCGGGTAAGTGTCTTGAGTACATGGCTAATATGTGCTATGCTTATACTTGGTGTTGAGCTCGGTAAGTTGAACCTATGTGACAACTATACTTGAAGTCACGTACATAAAATTTATCGTAGGATGGGTGAAAGGCCGTTTTGTTGTTTGATTGTAACGAAAATAAATTGATTTATGGAAATGCTTCAATGTCCTATTGATGAGTATATGGATTGTGAATGCATGAATTGATATGAAATTGAATCGATAGGTTGGAGGAACTATGGTATGGTTCGGTATGGATGGAGTAAATTGTCTCGTTCCATTCTGTTTCCTCTTGTGATAATGTTATTGATGGATGGTAGTGCATTGCTTATGACTTACTGAGTTATAAACTCACTCGGTGTTTCCTTGTCACCCATTATAGGTTGCTTGGACTCATCTATTTTTGCGGGGTCAGGCCGTCATCGAAGTCATCACACCGGATAGCAAGTTTTGGTACTTTCTTCTTAGTTGGCTTAGAAGAACATTTTGGCATGTATAAGCTATTACGTTGTGTTTGAATTTTGGCATGTAAACTTTAAGCCATGCGAAAATGGCACGAATGTTCGATTGAGTTGGATCAAGGGTAGGCATGAGATGGACCTAGTCACTTTCGTAACAGATGCTGGCAGCAGCAGTGTCATGAGATTGAAAAATCACTAAAAATAGTAGGAGTGGAATTAATTGATGAATAAATTATGTAATCGAAGCTCGATGAGTCTGCTTTCATGAGGAAGTAACGAAAAGATCATATGGGCAGTATATTAAGAGATAATCAGATTATAGTGGGACAGGGCCAGAACGGTTTCTGGATTCCCTGCTCCGACTTTGGAAATTCATTATAAATTAACCAGAGATAATTAGGGGTCGTACCATATATGTAAAGATTCCTCTCTGAGTCTAGTTTTCATAGAAATAAACGGCATCAGTATTGAAGCCCCGTACAGGGAGATATCCAAGTCGTAATGGGCAAAGGTCAGTGTAGTCGACCCCTGCAACTTGGGAGACTTTGACTAATAAACTGTACTAATTGGCCCGACCAAAAATTCTAGAAAAAATTACATAGATGGGCACATGAGTCTAGTTTCTGGGAAAAATTATGGAACTGATTTTCGAGTTACGAAACTCAAGATATGATTTTTAAAACGACTAGTACACAGATTGGGCAGTGTCTGGAAAATAAATTTTATAAGGGGTTAAAGTCAGTTAACACCTCGTGCTCGACTCCGGTGTCGGTTTCGGGTTCGGGGTGTTACAAATATGGTCATTTGGGTTGGCCCTATCCAAGGGTTTCTGCAAATAAGGAGGTTGATAATTAGTTTTTTTAGCCTGATTTGAATTATTACCTACTCATTGATTCCCTCTCCATCTCAGATTCGGGTTATCTCTCCAGCTGAGACTGTATGTATTCGAATAAGGGTTTCCATCCATATTCCTAATGTAATTTACATCATCGACAAGATTTTTGATATAGTGAAAGAGTGGTTTGTCTCCCCCATGCATGGATGACGTAGAAGTAGATTCGGTATGATTGATTCTATCCACTGACTATTGATACTTGTCATCTTTTTGGATAGCTTTTACTGTGGCGGGTTTATGACCATATGTAAATCATACAATTGGCCACTGACAGGAGTTTAATGTCATGTTCTGAATGATTTCATATGCATCCTCATATGTTCTGTTCATAAGGGCTCCTCTAGTTGATCCATCTAATTCAGCTCGTGCTTTTGCATCCAACCTATTATAAAATACCTGCAGTCACATCCACTTAGGAAATCTATGGTGCGGGCATTTTTAAATCAACATTTTGAAATCTTTCCATGCCTCATAGAAACTTTATCCCTCTATCTATCTTAAAACAGCAATCTCTCTTCTTAGTGGAACAACTTTGCTAATCAGGAAGAACTTTTGTACGAACTTTCGAGCTAGTTCATCCTATGTCGTGATAGACCATGGTGCCTGCGAGTCTAGCCAAGAAAAGGTGTTATCAATTACAGAAAAGGGGAACAACCGAAGATGAATAGTGTCATCAGTTACCCCATTATACTCAAAAGTGTCACAACATTGGAGAAACCATTTTAAATGTTGATTAGGGTCATCTGTCATAGTGCCCCTAAACTGCAGATTATTCTGAATCATTGTCAATTTTCTCTTGAAATTACTAGTTGTAATCATTGACCTTGCTATACTTTCCTAAACCATCTCTAGGCTTGGTAAGGCATAATCCCTTGCGGTTCTCTCATTTCAAGCCATATGTCCGTTTGTGGGTAACTGTGGTGCTGGTGGATTTCCTAAAATGTTATCGTCAATGTCACTAAATAGTGGATTTTCTTGTGGTAGGTTACCTGTAGTAGGTAGTGGTAGATCTTGCATCTTCTATTGCTGATGGCAATTTCTTCTGGTTATTATCTCTAGATCTGTGGTTGTTATAATAGGTGTGCCCCTACTTCGAGTCATACACTAACTCAGAAAGAAGAGATTAGTAACAATAAATAAAATTGTATCTATAACTAAGAAATTTCCCAATTGTTCTTTTACATGCAAAAATTAAAACTAACCTAGTGACATTGCCTCCCCCAGCAATGACGCCAACAATTTGACTGCCTCTAGACGTGCTAATGTCCAGAGTGTGAATATTGCAAGAAAATATAGAAAGATAAGGCGGTATTCGCAAGTATACGCATCGAGTTGTAATATAATTTTACAACGAAGTAGGTGAGTACTCTGAGGATCGTACCTAAGGGAGGTGAGTACCATATCAAGTATAACCTAAACACTAAAAGATCAAATTAATATTTTTAAATCATTTATAGTACAAAAATATGAAATAAAGGATTTTTAGGGTTTTATAATGATAGTAATAAAAACAAAAAAAACATAAAAAGATAAAATTCAAGATATTAAAAAGGGAAAATAAATAAAATATGATTTTGGGTGATTAGATTACTTCGGTAATCTCCGTCAATTTTCGTTTTGGGTTCCTCGTCAATCAACTAGCAACTACCTTAGCAGGATCTTCCGATCTCCTACTAAAATAATGAGTCAGTAAGAACTACTTGTCTTCTGACCTCACAATTTAAATTGGCTTGGGATTAAGGTGTTGACAGATAGGCAATACCAATTTTGGGTTAATTCCCACCTTGTTGACTTCTTGGGGTTGTCAGGCCTAGGGTTGATTTCACGTTCTTCCTTTCCCAAACAGTTGGTCTACTGAACAACCCTACAAAATAGTTAGCAGATCATACCTCTACCCGCCAATCCCCTATAGAAGGGTTAGTTCCTCATGGCTTTCATAGACAATATATAATCGATGTAAAGAGAAAGCATGCTAATTAAATCAACAAGATAGAGTAAATCAAAGAGCCTGATTGTATTCAAATTAAACATGAATCCACAGCGCTTGGATATTTTTACAATTTAGATCTCTTGAAATGAACAAGAATAATTGAAATAAATATAAAACCCTAAGAAAGAAAGAAATTTAAACTAAATTTACAAGAGAGAACCTGGGCTAATGGAATGAGGTCCATAACAAGTGACAAATGAGCCTATTTTTAGCTTTTAGGCGGCCATCATCCTTAACTCTAGGTAAGCTGACATTCCTAGGCTTAAAGTTTAATTGTGTATACCAAAATGCCCATGCTTCATGTGTTGTTTCCATCACAGAGTCGACGTCGCGACACACCAGGACCTATGTCATGAAAAACCAACCAGTATACTCATCTACAGCTATCTTCAGGGGTATGTCGTGACACTCTCAGTCTGTGCCGCGAAATCAAAGACAGTCTTGGATTTTCTCCATTCTGCTCCCTATGTTGCGACATCGAGTCATCCGTGTTGTGATATAATGATTGATATCTATTTAGTGCACCTTTTAATGGTCTCATGCACACTCACGAAGTGTGTTAGCTCACCCTTAGGCCTCATTCGGCCCCTAAGGTCAATAAAAGACTGAATTTGCACATTTTATTGAATGTAAATAAAACTTTGAAAATTAAACTAAAATATAATAAAAATGCTTGTATTTTAAATTAATTTTCTACACCAAATTACAAAAAATCATTGTTGCTGAGAGAATGGAAATTCTGGTGTTTGAAGAAGCTAAAGTTGAGGAAACGATGATGGTTCAGGTGAGTTTCAAACTCCAAATTTACTGTTTTGATTTAGGCTGTTTAAGTAGGCCATGGTTGCCTAAACATGAAGCATGATAATATAAACATGTGTTGCATGAATGTGGGAAACCTTAAGGGGCTAAAAGAAGATAGGATGGGAATAGAGACTGAACCCATTAGTTATCACCTCGACTGCAGCTTCAAACTTTGTGGATGGAACATTGCCGTGTTTGAGCATCAATGTTGGGCAACACCATGATGACGATATATGACATAAGACCATAGATGAAAGAGGCAATGAGAGTCTGGTAAAGGTACGTAGTGTAAGACCATGGATGAAAGATGTCATGGAAGCATGGTACATGAAAATGATGAGGGTGTAAGACCATAGATGGAAGATGCTATGGCAGCAAGGTAAATGGTATAAGGTATACGGTGTAAGACCATAAATGAAAGACGATATGACAACCATGTATGATGATTAAGACCTTTGGTGTAAGACTCTATGCAAAGCGTAATATGACAAGATGGAGAAACGATGTAAGACCATGAATGAAAGATTCCATGGCATCCATACATAGAAAGTCTGTCGAGATAGTAAACACAGAACAAAGGAAAAGTCTGCAGGGATAGTAAACAGAGAACAAAGATGAAGTTCATCGAGACAACAAACACGGATAAGTCTGCTAGGATGAGAGAAAGAGGTAAGAAGGGTATAAGACCATAGTTAGGCTACGACATGCAATAGAGTCCACCCTGAAACAAATATAGTATGTATGCCATGATCTCACGTGAGAGGTATGCAGTTAGGGCTACCAGTACGAGAAACCCCACAAATGGGTGACTGCCTCCAGATATACCAACGTCTAGAGTAAAATCCTACACAAAATACGTCAAATAGACAGTGTCCATAAGAATACGGGTCAGGTTGTAATATAGTTACAACGAAGTAGGTGAGTACTCCGAGGATTGTACCCAAAGGAGGCGAACACTAAATTAATCCTAACCTAAGCATAAATAGAGCTAATTAGTACTTTAAATAAATTATATTACGGCTAAACATAAAGAAATATTTTTTTATATTTTTATAAATAAAGAATAAAATAATATAAATGGAAAAAATTTGGGAAATTTGCTATTGAAACTGAATCAAATCTGAGCACGGATGATTAGCTCGCTTTGGTAGTCATAAAGAACTGTAGCTTCGAGTTTCTTGCTCAATCAACTAGTTGTTACCCTAGTAGGATCTCTCGATCTTTCATGAGTTGGCAAGAGTCATGTAATATCCCTAAATTGGGTATAGTACTTTTGGGTATACTTTTAGAGTTTCGAGTGTGAAATTAGGAATTTAAAAGGTTTCTTGTAATTTTTAATTTAATTTAGGAGGTTAATTATTAGTGAAAATAATCCATTTGGGTCGAAAAAGAATTTTAAAATAATTTTAATAGGGGTAATTTGAGTAAAATTTAAATATTAATTAAATAGGATTTAATTGTAAAACAAGGGAAAATTTAGAGTATTTATATGACAAATAAACCTTAAATTTTGGAATTTTGGAGGGAAAAGATTAGATGGTAAAGTAAATGAAATGTGAGAGTGACCATTAGACAAATTTCCCAAATTATAAATTCTGATGGGTGGTTTCAGTTTTAAAACTATGTATCTAGCCCACTTTTCACACATTTTACATCAGATTAGAGAGCTTTAAAATTCATTTTCTTTGCGTGATTTTAAAGACCTATCATCAGAGAATAGATCCAACCAATTTTCTTCTCAAAATGCTCTTTCAATTCACCCAATATTATTCTCAAATGTAGCCAAAAATATTCTAAAATTTCTCAAGTTTCCTGAATCAAGATTTTCAATCAACAAATTTAGAGCGAATCAAAGGTAATCTTCAATCCTAAACTTTACTTTATAATGATTAGAAACATTTTCACATGATTTGAGAGATAATTAAAGGATTGTTAGTAATGTCATTTTCTTCCAAGAACACAAGGTTATTTAATGGTGGATCTTGAATTTTGAGAAGAAATCCACAAATCAATGGATGTTCCAATTCAAAATGGATCTATTAAATGGTTTTTGATCTTATTTATCAAGATTAAACATGATTTGTGAGGTAATTTAAAGAAATCCAAATTTCATCATCTTCATGAATCGATTTTTTGAAATTTTGTGAAATTTCTTTAAAGATGAAATTGATGCTTAGTATAAGTGCATTTGATCTAGTATTGATGATTGAAAGTGTTTAAGAGGGCTGGAGAGATCGATTTTGTGAGGAATCGAGTTTTCAACTTGATGTTACAAAACCGGTAAGGTATCTTTATGATAGGATTTCAATTAGTATAGTTAATTAAAATTTGTTTTTATTATAGCATTAGAAAGGTGATAATGTCTACTTTATCTCTGTTGAAGCTCTGAATCTTGAAGAGGACTGAGCTAACCGAAATTGCAGCTTGGATTTGCTTGGTTGATCACTTGTTTGTGATACAATAAATTGTATGGTGGGTGTTTCTAAGGGCGATTTGGTAAATTGACCCTCATTTATGTTAAATTAGTAGCTTAATTGAATTTTTATTGAAAAATGGTAAGTAAGCATGTAGGTGGTTTGTGCAATTTAATTAGGCTAATTATATAGATGATTAAAGCATGTTTACTAGAGTTTTTGATCATGATATATAAGTGTTACATTTTGTAATTGAATATTGGAAAATGAAAATTGAAATGTTTGATTTAATTGTATTTTAAATGGTTATGTTACATGTTACACATAAGAATTTGATCACATTAAATTGAGCACACTAATGACTAATTTATATGCTATGTTTGATTGAATATATTGGCAACATACATGGTGGATCCATTGAATATAGTTTGCATGCCATAGGATTTCTGAGTACTCGCGTTTATTTGTTACATTGTGAGCTAGGTGGACTGATTTTTTTGGAGTAGATAAGGGAGTGTTGAGCATGACTCTCCACTCATTGGGTTATTTGAAGCGCTATAAGGGAGGGCGTGCTTTAGTCGGCTCAACTCGGTGGACTATATTTGATAATTGTGGGAGTTTGGAGACCCGTTTATCCGGTGTATGATCACCCGATTAAGCCATGAGAAGTGTATGTTAATATATTTATGTGTGATTATTGTTATATAATTCTTTGTTCGTAAACCATGAATAATTGATTCTTGATATTATTGATAAAGCATATGGAAATTAAATTGACATGTTTCATTATTATGGATGATAATTAGTGATTGATTGGATGTGATTTAAGCATAATTTGGATGTTTATTTACTAGTTGTTTTTATTAACATTCACTGAGCTTTTTAAGGCTCACACCCATAAAATCTGTGCAGATAATCGTCGGGAATGAGGAGCTGAAGAGGCGAGCAAAAGAGTTTCAAAAGATTTAGGTTTGGTAGAGACTTTATTACATGTTTTAGAGACTGTAATTGGGCATTGTGGAACTCTTTTGATGTCAATAAATTCAACTAAAGGTGTATGTATATGTATGTTAATTAATTGTAGTTAAATCGGGTTTAAATTTTTGTCTTTTTCAATTGGTATTCTAATTTGTTTAAGTTACAATTTAGTCCTAATAATTGATTAGTCTAATTAGAGCTTATATGATAAGGAAAATTGGTACAATTTTAGAATTAGTATTTTAATGGGTAAAATTCGATAGAAATGCACTTAATTTATAATTCCAAATTGGTCCTGATAGTTTCCAATTGTTACAATTTAGTCCCTAATAATAAAACTTGAATTAGAAATAGTAAACAAATTCAAATTAAGCTGAATTTTTTGGGCTTGTATAATTTGACTAACAGAAGGTTGGTGAACTCTTTGATCTAAAATCGTGTTAGTTTTATAATAGGTGGTAAAATGACAAAAATGCCCTTAGGTTAAATTACCTAGGAAAAATTTAAAACTGCCCCATAATTTTCTTCCACATTAATAAATAATTAGTAAGCAGATAAGATTGAGGTGTTATAAGGTCGGGGAGTTTCTTGGGTGGTTATTAGCTGAAGAGTCACTTAGGTGGCTAATGTAATGCTTTGAATTCGGGTCGGTTCGTCCCGGTCAGGTTTAGGGGGTCACATTTGGTGGTATCAAAGCTCTAGGTTTAAAACCTTGGGTTAGCCTAGGTTGCTTGAATATTAACGATCTTGGTTTATGGTGTTTACTTGCTTGTGTTGATTAAAAATTTCGTATTTTTACCCATGCATGATCTTTGTGATATAAATTGTTCTTGGGGCAGGATTGGGAACATAATGCCCTATAGGAACTTTAATTAGTTAAATCTTGGATCTCTTATTGCTACTCACTCCTGGTACGTTTTCTTTACTCTTTCGCTTTAGTAAACGATAGTTTTTATGCCTCTACGTCGTGATTGGGGTAGTATGGATGATGATGCACTGCTGCGGGATGATGCTCAGATGAGTCGCATCGAGCATTTCATGTCTGAGATGGTAGGAGCACTATAGTGTATCGCTGGTGCCAACACTGCTTCGGCTCGTCAGGGTTTGCCACAAGAGCTTTTATGAGCTCTTGGTGGTAAGGAGTTTCATGGTGTAAAGGGTGGTGATCTGACACATGCAGAGTATTGGTTGGAGGGCGTCGTTCTTATTTTCAGTCAGATGGGTTGTTCTAACAAGGATAAGTTGGGTTGTAACGTATCGCTGCTGATGGATGAGGCTTAGAGATGATGGATGACTATCGAAAGGGGTACTTCATCAGATCGTCTGACTTGGGACTTCTTCTTAGCATCGTTTCAGAGGATGTTTATGGACGAGAAGTATCTCGAGGCTAGGAGACAATAGTTTATGGATCTTTTTTTTGGGTACTCTATCGGTGGACAAGTACGAGACTGAGTTTGTTTGATTGAGCCAGTAAGCTCCCGAGTTGGTGTCTTTTGAGGTGAACCATTGTAAGAGGTTCAGGCTTGGGCTTAGAATACCGAGCACTTCTACGAGTTAGTTGAGAAGGCTCGTGCGTTAAAGGAAACTTTAGGGGAGGAATCTAAAGCTACTTCGTCTAGAGCTGTTAAAAGGTCAACTGAAGCTGCTAGTGGTTCTGGTCGTAAGGGTAAGAGAGGTTATTTGGGTAGATCTAGATGACATGTTATTGGTGACCATGGTCAGGATAGGTAGGCGTGAGAGTTGAGGCTGGTCCTATTAATTAAGGGGCTACTGCATGGCTGATATTTCAGCATTGTAGTCAATGTCATCGTGGCGAGTGCTAGAGGATGACGGGTACTTATCTTGTCTATGGTTCGATGGAGCACTGTGGGAGTCACTATTCAAGGAGAGCCATTATTGTTTGCGATCAGCCTATTGTTGTTATTTTTGTTGCACCTACTTCGGCTCGAGGGAGAGGCCGTGGCAGAGGTAATGGTGGTAGAGGTGCTGGTTAGCGTAGTGTTGCACGATGTGGTGATAGAGGTCCAGCCATAGATTATGTAGTAAGGGAGCCCAATATTAGAAAGACCATTGATCTTATTACAAGTACTTTCACGCTATAGTCTTTTCATCTGCTAGTTTAGTTGATTTGGGTGTGACGAGGTCGCTTATCTTGGGAGACATAGCTAGAGATTTTACGATTACTGTAAAGACATCTAGATCGAGTGTTACGAATAAAAGCTCTTTAGGTGATAGTGTAGTGGTGGATCAGGTTTATCGTCGTTGTCCTCTGATGGTTTAGGGACAAGTGTTCCTGATTAATTTTCTTAATTTGCTATTTTGGGGTTTCGATATCATTCTGGGTATAAATTGGTTGTCTGAGCATCAGGCTAAGGTGGATTGCGAGCCGAAGTTGGTGACTCTATGTGGTGCTGGCGGTTCAGAAGTTGTTATTGTTGGTGAGAAGTTTCAGTTGTTGTCGAATGTGAGTTCTTCACTTCGTGTTGAGAAGTTGGTCTGGAAAGGTTGCAAACCTTATCTAGCATATATCCTAAATGCCAATAGTAGGGAGATGAGGTTAGATAAGATTCAGGCTGTCTATGATTTTTCGGATGTGCTTCCTAAGGAGTTGACTAAATTACCGTTGAATAGAAAAGTTGAGTTTTGAATTGAACTTTATCCCGGTACTGCTCCAGTGACTTATGCACCTTATCGTATGGTACGTAAGGAACTGAAAGAGTTGAAGTTGCAGTTGTAAGAGTTGTTAGATCGTGGGTTCATTCGTTTGAATGTGTCTCCGTCGGGGGTGCCGATGTTGTTTGTAAAGAAGAATGATGGAACTTTGAGGTTGTCCATCGATTATCACTAGCTGAATAAGTTGACCACCCATAATAAGCATCCGCTACGAAGGATTGATGATATATTTGACCAGTTTCAGGGAGCTTCAATTTTCTTGAAGATTGATCTAAAGTCTGGGTATTACCAGTTAAAGGTTAAGGATTCGGATGTGATGAAGACTACTTTCAGGACTCGGTATAGTCATTACGAGTTTCTTGTCATGCCATTCAGGTTGATGAATGCACCTGCTGCATTTATAGACATAATGAACCAAATATTATATTCCTATTTGGATCGGTTCGTAGTGGTTTTCATAAATGATATATTGGTGTATTCTCAATTAGAGGATGAGCATGATAAGCACTTGAGAATAGTTTTGTAAGTTTTAAGGGACAAGCAATTGTATGCGAAGCTGAGCATGTGTGAGTTTTGGCTATGTGAGGTGGTTTTTCTGGGTCATGTCATTTCAGATGAGGGTATTCGGGTTGATCCGAAGAAGGTTGAGGCGGCTTGGATTGGAAGCCGTTGAGAACTCTTTCTAAGGTTAAAAGTTTTTTAGGGTTAGTTGGTTATTACTGTCGCTTTGTCTAGGGTTTTTCGAGCATTCTTGCTCCTTTGACGAAGTTGCTTCAGAAGAACACTGCCTTTGAGTGGACTGATGAGAGGCAGAAGTGCTTTGAGCAGCTAAATTCGATTTTGACTGAAGTGCCTTTGTTAACACAGCTAGTATCTGGTAAGGAGTATATAATCTATAGTGATACTTCCTTTTATGGGATTGAGTTGTGTGCTGATGCAGGAGGGTAAGGTAGTTACTTATGCGTTGAGGCAGTTAAAGTCGCATGAGTGTAACTATCTGAATCACGATCTAGAGTTAGCTGACATAGTCTTCGTGCTCAAGATTTGGCGTCACTAAGTGTACGATGAGAGATATACACCAATCACAAGAATCTTCAGTATCTCCTAGCCCAGAAGGAGTTGAACTTGAGACAGAGACACTAGATTGAGTTACTGAAAGATTATAATTGTGTGATCGAGTACCATCCGGGAAAGGCAAACATAGTTACAGGTGCTTTGAGTCATAAGTCTCTGGTTGATTTGAGAGTTATATTTACGAGGTTGTCTATCTCTGAGGATAGGGGACTGTTGTCTGAACTTCATGTGAGGCAAGTTCTTTCACGGCAGATTCGCGAGAGTAAGCCTTTTGATAAGAGCTTGACTCGTCAAACTCATCAGGTTGAGTCAGGTGTTCAAGGGGATTTTGATCTCAACTTTGATGGTGTTCTGTGTTTTCGAGGTCACTTGTGTGTTCTAGAAGACGAGGATTTGAGGCACTTGATTCTTACCGAGGCTCATAGCAATCCTTTTACTATGCATCCCGATAGGAATAAGATGTATTAGGATTTTGGAGTTCTGTATTGGTGGCCTAGGTTGAAGACTTGTTGCGAGATGTTTGGTTTGTCAGAGGGTGAAAGTTGAACATCAGCGTCCATAGAGTTTGCTTCAGCCTATTCAAATTTTGGAATGGAAATGGGAGCAGATTATGATGGACTTCGTTTAGGGTTTGCCTTTGACTCCGACACGTAAGAATTCGATCTAGGTGATTGTGGATAGATTTACGAAGTCTACACATGTTCTGTCGATTCGTATGACTTTTAATCTGCATCAGTTAGTTGAGTTCTGCATCCAAGAGATTGTTCATCTTTATGGAGTTCCTGTTTTGATCATATCAGACCGAGATCCGCAGTTTAATTCAAGATTCTGGAAGGCATTGCATGAGGCTTTAGGTTAAAAGCTTCATTTCAGTTCAGCTCATCATCCGCAGTCCGATGGTCAATCAGAGATGGTGATCTAGATTCTTGAGGACATGCATCGTAGTTGTGTTATCGACTTCAAAGGTAACTAGGATCCTCACTTGTCATTACTCGAGTTTGTGTATAATAATAGCTATCAAAAGAGTATTCAGATGGCACCTTTTGACACTTTGTATGGTCAGAGGTGTAGAACTCCTCTATGTTGGTCCGATATGGAGGAGAAGAAGAACCTGGGTCCGGAGTTGGTTCGGGAGGTTGAGGATAAGGCGAGACTTGTTTGCAAGTGGTTGAAGGTTGCTTCTGATTGATAGAATTCTTATGTTGACCTGAGACGTCGAGACATCGAGTATCAGGTTGGTGATACGGTATTTTTGAAGGTTTCTCCATGGAAGAAAGTTCTAAGGTCCGCGCGGATAGGTAAGCTCAGTTTGAGGTTCATTGACCCTTATGAGGTTGCCGAGCGAATTGGACTGGTTGCTTATCGTTTGTTGTTGCCACCTGAGCTAGAGCGTATTCATGATGTGTTCCATGTCTCCATGTTACGGAAGTAAAGATCTAATCTTTCTCACATTATTCTTATTGAGGAGATCGAGGTTCAATTTGATCTTTCGTACGAGGAGGAATCGGTTGTGATCTTAGTGCGAGAGCTCAAGGTGCTACACAATAAGACGGTTCCATTGGTGAAAGCTTTGTGGCGCAACCACAAGACTGAGGAAGACACTTGGGAGTCGAAACATGCGATGAAACACCAGAACAAGTATTTGTTTGATTCAGGTAAATTTCGAGGATGAAATTTCTTTTTCGAGGGGCAGAGTTGTAATATCCGTAAACCGAGTCTAGTACTTTTGGGTATATTTTTTTGGGTTTCAAGTGTAAAACTAGAAATTTATAGGGTTTTTAGTAATTTTAATTTAATTTAGAAGGTTAATTTCATCTAAAATCAATTAAATAATAATCTAAAATATTAAAAAAATATTTTTAAAAAATTAATTTTAAAGATTTTAAATAATTATTAGTGAAAATAATCAATATGGGTTGAAAAAGAAATTGAAAATAATTTTTATTGGGGGTAATTTGAGTAAATTTTAAATATTAATTAAATATGATTTAACTGTAAAACAAGGAAAATTTAGAGTATTTATTGGAAAATAAACCTTAAAATTCAGAATTTTGTAGGGAAAAGAATAAATGGTAGTGTAAGGGAAATGTGGGGATGGCCATTAGGCAAATTTCTCAAATTTTAAATTTCTGGTGGGTGGTTTCAGTTTTAAAACTAATGTGTTGAGCCCACTTTTCACACATTTTACATCAGATTAAGGAGCTTTAAAATTCATTTTCTTTTCATGATTTTAAAGATCTATCATCTGAGAATATATCTAACCAAGTTCCTTATCAAAATACTCTCTCAATTCACCCAATATTATTCTCAAAAGTAGCCAAAAATATTCTGAAATTTCTCAAGTTTCTTGAATCAAGATTTTCAATCATCGAATTTAGAGCGAATCAAAGGTAATCTTCAATCCTAAACTTGTTTTTATGATGATTAGAAATATTTTTACATGATTTGAGAGTCAACTAAAAGATTTTTATTAATGTCATCTTCTTCCAAGAACACAAGGTTCTTTAATGGTGGATCTTGAGTTTTGAGAGGAAATCCACAAATCAATAGATGTTCCAACTCAAAATGGATCTATTAAATGGTTTTTGATCTTATTTATCAAGATTAAACATGATTTGTGAGGTAATTTAAAGAAACCCGAATTTCATCATCTTTATGAACCGATTTTTCGGAATTTTGTGAATTTATTTAAGATGAAATTGATGCTTAGTATAAGTGTATTTGGTCTAGTATTGATGATTGGAAGTGTTTAGGAGGGTTGGAGAGATCAATTTTGTGAGGAATCAAGTTTTCGATTTGATGTTACAAGTTCGGTACGGTATCTTTGTTTCAGCATTTCGATTAGTATAGTTAATTAAAATTCATGTTTATTATAGCATTGGAAAGGTGGTAATGCCTACTTTATCTCTGCTGAAGCTTCAAATCTTGAAGAGGACCGACCTAATCGAAATTGAAGCTTTGATTTTCTTAGTTGATCACTTGTTTGTGATAGAATAAATTGTGTCGTGAGTGTTTCTAAGGATGATTTGGTAAATTGACCCTCATTTATGTTAAACTAGTAGCTTAATTGATGATTTAAATTGATTAATTATGGTTGAAAGGCTGATTTTTGCAAGATTGATATTATATGTAAAGGAGTTGAATTATTGAGTAATGGTAACTGAGCATTTAGGTGGTTTTGTGCAATTTAATTAGGCTAATTATATTGATGATTAAAGCATGTTTATTGGAGTTTTTTTATCATGATATATTGGTGTTACAATTGGTAATTGAACATTGGAAAATTGAAAATGAAATGCTTGATTTAATTGGATGTTACATTTTTATGTTACATGTTACACAAGCATTTTGTCACTTTAAATTGAGCACAATAATGACTGGTTTATATGCTATGTTTGGCTGAATATATTGGCAACTTACATGGTGGATCTATTAGATATAGTTGGCATATCATAGGATTTGCAAGTACACACCTTTATTTGTGACATTGTGAGCATATATGGCTCTTGGTGGACTGATTTGTTTGGAGTAGATAAGGGAATGTTGAGCATGAGGCTCCACTCATTAGGTTATTTGAGGTGCTATAACGGAGCGTGTGCTTTGGCCCGCTCAACTTGCTGGACTATATTTGATATTTGTGGGAGTTCAGAGAATCGTTTACCAAATGTATGATCACCCGATTAAGCCATGAGAAGTATATGTCAATATATTTATGTGTTATTATTATCATATCATTCGATGGTTGAAAGCCATGAATAATTTATTCTTGATATTGATAAAGCATATAGAAATTAAATTAACATGTTTCATTATTATGACTAATAATTGGTGATTAATTGGATGTGATTTAAGCATGATTTGCATGTTGATTTACTAGTCGTTTTTATTGACATTCATTAGGCTTTTTAAAGCTCACACCCTCACAATTTGTGCAAATAATCGTTGGGCTTGAGGAGCTCAGGAGTCGAGCAAGAGAGTTCCAAAAGATTTAGTCTTGGTAGAGACTTTATTACAAATTTTAGAAACTATAATTGGAAATTGCAGAACTCTCGGGATTTAGTTTAATTTTGGTTGTAATTGGACATTGGACATTGGGCATTTTATTTTGGATGGTTTGATAATAATTTTAAGGCATGTTTGAGTTTAATTATTGAACGATTTACAGTTTACTAGCGACTAAGGTACGCCACTTGATTGATTTATTTTATGTGTGTTATGCATGAAATTGATTACCTAATTCTATATAATTGAGCCTTAATTGATGTCAATAAATTCAATTAAAGGTGTATGTATATGTATGTTAATTAATCATAGTTAAATCATGTTTGAATTTTTGTCTTTTTAAATTGATGTTCTAATTTGTTTAAGTTACAATTTAGTCCTGAAAATTGATTAGTCTAATTAGAGCCTTATATGATAAGGAAACTTGGTAAAAAAATAAGGATTAGTCTTGTAATGAGTAAAACTCAATAGAAACACACTTTTCTTATAATTCGGTATAGGTCCTGATTGTTTGTAATTGTTACAATTTAGTCCATAATAATAAAACTTGAATTAGACATAGTAAATGAACTCAAATTAAGTTGAAATTTTTTGGGCTTGTATAATTTGACTAAAAGATCGGTAAAAACTTAGATCTACAATTGGGTTGGTTTTTCCATAAGTGAAAAATGACGAAAATGTTTTATGGTTAAATTACCTAGGAAAAATTTAAATTTGGCTCATAATTTGCTTCCACATTAATAAACAATTAGTAATTAGATAATATTGAGGTGTTATAAGGTCAAGGTGTGTCTTGGGTGGTCGTTAGCTAGAGAGTCACTTAGGTGGCTAATGTAATGCTTCGAATTCAGGCTGGTCTGTCCCGGTCGGGTTTGGGGTGTCACAAACCACTTATCTTTCAACCTCATAGTCCAGACCAATTCAGGGCTAAGGTGTTCACGGATATGCCATACCAATTTTGGGTTAATTCCTACCTATATGACTTCCTAGGGACGTCAAGCCTAAAGTTTAAGTTATTCTCTCCCGAACAGTTGATCCGCTAAAAACCCTGCACAATAATCAATTAATCATACCTTCACTCGCTAATCCCCTATTAGAGGATTAGTTTCTCATGGATCTCAAAAACATAATAAACTTTATATGAAAGACGAACATTAATAGCAAATCAAGACATAAAAGTTTAACAGAATCTTGAGTTGTATTTGATTGAAGCTGTAACACCCCAAACCCGGTCTAAACGTTATGACTGAATCTGGCGATGTCACATTGTAACACCCCTTACCAGTATTCGACGCTGGAATAGGGTACGAGGCATTACTAGAAGACATACATTTGCATACGTATTAAACCGAGTTACAAAATTTCATCCGGATTAAAACTTTTAAAATTATTAACGTTCTTTTATAATTCTTTACAACATATCCTCGAAATATTATATTCATAACAAATAAGGCTTACGAGACCAGATATTTCCACATGTAATTCAAAGCTTCATTTCCATTTCATTCAATTCACAATTTCTCATGTTCACAATTCAAATCAATTTCTCAATCCAATATATATTTCAATCATCTAACAATATAATTCAAGTTACATGAACTCACCAGGCTAAATTGCAGAAATACCAAAATTCAGGGACATTTTGTTAATTTTCTATTTTCCTCGAATTTCCACCCAATCTTGATATAAATTAATATTTCATTCAATTTATTAATTTAAATAATAAAACAATTCATTTCATGCAATTTGGTCACTTTTTGACATTTTTACCAATTTACCCTTAAAATATTACTTTTTTTTCAATTTAGTCTTTAAACCTAAAATATGAAAATTTCTCATTTTTAATGAGAACTCGTGCTAGTTGAATAATCATTTATTTTCCTCCTCCTCCTCTCCATTCCACATCCTTAATGTATAATATGCTTATATGTAACATTATCTATAATTCCACCATTTATTTATATATTAATTCAAAGCTGTCCACTTGAGTCATAGCCACTAAATTATTTATATGTTGAGCTACAGAACTCCAAATTAATATCCGCTAAATTCATATGAAACTAGACTCACATATCTTTTTACCATAAGATTTTCAGAATTTTTGGTTCATCCAATAATTACATTTTATTCTTTAAATTTTCTCCTGTTTCACTATTTGACAGTTCCGACCCCTCTTCACAAAAAATTAATTATCTCTTTGTAAAGAATTTGGATGATGTTTCCATTTGTTTCTATTAAAAATAGACTCATTCAGGATTTTAAACATATAAATTTAACCCTCTAATTATTTTTATTCAATTTTTGACAATTTTCCAAATTCAGAACAGGGGAACCCGAATTCATCTGACCTTGTCTCACAAAATTTATTATATCTCATGATTTACAATTCCATTACTTACACCATTTCTTCTATTAGAAACTAGATTTAATAATATTTAATTCAATATTTTTTCATTCTCTAATTTGGTTTACACAATTTATGGTGATTTTTCAAATTTAACCTACTGCTGCTATCCAAAACTGTTTTAGTGCAAGATGTTGATTACTAAGTTTATAACTCCCTAATTCCCTTTCTCTATAATATTTCCCATCATTGTCACTTATTTCCCTTAACTAATATATCAAGAACATAAGACTTTATTTAAGAAAACTCTACTATAACATCATTTCCATGCTTTTTCAACAATAACAAACTTAAAAATATATTGAAATCTTGATGTTCTTACCTTGTGCTATTGATTTCAATCTTTAACTTGATTTTCTCTCTCCTCCATCTTTTATTTCTTAAATCTAACTTGAAATTCTAGCTCCCCATTGTCTCATTATTTTTCTCTCTTGGAAGCTATGGAAATTCTCTTGATTTCTAGGTGAAAATAGTAAATTTTTGGTGAATGAACCAAATTGTAAAGAAAGCAAAACTTTCTTTCTTCTCTTCTCTTCTAACGTTGGTTGCATGGAAAGATGATAATTTTTTTCATCATCTTTCGTCCCTTTTATATTAATCATTTAATAATAAAATAATACTAAAAATCTTAATAAAATATTCATTAAATAACATTTATCTAATTAATTAATTAAAAATATCACAAACATCATCATTACCTTCTAGATTCTCTCTCTCTATTTGACCATTTTGCCATTTATAATCTTTTGAAATTTCATCCTTGAGTCATCACTTAATTTGGTAAAATTACAATTTAGTCCCTCAAAATTCTTCGCCTTTTCAATTTGGTCCTAATTCATCCATTTTCCTTAGTTTCTAGATTATTCCACCCTTAAAATATTTACACTATTGGTCCTTCAAATTTTTTGTATTTACACTTTAGCCCCTCAAATTTTGAGTATTTACTCTTGGGCAACAAAACTTTTCTCACTTTTGCAATTTAATCCTTTTTTGAATTAATATGTCATAATATACTTCCTAATGTTGACATAACTCAATATTACCCTTTTTATCACTTTATTTCATTATCAAGGATATTATCTTACTTTCTTACTATAGTAATTTTCAGGGTATTACAGAAGCACAAAATCCACAAGAAGTTTACCAAGTTCCACAAATAAGACCTCCCGTCAAATTCAAAATTAAAAATAACCTAATGTCTAAAGAAAAAAGGGGAAAACTAAAAACTAAAACTATAAAGAAAATTATACAATATGAAAAGATGTCCCTAACAAGTGGCAAATGAGACTATTTATAAGTTAGGGTTGGCGTCGTCCTCAATCCTAGGTCAGCTGAAGTTCTCGTGTTTAATATTTGATTATATAGACCAAAATGCCCCTGGCTTGTGAGTATTTTTCCTATAAGACCGATGTCGAGACACCCTAGTGCCTGTGTCCTGACATCGAAGGCACTATGCTCGTACTCAAAGTAGCTTCAAGGGTATATCATGACATCCCTTCGTTGTGTCACGACATTGAAGGTAGTCTTGGAATTCTTGCTCTTTGCTCCCTATGTTGCGACATCAAATTCCTTGTGTTGCAACACAGTGACTAATATTGAGTTGGTACACCCTTTAATAGTCTCCTGTACACTCACACAGTGTATTAGCTCGTCATTAAGCCTCATTCGACCCCTAAAGTTAATAAAAGACTCAAACTACACTTTTTATTGAATGTAAATGAAACTAAGAAAACTTAATTAAAACATCATAAAAATGCTTGTATTCAAGCTCTTTAAGTGTGAAAACTAGTTCAATCTGCTACACCAAATTACAACAGATCAAACTCCCCTACATTTAAGTCATGTCTTGTCCTCAAGCAAAGCAAACAAAAACAATAATTAAAAAATGACCCTTGAGCAAATATGGTACAAATGTTAATTTTGGAGCACATTACTAGGCAATTCATATTTACACATAATCTTGGCATGATATATAGCTGACTTACCATTTTTGATACCAAACACCTAAGTTCAGTATATTACAAAGCTTACAAAAATTAAATGATTCAAATGTAGGGTTCCGTCAATTAGTTATACAGGTAATTTGATTATCCTAGCAGAATACAAATAGTTATAAATGCAATTATTTAGTATAATGTCAATTCATAATTAAGTCTACCTAGATCACATAAGGCTTTTTGGCTCGTAACATTGTGAGGCTTAGGACAGGTATGGATTTCAAGAACAGTAAGCTTCAAATAGTTTCAAGAATGAAAAGAGTTTGGCATATTTTACTGTTCCCTATTCTCATGCCTTAACGACCCTTACCCACTCACTGCCTTATTTCTTCATAAGAAATCATAGAATAATACAACAACTATGGTTAGCTCACGAGTTTGTGTGCACAAACGAATATGAGTCATTCTATTTTTGGTGACTTTGTCACTTTTCTTTCTTATTTTCAATACATTTCTCATTCACGAATGCTTTTACCCCCAAGAACTCTTTCTACTCATTTTTTATTTTCTTTTTCAATTTTTCTCTTGCTGCACATATTGGATAACCTATAATCTTTCCTATTTCACTCTATTTTTACAAAATTCCTCCATAATGTATCTACTTAACCCTCAATATGTATGGCTAGACGTGTATAATCGTGCAGTTCAAGACTAAAGAATAAAGGAAAATACATATTAACATTTTTGGCTTAGATTTTGTGTGAAGGTTCATCAAGAAGTGTTTTCTGGCTCAAACAATGGTACCAAGGATGAATAAATAAGGTTAGCTTATTAGCTTTGGGTGTATACCAAACAATTCCTGAGGTCATCCCTAGATATCTTAATATCCAAAGAAGGAGAGAAATGAGGAAGGGGTGGCTAACGTTGGAAAAAGAATGAAAAAAGGATAAAAAAATTAAAGAGTGATATTTATACCCAGGTTAATAGGCATACGAGGCACAAAAATAGGGGAAGGAGAAAAATTAGCAAAATGAAGCTAGTTTGCAAAGGAAGGGAATCAAACTCGAGGCTTTGAGCTAATTGCACTGTCTCCTTATTCTCTTTTTAACCTCTAAGCTAATGCCTTATTCTTGATACAATTTTGCATTCTTTAAGCCAAAAATTTTGAATGTTACTACCCTCCCCCCTTAAAGAAATTTTAGCCTCAAAATTTTATCTAATTCAAAAAGGCGTGGATGCTGAAGTTGAGTTGAGTCTTCTGACTCCCAAGTAGCCTCTTCACTGCAATGATTCCTCTAAAGCACTTTGACCAAAGGAATCTACTTTCTCCTCAAAAATTTAATCTCATGGTCTAAAATTTGTACAAGCTCCTCCTCAAACATTAAATTCGATTTAACCTTGTTATACTTAACTGGGACAACATGAGAGGGATTAGATCAATACTGCCTCAACATCGAGACATGGAAAACATTGTGAATGCAATCCAAATCAAGAGGAAATTTGAGTTGATATGCCACTACACCAAACATTTTAAGCACTAGATAAAGTCCAATGAACTTAGGGCTCAACCTTCCGTTCCGACCGAATCTCAAAACTTTTTTCCACGAAGAAACCTTAAGAAAACCCTATCTCCCACATGAAACTTGATGTCCTTGCACACTAAGTCAATATGACTTTTGTTTTTCGAAGCCACCTTTAATCTGTATCGAATTAACTAAGTTTTATCCTTAATCCCTAAAACCAATTTCGGACCAAATAACTTATTATCACTCAACTCAAGCTAGCATAAAGGCGAGCGACACTTACAATCGTAAAGAGTATCATAAGGTGCCATTAGGATACTAGACTAGAAGTTGTTATTATAGGTGAACTTTCCCATCAGTAGATGCTTCTCCCAACTACACTAAAAATCAATCACGCAACTCCTCAACGTATCCTCTAAAATTTGAATAACCTTCTTGACTGACCATCATAATACGGATGAAAAGTTGTACTGAAGTTTAACTATGTACCCAAAGCATCCTACAATTTCATCCAAAATTGAGATGTAAAACAGGGATCCCGGTCTAAAATAATTGACCTTGTCACTATATACAGTCGCACTATCTCCTAAATTTAAAGCTTAGCTAGCTTCTAAAGAGAATAATCAGTGCAAACTAGAATAAAATTGGTAGGCTTGGTCAATGTATCCGCTATGACCCAGATAGAATCTTTCTTAATAGGTGTTAAGGGCAACCCACTAACAAAGTCCATAGTCACTCTTTCTCACTGCCATTGTAGAATATGAATCGACTGTAGTAACCCAGATGGAAACTAATGCTCACATTTAACTTGTTCAAAGTCAAAAATTTTGACCAATTTCGTTCCTTCATGCTTAAGTTCTGACCATCAATACACTTCTCTTAAGTCATGATACATCTTATTACCACTAGGATGCATAGCATAAAGGCTACTATGCGCTCTCTATAGTATAGTCTGCCTCAAACTCTGATCCTTCAACACACAGTATATGCCTCTGAAATAAAAGATACTATCAAAAATAATCCCGAAGTCCTCAATCGACACATCCTCAACCTATTTAAATCAAAGTGCTAAAGTTTCATCCAATCTCTACGTATCTCTGATCTCCTGAACCCAAATAGGCTTTACTTGCTACTCAGCCAAAATACCTCCATCGCCAAAAAGATTCAATCAAGCAAACATAGCCCTCAAGTTAGACACCCTTCTAGTTAAGGTATTGGCCACTACATTAGCTTTCCCAAGGTGATACTTGATCTTGCAATCATAGCCTTTTAACAATTTAATCCATCAACACTGCCTCAAATTCAGCTTCTTTTGGGTAATGAGATATTTGAAACTCTTGTAATCTGTGTAAATAATATATTTCTCACCATATAAATAATGTCTCCTGAATTTAAAAGCAAAAACGATAGCTGCCAAATCTAAATCATGAGTTGAATAAGTACATTCATATGGCCTAAGCTGTCTTAAGGCATAAGCTACTACCTTACCACCCTACATTAAAATACATCCAAGCCCAACATGCAAAGCATTGCTTTACACAACATAATCCTTACCAAATTCTGGCTGAATTAGAATGGGAGAATCAGTCAACACAGATTTTAATTTCTCAAAGTTGGCCTGTTGCTCATCTGCCCACTTAAAATGAGTGTTCTTCCTCAACAACTTAGTCAATGAGGCTGCCATCAAGGAAAGTCCATCAACAAACCTTCAATAATACACAACAAGAACTATAAAAATCCAAATCTCTAATACATTTTTTGGTTGCTTCCAATCTAAGATAGCTTCAGCCTTTTTAGGATCCATAGGGATACTCTCAATCGATATCACGTGACCTAAAAACATAACCTCTTTCAACCAAAACTCACACTTACCGACTTTAATGAAAATGTGTTTTTCACGAAGGATTTGTAGGAATACTCTAAAATGCTCATCGTGCTTAAATTCTACCTTTGAGTATACTAGGATGTCATTAATGAACATAACAATGAATTGATCAAGGAAAGGTTGAAAGACATAGTTCATAAGATCCATAAATGCAGCCAATGCATTAATCTATTTAAAGGGCATAATTAGGAACTCATAATGTCCATAACGAGTCCTGAAAGTTATTTTGGGTATATCAGATTATTTCACCTTGAGCTTATAGTACCTGGATCTTAGATCAATTTTTGAAAAGAAAATTGAACCTTTGAACTGATCGAATAGGTCGCCAATCCTTGGTAGAGGATACTTATTCTTTACAGTTAGGTTACTCAGCTGTCTGTAATCGATACGTAACCGGAGTGTCCCATCCTTTTTCTTTATGAATAATACTGGTGTCCCATATGGCGAAACACTGGGTCTAATGAATCCCCTATCCAACAGTTCTTGCTATTGTACTTCTAACTCCTTCAACTCTTTGGGTCCATGCAGTAAGGAACAATGGACACTAGTTTCATTCTTGGCAACAACTTAATATTGAATTCCACTTTCTAATTTGGAGGTAACTGTGACAGCCCTAAAATGACCCTAGTCGGAAAGCGGTTTCGGGACCGCTAAACCGAGTCACCAAATTATTTGAATATGATATTTATTGTCTAAAATAAATGTGTGAAAATTTTAAGCTTCGATTTAGTAAATTTCATGTGAATTTAGTCAATAGGACTTATGTGTGACATTTTTGAAATGTGATAGATCAAAACATAAGGACCTATTAGTGCATGTTGAAAAAGGGGGGACTTGCATGTCAATTTTTCCCCCCATCTAGTAGTGGCCGGCCATGACATTAGGATGGACAAAGGGTGATGGGCAAAACATGTCATAGACATGTTGTGTTGGTGCATCATGGGAGGAAACAATAAAATAAAATAAGGAGTATGGGTAATAAAATAATAATGGAAAGGTAAATGATGATGAAAAAAATTGTCTCATCCATGTTTCCCCCCCATTGCCGTGAATTGAAGAAAGAAAACAAAAAAAAAAGTGTTCATTCTTGAACATCTTTGGCCGAATAGAGGAAAGAAAGGAAGGGGAAGAGCTTGAGAAAATCGGCTATGGTGGTTTGCTAGACTAAGGTATGTTTGATGTTGTCCTTGAGATTCATGCATGTTTTTAGTTGTTAGTTTGAGTTCTACCTAGCCCATGGTTTAAATCTTTGCTATGAGATGGAGATGATATTCGGCCATGGGTGTTGTCTTCTTGGTTGATGTTTGATGTTGTGGTGATGAGGCATGAAGATGAGTTAAGTTTCGGCTAAGGTGGATTTGTGTTGATGTCATTTGCATGCTAAGTGTAAAGCTTTGTAATGATACATGTGATGGTGATTGATGACTCTTGGATTTTCTTTTTGGCATTTTTGAGTTAGACATTAAGTTCTTTGTGTAACCCATGACCAAAATTGAATGGTATGGTGTCTTGATGCATTCGGCCATGGTAGAAAATAGATGTGAAATGGTAGTAAGGTGAAGTGCAAAATGTTAGTATTTGATTACTAGTGTATATATATGCGTATTAGCCGAGTTTTGAACTTGAAACAAGATGATATATAATCAATACATGTAACCATACTTGTAGGAAGTATTAAGCATATAATCGGCCTCAACATAGACATGCATATTCGGCCATAGGAAGAAGATTGGTGTTGCATGTATTCGGTTAGAGGCAAGCATATTGATGCTTTTATCTTGGCTTAGACAATCGGCTAAAAGGAAGTGTGGGTTAATATGTTGAGTTGATTCATGATTTCATATGTATGTGACTTTAATGTCTAATGTATATATATGGGCTAAGTATCTTGAGCTCCTCTTTTCGATGCTCAAATGATTAAATCAATTTATTTGTTAAATTAAGCCCAAGAGCAAAGAGGATCAAAGTCGGATAGGGGAAAAGAGAAAGTAGACGAATAGCCGTGGATATCTAGTCGTCAACCGCTTCCGAGGTAAGTTTTAAGCGATTAAACGTTGATTAAATTCAACCATAATAGGACATAATGAGTTGATTTAATAAGATATGATGTGGCCATGATATGTCTTAAACTCAAATGGTAAGTTCATATGTGTTTGGACTTGGAAAGTTAAGAGCAAATTGTAATAATTTGCTTTGGACAGCAGCAGTAACGTGATTTTAGAAAATCACTATAAATTGTTGGTGTGGAATTATAGGCTGAATAAAATATGTAATCAAGGCTTAATTAGTCTAGTTTCTTATAAAATAGACCTTGTGAGCAAACAAATTTCCTATAAAGAGATATTTAAAGTTGTGTGAGACGGTGTCAGAATGACTCCGAAATCCCCTGTTCTGTTTTTAGAAAATCATTATAAATTGTACAAAAATGGTTATAAGATAAAATTTATATGCTTAGACTCCTTAATGAGTCTAGTTTCAAATGAAATCAAATATAACACATTTTGAATTCTGTAAAATGAGAAATTTGATTCGTAGTGAAGAGTGGTCAGATTGGTCAAACAGTGAAACAGGGGAAACTTTAAGAAAAATCTGGTATTGATTGGCCAAACCTAAAATTCTGAAAATTTTATGGATGGAAGATATACGAGTCTATATTCAGGGAAAATTAACGGCAAGTGATTTGGAGTTTTGTAGCTCCAGTTATAAATAATTTAGTGACTACTGCTCAGGAAAACAGCTCGTAGTGAATATGTGATTTTGTTGTAAACATGGATAAAACTTGTTTTAGTTACTCATAAGCTATTGATTAAACCCATACGTGAATTCTAAATCGTGATATTGTAAAACGATACATGAGTGTTAGATGGATCTTTGATATTAAAATTTGTGATATTGTAAGTTTATGAGTATTCGAATATGAAATGATAGTATGGCGTGAAATTGAATTATTCATTGGGAAATGATTAATGTAGATTCGGCCAAGACAAAGTGTATACATGATAGTATATGTGATATGTGAAGTATATTTGGATAATTGTGATGTGAATGTATATATATGTGATAAGGCCGAATGGCCAATGTGATGAATGTGAAAGTGTATATATATGTGATAAGGCCTAATTGCCGATGTGATGAATGTGAAAGTGTATATATATGTGATAAGGCCTAATGGCCGATGTGATGAATGTGAAAATGTATATATGTGATAAGGCCTAATGGCCGATGTGATGAATGTGAAAATGTATATATGTGATAAGGCCTAATAGCCGATGTGATGAATGTGAAAGTGTATATATATGTGATAAGGCCTAATGGCCGATGTGATGAATGTGAAAGTGTATATATATGTGATAAGGCCTAATGGCCGATGTATATGTGATAAGGCCTAATGGCCGATGTGATGAATGTGAAAATGTATATATGTGATAAGGCCTAATAGCCGATGTGATGAATGTGAAAGTGTATATATATGTGATAAGGCCTAATGGCCGATGTGATGAATGTGAAAGTGTATATATGTGATAAGGCCTAATAGCCGATGTGATGAATGTGAAAGTGTATATATGTGATGAGGCCTAATGGCCGATGTGATGAATGTGAAAGTGTATATATGTGACAGGGCCGAGTGGCCAACGTGATGGATGTGAAAGTGTATAAATGTGATAAGTCCCGAAGGGCAATTGTGTCAGTACTATATCCGGGTTAAAACCCCGCAGGCTTTATGCGAGAGTATTGTCCTGATTAATGTCCGTAGGCTTCGTGCTCGTACTATATCCGAGCTTTAAAGACCCGACGGCTAAATGCTAGGATTCAAGTAAGACTTTGATATTGAGTATCTGCATTAAGTTACCATCAAATAAGTATTATGTATTCAAGATGTTCAGGTACGTATTACTTACTCATCGGTGGAGTGATTTCGAGGTGAATTATCAGTATCAAAGAGGTAGGTAAATGTGATTAATATTATAACTCCAAATGTGAGAATGTGCTTTGGAAATATTTGACCATCTAGGTCATTATTATTCGAAAGTATATATGTGGCAGCCAAGTGTTGCGTTTAATGATATTATAGATCGAGATGAAGCTCTAGAGTAACTTCATCGAACAGTTGAAATGAATGACCAATAATAGTGATTGAGAACACTTTGTCTTGCTTAAAACTTACTAAGCATTAAATGCTTACTCCGTTCTTTGAATCTCTGTTTTATAGATTTTGGTTCGTCAGCTATCGGACTCGGGATTTTTGGAAGTCGAAGTCTCCCACACTATCAAAGCCCCCTTTTGGTACAATTTTGGTTGAACTTTGAAATGGCATGTATAGGACTACCCTTTTGTTGTTGGTCATGTACCCTTTGGATTTGTATAATTTTGGATAGCCATGCGAAAATGGCTTATATATGTTTGAGCATAATGTTATAATCATTTGGTATGGATATGGTTATTGAGAGGTGTGGATATGCTTAAGAAGGATTGGCCATGGGAATGGTTAATCACTATCATAATTTGTGCTATTTATGCTAAAAGGGCTAGTTGAATCATGGAAACTATGAAATAGGTAAAGTCTACCTTAAAGGCAGATGCTGACAGCAGCAGTGATGTAGATTTGGAAAATAACTAAAAATAGTAGGAATAGAATTAAATAGTGAATAAATTATTTAAATGAACCTTGATGAATCCACTTTCATATGGAAGAAACGAAACGGTCATATGAGTGGTATGTTAAGAGATAATTAGGTTTTCGTATGACAGGGCCAGAACGGTTTCTGGATTCCCTGTTCCGACTTTGGAAATTCATTATAAATTAACCAGAGATAATTAGGAGTCATGCCATATATGTATAGATTCCTCTCTGAGTCTATTTTCTATAGAAACAAACGGCATCAGTATTGAAGCCATGTACAGGGAGATATCCGAATTGTAATGTATGAAGGTCAGTGTAGTTGCACCCTGTAACAGGGGAGACTTTAACTAATAAACTGTACTAATTGGCCCGACCAACAATTCTATAAAAAAATATGTAGATGGAAATAGGAGTCTAGTTTCAGGGAAAAATCACGAAACTGATTTTCGAGTTGTGAAACTCAAGATATGATTTTTAAGGTGACAGCGACACAGTTAGCCAGCTGTCTGGAAAATTTTAAAATGGACTGCGATAGTAAGCGAATTTAGTCTGTGAACCCCTCGTGTCCGACTCCGGCAACGGTCTCGGGTACGGGGTGTTCCAATTTTATTGGTATCAGAGCTACGGTTTAGTCGATTCTAGGACTACCGTAATATGTTTGGGTCTAGCTATACATGCCATTATGTGATTATTTGATAGTGTGGTGATTTCTGACAATTGAAAATGTGTTTATTTATTGTAATGAATTCTGATCCCGATCGAGCTGTAGCAGATGGTATTGAGGGGACTGAGACATGCTTATGACGTGTCGATATTGAGAAGGGTATAACATAAGTAAGTTTTGAGTAATTGAATTTGGTATTTAACTTAAAATGCCATGATATACATGTATGATAGATGAATGATGTCCCATTGTCCTTATCATAATAAGGTTATTAGAGAAATGAACAAAGGAAGAGATTGGGGATATATGCTTTTGTGTGATTGCTTATTGAGCTGAAAGTTTAGTAAAAGAAGCATACATGTATTAGATTTGAATGATATTTACGACTTAAAGTCAAGAATCATGTTATATGTTTACATGTGAATGAATTGATTAAATTATAAATGTGATTTGTGCCATGTGAAACATGATAACATGTGAATAAATATGTATGAGACTCAGTGATGTGAATCCGAGTTTAAAGACCCTCTGACTATATGAAGAGATTATGTTCGGATTAAAATTCGCTGGCCTTGTGTGGAGATTTCATCCGAGCTAAAGGTCTCGACGATGATCCAGGCTAAGTCCCGAAGAGCATTCATGCTAGTGATGTATCCGGGCTAAGTCCCGAAGAGCATTCGTGCTAGTGATGTATCCGGACTAAGTCCCGAAGAGCATTCATGCTAGTGATGTACCCGGGCTAAGTCCCGAAGAGCATTCATGCTAGTGATGTATCCAGACTAAGTCCCGAAGAGCATTCATGCTAGTGATGTATCCGGGCTAAGTTCCGAAGAGCATTCGTGCTAGTAATATATCCGTGCTAAACCTCGAAGAGCATTCGTGCTGGTGTTATATCCGGGCTAGGTCCCAAAGAGCAATCATGCTGGTGACGTGTATTCCGGCCTTCGTGCCTAGTAGGCTTCGTGCCGGTAATTTGAGCAAAGTTTAAGTATTCATTACTATACGAATTCAAATTTAAATGAGATGATATGTTTAAAAGTGTTCATACATGATGTTTATAGACTTGGTTAAGTCATTTCAATGTGTAATAACGAATGAATAAGAGCACTATGTGTGTGAATGATTAGAGGCACTGTGTGTGTGCGAATTCCTTTAATCGAGCACTATGAGTGCGAGATCGGTCAGTGGGCACTAAGTGTGTGAAGTGGAATTCATGTAAGACCTCGTCTGGGACGAAGGCATTGATTTGAGATAGTGTGTAAGACCATGTCTGGGACATGGCATCGACTCGATATGTGAGCATATGTAAGACCATATCTAGGATATGGCATTGTAAGAGCTATATGTGCTTAATGAGTATCCGTAATGATTTCGAATGATTCAACGGGTATCGTTAACTGTGATTAAATGTGCTAAATGAATTCAATGTTCAGGTATGTGGAAGTTGATTTTCTGTTGGAAATAGGTTAAGTTGAATAGTGAGATATGATGGAGTTATAAAGGATATTTAATGGGATGTTTGAGTATATGTGTACTTTCGGTCAGGTTACAGCTTATACATGAATGAAAATGTGGGTTACAAATATGTGGGTTGATGATGTGAATTATACATGTTAATATGTACTTAATATGTGTTTGAAATGCAATTGTGAATTAAATTAAGTGATTATTGCTTATGAAATCAAGAAAATGAGATATATGCGCATACTTGTAGAAATGTTTATGTATTTGTTTTAAGATAAGAAAATGATTTTATAGATCGATGCGAAATCAATAATGAATTACAATTGCTATCGATGAGCTAATGTCTTTGTGGATATAATTCAATAAGAGGACGTTATCCTAAACTATGCATCGGTAGAAATTTTCGGGGACGAAAATTTCTTAAGTGGGGAGAGTTGTGACAGCCCTAAAATGACCCTAGTCGGAAAGCGGTTTCGGGACTGCTAAACCGAGTCACCAAATTATTTGAATATGATATTTATTGTCTAAAATAAATGTGTGAAAATTTTAAGCTTCGATTTAGTAAATTTCATGTGAATTTAGTCAATAGGACTTATGTGTGACATTTTTGAAATGTGATAGATCAAAACATAAGGACCTATTAGTGCATGTTGAAAAAGGGAGGGACTTGCATGTCAATTTTCCCCCCATCTAGTAGTGGCCGGCCATGACATTAGGATGGACAAAGGGTGATGGGCAAAACATGTCATAGACATGTTGTGTTGGTGCATCATGGGAGGAAACAATAAAATAAAATAAGGAGTATGGGTAATAAAATAATAATGGAAAGGTAAATGATGATGAAAAAATTGTCTCATCCATGTTCCCCCCCCCATTGCCGTGAATTGAAGAAAGAAAACAAAAAAAAAAGTGTTCATTCTTGAACATCTTTGGCCGAATAGAGGAAAGAAAGGAAGGGAAGAGCTTGAGAAAATCGGCTATGGTGGTTTGCTAGACTAAGGTATGTTTGATGTTGTCCTTGAGATTCATGCATGTTTTTAGTTGTTAGTTTGAGTTCTACCTAGCCCATGGTTTAAATCTTTGCTATGAGATGGAGATGATATTCGGACATGGGTGTTGTCTTCTTGGTTGATGTTTGATGTTGTGGTGATGAGGCATGAAGATGAGTTAAGTTTCGGCTAAGGTGGATTTGTGTTGATGTCATTTGCATGCTAAGTGTAAAGCTTTGTAATGATACATGTGATGGTGATTGATGACTCTTGGATTTTCTTTTTGGCATTTTTGAGTTAGACATTAAGTTCTTTGTGTAACCCATGACCAAAATTGAATGGTATGGTGTCTTGATGCATTCGGCCATGGTAGAAAATAGATGTGAAATGGTAGTAAGGTGAAGTGCAAAATGTTAGTATTTGATTACTAGTGTATATATATGCGTATTAGCCGAGTTTTGAACTTGAAACAAGATGATATATAATCAATACAAGTAACCATACTTGTAGGAAGTATTAAGCATATAATCGGCCTCAACATAGACATGCATATTCGGCCATAGGAAGAAGATTGGTGTTGCATGTATTCGGTTAGAGGCAAGCATATTGATGCTTTTATCTTGGCTTAGACAATCGGCTAAAAGGAAGTGTGGGTTAATATGTTGAGTTGATTCATGATTTCATATGTATGTGACTTTAATGTCTAATGTATATATATATGGGCTAAGTATCTTGAGTTCCTCTTTTCGATGCTCAAATGATTAAATCAATTTATTTATTAAATTAAGCCCAAGAGCAAAGAGGATCAAAGTCGGATAGGGGAAAAGAGAAAGTAGACGAATAGCCGTGGATATCTAGTCGTCAACCGCTTCCGAGGTAAGTTTTAAGCGATTAAACGTTGAGTAAATTCAATCATAATAGGACATAATGAGTTGATTTAATAAGATACGATGTGGCCATGATATGTCTTAAACTCAAATGGTAAGTTCATATGTGTTTGGACTTGGAAAGTTAAGAGCAAATTGTAATAATTTGCTTTGGACAGCAGCAGTAACGTGATTTTAGAAAATCACTATAAATTGTTGGTGTGGAATTATAGGCTGAATAAAATATGTAATCAAGGCTTAATTAGTCTAGTTTCTTATAAAAGAGACCTTGTGAGCAAACAAATTTCCTATAAAGAGATATTTAAAGTTGTGTGAGACGGTGTCAGAATGACTCCGAAATCCCCTGTTCTGTTTTTAGAAAATTATTATAAATTGTACAAAAATGGTTATAAGATAAAATTTTTATGCTTAGACTCCTTAATGATTCTAGTTTCAAATGAAATCAAATACAACACATTTTGAATTCTGTAAAATGAGAAATTTGATTCGTAGTGAAGAGTGGTCAGATTGGTCAAACAGTGAAACAGGGGAAAATTTAAGAAAAATCTGGTATTGATTGGCCAAACCTAAAATTCTGAAAATTTTATGGATGGAAGATATACGAGTCTATATTCAGGGAAAATTAACGGCAAGTGATTTGGAGTTTTGTAGCTCCAGTTATAAATAATTTAGTGACTACTGCTCAGGAAAACAGCTCGTAGTGAATATGTGATTTTGTTGTAAACATGGATAAAACTTGTTTTAGTTACTCATAAGCTATTGATTAAACCCATACGTGAATTCTAAATCGTGATATTGTAAAACGATACATGAGTGTTAGATGGATCTTTGATATTAAAATTTGTGAAATTGTAAGTTTATGAGTATTCGAATATGAAATGATAGTATGGCGTGAAATTGAATTATTCATTGGGAAATGATTAATGTAGATTCGGCCAAGACAAAGTGTATACATGATAGTATATGTGATATGTGAAGTATATTTGGATAATTGTGATGTGAATGTATATATATATGTGATAAGGCCGAATGGCCAATGTGATGAATGTGAAAGTGTATATATATGTGATAACGCCTAATGGACGACTAATGGCCGATGTGATGAATGTGAAAGTGTATATATGTGATAAGGCCTAATGGCCGATGTGATGAATGTGAACATGTATATATGTGATAAGGCCTAATAGCCGATGTGATGAATGTGAAAGTGTATATATATGTGATAAGGCCTAATGGCCGATGTGATGAATGTGAAAGTGTATATATATGTGATAAGGCCTAATGGCCGATGTGATGAATGTGAAAGTGTATATATGTGATAAGGCCTAATGGCCGATGTGATGAATGTGAAAATGTATATATGTGATAAGGCCTAATGGCCGATGTGATGAATGTGAAAGTGTATATATATGTGATAAGGCCTAATGGCCGATGTGATGAATGTGAAAGTGTATATATGTGATAAGGCCTAATAGCCGATGTGATGAGGCCTAATGGCCGATGTGATGAATGTGAAAGTGTATATATGTGACAGGGCCGAGTGGCCAACGTGATGGATGTGAAAGTGTATAAATGTGATAAGTCCCGAAGGGCAATTGTGTCAGTACTATATCCGGGTTAAAACCCCGCAGGCTTTATGCGAGAGTATTATCCTGATTAATGTCCGTAGGCTTCGTGCTCGTACTATATCCGAGCTTTAAAGACCCGACGGCTAAATGCTAGGATTCAAGTAAGACTTTGATATTGAGTATCTACATTAAGTTACCATCAATAAGTATTATGTATTCAAGATGTTCAGGTACGTATTACTTACTCATCGGTGGAGTGATTTCGAGGTGAATTATCAGTATCAAAGAGGTAGGTAAATGTGATTAATATTATAACTCCAAATGTGAGAATGTGCTTTGGAAATATTTGACCATCTAGGTCATTATTATTCGAAAGTATATATGTGGCAGCCAAGTGTTGCGTTTAATGATATTATAGATCGAGATGAAGCTCTAGAGTAACTTCATCGAACAGTTGAAATGAATGACCAATAATAGTGATTGAGAACACTTTGTCTTGCTTAAAACTTACTAAGCATTAAATGCTTACTCCGTTCTTTGAATCTCTGTTTTATAGATTTTGGTTCGTCAGCTATCGGACTCGGGATTTTTGGAAGTCGAAGTCTCCCACACTATCAAAGCCCCCTTTTGGTACAATTTTGGTTGAACTTTGAAATGGCATGTATAGGACTACCCTTTTGTTGTTGGTCATGTACCCTTTGGATTTGTATAATTTTGGATAGCCATGCGAAAATGGCTTATATATGTTTGAGCATAATGTTATAATCATTTGGTATGGATATGGTTATTGAGAGGTGTGGATATGCTTAAGAAGGATTGGCCATGGGAATGGTTAATCACTATCATAATTTGTGCTATTTATGCTAAAAGGGCTAGTTGAATCATGGAAACTATGAAATAGGTAAAGTCTACCTTAAAGGCAGATGCTGACAGCAGCAGTGATGTAGATTTGGAAAATCACTAAAAATAGTAGGAATAGAATTAAATAGTGAATAAATTATTTAAATGAACCTTGATGAATCCACTTTCATATGGAAGAAACGAAATGGTCATATGAGTGGTATGTTAAGAGATAATTAGGTTTTCGTAAGACAGGGCCAGAACGGTTTTTGGATTCTCTGTTCCAACTTTGGAAATTCATTATAAATTAACCAGAGATAATTAGGAGTCATGCTATATATTTATAGATTCCTCTCTGAGTCTAGTTTCTATAGAAACAAACGGCATCAGTATTGAAGCCATGTACAGGGAGATATCCGAATTGTAATGCATGAATGTCAGTGTAGTCGCACTCTGTAACAGGGGAGACTTTAACTAATAAACTGTACTAATTGGCCCGACCAAAAATTCTATAAAAAAATATGTAGATGGAAATAGGAGTCTAGTTTCAGGGAAAAATCACGAAACTGATTTTTGAGTTGTGAAACTGAAGATATGATTTTTAAGGTGACAGCGACACAGTTAGCCAGCTGTCTGGAAATTTTTAAAATGGACAGCGGTAGTAAGCGAATTTAGTCTGTGAACCCCTCGTGTCTGACTCCGGCAACGGTCTCGGGTACGGGGTGTTACAGTAACCTTGGAAGTTCCTTGGGAAAGACATACAAAATTTCCCTTACTATACAAATACTATCCATAAATGAACCAATTATAGTCGCATCTCAAACATAAACCATAAATGCCTCACACACTTTCTGAACCATTTTATCTGCTACCATAGTAGAGATCACATTGGACAGATAGTTCTGACATTCCCCAACCATAACAACTTCCTTTCCAGACCCATCCATCAAGGTTACCCTATTCAACGCACAATCCAGACAAACTTGATGCTCAAGCAACTAGTCCATTCTCAGACTCAAGTCAAATTCATTAAACGGCATCCATTAAGTTGGTGGGAAAAACCTCCCCTTGAATCTCTAAAGGAAATCTCCTATATAGTTTATTTACAAGCACAAATTGTCCTAGAAGGCTGACTACAATAACAATGTTATCGATTTTCTCTACCCCAATCCCCAGTTTTACAACCATATCAAATGCAAAATAAGAGTGAGTAGATCTTATAACTATTAATGCAAAATAAGTCATCAAATAGATAGTGAAGGTACCTGTAATGACATCAGTCGCATCTCTGTCTTCCCAGTGTCTAGCCACATATACAAAGTAGGTTGTCTAGCTTCAACCCGATTCACACTCTGAACCCGTGCTCTTTGTCCCTAATTACCATTCTCATTCCAATTCTACTTATGACCCCTCTGAACAATTTGATTACCCTTCTGATTTTGATCCCTAGGTGGGCCCTTATTTTGAACTGAAGCTTGCATCTAATCAACTCGACAAGGACAATCTTTAATTTGTGTGCTCTATCGAGCCACAAATCAAACAAGCACAAATTCTTCTCCAGCACTCGTCTGGATGGTGCCTCTCATACTATTCACATATATGAACTTTTCAATCTCTATGACCCATTGCTACTACATTCTACTATCGCCTAACGTCTCTGGCCCGCTTACGAGGATGCGGGTTTGGGCCAGCAATTCCAAACTCCCTCCATAGCTGATCTTTCTGTTTACCCTTCTTCTCACGCTGTATGCGTTTAATCTCTTCAATAATCTTCAAACCAAAAATATATAATTATAAAGGGAATCCAATTTGTTGATGGATGTGAAACTTTCCTTAGAAGAGAATTTCAGAGCTCTGGAAGAGAGTCACAAGGAAAAACTAGAAAACTAACTTCCTTCCCATGATGAAACCTTCAAGAATTATCAAGAAGACATTTAACAGAATCTTGTCGAGGTCTTTCTAGAATACAGGTCAAATTTGATTCTACATGTTCAAGTGGTTGTAGGTCCTCTTGATCTCAAGAAAGTAGACTTCAATTGTCTCAATGACATTTCCACTAGTTCACTTCACTTTTATGTTTAGCAAATAGAGGGTAAAGAATGGGAAACTTTCCAGAGAGAGTGGAAGTAGTCTTGTAACTTATTCATTCCCAACACGCCCGATGTTTAAGATGATGGAGAAGGCTCAACATCAGAAGGTCAGGTTCTCGAATATACCCTTCCTACTGAAGAGGTTTGTACTGAGCCTACTAATTAGCCTAGTGAATGGGAATATTAAGTACTTTTATTTTATTTCATGATTCTCCTTCTCCCTTTTGTGTAATATCTTACCTTCTTATGAATGAGATATCATTTTTACCATTTTTATCATAGTGTTTTTAAACATAACAAAAGATGATCCATATAAATAAGAGTTAATGCACCTGAGAGACTAAGCCAGGTTCGACACAGTATGCATACAGGGCTTCTTCATCTTCGTAGTCTAAGAATCGGCTAAATCGAGCTCTGATACCAAAACTTGTAGGGCTTTCAGCCTGACTTGATTGATCGAGTCTGGATCTCGAGTGTTACTAGGCAATGTAAAAAAATTAATAAACAATTTACCAATTATTCATTATTTTAAATTTGTTATTTGAAGTCCCAAGGAAAAACTTATCATTTAAAAACTTGAAATGGAGTACATGTTAAACAACTTCTACAGATCTCTACAAGTTGCAAATTTATTCGAAAAAGACTTAAGAGGTAAATTTTAAAGGCCGCACCACAAATCCTCACTATACAAAAGAGCCCAATCTGCCATCAACTTGGGGTACTTCTAGCGTCGTCCTTCCAAGTGAAACCTCTTCTCCACAAACTTGAAAAGAAATAATATTATTGTAAGTACAAGAGTACTTATAGAGCTCATCAACCATACCTTGATGGAGTCTTCGCAATAGTCTAGGAGTTTCCATGAGTTCTCTTCTACTTTACATCTTTGACTATGGATGATACCATACGATCTTATCACTTTCTTATGTGCCAATTATCATACCCTTATCATACTTAATCTTCCATATCTTGTTAACTAAGGAATCCTTTCAATCAATTCATGAATATCTTATTTCAAAACAATTGCTCACTAACATTATCTTGGGTGGATAAATATACATGGCGAATATTTACGCAACATTTCGTACCTATAGTTCAATCTCAGACTTACCCTGATCCAATTCCGTGCAATATTCATACTTATAATTCACCGCGTATAATATCCAAATGAACTCCATATCATGCTATACATAATCTCATAATTCAAAAAAATATTGACTCCAATTCAAAATAAATTTTGAAGAAGATGTGATACCCATTACTTTTCATACTTAAATATCATCATAACAGACACCTTTCTTGACATACAGATATACATCTCTTTTTCATGAAAATCCCTTAATACTTCATTAAACTCTTCCTCTAGAACATATAAATACCTTATCTTGGTTATACATATTACAGAGCTGCTAGAACTTACTCAAATCTTGCCATAAAGACAGACATTCAGATTCGTAACTTACCAGATATTCCTGATAGTTTACACCACTTTGAATTAGCAAAATACACCATACAGGCAATCAGATAAAACACGCAACAAATGTGATCCATTCAGAGTTCACCATAAAGGTATTCCTTTCATATTACGCTACAAAGGCTTTTTTTTCCTGACGCATTTAGGATATGGATTTTCCTACACACATGTTAGGTGAGGTTTGTGTAATACCTTATTCCCAGCTCGGTCACCGATCCCAAATATTAGGATGTCACACCACTGTCTCACATCACACATAATACAAATGAGCTCATTCTTAAAGAAACATTTTCCACTTTAGCATTTACATGAGTTTTAAGTCAAATATTCTCATTATCATTATGACTTACTACACACACTTTAATTGATCATATAATTATAGTTGAACATGTATCAGGTTAATTCTACAAAATTTTAAATGTAACTACGTAGGTATCGATACTGAAACAAAATTATCGATATTTCCTTCATATGTTATCGATACTGATTGGAAAATCGGTACCAAAATATCATTCTATTTCTCGTCTAAAAGTCAAATCTAGGTATCGATACTGAAACAAAATTATCGATATTTCCTTCATATGTTATCGATACTGATTGAAAAATCGATACCAAAATAGTATTCTATTTCTCGTCTAAAAGTCAAATCCTAAAAAAGACCGATACATTTATTAAAGTATCAATTATTTTACCCTGAGTATCGATACTCATGATAGGGTATCGATACCAAATTAACTCCTTACACAACAAAATATCACAGAGGTATCATTTTTATAACCCGAATATTGATACCACTGCTCTAGAAACCAAAAATACAATATAATAAGGTAAATAATCTATCCCAATCACAAACCATTCAAAATGTAACTAATACCTCGTCAAATAATCATCAAAATGACCACAATAATAATTCAATCATCGAACACATGTCCAAGTAACTGATAACTCTTGAAAAGAGTTATATTTCATACCCTTAGCCTTAGTTATTTTCCTGTACTTAAGTGAGTTTAGTTGCATTTTAGGATATTGCATTAGTATTTTAGAGCATTTCATAAAGATCTTGAATTGTACTTAAGTTTTATTACATGTTACTTTTAATTACTTGTAGGGAGTACTTGCTTGGTGGTTGATTGGTAGGTTGAGAATGTAGGAAATGGAATGAAGGATTGAAGGTTTTTGTGACAAATTTTGGATAGTTTTGCAACAAATGCTATGGCAATGCTTGGAAGATACCTAGTCAGCACTCAATGCATACCATTCTTAGCCCCAGTTGTACTTGTACCAGATAAATTCACCTAAAAAAGAGAGAAATGGTTATGGGCTGAGCAAGACATTATGTCACTTGTGTTGAGAGCTGGATAGAAGAAAGTTGTCATCCTTGAATTCTCTCTATTTTGGATAGAAGAAAGCTGTCATCCTTGAATTCTCTCTATTTCTTATCTTGTTTCTTCATAAGCTTAATTGATGAAGAAAATTTTTGTTGTTGTGTTAGACTTGGATTTTATTTGCCAACCCATGAGCTAAATCTCTTAGTGTTTAATCAATTACTCGTACCAATCTCTAGACATAGAGCAGTATTTCATACGAAAGGAAAAAGAAATGGTATTGGAAACAAAACTCAAGGCCTATAAACATATAGTGCCCTAGGTCAGGTAAGTTTAGATATTGCTCTAGAAAGAAGCAAACCACAGTAAAACCGATCTGAGTAGTAGAATAAGTAAGATTTTGCTGAAGCGTTAGAGGTTAGTAAGGGTAGATTGTTTTGTAATTCTAGCCTACTTAATCAACATCGTAGCCCCTCCATCGTTTGTTGTAGTGTCTTTGTCACATCCTTCTTAGCTGATTACTTATTTGTTTTGCACATTTTATACATCACCATTTTTTCAATTGCCACTGCATTATTATTATTAGTTTGCCATAGCATTAATCACACTTCACTGTAATAACTAGTTTAATCTACTACACCGTATTACGGAAAATCAAACTCCCGCAACTTAAGTCTTTGCTTGTCCTCAAGCAACACAAAAAAAAACAATAAATGAAACAAAGACCTTTGAGAAAGCATGGTACAAGTGTTAGCTTTGGAGCACATGAATAGGTATTTCATACTCACATATATTCTTGGCATGATATATAACTGACTTACCACTTTTGATATCAAACATATAAGTTCAGGATATTACAAAGTATACAAGCATTAAGGGTCTTAAATATAGGAATCCATCAATAAATTATACAAGTAATTTGATTATCCTAGCAGAATACAAATAGTCATAAATGCAATTGTTCAATATGATTTCAAATTGTGAGCAAGTCTACCTAGATCACATAGGACTTTTCGGCTTGTAACGTACGTAGCCTTAGGACAGGTATGCATTTCAAGAATAGTTTTGTGACAGCCCAAAGTTGACCCTAGTCGGGAAGTGGTTTCGGGACCGCTAAACCGAGTCACCGAAATGTTTGAATGTGATACTTATTGTGTAGAATATGTAATTATGAATGTGTGAAAATTTCAAGCTTCAATTGGGTTGATTTCATGTGAATTTAGTCAATAGGACTTATGTGAGAAAATTCTAAAATGTGATAGGTCAATGTGTGAGGACCTACTAGTGCATGTGGACAAAGGGGGGACTTGCATGTCAAATTTCCCCCCTAATGAGTAGTGGCCGGCCATGACAAGGAAGGATGGGCAAAACATGTCATGAAACATGTTTTGTTAGTGGAAGAATAAAATAAGGAGTATGGGTAATAAAGAAATGGAAAACAAAAGAAAAAAAAATGTGTGTGTGGTGTTTGTTCCCCCCATTGCCGTGAGCTCAAGAGAAGAAAGGAGAAAAGTTTGTGTTCATCCTTTCTCACCTCCATTTTAGCCTAAATTAGAAAGAAAAACAAAGAAAAAAATTTCTCATCCTTTGGTTCATCCTTGGCCAAAAATTTTAAGGAGGAAAGAAGAAGAAAGGTGAAGAGATTCGGCCATGCATGTAGCTAGGCCAAGGTATGTTTAATGATGTTCCATGAGATGCATGCATGTTTTAGTTGTTAGCTTGAGTTCTACCTAGCCCATGGTCTAAATCTTGCTATGTGATGGAAATGGCACTTGACCATGGATGCATCATTCTTGGTTGGTGTTTGATGTTGTGGTGATGAGGCATGAGGATAAGTTAAGATTCGGCCTAGGTGGAGGTTGTGTTAATGCCATTGCATGCAAAATATGAAGCTTGTTAATGATGCATGTGATGATGGCTTGATGATTCTTGAACCTCCTTTTTAGCATTTTTGTGTGAGCACATATGTGCATTGGTTGCTAAAGGGAGAAGAATCGGCTAGCAAGATGTGTGCTAAGGCCGAATGTAACTTTGCATGTTGATGAGCAATGCATGTGTTAAATCGATGAAAAGGGGGAGGATGCTTTACTAGTGTGTATATGTGTGTATTAAGTGTTGAAATCGACCCCAAAAATGGACATGCATATTCGGCCAAGGGGAATGAAATTAGCTAATATGTTGTGTTGATGCATGATTTTTGCATGTATGAGACTTTAATGTCTAATGTATAAATATGGGCTAAGTGCCTTGTGTTCATCTTTTGATGCCTAAAATGATGAAATCAATTTATTTGTTTGATTAAGCTCAAGAGCAAAGGGGAAATAAAACCGATAAAGGGAAGGAAAAAGTGGTTGAATAGCTAGCGGAATCGTTCGACAACACCCGAGGTAAGTTCTTGAGTAAGAGATCTTAAATTTCGATGTGATTAAATCATGCTCTATGTGTGGCTATTGAGCCGAATGTGCAAGGACAATATGTGCCTTGTGTTTGAGTTTCGTAAACGAAAATGAAATATGAATGTGCTATGAATTATTGTTAGATGTGCATGATTAATTGAATGCTGTCCGGGCTAAGTCCCGAAGGCTTTGTGCTAAGTGAATATATCCGGATTAAGATCCGAAGGCCTTTGTGCGAGATACTAAATCCGGGTTAAGTCCCGAAGGCATTCGTGCGAGTTATTAAATCCGGGTTAAGTCCCGAAGGCATTCGTGCGAGTTATTAAATCCGGGTTAAGTCCCGAAGGCATTCGTGCGAGTTGTTAAATCCGGGTTAAGTCCCGAAGGCATTCGTGCGAGTTGTTAAATCCGGGTTATGTCCCGAAGGCATTGTGTGAGTTACTAAAACCGGGCTATGTCCCGAAGGCATTTGAACGAGGAGCTATATCCGGTTAAATCCCGAAGGTACGTGATTTGGTAATGAATGAGCTTGCTGTAAAATTCCAGCGAATACTCGAAAAACATCCCAATATGGGGATATGTTACGTATGTGTTGAATTTAATCGAGCCCTTACAATAAATGTTCGCTCAGTTGATAAACGAGCTACCGGCCTTCGGCCAAGTTAGTTTATTGTGTATGTACATAAGGGTTATTAATGTTGTGAAGCAAGTTTGATATCGGTAAATTGCGTATTATGAAATATTCCGTTTAGCTAAATGTGTGCTATTCTTTGTGCATGCTGGAATTCCTTGCTCAAACTTACTAAGCATAAATTGCTTACTCGTTACATTGCTCCTCTGTTTTATAGATTTTTGGTTCTCCAGCTATCGGACTCGGGATCTTGAAGTCGAAGTCGCCCACACTATCAAAGGCTCTTTTGGGTACTATTTTGGTTGAATTTTGATATGGCATGTATAGGACTACCCATTGTTGTCTTTCGAGTACTTTATGAAATGTATAAGTGTACAGCCATGCGAAAATGGCTTGTAGAAGTGGAGTATGGCATTAGACCATTCGTATTTATGAATGTATAGATGGTTTCATGATGTAACTATGTTGGAATGGAAGTGTTGAGCAAATGATCAGCCACTAGAATGGCTAAGTATGATCATATGTGGGCTTATGTATGACAAGGCCCTAGTTGGTCCATGAAACCCCAAATTAGGTAAGGTTCACTTTGAAAACAGAAGCTGATAGCAGCAGTGGTGTGGATTGGAAAAATCACAAGAATTCGTAGGAGTGGAATTAAATAGTGAATAAATTATGTAATCGAACCTTGATGAATCTACTTTCATATGGAAGTAACGAAACAATTATAGGAACAGTACAGAAAGAGATATTCGGGTTCTTGTGTAACAGGGCCAGAACAGTTTCTGGATTCACTGTTCCGCCTTTGGAAATTCACTATAAATTGACCAGAGATAATTAGGGGTCATACCATATATGTATGGATTCCTCTCTGAGTCTAGTTTCCATAGAAACAAACGGCATCAGTATTGAAGCTCTGTGCAGAGAGATATCCCAGTCGTAATGGGAAAAGGTCAGTGTAGTCGACCCCTGTAACATGGGAGACTTTGACTAATAAACTGTACTAATTGGCCCGACCAAAAATTCTAGAAAAAAATCCATAGGTGGGGACATGAGTCTAGTTTCAGGGAAAAATCACAAAACTGATTTTTGAGTTGTGAAACTCAAGATATGATTTTTGAAGCGACTAGTACTCAGACTGGGCAGTGTCTGGAAAAATTTTTCAAAGTTTGTTAACATCTCGTGTCCGACTCCGGTGTCGGTCTCGGGTTCGGGGTGTTACATTTTATTGGTATCAGAGCTACGGTTTAGTCGATTCTAGGACTACCGTAATGTTTTGGGTCTAGCTATACATGCCATTTTATGTGATTACTTGATAGTGTGGTGATTTCCGACAATTGTAAATGTGTTTATTTATAGTAATGGATCCCGATCGTGACCGAGAGGTAGCTGATGATCTTGAGAGTGTAGCGCCTGCTCCCGTACAAGGGACAGTGCCGGCAAACTCTCAACCTAATGCTAGTAATCAGAATGATGAAGCTAGACAAGCATTCTATAGCGTGATGAATGATTGGTTTAACCAATACATTCGAACTAATATGGCTGTTCCACAACCTCCATTCCCGAACAAATACTACCCCCGCACCTACAATACCGCCGGTAACGGACCAAATAAGGTCACATAAGCCCCAGTTGACAGAATCCGAAAACATGGGGCTACTGAATTTAAGGCTATGGATAGCGATGATGCCGAGCAAGCTGAATTTTGGCTGGACAACACTATCCGGGTACTCGATGAGCTATCTTGTACACCCGATGAATGCCTAAAGTGTGCTATCTCCTTGCTACGTGATTCTGCCTACTATTGGTGGAGTACTCTGACTTCTATTGTGCCCCGAGAGCAAGTAACTTGGGAGTTTTTCCAAACTGAGTTTCGGAAAAAGTATATCAGTCAGAGATTTGTTGATCAAAAACGGAAGGAATTTCTTGAGCTTAAGCAAGACTCCATGTCGGTTACTGATTACGAGCGAAAATTTGTTAGACTTAGCAAATACGCTCGGGAATGTGTTTCGTCCGAAGCTGTTATGTGTAAACGCTTCGAGGATGGGCTGAATGAAGATATAAAAATGTTCGTTGGCGTTCTTGAAATACAAGAGTTCGTGGTACTTGTTGAACGAGCTTGTAAAGCCGAAGAGCTTAGAAAAGAAAAGCAAAGAGTTGATGAGGGAACTGGAGAGTTTCGTAAAACATCCTCGGGAAGGTCTCTTCAACAGACATCGAAGAGATTTCGAGATGATGCAGGCCAGTTTAGAGGCACTTCGGGCCTTTTTGGACGAGATCGTGATCGACCCCCTGTGGGTACACGAGGCACTTCGGTCGCCAGTGTTGGGAATGAACGTCGAGACAGGACGAAATGCCGATATTGCGGTAAATGGCATTCGGGGAGTTGTAGATTTCCTGACCGCTCCTGTTACAAATGCGGATCAGTGGACCACTTCATTAAAGATTGCCCGAGGTTGTCGGGACAGAATGCAAATCAGAGTGGGAGACCGGGTGCTACCACTGCTCGAGGTAGACCATCTGGAAATATGGGCAATGCTGGTGGTGGTCAGAGAGGATCTAGAGATGATATAACCAGATCCGAAGCCCGTGCGCCTGCTAGAGCTTATGCTATACGTGCCCGCGAGGATGCTTCTTCGCCTGATGTTATTACCGGTACATTCACCCTCTTTGATACTAATGTAATTGCTTTGATTGACCCCGGTTCTACCCATTCTTACATATGTGAAACCTTAGCATCCAGTAAGACTTTATCTATTGAGTCTACTGAGTTTGTAATTCGGGTGTCAAATCCCTTGGGTCGTTACGTGCTTGTCGACAAAGTGTGTAAGAAATGTCCCCTGGAAAATTCGAGGTTCCTATTTTCCAGCGGACTTGACGCTTTTGCCGTTTGATGAATTTGATGTTATCCTTGGGTTGGATTGGTTGACTGCGCATGATGCGATTGTGAATTGCAAGAGCAAGACTATTGATTTGAGGTGCGCAAATAACGAAGTAGTCCGAATTGAGTCTGAGGACTTGGAGGGGATGCCAGCTGTAATATCAGCAATGTTGGCACAGAAATATGTAAGAAAAGGGTGCGAAGCATACCTTGCATATGTGCTTGATGACAAAGAATTAGAAAAGAAACCCGAATCTGTGCCGGTGGTTTGTGAATACCCGGATGTTTTTCCGGAAGAATTACCGGGTTTACCACATGTTCGGGAGGTAGAGTTTGGTTTTGAGCTTGTACCTGGGACTACGCCGATTTCGATAGCTCCGTATCGTATGGCACCAACCGAGTTAAAGGAGTTGAAAGCTCAGTTGCAAGAACTGACGGAGAGAGGTTTCGCTCGACCAAGTTTCTCACCTTGGGGTGCACCAGTATTGTTCGTGAAAAAGAAGGACGGAACCATGAGGTTGTGCATTGACTATCGTCAGCTGAATAAAGTGACGATAAAGAACAAATATCCGTTGCCGCGCATCGATGATTTGTTCGACCAACTGAAGGGAGCCTCAGTGTTCTCAAAAATAGATTTGAGATCGGGCTATTATCAGTTGCGAATTCGAGATCCAGATATTCCCAAAACTGCCTTCAGAACGAGATATGGTCACTACGAATTCTTAGTGATGCCGTTTGGGCTCACTAATGCCCCTGCGGTATTTATGGATTTGATGAATCGGATCTTCAGACCGTATTCGGATCAGTTCGTAGTTGTGTTCATTGATGACATTTTGGTCTATTCAAGAGATGAGACCGAACATGCTGAGCATCTGAGGCTAGTGCTGCAAATTTTGCGGGATAAGCAGTTATATGCTAAGTTCAGTAAGTGTGAGTTCTGGTTAAGAGAGGTTAGCTTCTTGGGTCATGTGGTATCCGCGTCGGGTATTCGAGTTGACCCGAACAAAATTTCAGCCATACTTGACTGGAAACCTCCGAGAAATATTACTGAAGTTCGGAGCTTTTTGGGGCTCGCCGGTTATTACCGACGATTTGTGAAAGGTTTCTCGATGATAGCCACACCAATGACGAAGCTACTTCAAAAGGATGTTAAGTTCGAGTGGACGGAGAAATGTCAGAAAAGTTTCAACCAACTGAAAACTCATTTGACTGAAGCTCCAATTTTGGTGCAACCCGAATCAGGTAAAGAGTTTGTCATTTATAGTGACGCATCCCTACTTGGGTTGGGTCGCGTATTGATGCAAGAAGGTCGAGTCGTGGCCTATGCGTCGAGACAATTGAAGCCACACGAGAGGAATTATCCGACCCATGATCTCGAACTAGCTGCCATCGTGTTTGCTTTAAAAATATGGCGACATTATCTGTTTGGTGAGAAGTGCCATGTATTTTCGGATCACAAAAGTCTCAAATATTTGATGACTCAACTAGACTTGAATCTGCGACAAAGACGTTGGCTTGAGTTGTTGAAAGATTATGAGCTTGTCATTGATTACCACCCGGGAAAGACTAACGTGGTTGCGGACGCCTTAAGCCGGAAGTCATTGTTTGCTTTACGAGCGATGAACGTGCATTTGTCTGTTTTACCAGACAGTGTGTTAGTAGCTGAATTAAAAGCTAAACCATTATTGACTCACCAAATTCGTGAAGCTCAGAAAGTCGATGATGAATTGGTTGCAAAACGGTCTAAGTGTTTTCCGAACGAGGAATCGGAATTTCAAATTGATGATGATGATTGTTTGAGGTTCAGAAATCATTTGTGTGTTCCAAGGAATTCGGAACTCATTTCGATGATTCTGAACGAAGCCCATTGTAGCCGAATGTCAATTCACCCGGGGAGTACGAAAATGTACAACGATTTGAAACGTCAATTTTGGTGGCATGGTATGAAACGGGACATCTCTGACTTTGTTTCGAGATGTTTAATATGTCAACAAGTGAACGCGGAACATCAAGTGTCTTCAGGATTACTCCAGCCGATCATGATACCCGAGTGGAAATGGGATCGAGTCACAATGGACTTTGTGTCCGGACTGCCTTTGTCAGCAAGTAAGAAGGATGCGATATGGGTTATTGTTGATAGACTGACTAAGTCGGCTCATTTCATCCCCGTACGTACGGATTTTTCATTGGATAAACTAGCTGAATTGTACGTTTATCAAATTGTGAGATTACACGGGGTACCTGTTTCTATCGTGTCGGATAGAGATCCGAGATTCACCTCACGATTTTGGAAGAAATTGCAAGAAGCTCTGGGTACCAAGTTGCATTTTAGCACTGCTTTTCACCCCCAAACCGATGGTCAATCCGAGCGGATAATTCAGATACTTGAGGATATGTTGAGATGTTGCATCCTCGAGTTCAGTAGTTCATGGGAACGGTATTTACCTTTGATTGAATTCGCTTACAACAATAGTTTTCAATCAAGTATTAAGATGGCACCTTATGAGGCTTTGTACGGTCGTAAATGCCGTACACCATTGTTTTGGACCGAGCTCGGTGAAAGCAAAATTTTCGGAGTTGATTTGATTAGAGATGCTGAACAGAAAGTAAAGGTAATCCGTGAAAGTCTGAAGGTATCCACGGATCGTCAGAAATCGTACGCAGATTTGAAACGAAAAGACATCGAGTATCAGGTGGGAGACAAAGTGTTCCTTAAGGTTTCACCTTGGAAAAAGATACTCAGGTTCGGCCGTAAGGGCAAGTTGAGCCCAAGATTCATTGGGCCGTACGAAATCTCTGAACGAGTTGGTCCGGTTGCGTATAGATTGATTTTGCCCCCGGAGCTTGAAAAGATTCATGATGTCTTTCATGTTTCGATGCTTCGACGCTATCGATCTGATCCATCGCATATAATTAGCCCATCAGAGGTTGAAATTCAAGTCGACATGAGCTATGAAGAAGAACCGATGCGTATCCTAGCTAGTGAAGTGAAGGAGTTGCGAAACAAAAGAGTTCCGCTAGTAAAGGTGTTATGGCTCAAACTCGGGATCGAGGAAGCTACTTGGGAGACCGAGAGCTCGATGAAAGAACGATACCCAAACCTATTTACCGGTAAGATTTTCGGGGACGAAAATTTCTTAAGTGGGGGAGAGTTGTGACAGCCCAAAGTTGACCCTAGTCGGGAAGTGGTTTCGGGACCGCTAAACCGAGTCACCGAAATGTTTGAATGTGATACTTATTGTGTAGAATATGTAATTATGAATGTGTGAAAATTTCAAGCTTCAATTGGGTTGATTTCATGTGAATTTAGTCAATAGGACTTATGTGAGAAAATTCTAAAATGTGATAGGTCAATGTGTGAGGACCTACTAGTGCATGTGGACAAAGGGGGGGACTTGCATGTCAAATTTCCCCCCCTAATGAGTAGTGGCCGGCCATGACAAGGAAGGATGGGCAAAACATGTCATGAAACATGTTTTGTTAGTGGAAGAATAAAATAAGGAGTATGGGTAATAAAGAAATGGAAAACAAAAGAAAAAAAAATGTGTGTGTGGTGTTTGTTCCCCCCATTGCCGTGAGCTCAAGAGAAGAAAGGAGAAAAGTTTGTGTTCATCCTTTCTCACCTCCATTTTAGCCTAAATTAGAAAGAAAAACAAAGAAAAAAATTTCTCATCCTTTGGTTCATCCTTGGCCAAAAATTTTAAGGAGGAAAGAAGAAGAAAGGTGAAGAGATTCGGCCATGCATGTAGCTAGGCCAAGGTATGTTTAATGATGTTCCATGAGATGCATGCATGTTTTAGTTGTTAGCTTGAGTTCTACCTAGCCCATGGTCTAAATCTTGCTATGTGATGGAAATGGCACTTGACCATGGATGCATCATTCTTGGTTGGTGTTTGATGTTGTGGTGATGAGGCATGAGGATAAGTTAAGATTCGGCCTAGGTGGAGGTTGTGTTAATGCCATTGCATGCAAAATATGAAGCTTGTTAATGATGCATGTGATGATGGCTTGATGATTCTTGAACCTCCTTTTTAGCATTTTTGTGTGAGCACATATGTGCATTGGTTGCTAAAGGGAGAAGAATCGGCTAGCAAGATGTGTGCTAAGGCCGAATGTAACTTTGCATGTTGATGAGCAATGCATGTGTTAAATCGATGAAAAGGGGGAGGATGCTTTACTAGTGTGTATATGTGTGTATTAAGTGTTGAAATCGACCCCAAAAATGGACATGCATATTCGGCCAAGGGGAATGAAATTAGCTAATATGTTGTGTTGATGCATGATTTTTGCATGTATGAGACTTTAATGTCTAATGTATAAATATGGGCTAAGTGCCTTGTGTTCATCTTTTGATGCCTAAAATGATGAAATCAATTTATTTGTTTGATTAAGCTCAAGAGCAAAGGGGAAATAAAACCGATAAAGGGAAGGAAAAAGTGGTTGAATAGCTAGCGGAATCGTTCGACAACACCCGAGGTAAGTTCTTGAGTAAGAGATCTTAAATTTCGATGTGATTAAATCATGCTCTATGTGTGGCTATTGAGCCGAATGTGCAAGGACAATATGTGCCTTGTGTTTGAGTTTCGTAAACGAAAATGAAATATGAATGTGCTATGAATTATTGTTAGATGTGCATGATTAATTGAATGCTGTCCGGGCTAAGTCCCGAAGGCTTTGTGCTAAGTGAATATATCCGGATTAAGATCCGAAGGCCTTTGTGCGAGATACTAAATCCGGGTTAAGTCCCGAAGGCATTCGTGCGAGTTATTAAATCCGGGTTAAGTCCCGAAGGCATTCGTGCGAGTTATTAAATCCGGGTTAAGTCCCGAAGGCATTCGTGCGAGTTGTTAAATCCGGGTTAAGTCCCGAAGGCATTCGTGCGAGTTGTTAAATCCGGGTTATGTCCCGAAGGCATTGTGTGAGTTACTAAAACCGGGCTATGTCCCGAAGGCATTTGAACGAGGAGCTATATCCGGTTAAATCCCGAAGGTACGTGATTTGGTAATGAATGAGCTTGCTGTAAAATTCCAGCGAATACTCGAAAAACATCCCAATATGGGGATATGTTACGTATGTGTTGAATTTAATCGAGCCCTTACAATAAATGTTCGCTCAGTTGATAAACGAGCTACCGGCCTTCGGCCAAGTTAGTTTATTGTGTATGTACATAAGGGTTATTAATGTTGTGAAGCAAGTTTGATATCGGTAAATTGCGTATTATGAAATATTCCGTTTAGCTAAATGTGTGCTATTCTTTGTGCATGCTGGAATTCCTTGCTCAAACTTACTAAGCATAAATTGCTTACTCGTTACATTGCTCCTCTGTTTTATAGATTTTTGGTTCTCCAGCTATCGGACTCGGGATCTTGAAGTCGAAGTCGCCCACACTATCAAAGGCTCTTTTGGGTACTATTTTGGTTGAATTTTGATATGGCATGTATAGGACTACCCATTGTTGTCTTTCGAGTACTTTATGAAATGTATAAGTGTACAGCCATGCGAAAATGGCTTGTAGAAGTGGAGTATGGCATTAGACCATTCGTATTTATGAATGTATAGATGGTTTCATGATGTAACTATGTTGGAATGGAAGTGTTGAGCAAATGATCAGCCACTAGAATGGCTAAGTATGATCATATGTGGGCTTATGTATGACAAGGCCCTAGTTGGTCCATGAAACCCCAAATTAGGTAAGGTTCACTTTGAAAACAGAAGCTGATAGCAGCAGTGGTGTGGATTGGAAAAATCACAAGAATTCGTAGGAGTGGAATTAAATAGTGAATAAATTATGTAATCGAACCTTGATGAATCTACTTTCATATGGAAGTAACGAAACAATTATAGGAACAGTACAGAAAGAGATATTCGGGTTCTTGTGTAACAGGGCCAGAACAGTTTCTGGATTCACTGTTCCGCCTTTGGAAATTCACTATAAATTGACCAGAGATAATTAGGGGTCATACCATATATGTATGGATTCCTCTCTGAGTCTAGTTTCCATAGAAACAAACGGCATCAGTATTGAAGCTCTGTGCAGAGAGATATCCCAGTCGTAATGGGAAAAGGTCAGTGTAGTCGACCCCTGTAACATGGGAGACTTTGACTAATAAACTGTACTAATTGGCCCGACCAAAAAATTCTAGAAAAAAATCCATAGGTGGGGACATGAGTCTAGTTTCAGGGAAAAATCACAAAACTGATTTTTGAGTTGTGAAACTCAAGATATGATTTTTGAAGCGACTAGTACTCAGACTGGGCAGTGTCTGGAAAAATTTTTCAAAGTTTGTTAACATCTCGTGTCCGACTCCGGTGTCGGTCTCGGGTTCGGGGTGTTACAAGTTTCAAGCATGAAAATAGTTTGACACATCATATAGTCCCCTATTCTTCCCCTTAGTAACCCTTTCTTGCTTATCACCTTATATCTCATTCTCTCACCTTCCTTATTTCTCCACATAGGAAGTCCCAACATATTCTAACAACTATGGTTAGCTCACAAGTTTTTATGCACTAATGAATGAGCTTTCCTACTTTTAGAACTTTGTCACACTTTCTATTTTTTTTAACACATCTCACTCACAAATGCTTTTTCTTTTCAAGTACCTTTTCCACTCTTTTTTATTTTCTTTTTGAATTTTTTTCTTTTGTTGCACATATTAGCTATCCTGTGATTACTATATCACACTGATCCCTCCTATTTCACTTTATTTTTACAAAAAAGCACCATATTGTATCTACTTAACCCTCAATACGTATGGCCAGAGATCTATAATCGTGCAGTTCAAGACCAAAGAAAGGGTAAGTGCGAGTTGATGTTTCAGCTCTGGTTTTGTATGAAGGTTCAGCAAGAAGTGCTTTCTAGCTCAAAAATAGGTACTAAAGATAAATAACAGGGTTAGCTTTTTGGCTCTGGGTGTATTCCAAACAATGCCTTAGGTCATTCCTAGGTATCTCAATATTCACAACTCCAATCAACCAAACAACCACAAAATCACAATTTATCATTCATACTAGCATGCTTGTTTCCTTATATTCTCTATATCATTTGGTACATTTAATTGCTTTAATTCTTATTTATAGTGTAATACATAGAACTTAGTATTCTATTAAAAAATTTTAAAATCACCTATCCTCATATCAAATTTACTGCAAATAGAAGTAGCCTATGTACATGCTCCTAACCAATCACTTGAGTTTCTACAAGTTCAAGCACACAAATGATAAGAAAAATCAAAGAAAAGCATGAAAATTTAAAACAAAAATTTTCTATGTTAACTTCCACACTTTAGATAACACAATGTTCTCAATATGTAGCCCTTAATAAGATAGGAAAAGAAGTTACCCGATTGATCGTGATAATTCCATAGGCTATTGGTAGGTTCTTCCTCCTTTGATCATTTAAAGCTCGAATTGTTTGTGCCTCCTTCATATTGGGTTCCTACATAGAAAATTAGAACAAAACACAAAACAACTAATAATCTACTATTAATCCTACTCCTATAAATTAAATTAAAATCATCCAAAAATTAATACAAATCTAAAATATAAACACTCAATTCTAATCTGAATTACCAAATCGAGGCAAATGCCTTATTTAAATCGAAGAGTTTCCCTTTCTTGAATCATATTCTTGATGAAAGCACCCACCCATTGAGTGTGCATGGTAGGTTAGGCTTCAGATGACAAGCCTTTTTGGTGCAGGGTATTGCAGTTAGAATGCTGCCTCATAGTCTTTGTCCACTCTTGGGAGATCTTTTTCATCCCCTCGATGTCAACTCCTAAACTCAACTCATGTTTTTTGACTTTATAATGTGTGTGGTCAAACATATTTGGTAGATAATTTGGAGCTCTCAACCCTTTCAATTGGGCGAATTCTTGGAGAATCAAGCCTGTCTCTTGCATCTATATGATTATTCAATCTAGTTTTTCTTCAGTGCTTCCACTTACTCTTTTCTGACTTTTCGATTGCTCTTTTCGTTTGAGGGATGTTGGAACATCCATCTTTTCTTTTCGTCTTTAGTTCCAATCGGTAAGTTGTTTTCTTTGGAGCTCATTTTCATCCATTGGAACCTCTACACTTTTACAAAGTGTCGTCACGATATGGGGAAAGAAAATCCCAACCTTCTGGCAACTGATGCAATGCTTCATGTTTTGATGGATCTGTTCTCCAACGCATATCTTCTTTTTCTATAAAATACCATATAAAAAAATAGCTCAGAATGTATTGACATTAGAAATGTTAAGGGCAGGTGTAATTCTGGTGCAAATAAATTGTATCCACATTTTATCTACTAGAAACATTGTAGCTTGATTAAAATTAGTTGGTAGTCTGGTATCTTGTCAGACATTCGATTCCCCTCGATTTTCAGTTAAGCATTTTATCATGCTCTCCATATTTATGTCTTTAAACTCCATCAAATCTATATTTTGTAAATAATTCGATTCATAGTATGGGGCATCATAATATTTGCAAATCTTTTTCGTGGAGAATGGTTCATTTTTTCCACGCACCATTACTATTTTCCATATTTTTTCACGAGGGTGTCGAGTTTCCTCATCTTTAACAGCGGCATAAAATTCTTGTACAAGTGGAATAATAGTCATTTCTTTAAGAGTGACACATAATCGCTCCCGTATATGATACTGTACTAAGGACCATATTTTGTTACAAAAAACCATTGATATACCAAATCCCCTTTCTTGAAAAAACGTTTTACCTTGAAGTTCAAGATGGTACTTCTTGGCATTTTGGTTTTTCATTTTAACGAATTCGAAACTGTCGATGGTTCTTGCACAATCGTCTATTTAGACTTTTTAGGTGGCATTTTTTACTATAATGTATGCTAATACGAATGAGCAATATTCCCAATATAACTGGAAAGAGAAAGTTTATAACCCTTAACCTTGATGTTGTAGCCTTTTCTTTGGTCCCAACCGGTTATGTCAAACCTACATCCATGAATAACCAAATAGAAAAGGAGGTTTTATAGATTTAGGGTTTTAATCAAAAGAGGTTTTGGGGTTTGAAAGAGTTTTAAGAAGTTTAAGATGTTAAGGAAGGTTATAATGTGAGATAAGAGTCTTTTAGGTTCAAAACTAGTTTTTTGGGTGTTAAAAATTCGGTTGTGCAACCAGGTTGGGTCAACCTTATAGAAAATTACAACGATGCCGTGACATTGGGGTTCAAAGTTTAAAAATCACTTTAGTATTTTGGATTCCTTGGTATACTGGCTTCGGTGTCACGACACACAAAGTCCGTGTCACGACACTGAAGTGATTTCCTTAGTTCTGTAAAATCTACCTTTGGTATTGCAACACGGGGCTATCGTGTTGCGACACTAGCTCTATTTTCAGCAAAAATTCTAGTTTCTAAAGTGTTACGGTTTATATAAAACATAAAATTAATAAAACTTAAAAACTAAACTAAACAGTTAATTAATTATACAAAAATTTACAAAATAAAAGTAGAAATGAATTCAAATAATTTAAATTTTTTCGACGTGCACACATTAAAGGAAATACGTCCATTGAGTCAGGATTATCATAAATAGATAATTCATTGCAATGCTCTCCTGACTTCCTTCTACTTTCCTCGCTTAATTGGTGACCACACCTAAAAGTTTCAGTCTCACCATTGATTTTCATGGTTAATTCATTTTTCTCTAAATCAATAGTGGCTTTAGAAGTAGCTAAGAAAGGTCAACCTAGGAGGATGGGTATTTCTCGATCTTCTTCAAAATCTGGAACCACGAAGTCTTCTGGGATGATAAAGTTGTGCACTTTGGCTAACACATTTTCCAGAACCCCTTTCAGATGTATAGAGGATCTGTCGGCCAACTGTGGTGTTATTTGGATATTTTTGAGGTCCCCTAACCCATGTTTTTCAAACTTGATAAAGGCATTAAGTTAATACTAGCTCTTAAGTCACATAGAGCTCTATTAAAATAAATGTTCCCTATCTGTATGCCAATAGTAAAAGTTCCCAGGTCTTTCAATTTTTGGGGAAATTTTCTTGAGATAATAGCTCTACAAGAAGTGCTTATACTAACTTGTTCACCTACCAAAATTTTCTTATGTCTAGACATAATTTCCTTTAAAAACTTGGCGTACTTTGGAACTTTCTCAAATAATTCGATCAAGGGCAGACTAACGTTTAATGTTTTGAACAAGTTCAAAAAACTTACAAACTTGTCTTCATCCCATTTTTACTTTTCCTCTAGTCTTGAAAGGAACTACTTACAAACTTTTCTTTGGTTATTTCCATCTTTGGCTCAACTGCTACTTACAAACTAAGTCATCTGGTTTCAGTTTTTTGTTAGCTTCTAGGGGTCTTTCTTGAAGATCATTAGTATTCTCCGTATTTACCTCTTGAGTTAGGTTTTCTGGGCTATTCAGTACTTTACCTGATCGGAGTGCTATTGCTTTCATGTGCTCTTTCCCTTCCCTATGAGGCTTATTTTTAGTATTACTAGGAATACCTGTGCCAATTTGTCTTTTGATGTCACCCATCATGCTCATCAATTGACTCATTTGATCTTAAAGTTTAGTCAATGTTCTTGTTGAGTTGGCTAACACATAAGCATGAATTGTAAGGTTGCAACTTCATCAATGCTAGCATCATGCTTCAAACCCTAAGTTCTATCTACCAATACAACATTTATTGTACAATACTAAGTATATTAGAATAAGGGATATCATTGCATTACTGTAACCTTATTCTTGAGAAGTAACGATGTAGTACAAAAACCCCTAGGTAGTACGTAATTGCGCCGACACAAACTCATGCAACGACAGCCTTTGGCCAGATTGATCTTTCTAACGCTTGTATTAGAGTGTTCCCTTTTTAACATTCCGTACTGCACCCACTTTGGAGTGTCTCTACTTTATAACTATATATATATAAGTAGCTGTAAAAAGTATTCATTCAAGATTTAAGGAATGATAGCAATCACACGTTACTAATGCAACCTAATCGATTCATCGAAGAATTGAAGCTACATCCTTCTGTCAATTTATTGAACTCCTTCATTGAGAATTCACATGATTCAAGAATTAAGCATCAAATGTAACAAAAATTTTTGAACAATTTTCATTGACTATAATTAAACCTCGCATGTTGCATTGCCGAAAAAAAGTTGAAATGTGGGTGCATTTTCAAGCCCCATGTGCATTCCCCCAAACTTAAAGTGTGCATTGTCCCGAATGCACTAACATAAAAATGTAATGACAATAAAAAAGCAATGACAATGTATAATTATCAAAATAAAATTTACAGCTACATGCAATGCATGGATACTATAGCGAAAGCTTAAAATAAACTAACTCAGTTATCCTCAACCATCAATGTAGGTGCACGATGTTTCTTTCTTCTCCATTTCTTTTCCTCCTTTTGTTTTTATCCTTTGAGCACTTTCTCACCTTTTCTTTGGGCTTCGCACAGTCCTAAGATTGCTCCTCAATTTTTGACTCTGCCTCGGCATCACCGGCTGCTTCCTTTATAGGAGAGATCACCTTGAGTGGTCCAATGTAGACAACTATTGCCAATGAATTGCATTGCTCCTCACTGCTTACCTCAGTAACTTCCACCGGTCTCACTCTATCTTGCTCCAAATTATCAATATTTTCACCCACAGACTCGGGTGCAGTGACAATGTTCACAACGGAATCTTCCTCTTCTTTTTCTTTTTAATCTTCAGCAACAACTTCCTCTTCTACAACAGCAACTTCCTTCTCAACAACAGTGTTCTCTTGATTAGCAAAAATACCATCCTCAAACAAGCTATCAATATTTCGTAGACATTCTTCAATGTCCCTACATTCCTTTTCTTTGTCATTATCAGAGACCTACACAATGGGAAGGGATGCCACCGATCTATCTTGGTCTTATAAGTTGTCATCCTCAGATGAGAGTTCATAATTTCGAATGATTGGTGGAAACACCAGGTATTCAATAGTGGGGATGGGCTCAATTGGCTTAATGTGGCTACAATAGAACTGTTCCAGGCTTTGGTATAAGCATAAAACAAATTCTAGGATTTCTCTATATCTTCTATTGTAGCGACAAGCCAAATCTGCCTATTATTGATGGAATTGGCCATTTTCTCGACATCTTTCATTTTGCGCCATAATGATGTTTTAGCATTCAGGTTTGTTCCTTTGCTGTCGGCTTTGGTTGTATCCTTCCTTATCTAGCTTGTTTCTGCCTCTTTTAGTATCGGTGTATATTTGGAATAAGTCATTCTTTCTATAGAGGCTTTATTGATCGGACCCTTATTTTCCAGGACTTTCTCACCATCACGGAGCATAATTCTTCTTTGTTGGCACAAAAACATTACCAATGATGGGAAAACCAAGATTCCAGTTTGCCTTGCGGTGCGGTCAACAATTTCCTGGTTGAATATTGCACCAACATCAATCTTTTTGCCCTTGACGATGGAATGTATCAGACACATTCTGTCGATGGTGACTGTGGTGCTGTGAGTAGAGGGCTTTAGAAACCAGATTTTGCTTTGCAGTGTTATGAAGCAACGGTGCATCGTATAATTCTTTGGATGGGAACCCGTCCACAATGGTCCTTCGACACACAAGTTTTTCACCAATAGTTCCTATTTTTCATCTGTGATGTCCTCAATGAACTCGGAGTGTTCTTCTACATCCACCTTGTTGTTGAACAGCTCATTGATTTTTTTTAGCGTCTCATGGTATTAAGCCTTCTAAAAAAAATGAACTCTAACTCTTGATCATAAAGGTTGGCCTAAAACTCACGTACCAATGAAGGAGAATAGCTTCCAAGATCGGTGCAACAAGTTTCCCACTTCAACTTTGAGATGGTTTTGTAGACTTGCTTACCCAAGTCTTGTTGTTGCGAAAGGGAAATGCCATGTTCAGGGTGGAAGTTTCAGTTCAACATGTTGTCTTGAAATTGTTCCTTTGCCACTTCATTTAAAAAGATTACTGGCTCATTTTCCTGCACTTGCTTGGGGGGTTCCAATTCACGAATTGCTATAGTAGAGGACGCATGTTCTTTAACATATTTGATGGCTTTCTTGACCGAGCCTCTCATTTTTTCCATCTTTTGTTGAGGGAAATGGTTTAAAGTTAAAAAGATATGATCTTGAGAAGAGAAAGGAAATAAAAATGGTTGCTTGAATACGTTATAGTTGGTACAGTGGGGGAGGATCTATAGTGAGTGAAAGAGGAATATAGAGAGGCATATTGTTTTGTGGAGAGATATAAAGCTAGCGAGAATAGTTGTGTCTAATAGAAATTGTGCCCGCTTAGAAGGCTCAAACCGCTGAGTGATTTTTGATCCAACGATAGAATCTGAATTTCCCTAAATTCTGATGAGTTATAAATGGTAGTACAGATTTACGGAATGCGTTGACATCAAAATTTCAAAGCATCGACAATGGTACCTAATTATTCTGCAAAAAGGAAAGAAAATAAACTTTAACGAAACATAAATAAAATAAACTAAAATCACGGAGTAATAATTAAAAATTAAAACTTTTCGACCAATCTAATGGTCACTGCCTGTTTTTGATTACTGTTGCCAAAGTACTCTTTCAACCATTGTCTATTTACTTTGAACTCGTCTCCATCACGTAAATCTCAAATTGTGACTGCACCATGAGGAAATACGTCGACAAAATCAAATGGTCCAGACCAACGTGAACGCAATGTACTTGGTGCAATTTAAGTTGAGAATTGAATAATAAAACCTGTTGACCCACGATAAATTGTCACTGTAAAATAATTTTGTCACGCCATCGTTTGGTCTTTTCCTTATAAATCACAGCATTTTCATAGGCATTTCTCCTAATCTCCTCTAGTTCAGTGATATCCAATAACCTTTTCTTTCCATCTACTTCATAGTCCATGTTCACTTGATTAATTGCCCACATTGCTTTGGGTTCCAGTTCAATTGGCAAGTGACATGCTTTCCCAAAAACCATTTGATATGATGACATCCCTAATGGAGTTTTGTATGCTATTCACAATTCCCATAAAGCATCATCCAATTGGAAAGACCAATCTTTCCTCGAAGGGTTTACAACCTTCTTAAGAATGTTCTTAATTTTTCGATTTGATACTTTGGCTTGTCTATTGGTTTGCAGATGATAAGTAGTAGCCATTCTATGATTAACTCCATATCTCTTCAGTGCGGTTGTCACTTGATTGCTATGAAAGTGTGTACCATGATCACTAATCAATGCCTTTGGTGTGCCAAAATAGGTGAGTATATGCTTGTGAAAAATTTTTAGCACTGTCTTTGCATCATCCTTTTGGACTACAACAGCTTCAACCCACTTCGAGACGTTGTGAACAGCTTCTAATATATAAAAATTTCCAAATCAACTCAAAAATGGTCCTATAAAATACTTACCACAAACATCAAATAATTCAACCTCCATAATTGGCTACTGCAACATTTCATTGTGTCGGGATATAGAATCGGTGCGTTGACACTTATCACATTGATTCACAAAATTGTGGGCAGTTTTGAATAATGACGGCCAGTAGAATCCTGATTGGAGAACTTTAGCAACAGTTCTCATACCACTGAAACGACCTCCATAAGGAGTATCATGACAATGCTTTAGGATTGAAAGAATCTCGTCTTCCAGAACACAACGTCGAATGATGTTATCATTGCATACCTTGAATAAATACGACTCGTTCCAATGATACTTCACTATGTCACAAAGAAATCTTTCTTTTTTATGCCCTGTGACACCCAATGGGAGTTTTACACAGACTAGATAATTAACAAAATCAGCATACCAAGGAGTTACATCTACAACAAATAACTTCTCATCTAGGAATGCGTCGACAATTTGAAGTATGTTTCCGTCTTCGCTGCCACTTTTCAATTGAGACAGATGGTCTGCAACTTGATTCTCTTAACCCTTATGGTCTTTTATCTTGATTTCAAATTCTTTCAATAGTAATGTCCAGCGTATCATTCTTGGTTTGGCATGTTTTTTTACAAATAGATATCTCAACGCCAAGTATTAGTGAATACAGTAACCTTTGCGCAGACAAGATAGGAACAAAACTTGTCGAAAGTAAAGACTACAGCTAACAATTCTTTCTCTATAAGAGTTTTGCTAGCATAATAGATGGCATGAAATACCTTTCCCTTTCATTGTCCTAGAATCGCACCCACAGTAAAGTCGCTTGTATCGCACATAACTTTAAAAGGTTGAGACTGATCTAGTGCGAAAACAATGGGTACATTCACTAGCTACTTTTTTTAACTAAATAAAGGCATCCAGACATGCATTGTCAAAGAAGGATTTTTTATTCTGATCTAGCAATGAGCATAAGAGCTTTTCAATTTTTAAAAAATCTCTAATAAACCTTCGGTAAAACCTCGAATGCCCAAGAAAACTACGAATATCTTTCACATTTGTTGATAGAGGTAATTTTTCAATGATTTCCACCATAACTTTGTCTACTTGAATGCCTTGACTAGAGATGCAATGACATAACACAATGCCTTTAATTACCATGGAATGACATTTTTCCTAATTAGAACAAGATGTGTGTGTTCACACCACTACAATACTTTATCCAAATTGTTAGCGCAATGATCAAAACTATTCCCATAGACTGAGAAATCATCCATAAAAATCTCTAAAGAGTCTTCGATCATATCTGAGAATATTGCCATCATGCACCTTTGAGATGTGGCTGTTGCATTACAAATACAAAAAAGCAGACAATGAAAAGCGAAAGTACCAAAGGGGAAGGTGAAGGTTGTTTTCTCCTGATCCTCCAGTGCAATAATAATTTGATTGTACCCAGAAGAGTTATCTAAAAAGCAATAATAGGCCTTTCCAGCAAGCCAATCCAACATTTGTTCAATAAAAGGAAGTTTGAAGTGATCCTTCTTTATGGCCGCATTCAATTTGCAATAATCCATACAAACTTGCCATCTCATAGGAATGCATGTAGGAATTAATTCATCCTTATCATTGTGAACCACAGTGATGCCACTCTTTTTAGGTACGCATTGCACTGGACTTACCAAATGCTATTAGAAATCGGGTAAATAATTCTAGCATTAAGCCATTTTATGATTTCCTTCTTGACAACTTCCTTTATCTTTTTATTTAATCTTCTCTACTATTCATCCGATTGCTAGCCTTCATCATCCAACTTGATCTTGTGCATGCAAAAAGAAGGACTAATTCCTTGAATATCGACAATACTTCAAGCAATAGCTTTTTTATGTTGCTTGAGAATATGGCCCAATTTCTCTTCTTGAGTTACATCTAGTGTTGCGGAGACTATAACTGGGAGAGTATTGTGATACCTAGAAAGACATGTTTAAGATGAGGAGGTAGTGGTTTCAATTCCAGAATAGGAGCTTCTTTAATAAATGGTTTGAAAATTGGGGTTGTTCATTTGGCTAGGTCTAAGGATTCAATATGCCATCCATGCTTGAGTTCAAGATTATTAGCTCCAACCATGTTATCACAATCGTCTAAACACTCGGCATCAAATGTCACTGCGAACTCTTTAGAAATTATTATGCTTTAGTTATTGAATTTGTCCTCAATTTGATCATCTAGCATATCGACAATATGACATTCTTCTTTGTCCTTACATTGAATAGATTCAAAAACACTGAAGGTTGCTTATCATTTAGTTGCATGGTTAGTTCACCTTTGTAAACATCAACAAGAGTTCAGCCGGTGGCTAAAAATGACCGTCCCAAGATTATGGGAACCTCCTTGTTTGCCTCGCAGTCAAGTATGATAAAATCAACCAAAAAAATGAATTTAGCGACACGAACTAAGTCATCTTCTATTTTTCCTTCAGGTTGAGCCAATGATCGATCTACTAGTTGTAATGTCACTGTAGTAGGTTTCATGTGACTAATTCCCAACTTTCTGAAAGTTGATAGAAGCATTAGGTTAATGTTAGCTTTCAAGTCACATAATGATTGCCTATTGAACATGGGATGGTAAAGCTTATAGGATCTTTCAATTTAGGGGGCTACTTGTTTGTCAAAATAGCACACCAGCCTTTTGTGAGTATAATAGTTTCAATATCAGTGAGCTTCTTCTTCTTGGACAAGAGGTCTTTCATAAATTTCTCATAACTTGGAATTTGTACCAAAGCGTCTACTAAAGGAATGTTGATATGTAGTTTCTTTAGTGTGTCCAAGAACTGCTGATACTACTTGTCATGCTCATTCTTCCTGAATCTTTGTGGGAAAGGTAAAGGTAGAGATACATCTACTTCTGCCGACACCTTTGATTGCGTCGACAGTTTCGAAGGTCGGACATTAGGCATATGAGTGACAATTTTTAGAATTTCCCACCAGTGATCACTCCATCTGTATCTTGAGGTGCTACAGTAGAGTCTACAAACTGTTCGCCAGTTTTTTACCACTCCTAAGAGTGATAACCTTACAATGTTTTTCCCCTTCAGACTGGTATTTTCCTTGTCACTAGGTAATAAGCCTGGTGGTCGAGTATTTGGATTTGAGGCAAGTTGTCCTAATTGTGCCTCCAACGCTCGAACAGAAGATGAATTCCCTTGTACAATAGCTTCCGTACGAGTAATATGCTCTCACATTAATGCCTCAAGAGTTGCTAATAAGTCAGAAGTAGAAGCTTTAGTGTACGGTTGTTGTCGATGTCCTTGAACATGCTAATTAGGTATTAAAAAAGTGTTGTGGCTACATTAAATTTTGGTATGGATGTGTATGGCCTTGTTGTGGATGCATCTGAGTGTGCTGATTGTAGTTCTGCTATTATTGATTGTAATTCCCTTGTCTTGGATTATAATTGCCAGGAGTACATATATTCCCATATCTGAATGTTGCAGCATTTTGTCCAGCATTCTGAGTTTCTCAAAACGGTTGATTGCGTGCATAGTTGTTGTAAGAGTTACCATAAGAATTGTTGCAGATGTTACTAATATAACAAGTATTCTCTACATGTTGTGGAAAATCTTCATAGCTATGGTTTTCACTACAAATCTCACAACAAAAAGTAGGAACATCAACTTGTTGAGCGACCTGTATAGGTGCAACGCCGCTAGTCCCTTGCATATTTTTAATCATGTTTGTGAAAGAAGAAACTTGAGCACTTAGTGTGGTTATTACATCCAACTCAATAACTCCTGGAGTAGTTTTTGCTTATGCAACTCTGGAGATAGGGTATTGATAATCATTCTGAGCAAATCTCTCAAGAATTCTCGCAGCATCATTAGAAGTACAATCCAGCAGAGGTCCATTGGCTGATGCGTTGACAAGATTCCTTATATGTGAATTCAGCCCATTATAAAAAATCTCAATTTTTGTTTCTAGTTAAATGTCATGCATAGGACAACGTCGACGTAATGATTTATAAAGTTCACATGTGGTGTGAAGATTTTCATCATCCAACTGATGATAAATAGTAATATCATTTTGAAGACGGCCATTCATTGTTAGGGATGAAATTGTAAAACAAAATGTGTTGCTAGCGCATTCCAATAAGTAGTTGATCTTCCAAGTAGCCCAAAAAAACCAAGCACGGGTTCTTCCCTGTAAGGAATAAGGAAATAATTGCATCTTCAAGGCATTATCAGGAATGCCTTGTTGACTAAAGGAAGCATAGATCTATAAAAAGGATTTAAGATATACTCTCACATCTTCATGTGGTAGTCTAGTATATTGTCCATTATATTGCTAGCCTAGCAACTCTCGGTTATAAATCATCGAAGACAAGTACTAGAAAATCTCATATAGTTCTATTTTGTATTTGAGCATCTTGCGGCAATAATGGGTTATTAACATTTTGCTATTGTATAGGGGATATGGCTGCATTGTCCCTTGGTAGAGTCATATTTTCTTTGTTCTCAAAGTTTACTCCGAACAGTCCTTTCAATTTTTGGATCAAAACCGACAAGAAAATCTAACTTGCTTCAGGTAGTAAAACACCTAAAATGAAGTTGAAGAAACAGAAACAAAGAAAAACCAGTTAGTGAATACTAAATATTATATAATGAAAATAAAGTGCAAAAACACACAAAAACAAAAATAAACATCAAACAAATGCCATCCCCAGCAACGACGCCAAAAACTTGACCGGTTGTTTAATGTCACAGCAATAATGTGCAAGCGTAAACTATCGATGCAAGTATAGTAGATAGATGTGAGTTTATCAGATATCGATCTCACAGGGATGATTGTCTTTTTTTCTATAAATATCAATGCAATAACTAGATAGAAACAAGATAAATTGTCAGGATAGTTGTCAAAGTAACAACTTGAAAATAATAAAACAGAATATGATAATGAGAAACTGGGATCCCAACATGATTTTTTAGCAGAATACTAAATACTCACAAGGTAGAAAAGGATAGGTGATTGTCGATGTAACACCCTATACCCGACCTAGAAGTTAGACCCGAATCTGGTGTGTAACATTGAAGTGTTTTTTGAAACCATGTTTTCATTAAAAACCATTCTTGAAATTTCAAACTTCTTGCCATTTAAAACTTGCATAAAACCTCAGTTTACGTTTGTTTATTTTCAATCGAGATTTATTAAAAATTTATCACCTTTAAAACCTTATTGTTGCGAAAGCTTAAGTTAAAGCAAATGATTTACAAAAACGTGATATTTAAAAATTGAGGTGCAGAAACGTAGTGTTAGAAAATAATTATTTTTTTGGAAACCCTTGTTCTACTTCTAGCAGATATAAATCACAATCACATCAAATTCCAAATTTATAACCCAGAAATTAAAGGCCTTATTACAACCCGAATAAAACAAGTGCAGTTGTGTGGCCCTCTCCGAGTCCCTCACAGCTCCAAATCATCTAAGGCTGAGGATTACCTGCACAGTTAAAAGGAGAGGGTCACACAACTGCACTTATTTTATTCTGTTTTGCTCATTTACTTAAGCAATTTGATTTTGATTCGGGTTGTAATAAGACCTTCAATTTCTGGATTTTAAATTTGGGATTTGATGTGATTGTGATTTATATCTGCTAGAAGTAGAACACGATTTTCCAAAACAATAACTGTTTTCTAACACTACGTTTTCGCACTTCAATTTTTAAATATCACGTTTTCATAAATCATTTGCTTTAACTTAAGCTTCTGCAACAATAAGGTTTTGAAGGTGATAACCTTTTAATAAACCTCAGTTGAAAATAAACAAATTCAAATTGAGGTTTTATACAAGTTTTAAATGGCAAGAAGTTTGAAATTTCAAGAAGTGTTTTTAATGAAAACATGGTTTTGAAAAACAGTTCAATGTGACAGCCAGATTCGGGCCTAACTTCTAGGCCGGGTATGGGGTGTTACATTTAGTTGTATCAGAGCCAAGTTACAAAACTCGACTGTGGAATGGGTTTTTAAATTTTTGGCTTTTAAAAGGTTGTTTTCGAATATGTGAAGTGTTTTGAGATACTTCTTCTAAAAAGTGTAGCACACTGAGTCTCTAGCGACGAATCCATAAGTTTTTGAAACTGTTGTTTTTTTCGTTGAAAAGCAATAGATAGAGATACTGTGATTTCTTCGACATTAGACTGTATTGCTACACTTAAACTTACAATTTGTATTTATTCTCTGTGTATTCTGGAAATGATATGTGTGTGATATCTATCTGCTCTGATGGATAGATGGTGTGGTACGTGCCTGTATTATTAGGATCAGAATGCGCAGCGAGAGCGTAGTGTGGTAGGCTAGGATGTGTGACTATTTTGATAGTTGGAAATTTCATGGACGAAATTTCTTTAAGGGGGTAGAATTGTAACACCCAGAAATTTGGGCCTAGAAGTGTTGGGCCTTGAGCAAGGGATCGATTAGGAAACTTTGCATAAATGAATGTTTGCTTCAGTGGTTAAGTGATTTAGGAGTGTTTGGAAGTGTTTGAGAAGTCCTGGGTTCAAACTTGGGCTTTAGCAAAAATTTTGGTTTTAAGTGGATAAAACCCTGAATGCTTGGTTGTAAGCCTTTTAAATTATTGTGTTAAAAAAATGACACAAAGAAGTATGTGGTCTAGTGGTTGTGGCGTCAATAAGGTTGCAAGGGAACCTGGGTTCAAGTCTAGGCCCAAATTCTGGGGCGTTACAATCGAGGCAAGAAATTTTAAAGTATATCTTACCAAGCATCACTCATCTATTTAATCATAGACTTAAACATGCACATGAACCCCACCTTCCAATGATGGCAATATGACACTTTTAAGAACAAGTGGACTAAAGTCCTCTAATCCTCACTCAAGTTCTGTTCTAATGCTTGTTGGCTCGAATTGTCGTTACACTTTCTAGTGTATGTGACTACAATAACACTTCCATGTTAAGAAACATTCAAACCCCAAGATTAAATAAGATAACATTTAACCAAGAATCCATGTGTGCTTCTATACAAACAGAAAATAGAGAGTAATTACCAGCATTTAGAATGAAATAAGAAAGAATCGAGTGGAGAATACTATTACTAGACAACTCAACTGAATCTCTCGATTCCCTCTTATCTCGCACTTAAGTCTCCTCGTCAGAAGCTAATTTGCATCAATTTTCACGTTGGCTCACTCGTGAGACAATTAAGCTGCCATAACCGAAGCTTCAAGAGTAGGATGAAGAAGATGATGGTAAATAAAAAAGCTTTCATTTTTTTCTTCTCACATCAACCTTTTATGTCCTTCTCCAACAGTACAGGTGTCCTTTCCTCAAAATTAATCTGTCTTTGTACATGTAGGTTGGTTATACGAGACTGGACAGCTCACGTATTTTTAGTTCTTATCTGGACAACTGTCAGGTGCAGCGACAATTCTGGACGCAATCTAGAATTAACTTATGTAGCGACATTAATGCAAAAAAGATAGCAAAATCAAGGATAAAATAGGCTAGGATTCACTGAGTTATAAAATGCAATTTACTAAACTGAAAATGCTAAAATAAATACTAAGGATAACTAAATGGGAACTATATAACCAAAAAGTAAAGACGAAAACCTATCTTCTTTCAAGTGCTATCAGAGTTTATCCCATGTCGTGATCGATCTTGGTGCCTACGAATCTAGCAAAGAAAAGGCATTATCGATAAATAAAAAGGGAAACAACTGAAGATGAATAGCATCACCAGTGAGCCCATTTTATATGAAGGTATCACAAAGAAAGAAGAACCATTTTAAATGATAACTTGGATCCTCTGTCATCATTCCACGAAATTGTTCTAGATCATGGCTAGCTTAATCTAGAAAATAATTGTCGTGATAATTGGACTCATTATGCTCCCTTGAACCAAATCCAAATTTGGTAGTGCATACTCTCTAAGAGTCCTTTCATTACGCACTATGTTTAAATTTACAGATAGTTGTAGTGGTGGTCAGTTTGGTGGGTTAGTGTTGGCTTTGTCCAATAGCGAATTTTCATGAGGTACAATTCCCATAGTAGGTGGTGGATTTTGCATATATTGTTGCTATTGCTGCAGTTTTTATCAACGGTTCCTTTGGATAATTCTTTTTGTATCTGTGGTTGGCTCTATAGGTGTTCCCATACTACGAGTCATACACTAAACCCAAAAATATAAAATTAGTAGAAAACAAGAAAATTAAATTCGTAACTATAACATAAAAATTTCATAATTATTCTATTATTATGCAAAATTTTAAACTAATATAGTGACGTTGCCTTTCCGACAACAGTGCGAACAACTTGATCGCCTCTCGACATACCAAAATCCAGAGTAGAAATCCTGCACAAAAGATGTGAAAAAATAGTATCCACAAGTATACAGGTTAGGTTGTAATATAGTTACAATGAAGTAGGTGAGCACTCCAAGAATTGTACCCAAGGGAGGTTAGCACTAAAATAATTCTAACTTACACATAAATAGATCTAGTTAATGCTTTAGTCGTATTATATTACGAAAGATTAAAAGAAGGTTTTTTGTATAAATGATAATAAAATAATAAGAAAAGAAATAACAGAAAATAAATGAAAAGCAAGAAATCAAATAAGAGAATATATATCAAATCTGGGCATGGGTGATTACCTCACTTTGGTAATTGTGATCAATTGTCGTCTTGAGTTTTCTCGTTCAATCAACTAGTCAATACCCTAGTACGAACTTTCGATACGTCCATTGAATTACAAAGTTGGCATGAACTACTTATCTTCCTACCTCATAGTTAAACTAGTTTAGGGTTAAGGTGTTCACAAATAGGACATACCAATTTTGGGTTAATTCCCACCTTGATGACTTCTAGTGTTTTCAGGCTTGTGGTTTAGGTTCTTCCTTTCCTAAACAGCTAATTCATTGTGAAATCCCTACAAAACAGTTAATTATTCATGCCTCCATTTGCTAATCCCCCACAAGAGGATTAGTTTCTCAAGAATCTAGTAAATTGTATAAAATTAAATGAAAGAATGAAAATGAAGAATAATTTCAATATAATTGTGTAGAAGAAGCCTTATTATATTGACTTTAAAAGTAAAATCCTAACAAACTTTGAGAATAATTTCAGAATCTAATTTCTTCCCGAAAGTAAATAACAAGAATGGAAATAAAGTTTAAACCTTAAAAGAAAAGAAAAAATAAAGTCTAAAACTAAAGAGAAATTATACAAAGGAGAAAGGTTCCATAACATATGTTAGTTGAGCCTATTTATAAACTTAGAATGGTCGTTGTCCTTTACCCTGGGTCAGTTGGCGTTTCTAAGCTTAAAGTTAGATTGTGTAGACCAAAACACCCCTGGCTTGTATGAATTTCCTATAAAAAGGCAATGTCGTGACACACTATGTCATGTATCACAACATCAAAGGTAGTATGCTCAGCTCCAAGGTGTCTTTAGGGGTATGTCGTGACATCATCGGGCTGTGTCGCTACATTGAAGGGAGTCTTGGGATTCATCAATTTTTCAACCTATGTTGCGACATCTAATGCTCCGTGGTACAACCTCGCGACCAGTATTGAGTTAATACGCCTTCTAATGGTCCACTGTACACTCACAATGTGTGTTAGCTCACCCTTATTCCTCATTCGGCCCCTAAGGTTAATAAAAGATTCGAATAGCACATTTTATTACACTTAACTAAACTTGTTGAAAAGTAATTAAAACATAAATAAAATGCTTATGTTCAAACTCCTAAAGTGCAAAAACTAGTTTAATCTACTACACTGAATTACGACAAATCAAGGGTGCAGTACCCGAACCTATTTTCTAGTAAGATTTCAAGGACAAAATTTAGTTTAGAGGTGAAGAGTTGTAACAACCCGTTTTTAGTGGTGCCAAAAACAGTGTCAGAAACAGTTTGAAGTGTTTGTGAATTTAGTTGATAAATTATTGATGTTTCTAGTTAAATGGAATTATTTTGTTAAGTGATTTTTTATGATTTTGTGTTTAAGGACCTATTTGAGAAAATGGTAAAATTCAATAATATTAATGTGAAATGGTGGAAAATATGGGCTGTAATGAACCCCTAGGGAATTTGGCTAGTAGGGTTTTTATCTTAAAAATGGTGAATTTGCAAGTTTCGAGTATAAGGCCTAAATTGCGTAATAGTTAAGATTTTATGGTTAATTTTGTAATTTCACATTAAAATGGACTATAAGATTGAATTACTTATTTTAAGCTATTTGAATTATTTAATGGAATGAAATTATTATTTAGACCAAAACACAAATCAATCGTACTTGGATCATGGTAAAGCTATGGTTTTGGATTAGTCATCGGCTCTACTTTTACAACCGTGGTAGTCGGGGTATGTTCGTATAAGTATTAAGCTTAATAATTGATGTTTTGATTGTATGTTATATTGTGTATAATTTAATTTGATAATAGTGCGATGTTTTGGATATTGGGTCAAATCGCGATGTTAATTAAATTGGATTGTTTAATGGTCTCGTTTGAACCATATGAATATATAGGATATAAATGACATTCATTAGGGGTTGTACGGTTTCGGGTGCTGATCTTCGATGTCCTACAAATGGTTGAGGTCCTGCATTTGTTGCGGATTCTCCACAGCTCATGTGAGTAACATCGTGTACTTTAACATCCCAACCCACAGCTCGTATGAGCAGACCCATTTCACAGCTCGTGTGAGCATATATGATTACAGGTTACAATCACAGCTCATGTGAGCATTTCTCAGGTATCTGATGTTATTCTATTTGGTTCAATAGGTAATTAAGGTTTAAAACAAAAAGGTGCAAATATGAAATGACCTATGTTATTATGCAAATGAAATGGAAAATACGATATGTTTAATTGGATTGAAAAGGGAACTAATTGAATATGTGATGGATTTTTTATATATTGAAACCCATTTCATGATATGTTCCATGTTTTATAAGTTGTTATGTTTTTTTAATTATATCTACTTACTATGTTAAGTGTTGTGGATAGGAAAGAGAAGTATCCTTATGATCTAAAGATCAATGGTTGAATGGTTTAATCGTTTTATGTTTGGTAAGTTTAAATTATCTTTATACGAGCTTACTAAGCACTAGTTGTTTATGTAGTTGTTTTATTTGTCTTGTAAATCATTGAAAAACTAGTTCTGTTGGAATTCTCGTCAGAGTGTCATCACACTATCCATCTATCATATTGGTAGTTTTGGTTATTTTGCGTAATGGTTATAAATGACAAGTAATATGAGTTTTAATTATGATATTTGGCCAATGTGATGTGGTTTTAAGTTTACTTGTGTATATGCTTTGTTTTTTAATTATAAATGAATAGGTAAATACATGTCTTTTGGTTACTTTTGAATGCCTTACAAATAGATGACTTATGACTTGTTGATATATAAATGAAGTAGTTCAATTGTGTGTGTGTGTGTGTGATGTATGTTTAAAGTATGGAATGCAGCTTTGAATAAATTGAATTAGTATGTAAATTGTGGTGCCAATTGATGTCATATTGGTTAGGTATTTTGGGATGGTTGATTTGGAATGATTTGGAGTTTGTTGGAATCCATTTTGGTTATATGAATGTAAGTGTAAATGGATTGGCTTGATGTGTAAGCAATTGAGCTTTAAATGGCTTGTTTTAAGGGTAATTTGTGAAGCACACAGCTTGGGACATGAGCTACCACATGATTGTGTGCCACACACGGCCGTGTGTCATTTAAATTTTAGGTGCAAAATGAACCACATGGACTCAGAGAGTTACATGGCCTGACAACACGACTGTGTGACCAAACTTTGAATGCACACACAGTTTGGCACACGACCTGTGACACGACTGGGTGACCTTATTTCCAATACCCACACGGGCAGACACAGGGGCTGGGACATGATTATGTATCCACTACATCGAATACTTGCATGGCTTGGGCTATGTCACACAGTCTGGCCACACAGCCATGTGACCCATGTTTCCAAAATTTTTAAATTTATTTCAAAATTTTCTATTTACTTTTCAAATGATCCCCAAATGTTTTCAAACTATTTTTAGGGCCCCGTAGGCTCGGTTTAAGACTCGTAAAGTATTTTTACTTTAATTGACTTAAATTATTCATTGTTTTATTTTCTTTGCTTAATTTTTTATTTGAAGTTAAATGTTCTGAATTGTATAGTAATGCTCCGTAACCCTACTCCGACGATGGAGACGGGTTAGGGGTGTTACAATCTTCTTATCCCTATATTTTTTCTAATGTATATCTACCTAAAATAAGTGCTCATCAATGAAGCTTTCTTTGATTTCTGCATAATTTTACTCATCTATTGCATTTTCTATCATGGAGAAATGATCTGCAATTTGATTTTCCATTCCTTTTTTATCTATTATCCACAAATCAAATTATTGAAGCAACAACACCCACCTCATTAGCCTAGCTTTTGTCTCATTCTTATTTGTAACATATTTCAACGCAACGTGGCCAGTGTAGACATAAACTCTATTTGCCATTAAATAAGGGCGAAATTTTTCACAAGCAAATACAATGGAAAACATTTCTCTTTCTGTATTAGTGTAATTACACTATGCTGAGTTAAGTGTCTTACTTGCATAATGAATAGAACAAAAGATGTTATTTATTTTTTGTCCTAACACTGCTCCTACAACATAATCACTAGCATCACACATTATAATAAAGGGCTTTGACCAATTAGAAGTAATGATAATAAGGGCAGAGATGAGTTTTTCTTTTATGACCTAGAAAGTTTTAATGCAATCCTGGTCAAATATAAAAGGTGTTTCTTTCTAGAGGAGTTGATTCAATGGTTTAGATATATGAGCGAAGTCTTTTTATAGACCTTTTGTAAAATTCAGCATGCCCAAAAAATTTTCTTGCTCCATGGATTGGTGTGGGATCGGGGAGACTCTTGATAACTTCAATTTTTTCTTTGCCCACTTCCAAACCTTTTCTTGATATTTGATGTCTTAACGCCAACTCATTTTTTACCATAAAATGACATTTTACCCAGTTAAGCAGTCATGCATCTCGTAAATGTTGTTGGGGCATTGCATAATCTGAATGGCATCCATTTAAAAGCGTATGTGCCAAAAGGGCATGTGAATGTATTTTTTTTCTTGTTCATCTGGATGTATGGGAATTTTATGATATCCCAAGTATCCATCAAGGAAACAATAATATTCTTTACTTGTCAATCTATCCAATATACGATCAATAAAAGGAAAAGGAAAAGGAAAATGATATTTTTTTGTTGCATCATTTAGTTTTAGATAATCAATGCATACCCTCCAACCAATGACTATCCTTATTGGGATTAACTCATTTATATCATTTTGTACAACCTTTAGCCCCTTTTTCTTTGCAACACATTATGTAGGGCTAACCCATTCACTATCGGAAATCACATACAAATTACCAATACCCAACCGTTTAAGTAATTCCTTTTTCACGACTTCTTTCATGGCTAGATTTAGCCAACGTTGCGCATCCACCACTGGTTTCTTCCCTTCTTCCATTTTGATCTTTTTTTGACATAATGCAACATTAATCTCTTTTATATTAGCAATAGCCCATCCAATCACTCTTTTACGTGTCCTCAATACACTCAATAGTGCCCCTTTTTGTTCAGAAGCTAATCCTGCAACTATGATTATAGGTATGGTGTTATGCTCTCCCAGGTACCTATATTTCAAATGTTCAAGTAACAGTTTCAATTCCAATTCTGGTGGTTTGACAGTAAAAGGAACCATTTTTTGTTGTAATAAGGATGACCTATTATGTTTGTCCTCTACTTTGATGCCACCAATCAAGTTGTAAGGTTATTTCCTTATTCTCTTTTTCAGCATCATCTAGCCCTTCTTCTTTTCATTTGTCTTTATTATTTTCAACAAATTCCATCGTTTTGAACTCAAAGTTATGGTAGGTCTATTATTTTAGCTTAAACTCTGCTAGTTTTGCATCATCTAATTCTCGGTGAATGTCCTATGTGAATTCATTTTCACTTACTTTCTCTAATATATCCATAATTTCTTCCCCAATTTTTATCTAGATACTTCCCGCAGTTATATTATCAAATTGTCATCTATTCTAAACATCTAACCTATCATAGAAATGTTGGATTTGAACTGCGAAATGTACGCCTCCTCTCAATATTAACCTGAGGATGATTTTGAATCGTTCCCTTGTTTGTATGAATGTTTCAGCAACATTTTGTTTAAATTTTAAATCGTTTCCTTGCTAATTACCTTACTTATCGACAGAACTCGACGAAGGAATAATTGCACAAAATCAGTCAATATGGTAATTATATCTGGTGGAAGTGCATCTAACCAAGCTTTCACTTGTCCATTTAGAGCGAATGGGATTAACAACACTTTGATAGTCTCTACTTAACACTGGTGTATGTGAGGGTACTACATATATGTTCAAACTGCCTGAGAAAAGCTATTGGACTCTCTTTTCTGTAATCATCAAATATGAGATTCGAAGAAATCCATGTTAATAATGAAGGACTTAATTCAAAATAAGATCTTTGGATAACAGGCTGAGTAATACTAGGTTGTAACCAATTCATGTCAAAGCACATTTTTCCCAGCACCTGTATCATTTTGTTAGAGGTTACTTAGTCAAAGCACATAAATGTTATTTCATTGACTTCCCCTGATTTCCATCGTCTATATTACCATAAGTATGCCATTTTTATTATTGTTGGATAAGTGGATAACTCTGTCAGTACCTTCCTATATCCTGAAATAAAAAAGAAATAAAAGAAAAATGTTAGTAATATAAAATGAATATATAAAGAAATACAAGGAATTAAAGATCTTATCTATAATTTATAATTTTCCTAATTATTTTATTATAACACAAAATTAAAATGAATTCAGTAGCATTGCCTCCCCGGCAACGGCGCCAACAACTTGACTGCCTCTGGACGTACTAAAGTCTTGAGTATGAATACGACAACTAAAAGATATGAAATATAGAGGTGGCGTCCGCAAGTGTATGGGTCAAGTTGTAATATAGTAACAACAGAGTGGGTGAGTACGCCAAGGATCGTACCTAAGGGAGGCGAGTTACTAGATTTATTCTAACTTAAACACAAATAAATCTAATTAGTACTTAAAAAAATTACATTACGATAAAACATAAAATAAAAATTTTTGGGTTTCATATATAAAGAAATAAAAATAACAATAATCTAAATAAAAAATACTTCGGGAAAGTAATTTATAAACTTAATCAATTCTAGGCATAGGTGATTAGCTCACTTTGGTGGTAATAACTAATTCCTATTTCGAGTTTCTACTCAAACAACTAGTCATTACGCTAGCAAGATCCCATAATCTTCCATTAAACTAATGAGTCCGTAAAAACTACTTATCTCTCGACCTCAAAGTCCAGACCGATTTGGGGATAAGTTCTTTACGGATAGGACATACCGATTTTGGGTTAATTCTTACCGAAATGAGTTCCTAGGGTCGTCAAGCCTAAGGTTTAAGCTCTTCCCCTCCCAAATAGTTGATATGCTAATAAAACCCCTACATTGTAATCAGTTGATCAAATCTCCACTTACTAATCTGCCATAAGACTAGTGGATTAGCTCCTCATGGATCACAAAAACAAAATAAACTTGATGATAAGGATAAACATAAATATAAAAAAAATTCAAGAATAAAGTTTTAGATAATCCTGTTTGTATTTGATAGATGAAATGTAGAAAATCCACTAGTCTTTGATCGCGTTTACAAATTATGTTCTCCGAAGAATACAAATAAAAATAAACCTAAAGCCTAAAGGAAAGAAAAACTGAAAACTAAAATTAAAAAGAAAACTTAAACTATGAAAACATAAGAGCCTAGTTATAGAGTTTAGGGTTTTCTTCATCCACAACCCTAAGTCAGCTGACGTTCATAAGTTTTTCCCATACAAGGCCTATGTCATGACATTGAAGGAACTATGCATGGTTCAGTGGTAACTTCAAGGGTGTGTGGCGACATCCCATGGTTGTGCCGTGACATCAAGGGTAGTATAGCAATTCTGGCATTATGCTCCCTATGTTGCGACATCAAACTTCCCGTGTTGCAGCACAACGACCAACATTGAGTTTCTACGCCCTTGAATGATCTCCTACACACTTACTAAGTACGTTAGCTCACCTTTAGGCCTCACTCGGCTCCTAAGGTTAATAAAAGATTCATAATACATTTTTTTTAATTTAAACTAAAATATAAAAACTTAACTAAAACATAACAAAAGTTCTTGTAGTCAAGCTCCTCAAGTACGAAAACTAGTTTAATCTACTACACTAAATTATGGTAGATCACAACTCATATGACTAATCTATTGAGTAAGAGTGCACCTTTCAAGTGGACTGCAGAGTAACAGGAAAGTTTTGAGAAGCTTTAGTCTATGTTGATTCAACCACCAGTTTTGATCCAGTCTGAATCTGAGAAGGATTATGTGGTGTACAGTGATGCATTTCATATCGGTCTTGGTTGTGTTTTGATGCAAAATGGTAAGGTTGTGGCCTACGCCTTGAGACAACTTAAGCCTAACGAATGTAATTATCCAACCTATGACCTCGAGCTTGCAGTTGTTGTCTTCGCTATCAAAATTTAGAGGCACTATTTGTATGGTGAGAAGTGTATTATCTATACGAATCACAAAAGCCTTAAGTACCTCCTTACCAAAAAGGATTTAAACTTGAGGGAGAGGATATGGATAAAGTTGCTCAAAGATTATGATTGTACCATTAAGTACCATCCGGGAAAGGCAAATGTTGTGGCTGATGTATTGAGCAGCAAGTCGATGAAAGATTTGAGAGCGTTGTTTGTTAACTTAAACCTGACTGATGATGGAGATTTGTTTGCGGAGCTACAAGTAAGACCTACCTTAGTGGATGAGATTCGATCGAAACAGTACATTTATGCATCTCTCGCACCTTGATTCAAACAGATAGAGGAGGGTAAGACTACAAATTTTAGGCTTAACTCTGAAGGAGTTCTGTGTTTACATGGGAGATACTGTGCTCCCAATGATCAAGATTTGAGACAGTCTATTCATCGGGAAGCTCATAGTATCCCATACGATATGCATCTTGGAAGGAATAAGATGTACCAAGATTTGAGGGAACAATATTGGTAGCCAGGACTTCAGTGTGAAGTAATCAAGTATGTTAGTAAGTCTTTGACATATCAGCAAGTCAAGGTTGAGCATCAGTTCCCCTCTTGTTTATTAAAGCCTATTCATATTTCTAAGTGGAGGTGGGAATGTGTGACTATAGACTTCATTAGTGGGTTGCCTTTAACACCTACTAAGAAATATTCTGTCTGGGTAATTGTGAATAAACAAACCAAGTCAACACATTTTCTGCCTGTTTGTACTGATTATTCACTGCATAAGTTGGAGGGGTTGTATATTTTTGAGATTGTGAGAATTCTTGGTGTACATGTGTCCATCATTTCCAATTGGGATCCTCAATTTACATTACATTTTTGGAATAAGTTACACGAGCCTTTGAGTACTCGGTTGAATTTTAGTACAGCCTTTCATCCACAATCTGATGGGCAGTCAGACCAAGTCATTCAAATTTTGAAGGATATGTTGAGGGGTTGTGTGATTGATTTCAGTGGTAGTTGGGAAGAACATTTAACGCTAGCTAAGTTTACGTATAACAAAAGATTTTTAGTTGATCATTCAGATGGCTCCTTATGAAGCACTGTATGGTCGCAAATGTCGTACACCTCTATGTTGGACTGAGTTGGGGGAAAATAAGATACTGGGTTCGAATTTGGTATAAGAGACTGGGAATCTGGTGAAACTGATTCAAGATCGGTTGAGAGCAGCACTTGATCGACAAAAATCTTATGCTGACTTGAGGTGGAGGGATACAAATTTCAGTGTTAGAGATCAATTTTTCCTTAAGGTATCACCATAGAAAAGGGTATTGAGGTTTGGTTGTAAGGGAAAACTTATCCCAAGGTTTGGTCACAAATGCACCTAGGCACAAGGTTCATTTTATTTTATTTTTTCACTTTGCTTACCGGTTCTAACATTGAGGTTGTTATGCAAAGGTGTAGTCTTAATTGTGAAACTCGAATTCGTGATACATATTCTGGAAGCATGCATTTTAGACGACCGATTAAGTAAGTATTCTACTAAATCACCAAAATGAGAAATATACATCAAAATATCATTATATTGATATGATACAATTTTTTTTCAAATCTAAGGATTCGAGGACTAATATACTCTCTTAGAGTTGAGAAGTAGAATCATTATTGTCGGGACGTACGAATCCAAGTGTGGGGTTTAATCTTCTTAAATTTTGTGAATCATTGTTAATTAAATAAATATATTTAATGACAAATATTTGTATAAGAAATTTTGAAACTTGAAAATAATGAGAATACACCAAGAATTCAATCGTATTGATAAATCCGTTAAAACGAAGGATTTTCAAGTGATTTTGAACTTTCAGATCTGTAAAATAAGATGTTTTGGTGTGTTTTTCTATTAAATGAGATGTATATGATTTCCTAACACTCATGTCTTCTGACATATAGCATTATTTGATATGCATGAAGAATAACCATGCCACTGTTTCGACTGATATTCTGATTTGCATGTTAAGCATGCCACTGTACCGATTCATAATTAAAGTCTGATTTGCATGTTAAGCATGCCAATCGTAATGAGATCTAATCCGCATGTAACACCCCGAACCCGAGACCGACACCGGAGTCGAACACGAGGTGTTAACAGACTTTAAACCCCTTATAAAAATTTTCCAGACACTGCCAATCTGCGTAATAGCCGCTTTAAAAATCATATCTTGAGTTCAGAAACTTGGAATCCAGTTCCGTAAATTTTCCTTAAAACTAGACTCATATGCCCATGTACATATTTTTTCTAGAATTTTTGGTCAGGCCAATTAGTACAGTTTATTAGTCAAAGTCTCCCATGTTACAGGGATCGACTACCCTGACCTTTGCACATTACGACTTGGATATCTCCTTGTACAGGGCTTCAATACTGATTCCGTTTGTTTCTATAGAAACTATACTCAGAGAGGAATCTATCCACTCCTAATTATCTCTGGTTAATTTATAATGAATTTCCAAAGTCGGAACAGGAAATCCAGAAACCGTTCTGGCCCTGTCTCACGAGAACCTGAATATCTCTTAACATACTGTCCGTATGATTGTTTCGTTACTTTCCTATGAAAGTAGATTCATCAAGGTTTGTTTACATAATTTATTCACTATTTAATTCCCTTCCTACTATTTTTAGTGATTTTCCAAATATACATCACTGCTGCTGTCAGCATCTGCCTTTAAGGTAGACTTTACCTATTTCATGGTTTCCATGATTCAACTAGCCCTTTTTGCATAAATAGCACAATTTATGAAAGTGATTAACCATCCCCATGGCCAATCCTTGTCAAGCATATCCACACCAAATGATTATAACAATATACTCAAACACATATAAGCCATTTTCGCATGGCTATCCAAAATTTATACAAGTCCAAAGGGTCCACGACCCACAACAAACGGGTAGTCCTATACATGCCATTTCGAAGTTCAACCGAAATTGTACCAAAAGGGGGGCTTTGATAGTGTGGGCGACTTTGACTTCAAGATCCCAAGTCCGATAGCTGGAGAACCAAATCTATAAAACAGAGGAGCAATGAAACGGAGTAAGCAATTTATGCTTAGTAAGTTTTGAGCAAGGAATTCCAGCACAACAAAAGTATAGCATTCATATAGCTAAACGGATAATTTCATATGCACAAATTTACGATATCATACTTGCTTCACATTATCAACCCTTATGTACATACACAAAAGATCAACTCAGCCAAAGGCCGGTAGCTCGTTTATCAACTGAGCGAATACTTATTTGTAAGGGCTCAACTAAATTCAAGCACATACGAAACATACCTCAATGTTGGGATGTTCCGAGAGTATTAACTGGAATTTTACAGCAAGTTCATTCATCCCCAAATCACGTACCTTCGGAATTTAACCGGATATAGCTCCTCGTTCAAATGCCTTCGGGACATAGCCCAGTTATAGTAATTCGCACAAATGCCTTCGGGACTTAACCCGGATTTAGTAACTCGCACAAATGCCTTCGGGCTTAGCCCGGAATTAGTATCTCGCACAAATGCCTTCGGGCTTAGCCCGGAATTAGTATCTCGCACAAATGCCTTCGGATCTTAGTCCAGATATTGTCACTTAGCACAAGCCTTCGGGACTTAGCCCGGACATCATTCAAATAACCATGCACATTTAACAATAAATCATGGCCCATTCGTATTTCATTTTCGTTAGCAAAACTCAAACACAAGACATTTATCATTCTTGCAAATTCGGCTCAATAGCCACACAAAGAGCATGATTTTAATTTGCTTAAAACATGATCTAATCACATCATAATTTAAGCTCTCTTACTCAAGAACTTACCTCGGGTGTTGTCGAACGATTCCGATAGCTATTCGACCACTTTTTCCTTCCCTTTATCGGATTTAGTTCCCCTTTGCTCCTGAGCTTAATTAAACAAATAAATTGATTTAATCATTTGAGCATCGAAAAGAGGAACACAAGGCACTTAGCCCATATTTATACATTAGACATTAAAGTCACATATGTACGGAATCATGAATCAAACTCAACATTTTAGCTAATTTTTCCCCCTTGGCCGAATATGCATGTCTATTTTGGGGCCGATTTCAACACTTAATACATTCTACAAGTATGGTCACTTGTATTGACTAAACACCCTTTTGTTTCAAGTTCAAAACTTGGCTAATACACACATATACACACTAGTAAAGCATCCTCTCCCTTTCCATCAATTTAACACATGCATTGCTCATTAACATGCAAAAGTTATATTCGGCCTTAGCACACAACTTGCTAGCCGATTCTTCTCCATTTAGCAACCAATGCACATATGTGCTCACTCAAAAATGCTAAAAAGGAGGTTCAAGAATCATCAAGCCACCATCACATGCATCATTAACAAGCTTCATATTTAGCATGCAATGGCATTAACACAAACTCCACCTAGGCCGAATCTTAACTCATCCTCATGCCTCATCACCACAACATCAAACATCAACCAAGAATGATGCATCCATGGCCGAGTGTCATTTCCATCACATAGCAAGATTTAGACCATGGGCTAGGTAGAACTCAAGCTAACAACTAAAACATGCATGCATCTCATGGAACATCATCAAACATACCTTAGCCTAGCTACATGCATGGCCGAACCTCTTCAACCTTTCTTCTTCCTTCCTCCTTAAAATTTTTGGCCAAGGATGAACCAAAGGATGAGCATTTTTTTTTCTTTGTTTTTTTCTTTCTAGTTTCGGCTAAATGAAGATGAGAAAGGATGAACAAAAATTTTTTCCTTTCTTTTCTTTAGCTCACGGCAATGGGGGGGGAAACAACTACACACATTTTTTTTTTGTATTCATCATACTCATTTTCATTATTTTATGCCCATGCCCCTTATTTTATTTTTTTTCCTACATACCTCGCTAGGCCAACATGTTCCCAACATGTTTCCACCCATAGCATGGCCAACCACTAGCTCAAATTTTGGGTAATTTGACATGCAAACCCATCATTTTCACAACATGCATTAATAGACCATTTTAAATTAGCCTATCATATTTTCACCATGTCTCACATCAATCCCTATTTAATAATTTCTCATGCAATTGGCAAAATTGGAGAATGAAACTTCCACATACTCATGTACACACATAATAAGCATAGAATATGGAAATCAATTATTTTTATGACTCGGTTTTGTGGTCCCGAAACCACTTCCCGACTAGGGTCAATTTTGGGCTGTCACACCGCATGTAAAACATGCCTACTAAAAATTTTGTTTTGCATGCCATATCACATGCATGGGGTTGGGATATGATTGTACGGAGGAAGTTTCTGGTAGTTTAATAATCTACATACGTTGGTGGTTTAACCACAATATCTTGCAGTATATCTACAAATTCTGGTGGCTTAACCACAATAATCTATATCTGACGACTTGTCAGCATTATCTTGTGGCTTTTCTATATTATTGGTGTGTTATTGGATGGACGAGTACTAGGGAACACGTTATGGTGTGTACTGGAGATGGGTAGAAAATATTTTCTAAAAAGTTGCACTATTTTTGAAAAAGCATTGCATTGACATCATCTATGCATACTGATAAATATGATTTTGAAATTATATATTTTTATATATGTCTTAATTTCTATTATTTTGCAAATTGACCTACACTGGGCTTTAAAAGCTCAACCCTTTAAGTTTATGATTTTTCAGATAATAATCGAGGTTAGGACATGGGCTCAGCTTTAGGAAGTGCACTCGGATGTTTTTGAATAAGCTATTATACTTTATCATTCGATATTTTGGGTCTATTATTTATTATTTTGAACTGTGTCTTGGGACTCTTTATTTGGATTTTTAGTTTTTGGATGATATTGCATGATTGGGTTTTTTGAAACTATCACCTAAGACGGTTTATAAATTTGGTAAGAAAAACTAGATTTTTCAACCTAAACGACCAACTCAACTTAAAGTTGTTATTTCAAAATCAAGACTTCATTTTCGAAATCTCAAAGCTATCTGCTCACTTAATCAATATTTTACAAGACATGTCAAAAATCACAATTTTAAATCAACATGTGAAATTTTAGTTATTTTATTTTCCCCTGCAACACGATGTTTTCTGTAAGTATTTGAAACTCGAGTTTTTCTAAGTTAATAAGTTTCTGATAAATTCTTTCCAAAAGAAGGTTTATAAACACTAATTGTCTTTTTATAAGGAAATCAAAATGTCGATTTTAAATTATGACAATTTTTGAAATAAGATAGCTAAATAGTTTTTTGCGCCATCAACATGGTTAATGTAATCTTCGAGATTCGACCATAACGTCTAGGTCAGGTTTAAGGGATTACAAAATCCATAAACGAATTCCAGATCTATTCTCCTTAGATCCATTTTGATGTACTTTCAGTCCAATTAGTCACATCTATGCCTCTATCTTCTGGAAGTCATCCGCTTCGATGCCCAAGACAAAACATCTCCCTAACTGGACTTGATAGACGACATATTAGTATTTCAAGTGGTTTGCTCATTTCTGATTAGACTAAAGACATGTTTAGGTTCGTCTATAAGAGAAGTTGTATTTTTGTATTACGAAGTGACAACGTAATATCATGTAGTAATAGTTAAACATTAGACAACCAATGAGTACTATTTGCTTCTATTATGCTTTACATGCAACAACTATGTGAAGATAATGTACAAAGTATTAATGTAATTCATGAATAATTTTATTAACCAATCTATTCGAAAAAAGTACAAGTTTACATAGATGAAAATACTAACACCTTTAAGTTTTTAATATCAACCAATCAAATTGCGCAACATGTATTAAAAAAGAAAAAATATTGTGTGACATGTATTAAAAAATATTTATTTATTTTTTCTAATTTTTATTAATTTAAGAAAAAATTAATTAATTAATTAATTTTTTATTATCATCATTTCAATCTCTCCTATTGTTCCTTTTTCTCCGACACCATCACTATCCACCATCCCCTTTCACCATTATGATCGCCAAATCATGTTTAAGTCGTCATCGCTTAACTCTTGACTCAACGTCGTTCATACATCATCGTCATTTTCCAAAATTGATTAAGATAAGGGAAACAAAACTAGAGAAAGGGAAAATGAAAATTAATCCAACATTGATTCAGATGAAGGAACAAAACCAGAGAAAGGGAAAATAAAATTAATGGATAAAGGAAATAAATAAAATGGAGTAAGAAATCTCTTAACACCAAAAAAAACTAAAATAAATCCTTTTGTTTCTTATTCTTTCTCACCTACCAGAAAAATTATAAAATGAGTTTTTTATTATATATTTTCTTAAAGTAAAAGAATAAGTTAAGGATGGGAAAAATCTAAGAATGGTGAGGGATTGGGAGAGGAGAAAAGGTTGGCGGGTGAAGGGGGAAACTTGAGAATGGTCAATGGACTAGAGAGGGGAAGAAAAAATTAAGAAATAAATTAAAAGTTTTAATGCAATTTAATTAATAAATTTAAAAACAATTTAAATTAAATATTTTTCAATACATGTGTAAAAATCTTGCAATGGAAGTATTGTGCACGCTCAACAAGATAATGAGGGAATAATTTGCGGAACCAAGAATTTCATCTATACCGCTTACAAGTTGATCTCAATATATATTGTGCCTCTGTGGATGTGTGGAGCACAAATCGAAGAACACCAATTGCAAAATTTGAGGGTCAAATTTTTTATTTAATCCTTATAAAAATATAAAAATTTATATATTGCAATCTTAATACTTTTATCTCAAGAGAAAGAGCAAAAAACGTAAAACATTACTTTATTTCATGGCATTTATTAGAGAAAGTTGCATACTCCTTTTTTTGTTAATCTTAGCAGCTGCAGCGACCATTAACACATCTATGGATACTGGATTTAGGACCACATTTGTTGAGGCAATCAAAGTTATTGAAACAAGTAATTGTTTTGATTTGGAAAGTTGTGCATTGGCATTGCCTATTGATGCAATGTGCGGTTCCCCCTTGACACTCAATTGCTTTGCAATCATCTTCACTGCTGCATGGCAAATGTATTTGCCCTCTAGTCCTTGGTACCATTGAAAACATCACCGCTGCAAAAATATTTATATTACGACTACAGTTCAATTTTACTGAAGATAGGAGGTTGGCTTGAACAAATAGCATGAATTGAATAACTATAATTTAACCATTGATTAGTTAATATTGAATAAGAGTAAGATAAGAACTTACATGATACAGTTAGCAAAAGAATGAGAAATTTAATATTCGAAGGACCAGATTTTTCCATAATATTCTGGGGGGTTTTTATTTAAGAGAAATTAAACTGTAATGAATTGAAAGGTGGGTGTAAACAAGGTTATTTAAAGGTGAGGTTTTCAGTGTATTATATGATTTGCTGTATTTTCCTTATAAAGCTTATGTATATTTCTTGATATGGAAATATATCCAAATAAAATCATTATTTCTACCTTAATAAAGTAAATAAAATCTTTATTTCTAGCATTCCTTTTATTGTCACGTTTTTACCATATATATATACACACTAGTTTTTCTTGTGTAATGTACATGTTAATTCAAAGAATTAAATAAAATATATCGAATAATTTTAATTTTTACAAAATATGATAAAGAAATGTATACTTAATATTTCACAAATAAAATATTCTACAATTAATTGAAATATTTTCAACAGCTCTGTGTAATTAGTCACGTATGTTTTTTTTCTAGCATCACATATTTATGGTGGATTAATATTATAATAGCAAAATATTTAAATTTTTTTTTATGATTGATATATTTTATTCATTATTTGTTTTTAATAATAGGTCTTGTAATATCCTCAAACCTCTTTAATTGTAAACAGTATAAATTCCGATAGAATATGAAATAGAAAAAAGAATTATTAGTGTTAAGTAAAGAAAATAGTTAGGTATAAGAGAAACTTGGGAAAAGTGTAACATTGTGAAATATTAATTCAAGACATTGATTAAATTTTAAAGAGGTAAAAAGTATTGGGGCCAAAAGTGAAATTAAGCAAAACTTGAGGGGTTGAAGTGTAAATTCAAAAAAGTTAAAGGACTAAAAGTGTAAAAATGCTAAAAATAGAAAGAACCAAAATGTAAAATACATTAGTAAGTAGGGACTAAATTGTGATTTTACTAGATTAAGTGATACTCAAGGAAGGAATTGTAATGAAAGTTGAGGGGCAAAATGGTATTTTAATTTAGATAATTATCATGTATTATCATCAAATTCCCATACGAACTCATTGAAAGCATATTGTAGTTAATCAAAAGAAAATGAATTTAAATAACGTGAATTAGAAGATACATCTTGCTCTTCAAAAGCCATGAAACACGTCACCTTTGGAATTGAGGGGTGACTTTCACTTAATTGTTCATCTTTGATTTATTTGCCACTAGTTGAGTTTTCTTTCTCACAAGGCTTCTTAACCTCCTTTTCATTGTTCTTGTTTCCATAGATTACCTCTAGTTTATCCCATATTTCCTTTGTACTTCCACATGAGAAATGTAACACCCAGATTTTTAATAACCTGAAGTTAAGAATAAATAAAGGACTAAATTGAAAAAGACTAGAAGTTGGCAGCATATATTGGAAGAAACGAGAAAGCTAAAAACCAAATTGGACATTGTTGAGATCCAATTCTGGGTCGGTTAGGATAGAACCAGCCGGTTCCTTAGTGGGATACATAATAATTAGAATTGGACGGTAATCATGAGGTTGGCAATAGCGGGAAGGGATATAAATAGCAGGAGATGGCTTCCCATGGATGATTTTCTTCCTAGTTCTGATTCATTTCTCTCATTCTTCATCTTCTTAGGTAGCTCGAAAAAGTAGTAGTGATGAAAGGTTTGACATGGAGCAGACTTCATAAGTATGAACCTGGAAAAGTAGGGAAACCAGGAAGAGGGTAAGGTTTTTAACACTTTTATGCATGTAAGTTAAAACTAAGAACATCATAACTATTTTGAGGGTTCTACATGTTTCTGGAAAATGAGTTTAAGTTAAGCATATGGAGCATAATCCATGGTTTTTGGTTGGAATGCTTAGTTGTTTGACCACCTCCGGACATACTAAAGTCCAGAGTGTGAATACTGCAATAAAATATTGAAAGACAATGCGGTATCTGCAAGTATACGAATCGAGTTGTAATATAGTTTTACAACGAAGTAGGTGAGTACACCGAGGATCGTACCCAAGGGAGGTGAGTGTCAGATCAATTCTAACCTAAACACTAAAAGATTGAATTAATACTTTTAAATTAGTTATAGTACGAAAAATATGAAATAAACGATTTTAAGGTTTTATAATAATAGTAACAAAACAAAATAACATAAAAGATAAAATTCAAGAGATTAAAAAGGGAAAATAAATCAAATTTGATTTTGGGTGATTAGCTCGCTTCGGTAATCTCCATCAACTGTCATTTCGGGTTCCTCATCAATCAACTAATTGCTACCATAGCAAGATCTTCCACTAACATTATAAGTCAGCAATAACTACTTATCTTTCGACCTCATAGTTCAGACTGGCTTGGGGTTAAGGTGCTAATAGATGGGTAATATTAATTTTGGGTTAATTCCAACCTTGATGACTTCCTAGGGTTGTTAGTCCTAGGGTTTGTTTGACGTTCTTCATGGCTTCCATAGACAATATAAAATCCTACAAAATAATTAACAGATCATAACTCAACTCGCTAATCTCCAATAGAGGGATAAGTTCCTCATGCCTTCCATAGATAATATATAATCGATGTAAAGAGAAAGCATGCTAGTTAAATTGACAAGATGGAGTAAATCAAAGAGCTTGATTATATTGAAATTAAGCACGAATCCATAGAGTTTGAATGCTTCCACAATTCAAATCTCTTGAAATCAACAAGAACAATTAAAATAAATCTAAAACCCTAAGAAAGAAAGAAAGCTAAACTAAATTTACAAGAGAGATTCTAGGCTAAAGGAACGATGTCCATAACAAGTGACAAATAAGCCTATTTATAGCTTACAAGTGGCTGTCGTCCTTAACCCTAGGTTAGCTTATGTTCCTGAGCTTAAAGTTTGATTGTGCAGACCAAAACGCCTTTGCTCCGTGTGTTGTTTCCATCATAGAGTCGATGTCGTGACACCCTCAGTCTGTGTCACAAAATCAAAGGTAGTCTTGAGTTTTCTCCATTCTGCTCCCTATGTTATGATATCAGTCATCCGTGTTGCAACATAGCGACCAGTATCAGTTTAGTGCACCTTCTAATGGTCTCTTGCACACTCATAAAGTGCGTTAGCTCACCTTTAGGCCTCATTCTGCCTCTAAGGTCAATAAAATACTCAACTTTCACATTTTATTGAATGTAAATAAAACTATGAAAACTTAACTAAAACATAACAAAAATGCTTGTGTTCAAGCTCCTTAAATGTGAAAACTAGTTTAATTTGCTAAACTGATTTACAAAAGATCAAACTCCTCACACTTAAGTCATTGCTTGTCCTCAAGCAACACAAGAAGAAACAATAAATAAAAGCGACAACCTTTGAGGAAATATCATACAGGTATTGACTTCGGAGCATATGACTTAGGCATTTTATGCTTACTAACAACTTTAACATGATGAGTAATTGACTTACCACTTTCGATCACAAACATATAAGTTCAGTATGTTACAAAATATACAAGTATTAAGGGTCTCGCCTATAGGGATCCATCAATAAATTATACAAGTACTTTGATTATCTGAGAAGAATACAGATAGTCATTTATGCATATGTTTACTATGATGTCTATTCGTGTATAAGGATATTTAGGTCACATAGGACTTTTCGGCTTGTAACGTTTTGAGGCTTAGGACAGGTATGGAGTTCAAAGATAGAAAGCATCAAGAGGGTTACAAATATGAAAATATTTTGACACAATGCATTGATTCGTAATCTACCCCTCTTATTGACCCTTACTCATCGCCTTATTTCTCCTTCTCTTACCTTCCTTGTCTCTCCATATATAGTATGTCATAGTATGACATAGTAACTACAGCTAGCCTTACAAGTTTTTGTGCACTAATGAATGAGTTTTTCTTTCTTTTGTGACTGTGTAACTTTTCTCTTTTTCAATACATCTCACCTCATGAATGCCTTTTCGTTGGTTTAGGACATTCTCTACTCATACTAATTTTCTTTTATGATTTATCTTTTTGTTTCTCACTTTAGGCTAACTTATAGTTCTTATATCAGACCAATCTTTCCTATTTCACTCTATTTTTACAAACTCTATTGTGATGTACTACTTAACCCTCAATACGTATGGCCAAAAGTCTATAGTCGTGAGATGTAAGACTAAAGAAAAAGGACAAATACAAATTAACATTATCAAGCTTGGGATCTGTAATAAGGTTCATCATGAAGTGTCAACAAGCTCAAAAATTGGTACTAAAGGGGAAGTACAAATAGGTCAGCTTTTTAGCTCTGGATGTGTTTCAAACAATGCCATAGGTCATCCTTAAATTTCTCAACATTGACAAACTTAATCAACCAAACAAATACAAATTCAACCATTTATCCTTTGTACTAGCCTGCTCGTTTACTTGTATTTTCTATATCAGTTGGTACAGTTGATTGCTTAACGCCTATCTATAGTGTAAACATATAGAACTTTAGTAGTCTGATAAAAAAAGTTAAAATCCCCTACCATTATGCCAATTTTATTTGTAAACACAAGCAACCTATGTACATACAAATCATTTGTATTTCTACAAGCTTAAGCACACCAAGGACAAGAAAAAATAAAAAAAATGTAGAAATTTAAAATACACAAATTTTCTATGTTACCTCCCTACACTTTAGTTGACACCTTTTCTTCAATGTGTAACCCATAAATAGATAAGGAAAGATGTTACCCGATTGATCATGGTCGCTCCAACCACTAATGGTGGGTGCTTCCTCCTTTGATCGTGTTAAGCTCAAATTATTTGTGTCTCCTTCGTGTTGGGTTCCTACATAGAAATTTAAACAAAATGCAATAATAAAGAAAAAAAACTACTATGATTCCTACTCCTACAAGGTTAAAATTAAGAGTATCCAAAAATTAATACAAGTTTTCCCAAAAATAAAAATGTTCAATCATCCTCTTCAAAATCCATCTCCTCACTTCCTTCATCCTCCTCGCTATCTTGCCCCTCTTCTTCTTGTTCCATATTTGTTGGCCCAAACATCTGCAGTGTATAATTGAGGACACGGATGTTGTTTTGCCTAGCAAATTCTTGAAAAATTGGTCCTGATTCTTGCATCCACTGAATCATCTAATCTAGCTTTGGATGGCTACTCTCACCAACTTCTTGTTAAGCTTGTGTCAACCTCTGGGATGAAGCTAGTGTAGCTATCGCTTCTTACTGTCACTTGTTCCAATCATTTATATGTTTGGCTCTCACCTCAATGTATTGTTGGAATAAGGTGTCCTGGATGATACTTCTAGAAGGTTTCAGCGGCTGCTCAGTGGATGTCATAGGTACACCCACCTTTTTGCATAAGGCTATCACCAGATAGGGAAAAAAAAACTCCCACCTTCTGGCCACTAATGCATCTCTTCATGTTTTGGTAGATCTGTTTATCGATGTAGACTTATTTTTTCTGCAAAATAGCATAGCTTAAAACTGCTCTAAAAATATTAACGTTAAAAACATTTAAAGTAGGTACTATTCGTGTGCACAAAAATTGAATCCATATCTTAGCTTTAGGAAACATAATTTCTTGATGAAAAGATATTGGAATATTGGTACCTACGCGATATTTCCATTCACCCTTCCTTTTAGTCAAAAAGTTTATAATACTATCCATATCTATATCTTGAAAATATTCTAAATCAATTTCATCAATAAAATCATTCTTATAGTATGGAGCATTATAAAACTCGCAAATAATACGAGGGATTACTTGTACTTCTTTCCCCGCACACGTACCATATCCCACATATAACCTTCAGTATTTCTAGACTCTTTGTCCCGTAAAGACGCATAAAAATCCTGAACAATAGAAACCAGAACATTCTCTTTTGGCATCGTCCAAAAATGTTCCCACCTATGATATCTTACTAAATACCATATTTCCTTACATAGGATCATCAATGGATCAAATCCCCTTTTTTGGATAAAGGTTTTTCGTTTTAGTTTAGTAAAATATTTTCCAATATTCAGGTTTGTGAAATTAGGGGGTTGGGCCCATCGATGGTTCGGTTCATTGGTTCTTTTAACTTTTCTAGGAGTCATGTTTAAACAAAGAACCAAATAAAGCAATATCCAATAAAATAATAAAAAGTTTGAGTTAGGAACCCTTAACCTCGAAGAAATCTTGAAGTCATTGTCGTTCTCGTTGGTAAATGGTTCTATAATGTGCTCCCTTCTTTTGTTACACCGAAAGATCTTGAATGATAAGGGATTCTTACTAGTTGCAAGAAGGATCTTGGATTTAGGATTTTATGGTTTGAGAAGTTTTGGGAGATTTGATAGGATTAAGAGGTTAAGGGGATGTTAAGTATGTTTATAAGGGGTATTAGGGTTAAGAATAGGTGTTTTAAATGGTAAGAGTCAGCTAAAACTAAGTTTTAGCCGCTGGGTTGCGCAACTAGGTTAGCTAATGTAACGTTGGGGTTTGTGCAAGTGTACACAGTCGTTATCAAGTAATAAGTAAGTATCAAGTTATCGTCTCCACAGGGATTGTATTTGTGCTAAGTCACTTAATTTGTAAAATTATATTAACAATTTGGTAAATAAAAACACAATATAGTTAAGAAGTGGTGATTAAAATATATTAAACTAAATGCAATGATCCCTAATACAAATTATCCTAAGTATGCAAACTATATGGATGATAAAGATTTTAGTAAAATTTAACACAATTTGCAACAATTATAACATAAATAAACTAGGACAATTACTTTAAATAAACTCATTTTATTATCAACATGCTTAATAACATTCGGAAAAACATTCCATGGCAACTCGATCTTTCATGAGTTTGGAAACCACATTAGGTCCTTCCAGAATCCTTTACTTAGTAAATACGCATTTTATTGATCCTTATTTACTAAGGGTTTCTTAGCATTCGTGTACGGTAATAGGGACGTGTTAGGTTTGAAACAATTTAATCACACAAATCTAAAAACTATGCAAATAACAGAGCTTGGTTATAGTTGTTATGCAACCTACAATTTAATCGGGTTAGGATCTAAATTGAGCATGCACATTTCTATTATGCGTCCATTAGCCGTTGTTTGGTTAGGATCGTTCAGCTAATTCAGGTGCATTTCAATCACATATGAACGAAATACAGACTTGATTTTAATTGAAAACATGATCGATTCAGGCACAAACATTATAAGCATGAATCAAATAAATATTATTTAATCAAAATAATCATCCTAGCTTAAATTTTGTAAACAAGAACAAAGAACACATAGCAAAAATATTTATATTAAATAAAATAAAAGAAAGATTAAACCCAATTTAGAGTGGCTATCACCCAAGACTCTGACTGACAAGGCTCATTCGCTTCTTTACTTTGCTCCTTTGCTGATGGCTGTCCAAGGTGGCCGACCAAAGGTTCTTTAAGAGGCTTAATTGCTAAAATCCTTATGCAAGGATGATGAAGAGGAAAGATAGCTAAAAGAGTTGAGAGAATGATGAATGAGTGAGAGATGATGAGATGAGGGATGATTGAAAAAATGAGAAATGAGCTCTTATTTATAGGTACAGCAAGTGAACTAGTTTGCTAAAAATAGGAGTGTCCATCCTTTGAAACTTTCTTCAAGAGTGGCCGACCATGAATTAAGGAAATGTGGCTGATTTTTCCTTGATTTTTGGTCAATTTGAGTGCCACAACAACTCAAGACTAAGACTCGGTCATCAGCAAATCTTTAAGAAAATGGTTTATGACATCAGGACTAAGATTCAGTCATCAGCAACTCTTCAAGGACTTTGTATAATTAAAACAAAAAATGGTTTATGACATCCATGTGCAGCCAAAAATTGGGTTGACTTGGTCCTCAATTTAGACGGTTTAGCAATTAGAAGAAAACTCTCAGACCTATCCAAAAAGTAGTAGATAGTTTAGAGGACCAAATAATATTTAACCATTTTAATTAATCAATTTACTTAATTAAAACTCAATTTATTAAAGAAATATTAAAAATGAATTATTAAATATAACTTTATATTTTATTATTTAATTTAATTATGTATGGCCACTTTATAGCTTAAAAATATAATATGCTCAAATTAATATAAAATAAGCCATTTTATGCATGAAAACTATATAATAAAGTATAAAATCACATTTTAACAATTTCTATGTCCTAATTTCATATTTTCACATATTTCATTAATTTATTAAACAATTACTTGGTTTTAAGAATAAATTTAAGTAAAAAGGTTATCAATTATATAGGAAAAATCCTATATATTTTTCAGGTTACATACCTCCAAACTTAACTCATTGCTCGTCCCGAGTAATATTCATGCACAGCACAAGATCTTACTAATGCAAATTTTGCTAAGAGTATAAGTAGCATCAATATTTGTCTCATAATCATGCATCAATAAATTTATGCTCATAGACCTTCTTTATTAACAAGTAACTCATATACAAACATTTTGAAAATTTTATTCTAAGTTTCAAGATATGTCAACATGAATCATAGTTTGCATGTATGTCACAGCCATAGATAATATTCTTCATTCAACATAATTTCTCATCAATCAAGCAAAACAATCATAAGGCTTATTTATGATCTTCATATGTTGAACTTAATACTTCCTCTCCACTAATGTAGGTGACATAATCATCAAATCAATAGGTCTTTTATAAGGTTGTAACAGGGCACTATTAAAGGTGGGGATTTTAAGAGATGAGACATTTCGGTTTCAAAATCTTAACCTTTAACTTGTCTTAAATTTCTCGAAATTCAACCTTTTTCTTCAAGTGAACCTATGGAACTCCCCCAAACTTATTTTGAACTCATACTCATACATTTTCTTTTTGGAGACTGAGCAAATTTTTCTTCACTCTTTCTTTGCTTTTTTTTAAGCATGAGCACATACATCTTTATGAAAATTTCCTCAAATGTTGATTCCCAAGACAACTTTAGTTAAGATTGGTGCAAAAAATTAGGATAATTTTAAAAAGATGGTACTGGCTTATAATGTAGGTTTATTACAATGAACAAGCCTTTAAGCTCAAAATTATAGTTTGAAGGGTCTAATATCATAAGGTGGGCTTGAAAAGGCTCAAACGATGAAAAGAAAAATGGTGCCTATATCATTTTAGATTTTTATGTCCCCTAGGTTTTCGCCTCAAGAAAGTTACTAAGTCAATTCTAATGATATAAAATTTCATGCATGTCTAATCTCAAGAGAAACTAAGTTTTCATGGAAAACATTACCTAAGACTACGATCATAAAAACATTCCATTTTTCATGATAACATACATTCACTCAGACAAAACCATCATTCATGCTTACATACAAGTTATCTTATTAAAAATAATTTCTCTAAACATTCATTTATTAAGACATACTTATGAAAGAATGATTTGAAACATACTTGAAAATTTTAAAATTTTGAGCAATTTGCCTTACCCCCTTTAAAAAGAAGCAATGTCCTCATTGCAAGAATAAAGTAATGAATGAAAACTGAACACCAGGTAGGGTTGTAAAGAAAGAGAGGTGAGTCATTAAGACTGCTTAAATACCAATTATTTCCTAATAACCCAATGCTAGACATGTTCATTCCCATTGCCACATCACTTAATCTTTTTCTTTCTAAGGAAGTATTTATTCATGCTTGGTATGTTTTAATTTGCAAAAATTAAATCCTAATTACTAAAGAAATAAATTCCTAATAACCAAAAAATAATTAAATAAATAACAAGACAAGAATCCCCTTTTTATTTTTCTGACTTATTCCCCTTGGTTTCTTTAGCTCCATCTGCGCTTCCATCGTCAGTCTCTTCCGTCCATGTCTCAAAGATAGCATTTGGGAACTCAGGAACAAAAGTATTAGAGATATTCTTAAAAGTATTTTGAATTGAATCATCTCTAATTTTTGCATATTTCCAATAAGTTTGTTGTTGATTGTGCATGAATTTGAACATATCCATCAAAATTGACAACTCTGATTTCCTTGAAGTACTTGCAGAAGTCGGCATGGGAGTTGTATATTTAGGTTCAACATTTTTCTTGACTGGTTCTTCTTCTGGCTCAACCCTAGGTTCTGGGTTTTTAGCTCCTTCAGCCGATGGAGGACTATTTGGCTCCTTATCAGATTCTTCTTCTTCAGTGTCTGTAACTGAATCAGCTTCAGTTTCTATTTTATTTGTTGACTCTTTGGTTTCTGACTCAGTTGGTTCCTCTTGCTCGCCTTGGTTAAACTCATGCACTCTTTCTACTAACCTTTCAAGATCATGACTTGTAATACACCCTTGGACATACTGCCCCTTCAGATTTGTTTGTGTTTTAACACGGGCCCTTAAGCAAAGTGAAGTGGTCAATGATGGGAAATAAGCACTTCTTGCCTTCTCTTTAGCACAATCATGAATCTCCTTGAGGATAATTTTCCCAACATTAATGGATTTTTCCGTCAAAATTGCATAAAACAAGAGCATCCGTTCCATCGAGATGGTGGAACTGTGTGAGATAGGCATAAAACTGTAGTGAACAAAATAAAACATACACTGTTACTGGTTTCAAGTATTCTCTTTGACAAGAACGGCTCCCATACTTTCTTATAATCCATTGGGATCCCGGATTTGTCACAACATTAAGCACTTGTTGAAGAAAATCCCAATTGATATTGTTCATCATTGGGTAGTACTCATCTTCTTCAACATCAGGTAAATTAAACAAATCATTGATGGACTTAGAAGTAAGAGGTACCTTTTTCTTTCGAACGATGACTTCAGTAGCATCTTGCATAGTCAAACTAGCATAGAATTCTTGAACTAGTTCATCATCGGGAAGTGAACGAGCATCACAAAATCGTTCCCATTTGAGAGCATTGATTATCTTTCTAATTGGCATTGGAACAACCATCACATCATTGCCCTTCAAATTAAAACCTTTTTCCTGCATCATAGGTTGATGCTTGAAAATTGAATCAAATCGCTCTTTCACTTCTCCATCAACCATAATCGGGTTTTTAGGAGTAGTCTTTGACGATCTAGTTCTTTTGCGAGACATAGTACTTTCTATAAAATTTGGCAGAGTTTCTGCACAAGAGCCAAAAGAGAAATCGGCAAAGTTGGTATAACTTACTACGGCAAAAATCCTACGACAGCAAGGATGGTGCGGCAGCGATCTCTTTGGGACAGCAATAGGAAATTTTAGCAAAAAGAAAGAAAAGGACTAGGGTTTCTTTCGAGATTTGAGGTTGACAGCACAAAGAAGAGATTTAGGAATTTTTAAGGGGAAGCAAATTGCTTTAAGGGATATGAAAATTAGTAGAATGAAGAGGAGTTTATATAGGGAAAAATTAGGGCAATATGTAGCAAAAATTTAGCTACATTAAAGTTACTTGGGTGACAAGTAATGGGTGTGACAGCAAGGCCTAATTTTTTCCCTCCTTTTTGTTGTCTTGGGCCTCAAACTCAGACTGTATCTTAAAAAAATTGATTAGTACTTGGGCCAAATTTGACCCCCTTTATTAACATAAAAATTTAAAATTTAAACTGAACAAAATGAAACTTAAAAATTTTAATTACAAAATTTCTTCTTAACAAATTACATTAAATTAATTCCCAAGAAAGGTTGGAGTGGTCACAGCGGTCCCGCTTAAGTTCCAATGTCCTTAGACAGAATTAATTAAATGTAATAAATTAAGAAAATAAGTTCTAATTATTTATTTATTTACACAATGACTTCATGAAAAATTAAGGGTTTGTTAATATGAGGGAGGATTCAATTCGCTCAACTTCACCATCCCAGTAGTGTTTGAGACGTTGACCATTAACTTTAAATGTACCTCCATAACTATCGTATAATTCAATAGCTCCGTAAGGATAAACTCGGTAGATGGTATAGGGTCCTTTCCATTGGGATTTCAGCTTCCCAGGAAATAACGTCAGCCTTGAATTAAACAACAACACCTTCTGACCTTCTTTAAACTTGCAAAGTTGTATATGAGTATCATGCCATCTCTTTGATCTTTCTTTACACATTTTGGCATTCTCATAGGAAAACAACCTCAGCTCTTCCAACTCATCCAGTTGTAACATCCTTCTCTCAACAGCTTGCTTAAGATCAAAATTTAACTATTTCAAAGCTCAATGAGCTTTATTCTCCAACTTTAATGGCAAATGACATGCCTTTTGAAAGACTAACCAATAAGGAGTCATTCTTAACAGAGTCTTAAATGTTGTTCGATAGGCCCATAATGCATCATCGAGCCTTCGAGATCAATCTTTTCTACTAGGGCGTACTACCTTTTAAAGGATACCTCTGATTTCACGATTCACTCTTTCAACTTGTCCATTAGACTGGGGGTGATAGACAGTAGCAATCTTGTGCTTCACATCATATTTGTCAAGCAACCACTTAAGCCATTTGTTCACAAAGTGAGAACATTCATCACTAATAATAGCTCTTGGTGTCCGAAATCGTGTAAACACATACTTATGTAGAAACCACATGACTACATTAGGATCTAACATCTGATCCGAAAAATGGTCCTTCCGAGTGGCTTTGTTCAACTTTCTGTAATCAATACAGATTCTCCAACCGAAAGCAGTTGTCGTTAGAATTAACTCGTTGCGCTCATTTTCAACAATCGTGATTCCACCTTTCTTCGGCACACACTGCACCGAACTTACCCACGAACTATTTGAAATAGGATAAATGATTCCTACATCTAACCATTTAATCACTTCCATCCTCACAACTTCCTTCATAATAGGATTGAGCCTCATTTGCCCATCAATTCGAGCTCTTTCACCTTCTTCTAAAATGATTTTATGCATGCAAAAAGAAGGGCTTATACCTCAAATGTCAACTATGGTCCAACCAATTGCTTTCTTAAATTTCTTTAAAATGGCAACCAATTGTTCCTCTTGATCTTTCGTTAGTTCTGCTGAAATAATCACAGGCAAAGTAGAACAGTCACCTAAATAAACATATTTCAAATGGGAAGGAAGTACCTTTAGTTTGAGTGTAGGTGGTTCTTCAATTGACAACTTGGGTTGTACAAATTCTCTGACTTCCAACTCCAACAGTTCAAATCGTATGGATTGAATAAAATTTCTCGTATTGGCTTCCATCAAAGCCATGTTTTCTTCACCTTCTTCATCCTCTAAAGGATCAAACTCTAAGGCTTTCTCCAATGGATCTTTTTCAAAATTGCTTTCCATAGAAACCAAGTTTTCTATCTCATCCATAACTGAACACTCCTCTGCCAGATCGGGAAATTTCATCGCTTTAAGAATGTTAAAAGTTACCTGGTCGTCTTGAACTCGCATGGTGAGTTCACCTTTCTGCACATCAATTAACGTTCTTCCAATGGCTAGGAAAAGTCTCCCAAGGAAAATTGGCACTTCCTTATCTGCTTCAAAATCTAAGAAAATGAAATCAGCAGGAAAAATAAATTTATCCACTCTTACCAAAACATCATCGATCTTTCCTTCGGGATATGCTAAAGATCGATTCACTAGCTAAAGTGTCACAGTTGTAGGTCTTACTTTACCTATCCCTAACATCTTGAAAATAGACTTAGGCGTCAAGTTGATACTTGCTTCTAAGTCACACAAAGCTTTACCACAGTAACATTCACCAATGTTATAGGGTATAGTAAAGCTTCCTAGGTCTTTCAATTTCGGTGGTAGTTTGTTCTGCAGGAACGCACTGTACTCCTTTGTCAAGGCAACAGTCTCATACTCACTCAGTCGTTTCTTCTTGGACAGTATATCCTTCATAAACTTCATATAATTCGGTATTTTTTCTAAAGCCTCCACCAATTAAATATTGATGTGTAACTGCTTCAGAACATCCAAAAACTTCTTGAATTGCACCTTATGTTTTTAATTGTGTTGCTGCAATCTTTACGGATATGGAGGTTATGAAACTTCAGTTGAACTGGACAACTTTTCTGAGTAGGGAAATCTACATCCAAAGAAGATGTTAAAATATCTGAATTCACTAAGCCAGGGTTTACCTTGTCAGACTTTGCAGATTCTGATTCCTTTGGTGTAGGAACTTCAACATCTAGTTGACTTCCTTGCTTTTGAACATGCTCATCTTCGACATCAATCAACCGGGGTTCTAGAGTCTTACCGCTTCGCAATGCCACTACCTTGATATGTTCTTTACCCAAATTCCTTAGATTCTCAATATTGCTCGGCAAGGTTCCTTGCGGTCTATTACGTAGTCCGTAGCGAACTGACCCATTTGGTTTTCCAAATTTTTTAGTGTTGCTGCTTGACTTTGGATCAAAGCGTCATTGTTTGCAATGTACGCTTTCAACAAGTTCTCCAAACTATTTGATGCCTCAGCTTGAGGTGGTTTTTGAGCTTGCTGATAAAACCCTTGAGATTGGTTAGGTCTTTGTAGTAATAAGTTATTGTTTGGTCCATTTCCTTTGTTACTCCAAGAAAAGTTAGGATGATTACGCCATAAATGATTGTAAAAGTTGGACTGGGTCCTTATCCACTCCTATTTTGGTATTGGTTCCCCACATAATACACTAACTCGAGAATTGATGGACAATTCTCAAAAGAATGACCTTCCCCACAGTAGACACAGGAAACTGTTTCAAACAGACTTGATGGCTGATCTACAAAATTATTAGTATTATTAGCAATTAATTATTTTAACATAGAGGAAATAGACGATACCTTAGGTGATAACGAAGTGAGGGAATCAACTTCTTGAACTCCGGCTACACGTGTTCCTAAAATTGTTTGTTTGTTGGCCATTGATAGTTATTACTCGCGATTCTCTCAATGATCTCATAAGCCTCATTATAATACTTAAACAAAATTGCACCATTCGCGGAAGCATCTACCATCAATCTTGCATGTGCATTGAGACCATTATAGAATGTCTCCAACTGGATAAAATAAGAAATCCTATAATAGGGAAACTTACGAAGTAACTCCTTGAATCGCTCCCAAACCTCATACAAAGACTCATCTTCCAATTGTTGGAAAGTTGTGATCTTGTTCCTTAACTTAGCGTTCTTGCTAGGTGGGAAATACTTAACCAAAAATCCCTCTGCTAATTCTTGCAATGTAGATATGGAACTTGGTGGCAATCAATTGAGCCATGCTCATGCTCGATCTCGCAACGAGTATGAAAACAACTTCAACCTCAGTGCGTCTCCAGTCAAACCTGATATCTTGAATGAATCACTCACCTCCATAAACAATCGAAGGTGGAGATGTGCATCTTCCGTGCGCATACCACTAAATTGGCACCCGTTTGTAGCATTTGAAACATCATTGGTTTCAATTCAAACTGGATTGCCTCAATATCTTGCCTTCTAATTCCTGGGTTTAACTCACTAAAAAGTGGTACAACATATTGTCTGATGCATCGATCCCTATTATCGGCAATGAGGATAGGATTTCATGCATTATTGACTCTATTACCTTGGTCTTGATTCTAATTTTCAAGGTCCATCTCGACTTGTCTTTGAGCTGTTTGTTCATGTCTTCTTTGTCTGAAAGTTCACTCAATTCTCTGGTCTATAGGGATTAAATTGATAATTCGATCTATGCTCATAAACACTGAAAAGAAAATCAAAAAAATTAAAAAGAATAAGTTAGTAATGTTAGAAATAAATCAAATTGAAAATAGATAATTTCACGAAAAAAATGACTATGAAAATAGTTGACAATCCCCGACAACGGTGCCAAAAACTTGTAACGCTAGGTTTTCTGCAAGTGTACATAGTTGTTATCAAGTAATAAGTAAGTATCGAGTTCTCGTCTCCACAGGGATTGTATTTGTGCTAAGTCACTTAATTTGTAAAATTATATTAACAATTTGGTAAATAAAAACACAATATAGTTAAGAAGTAGTGATTAAAATATATTAAACTAAATGTAATGATTCCTAATGCAAATTATCCTAAGTATGCAAACTATATGGATGAAAAAGATTTTAGTAAAATTAAACACAATTTGCAACAATTATAACATAAATAAACTAGGACAATTACTTTAATTAAACTCAGTTTATTATCAACATGCTTAATAACATTTGGAAAAACATTCCATGGCAACTCGATCTTTCATGAGTTTGGAAATCACATTAGGTCCTTTCGGAATCCTTTACTTAGTAAATATGCATTTTACTGATCCTTATTTACTAAGGGTTTCTTAGCATTTTTGTGAGGTAATAGGGACGTGTTAGGTTTGAAACAATTTAATCACACAAATCTAAAAACTATGCAGATAACAAAGCTTGGTTAGAGTTGTTATGCAACCTACAACTTAATCGAGTTAGGATCTATATTGAGCATGCAGATTTCAATTATGCGTCCATTAGCCGTTGTCTAGTTAGGATCACTTAGCTAATTTAGGTGCATTTCAATCACATATAAACGAAATACAAACTTGATTTTAATTGAAAACATGATCGATTAAGGAACAAACATTATAACCATGAATCAAATAAATATTATTTAATCAAAATAATCATCATAGCTTAAATAAAATTAAGCTATCATTGTTGTAAACAAGAACAAGGAACACATAGCAAACATCTTTATATTAAATTAAATAAAAGAAAGATTAAACCCAATTTAGAGTGGTTGTCACCCAAGACTCTAACTGACGAGGCTCCTTCACTTCTTTGCTTTGTTCCTTTGCTGATGGCTCTCCAAGGTGGCCGACCAAGGATTCTTTAAGAGGCTTAATTGCTAAAATCCTTATGCAAGGATGATGAAGGGGAAAGATAGCTAAAAGAGTTGAGAGAATGATGAATAAGTGAGAGATGATGGGATGAAGGATGATTGAAAAAGTGAGAAACGAGCTCTTATTTATAGGTGAGGCAAGGGAGCTAGTTTGCTAAAAATAGGAGTGTTCATGTGACACCCCTAAAGTGACCCTAGTCGGAAAGCGGTCTCGGGACCGCTAGACCGAGTCACCAAATTATTTGAATGTGATAATTATTGCCTAAAATATGTGAATATAAATGTGTGAAAGTTTTAAGCTTCGATTTAGTTAATTGCATGTGAATTTAGTTGATAGGACTTATGTGAGAAAATTTAGAAATGTGCTAGGCAAATGCAAGTGGCCTAATAGTGCATGTAATCAAAGGGGTGGACTTGCATGTCAATTTCCCCCCATTTAAGTACTAGTGGCCGGCCATGACAAGGGATGATGGGCAAAACATGTCATGAAACATGTTGTGTTAATGGAAAAATAAAATAAGAAGCATGGGCAAAACATGTCATGAAACATGTTGTGTTAATGGAAGAATAAAATAAGAAGCATGGGCAATAAACTAATAAGAAATTGAAGGAAGAAAACAAAGAGAAAAAAATGTGTTCATCATTCTCATGCATGACCAAAAAAAAAAGAAAAAAAAAAGAAGAGAAAAGCTCTCATGTTGTTCTTGGCCGAATAGGAGAAAGAAAAAGAAGGAAAAAGAGCTTTGAGGAAATCGGCTATGGTGGTTTGATAGACTAAGGTATGTTTGATGATGTTCCATGAGATGCATGCATGTTTTAGTAGTTAGCTTGAGTTCTAAATAGCCCATGGTTCAAATCTTTACTATGTCATGGAGATGATATTCGGCCAAGGTGGATTGGTGTTGATATCATTTGCATGCTAAAAGGTGGCCATATGACCTATCAAACTCCTTGTCATATTCGGCCATAAGCTAGCAAAATGAGACTTTAATGAGTTAAATTTGTTTGAATTAAGCTCAAGAGCAAAGGGGAACTAAATCCGATAAAGGGAAGGAAAAAGTGGTCGAATAGCCGCCGAAATCGTTCGACAACATCCAAGGTAAGTTTTAAGTGATTAAACGTTGAGTAAATTCAATCATAATAGGACATAATGAGTTGATTTAATAAGATATGATGTGGCCATGATATGTCTTAAACTCAAATGGTAAGTTCATATGTGTTTGGACTTGGAAATTTAAGAGCAAATTGTAATAATTTGCTTTGGACAGCAGCAGTAACGTGATTTTAGAAAATCACTATAAATTGTTGGTGTGGAATTATAGGCTGAATAAAATATGTAATTAAGGCTTAATTAGTCTAGTTTCTTATAAAAGAGACCTTGTGAGCAAAGAAATTTCCTATAAAGAGATATTTAAAGTTGTGTGAGACGGTGTCAGAATGACTCCGAAATCCCCTGTTCTGTTTTTAGAAAATCATTATAAATTGTACAAAAATGGTTATAAGATAAAATTTATATGCTTAGACTCCTTAATGAGTCTAGTTTCAAATGAAATCAAATACAACACATTTTGAATTCTGTAAAATGAGAAATTTGATTCGTAGTGAAGAGTGGTCAGATTAGTCAAACAGCGAAACAGGGGAAACTTTAAGAAAAATCTGGTATTGATTGGCCAAACCTAAAATTCTGGAAATTTTATGAATCGAAGATATACGAGTCTATATTCAGGAAAAATTAACGGAAAGTGATTTGGAGTTTTGTAGCTCCGGTTATAAATAATTTAGTGACTATTGCTCAGGAAAACAGCTCGTAGTGAATATGTGATTTTGTTGTAAACATGGATAAAACTTGTTTTAGTTGCTCATAAGCTATTGATTAAACCCATACTTGAATTCTAAATCGTGATATTGTAAGCTTATGAGTATTCGAATATGAAATGATAGTATGGCGTAAAATTGAATTATTCATTGGAAAGTGATGGATGTAGATTCGGCCAAGACCAAGTCTGTACATGATAGTATATGTGGTATGTGAAGTATATTTGAATAAATGTGAAAGTGTATATATATGTGATAAGGCCTAATGGCCAATGTGATGAATGTGAAAGTGTATATATATGTGATAAGGCCTAATGGCCGATGTGATGAATGTGAAAGTGTATATATATGTGATAAGGCCTAATGGCCGATGTGATGAATGTGAAAGTGTATATATGTGATAAGGCCTAATGGCCAATGTGATGAATGTGAAAGTGTATATATGTGATAAGGCCTAATGGCCGATGTGATGAATGTGAAAGTGTATATATGTGATAAGGCCTAATGGCCGATGTGATGAATGTGAAAGTGTATATATATGTGATAAGGCCTAATGGCCGATGTGATGAATGTGAAAGTGTATATATGTGATAAGGCCGAATGGCCAATGTGATGAATGTGAAAGTGTATATATATGTGGTAAGGCCGAATGGCCAATGTGATGAATGTGAACATGTGTATGTGTGATAAGGCCGAATGGCCAATGTGATGAATGTGAACATGCATATATGAGATAAGGCCGAATGGCCAATGTGATGAATGTGAACATGTGTATGTGTGATAAGGCTGAATGGCCAATGTGATGAATGTGAACATGCATATATGAGATAAGGCCGAATGGCCAATGTGATGAATGTGAAAGTGTATATATGTGATAAGGTCGAATGGCCAATGTGATGGATGTGGAAGTGTATAAATGTGATAAGTCCCGAAGGGCAATTGTGTCAGTACTATATCCGGGTTAAAACCCCGCAAGCTTTATGCGAGAATATTATCCTGATTAATGTCCGTAGGCTTCGTGCTCGTACTATATCCGAGCTTTAAAGACCCGACGGCTAAATGCTAGGATTCAAGTAAGACTTTGATATTGAGTATCTGCATTAAGTTACCATCAATAAGTATTATGTATTCAAGATGTTCAGGTACGTATTACTTACTCATCGGTGGAGTGATTTCGAGGTGAATTATCAGTATCAAAGAGGTAGGTAAATGTGATTAATATTATAACTCCAAATGTGAGAATGATCTAATTGGTAATGGTATGTTTGTATAATAAAGTATGCGATGAAATATTCTTATGTATTAGTGCATATTCTGCCCAAAAGCCTTATGATCTGAGTATGGGTTGGGTTGAGCTAGATGTGCCAGTACAAGGTAAGGATTATGATTTGTAAGCTTACATATATGTGATAAGGAATATGTTGGTTCTTTATGTGCCTATGGTAATTTAGTACTTGTCATGTTGAAATACTTAAAAGTATGGATGTGATTATGAACAAGTGGAAAGGATTATTGAAAGTTGAAAATCGATGAAGAATGTGCTTTGGAAATATTTGACCATCTAGGTCATTATTATTCGAAAGTATATATGTGGCAGCCAAGTGTTGCGTTTAATGATATTATAGATCGAGATGAAGCTCTAGATTAACTTCATCGAACAGTTGAAATGAATGACCAATGATAGTGATTGAGAACACTTTGTTTTGCTTAAAACTTACTAAGCATTAAATGCTTACTCCGTTCTTTGAATCTCTGTTTTATAGATTTTGGTTCGTCAGCTATCGGACTCGGGATTATTGAAGTCGAAGTCGCCCACACTATCAAAACCCTTTTGGTACTCTTTTGGTTGAACTCTGAAAATGGCATGTATAGGACTACCCTTTTTGTTGTGGGTCATGGACCCTTTGGATTTGTATAATTTTGGATAGCCATGCGAAAATGGCTTATATATGTTTGAGCATAATGTTATAATCATTTGGTATGGATATACTTAACAAGGATTGGCCATGGGAATGGTTAATCACTATCATAATTTGTGCTATTTATGCTAAAAGGGCTAGTTGAATCATGGAAACTATGAAATAGGTAAAGTCTACCTTAAAGGCAGATGCTGACAGCAGCAGTGATGTAGATTTGGAAAATCACTAAAAATAGTAGGAATGGAATTAAATAGTGAATAAATTATGAAAATGAACCTTGATGAATCTATTTTCATAGGAAAGTAACGAAACGTTCATATGAACAGTATATTATGAGATGCTAAAGTTTTCGTGAGACAGGGCCAGAACGGTTTCTGGATTCCCTGTTCCGACTTTGGAAATTCATTATAAATTAACCAGAGATAATTAGAAGTCATGCCATATATGAATAGATTCTTTTTTGAGTCTAGTTTCTATAGAAACAAACGAAATCAGTACTGAAGCCCTGTACAGGGAGATATCCAAGTTTTAATGCATGAAGGTCAGTGTAGTCGCACCCTGTAACAGGGGAGACTTTAACTAATAAACTGTACTAATTGGCCCTACCAAAAATTTTAGAAAAAAATATGTAGATGTACCTAGTAGTCTAGTTTCAGGGAAAAATCACGAAACTGATTTTCAAGTTGTGAAACTCAAGATATGATTTTTAAGGTGACAGCGACACAGTTAGCCAGCTGTCTGGAAAAATTTAAAATGGACTGCGATAGTAAGCGAATTTAGTCTGTGAACCCCTCGTGTCCGACTCCGGCAACGGTCTCGGGTACGGGGTGTTACAGTTCATCCTTTGAAACTTCCTCCAAGGGTGGTCAGCCATGAATTGAGGAAATGTGGCTGATTTTTCCTTTAGTTTTGGTCAACTTGAGTCCCACAACAACTCAGGACTAAGACTCGATTATCAGCAAATCTTCTGAAAAATCTCTGATTTCTTTAACTCTTCAAGGACTTTGTATAATTAAACAAAAAAACTGGTTTATGACATCGATGTGTAGCCGAAAATTGGGTTGACTTGGTCCCCAAAAATAGTAGATATAATCAATTTACTTTATTAAAACCCAATTTATTAATGAAAAATTAAAAATGAATTATTAAATATAACTTTATATTTTATTATTTAATTTAATCATGCATGGCCCACTCTATAGCTTAAAAATATAATATGCTCAAATTAATATAAAATAAGCCATTTTATACATGAAAACTATATAATAAAGTATAAAATCACATTTTAATAATTTCTATGTCCTAATTTCATATTTTTGCATATTTCATTAATTTATTAAACAACTACTTGGTTTTAACAACAAATTTAAGTAAAAAGGTGATGAATTATATAAGAAAAATCCTATATATTTTTTAGTTTACAGTCAACTCTAAAGAAAAATTGTAGCAATGTCATGACACAGGGTTCCATGTTGCGACATCCCTGGCAGTGTACTGTTGTCATAACACAAGGGTTCCGTGTCACGATACATCCGTTAGTTTAGTCATCTTGGGGAAACTGTCTACTATGTCGGAATATGCTGATGCCACGTCACAACGTCGATATGCTTTTCATCAATTTTCATATTCTGCATGTATTGTCGTGACGTAAGGCTGTCGCATTACGACACCGACTATTTCTGCCCAAATTATCATCTTGAGGATGGTATGGTCTACATTAAACATGTATCAAAAAGTAAGAATCTAAACTGTGGGGTTAGTTAAATATACAATCATTTACAAAAATTTAAGCAATCCAAATAATTGTAAGTTTTATTAACAAATTCATCCAATAGTATTGTCGGTTTACACACAGAAGATCTTGTCATTCTCATTCTCTCTGTTCGCATAAGAGGAAGTGTGTCCCTTAATCTGGGAACATTAAAAATAGATATTTTTTTACACTATTCTCCTAACATTTTTTTACTTTCCTCTTCACTAAATTGATGGCCGCATTTAAATATTTTTGTCTCACCATTGATTTTCATTGTTAACTCATTCTTTTTTAAATAAATGGTAGACCTCAAAGTAGCCAAAAAGAGTCTTCCTAATAAGATCAATATCTCACGATATTCTTTGGAATCAAGCGCCACAAAATGAAACTTCATATCTTATCTAACACATCTTCTAATACCCTTTTTGGATGTACTAACACCTATCCGCCAACTATAATGTTATCTAAATAGTTTTAAGATCCCCTAACCCAAATTTTTTAAAAATTGATAGAGAATCAAATTAATATTAGCTCCTAAATCACATAGAGCTCTATTAAAATGAATACTCCTTATCTCTATGGGTGTAGTAAAACTTTTGGGTCTTTAAATTTCTGAGGTACCTGTCTTGAAATAATCACGCTACAGGAAGCATTTAAATTAACATGTTTTATTACCTTAATTTTCTTACGCCTATCCATTATCTCCTTTAAAAACTTAGAGTACTTGGGAACCTTTTCAATAAAATAAATTAAAGGTAGGATAACATTTAATGTTTTAAACATGTTTAGGAAACTTACAACTTCATACTCATCCCGCTTTTATTTTTCCTCTAGTCTTGAAGGGAATGAGATTTTTGCATTGACAAAATCTTTAGTTATTTCATTATCTATCTCTGCTTCCTGTGTGATTACTTCCTTTGATTCTGGCTCCTGTTATGGTTCTACGAATACCTCTTGAGTATCATCATTATTCTCCACAATTGTCTCTAGAATAGTGACTTCTGGGCTACTTAGTACTTTGCTCGATCGGAGCGCAATTGCTTTCACGTACTCCTTACCTTCTCTTCGTGGATTATCTTCCGTGTTGCTGGGAATACCTGTGCCAATTTGTCTTTTGATATCACCCATCGTGCTCATCTATGGGCTCATTTTACCATTGAGTTTATTCAATGTTTTTGTTGAATTCGTGCACTCAGACTACACCTGCTTGGCATCCGTTCTCATTGACTGCGTCTCTCCTACAATTATATCCAGACGTTGACCACATACAATATGGTCATTTGGGTTGGCCCTATCCTAGGGTTTCTGCAAATAAGGAGGTTGATAATTAGTTTTTTTAGCCTGATTGAATTATTACCTACTCATTGACTCCCTCCCCATCTCAAATTCGGGTTATCTCTCCAGCCGAGACTATATGTATTCGAATAAGGGTTTCCATCCATATTCCTAATGTAATTTACATCATCGGCAAGATTTTTGATATAGTGAAAGAGTGGTTTGTCTCCCCCATGCATAGATGACGTAGAAGCAGATTCGGTACGATTGATTCTATCCACTAACTATTGATACTTGTCATCTTTTTGGATAGCTTTTACTGTGGCAGGTTTATGACCATATGTAAATCATACAATTGGCCACTGACAGGAGTTTAATGTCATGTTCTGAATGATTTCATATGCATCCTCATACGTTCTGTTCAAAAGGGCTCCTTTAGTTGATCATCTAATTCTGCTCGTGCATTTGCATCCAACCCATTATAAAATACCTGCAGTCACATCCACTTAGGAAATCTATGGTGCAGGCATTTTTAAATCAACATTTTGAAATCTTTCCACGCCTCATAGAAACTTTATCCCTCTATCTATCTTAAAACAACAATCTCTCTTCTTAGTGGAACAACTTTACTAATCAGAAAGAACTTTTGTATGAACTTTCCAGCTAGTTCATCCTATGTCGTGATAGACCATGGTGCCTGCGAGTCTAGCCAAGAAAAGGCGTTATCAATTACAGAAAATGGGAACAACCGAAGATGAATAGTGGTATCAGTTACCCCAATATACTTAAAAGTGTCACAGCATTGGAGAAACCATTTTAAATGCTGATTAGGGTCATCTGTCATAGTGCCCCTAAACTGCAGATTATTCTGAATCATTGTCAATTTTATCTCGAAATTACTAGTTGTAATCATTGACCTTGCTATACTTTCCTGAACCATCTCCAGGCTTGGTAAGGCATAATCACTTGCAGTTCTCTCATTTCAAGCCATATGTCCGTTTGTGGGTAACTGTGGTGCTGGTGGATTTCCTAAAATGTTATCGTCAATGTCACTAAATAGTGGATTTTCTCGTGGTAGCTTACCTGTAGTAAGTAGTGGTAGATCTTGCATCTTCTATTGCTGATGGCGATTTCTTCTAATTATTATCTCTAGATCTGTGGCTGTTACAATAGGTGTGCCCCTACTACGAGTCATACACTAACTCAGAAAGAAGAGATTAGTAACAATAAATAAAATTGTATCTATAACTAAGAAATTTCCCAATTGTTTTTTTACGTGCAAAAACTAAAACTAACCTAGTGTCATTGCCTCCCCCAGCAATGACATCAACAATTCGACTGCCTCCAGACGTACTAATGTCCAGAGTGTGAATATTGCAATAAAATATAGAAAGATAAGGCGGTATTCGCAAGTATACGCATCGAGTTGTAATATAATTTTACAACGAAGGAGGTGAGTACTATATCAATTATAACCTAAACACTAAAAGATCAAATTAATATTTTTAAATCAATTATAGTACAAAAATATGAAATAAAGGATTTTTAAGGTTTTATAATGATAGTAATAAAATAAAATAAAACATAAAAAGATAAAATTCAAGATATTAAAAAGGGAAAATAAATCAAATCTGATTTTGGGTGATTAGATTACTTCGGTAATCTCCGTCAATTGTCATTTTGGGTTCCTCGTCAATCAACTAGCAACTACCTTAGTAGGATATTCCGATCTCCTACTAAAATAATGAGTAAGTAAGAACTACTTGTCTTCTGACCTCACAATTTAGACTGGCTTGGGATTAAGGTGTTGACAGATAGGCAATACCAATTTTGGGTTAATTCCCACCTTGTTGACTTCCTGGGGTTGTCAGGCCTAGGGTTTATTTCACGTTCTTCCTTTCCCAAACAGTTGGTCCACTGAAGAACCTTACAAAATAGTTAGCGGATCATACCTCCACTCGCCAATCCCCTATAGAAGGATTAGTTCCTCATGGCTTCCATAGACAATATATAACCGATGTAAAGAGAAAGCATGCTAATTAAATCGACAAGATAGAGTAAATCAAAGAGCCTGATTGTATTCAAATTAAACATGAATCCACAGTGTTTGGATATTTTCACAATTTAGATCTCTTGAAATGAACAAGAACAATTGAAATAAATCTAAAACCCTAAGAAAGAAAGAAATTTAAACTAAATTTACAAGAGAGAACCTGGGCTAATGGAATGAGGTCCATAACAAGTGACAAATGAGCCTATTTTTAGCTTTCAGGTGGCCATCGTCCTTAACTCTAGGTAAGCTGACATTCCCAAGCTTAAAGTTTAATTCTGTATACCAAAATGCCCATGCTTCATGTGTTGTTTCCGTCACAGAGTTGACGTCGCGACACATCAGGACCTATGTCACGAAAAACCAACCAGTATACTCCTCTGCAGCTATCTTCATGGGTATGTCGTGACATCCTCAGTCTGTGCCACGAAATCAAAGACAGTCTTGCATTTTCTCCATTCTGCTCCCTATGTTGTGACATCGAGTCATCCGTGTTGTGATATAACGATCGATATCTGTTTAGTGTACCTTTTAATGGTCTCCTGCACACTCACGAAGTGTGTTAGCTCACCCTTAGGCCTTATTCGGCCCCCAACGTTAATAAAAGACTCAATTTGCACATTTTATTGAATGTAAATAAAACTTTGAAAATTGAACTAAAATATAATGAAAATGCTTGTATTTTAAATTAATTTTCTACACCAAATTACAAAAAACCATTGTTGCTGAGAGAATGGAAATCCGGTGTTTGAAGAAGCTCAAGTTGAGGAAACGATGATGGTTCAGGTGAGTTTCAAACTCTAAATTCACTATTTTGATTTATGCTGTTTAAGTAGGCCATGGTTTCCTAAGCATGAAGCATGATAATATAAGCATGTGTTGCATTAATGTGGGAAACCTTAAGGGGCTAAAAGAAGATAGGATGGGAATAGAGAGTGAACCCATTAGTTATCACCTCGACCGCAGCTTCGAACTTTGTGGATGGAACACTGCCGTGTTTGAGCATCAATGTTAGGCAACACCATGATGACGATATATGACATAAGACCATAGATGAAAGAGGCTATGACAGTCTGGTAGAGGTACGCAGTGTAAGACCATGGATGAAAGATGTCATGGAAGCATGGTACATGAAAATGATGAGGGTGTAAGACCATAGATGGAAGATGCTATGGCAGCAAGGTAAATGGTATAAGGTATACGGTGTAAGACCATAGATGAAAGACGATATGACAACCATGTATGATGATTAAAACCATTGACGTAAGACTCTATGCAAAGCGTAATATGACAAGATGGCGAAACGATGTAAAACCATGGATGAAAGATTCCATGGCATCCATACATAGAAAGTCTATCGAGATAGTAAACACAGAACAAAGGAAAAGTTTGCAGGGATAGTAAACAGAGAACAAAGATGAAGTTCATCGAGACAACAAACACGGATAAGTTCGCTAGGACGAGAGAAAGAGGTAAGAAAGGTATAAGACCATAGTTAGGCTACGACATCCAATAGAGTCCACCCTGAAACAAATATAGTAAGTATGCCTTGATCTCAAGTGAGAGGTATACAGTTAGGGCTACCAGTACGAGAAACCCCACAAGTGGGTGACTGCCTCCAGACATACCAACGTCCAGAGTAAAAATCCTACACAAAATACATCAAATAGATGGTGTCCGTAAGAATACGGGTCAGGTTGTAATATGGTTACAACGAAGTAGGTGAGTACTCCAAGGATTGTACCCAAAGGAGGCTAACACTAAATTAATCCTAACCTAAGCATAAATAGAGCTAATTAGTACTTTAAATAAATTATATTACGACTAAACATAAAGAAAGATTTTTTTAATATTTTTATAAATAAAGAATAAAATAATATAAATGGAAAAAATTTGGGAAATTTGCTATTGAAACTGAATTAAATTTGAGTACGGATGATTAGCTCGCTTTGGTAGTCATAAAGAACTGTAGCTTCGAGTTTCTTGCTCAATCAACTAGTCGTTACCCTAGTAGGATCTCTCGATCTTTCATGAGCTGGCAAGAATCATGTAATATCCCTGAATTGGGTATAGTACTTTTGAGTATACTTTTAAAGTTCCGAGTGTGAAACTAGGAATTTATAAGGTTTCTTGTAATTTTTAATTTAATTTAGGAGGTTAATTATTAGTGAAAATAATCCAGTTGGGCCGAAAAAAAATTTAAAATAATTTTAATTGGGGTAATTTGAGTAAAATTTAAATATTAATTAAATAGGATTTAATTGTAAAACAAGGGAAAATTTAGAGTACTTATTTGACAAATAAACATTAAATTTTATAATTTTGGAGGGAAAAGATTAGATGGTAAAGTAAATGAAATGTGGGAGTGACCATTAGGCAAATTTCCCAAATTATAAATTCTGATGGGTGGTTTCAGTTTTAAAGCTAATGTATCTATCCCACTTTTCACACATTTTGCATCAGATTAGAGAGCTTTATAATTCATTTTCTTTGCATGATTTTAAAGACCTATCATCAGAGAATAGATCCAACTAATTTTCTTCTCAAAATGCTCTCTCAATTCACCCGGTATTATTCTCAAATGTAGCCAAAAATATTCTAAAATTTCTCAAGTTTCTTGAATCAAGATTTTCAATCAACAAATTTAGAGCGAATCAAAGGTAATCTTCAATCCTAAACTTGATTTTATGATGATTAGAAACATTTTCACATGATTTGAGAGACAATTAAAGGATTGTTAGTAATGTCATTTTCTTCCAAGAACACAAGGTTATTTAATGGGGGATCTTAAATTTTGAGAAGAAACCAACAAATCAATGGATGTTCCAACTCAAAATGGATCTATTAAATGGTTTTTGATCTTATTTATCAAGATTAAACATGATTTGTGAGGTAATTTAAAGAAATCCAAATTTCATCATCTTCATGAATCGATTTTCTGAAATTTTGTGAAATTTATTTAAAGATGAAATTGATGCTTAGTATAAGTGCATTTGATCTAGTATTGATGATTGAAAGTGTTTAAGAGGGCTGGAGAGATCGATTTTGTGAGGAATCGAGTTTTCGACTTGATGTTACAAATCAGATAAGGTATCTTTGTGAAAGGATTTCAATTAGTATAGTTAATTAAAATTTGTTTTATTATAGCATTAGAAAGGTGATAATGTCTACTTTATCTCTGTTGAAGCTCTGAATCTTGAAGAGGACTGAGCTAACCGGAATTGCAGCTTGGATTTGCTTGCTTGATCACTTGTTTGTGATACAATAAATTGTGTAGTGGGTGTTTCTAAGGGCGATTTGGTAAATTGACCCTCATTTATGTTAAATTAGTAGCTTAATTGAATTTTTATTGAATAATGGTAAGTAAGCATTTAGGTGGTTTGTGCAATTTAATTAGGCTAATTATATTGATGATTAAAGCATGTTTACTAGAGTTTTTGATCATGATATATAAGTGTTACATTTTGTAATTGAATATTGGAAAATCAAAAATGAAATGTTTGATTTAATTGTATTTTAAATGGTTATGTTACATGTTACACATAAGAATCTGATCACATTAAATTGAGCACACTAATGACTGATTTATATGCTATGTTTGATTGATTATATTAGCAACATACATGGTGGATCCATTGAATATAGTTGGCATGCCATAGGATTTCTGAGTACTCACGTTTATTTGTTACATTGTGAGCTAGGTGGACTGATTTGTTTGGAGTAGATAAGGGAGTGTTGAGCATGACTATCCACTCATTGGGTTGCTTGAAGCGCTATAAGGGAGGGCGTGCTTCAGTCGGCTCAACTATATTTGATAATTGTGGGAGTTTGGAGGCCCGTTTATCCGGTGTATGATCACCCGATTAAGCCATGAGAAGTGTATGCTAATATATTTATGTGTGATTATTGTTATATAATTCTTTGTTCGTAAACCATGAATAATTTATTCTTGATATTGATAAAGCATATGGAAATTAAATTGACATGTTTCATTATTATGGCTGATAATTAGTGATTGATTGGATGTGATTTAAGCATAATTTGGATGTTGATTTACTAGTTGTTTTTATTAACATTCACTGAGCTTTTTAAGGCTCACACCCATAAAATTTGTGCAGATAATCGTCGGGAATGAGGAGCTAAAGAGGCGAGCAAAAGAGTTTCAAAAGATTTAGGTTTGGTAGAGACTATTACATGTTTTAGAGACTGCAATTGGGCATTGTGGAACTATTTTGATGTCAATAAATTCCACTGAAGGTGTATCTATATGTATGTTAATTAATTGTAGTTAAATCGGGTTTAAATTTTTGTCTTTTTCAATTGGTATTCTAATTTGTTTAAGTTACAATTTAGTCCTAAAATTAATTAGTCTAATTAGAGCTTATATGATAAGGAAAATTGGTACAATTTTAGAATTAGTCTTTTAATGGGTAAAATTTGATAGAAACGCACTTAATTTATAATTCTAAATTGGTCTTGATAGTTTCCAATTGTTACAATTTAGTCCCTAATAATAAAACTTGAATTAGACATAGTAAACAAATTCAAATTAAGCTGAATTTTTTAGGCTTGTATAATTTGACTAACACAAGTTTGGTGAGCTCTTTAATCTAAAATCGTGTTAGTTTTATAATAGGTGGTAAAATGACAAAAATGCCCTTAGGTTAAATTACCTAGGAAAAATTTAAAACTGCCTCATAATTTGCTTCCATATTAATAAATATTTAGTAAGTAGATAAGATTGAGGTGTTATAAGGTCAGGGTGTGTCTTGGGTGGTCGTTAGCTGGAGGGTCACTTAGGTGGCTAATGTAATGCTTTGAATTCGGGTCGGTACGTCCCGGTCAGGTTCAGGGGGTCACATTTGGTGGTATCAAAGCTCTAGGTTTAAAACCTTGGGTTAGCATAGGTTGCTTGAATATTAATGATCTTGGTTTATGGTGTTTTTCTTGCTTGTGTTGATTAAAATTTTCGTATTTTGCCCATACATGATCTTTGTGATATAAATTGTTCTTGGGGTAGGATTGGGAACACAACGCCCTATAGGAACTTTAATTAGTTAAATCTTAGATCTCTTGTTGCTACTCACTCTTGGTACATTTTCTTTACTCTTTCTCTTTCGTAAACGATAGTTTTTATGCCTCCGCGTCGCGATTGGGGTAGTATGGATGATGATGCACTGCTGCGAGATGATGCTCAGATGAGTTGCGTCGACCATTTCATGTCTGAGATGGTAGGAGCACTATAGTGTATCGCTGGTGCCAACGCTGCTTCGGCTCGTCAGGGTTTGCCACAAGAGCTTTTATGAGCTCTTGGTGGTAAGGAGTTTCATGGTGTAAAGGGTGGTGATCTGACACATGTAAAGTATTGGTTGGAAGGCGACGTTTGTATTTTTAGTCAGATGGGTTGTTCTAACAAGGATAAGTTGGGTTGTAACGTATCGCTGCTGATGGATGAGCCTCACAGATGATGGATGACTATCGAAAGGGGTACTGCATCAGATCATCTGACTTGGGACTTCTTCTTAGCATCGTTTCAGAGGATGTTTATGGACGAGAAGTATCTCGAGGCTAGGAGACAAGAGTTTATGGATCTTTTTTTGGGTACTCTATCGGTGGACGAGTACGAGACTGAGTTTGTTTGATTGAGCCAGTATGCTCCCGAGTTGGTGTCTTTTGAGGTCAACCATTGTAAGAGGTTCAGGCTTGGGCTTAGAATACCGAGGACTTCTACGAGTTAGTTGAGAAGGCTCATGCGTTAAAGGAAACTTTAGCGGAGGAGTCTAAAGCTGTTTCATCTAGAGTTGTTAAAATGTCAACTGAGGCTGCTAGTAGTTCTGGTCGTAAGGGTAAGAGAGGTTATTTGGGTAGATCTAGATGACGTGTTATTGGTGACCATGGTCAGGATAGGTAGGCTGCGAGAGTTGATGCGGGTCCTATTAATTAGGGGGCTACTGCATGGCTGATATTTCAGCATTGCAGTCGATGTCATCGTGGCGAGTGCTAAAGGATGACGGGTACTTATCTTGTCTATGGTTCGATGGAGCACCGTAGGAGTGACTATTTGAGGAGAGCCATTGTTGTTCGCTATCAGCCTATTGTTGTTGTTTTTGTTGCTCCTACTTCGGCTCGAGAGAGAGGCCGTGGTAGAGGTAATGGTGGTAGAGGTGCTGGTTAGCGTAGTGTTGCATGATGGGTGATGGAGGTCCAGCCAAAGATTATGTAGTAAGGGAGCCCCATATTAGAAAGGCCATTGAAGTATTACAAGTACTTTCACGCTATAGTCTTTTCATCTGCTAGTGTAGTTGATTTGGGTGTGACGAGGTCGTTTATCTTGGGAGACATAGCTAGAGATTTAGCGATTACTGTAAAGACATCTAGATCGAGTGTTACGAATAAAAGCTCTTTAGGTGATAGTGTAGTGGTGGATCGGGTTTACCACGTTGTCTTCTGATGGTTTAGGGACAAGTGTTCCCGATTAATTTTCTTAATTTGCTATTTTAGGGTTTTGATATCATTCTGGGTATAGATTGGTTGTCCGAGCATTAGGCTAAGGTGGATTGCAAGGCGAAGTTGCTGACACTGTGTGGTGCTGGCGATTCAGAAGTTGTTATTGTTGGTGAGAAGTTTCAGTTATTGCCGAATGTGAGTTCTTCGCTTCGTGTTGAGAAGTTGGTCTGGAAAGGTTACAAACCTTATCTAGCATATATCCTAAATGCCAATAGTAGGGAGATGAGGTTAGATAAGATTCAGGCTGTCTATGATTTTTCGGATGTGCTTCCTGAGGAGTTGCCTAAATTACCGTTGAATAGAAAAGTTGAGTTTTGAATTGAACTTTATACCGGTACTGCTCCAGTGACTTATGTACCTTATCATATGGCACCTAAGGAACTGCAGAGTTAAAGTTGCAGTTGCAAGAGTTGTTAGATCGTGGGTTCATTCATCTGAATGTGTCTCCGTCGGGAGTGCCGATGTTGTTCGTAAAGAACAAGGATGGAACTTTGAGGTTGTGCATCGATTATCACTAGCTGAATAAGTTGACCACCAATAATAAGCATCTGCTACCAAGGATTGATGATATATTTGACCAGTTTCAGGGAGCTTCAATTTTCTTGAAAATTGATCTGAAGTCTGGGTATTACCAGTTAAAGGTTACGGATTCGGATGTGATGAAGACTACTTTCAGGACTTGGTATAGTCATTACGAGTTTCTTGTCATGCCATTTGGGTTGATGAATGCACATGCTGCATTTATAGACATAATGAACCAAATATTATATTCCTATTTGGATCGGTTCATAGTGATTTTCATAAATGATATATTGGTGTATTCTCAATTAGAGGATGAGCATGATAAGCACTTGAGAATAGTTCTGTAAGTTTTACTGGACAAGCAATTGTATGCGAAGCTGAGCATGTGTGAGTTTCGGCTTTGTGAGGTGGTTTTTCTGGGTCATGTCATTTCAGATGAGGGTATTCAGGTTGATCCGAAGAAGGTTGAGACGGCTTGGATTGGAAGCCGTCGAGAACTCTTTCTAAGGTTAAAAGTTTCTTAGGGTTAGTTAGTTATTACTTTCGCTTTGTCTAGGGGTTTTCGAGCATTGTTGTTCCTTTGACGAAGTTGCTTCAGAAGAACACTGCCTTTTAGTGGACTGATGAGAGGCAGAAGTACTTTGAGAAGCTAAAGTCGATTTTGACTGAAGTGCCTATGTTAACACAGCTTGTATCCGGTAAGGAGTATATGATCTATAGTGATACTTCTTTTTACGGGATTGGGTTGTGTGCTGATGCAGGAGGGTAAGGAAGTTACTTATGCGTTGAGGCAGTTAAAGTCCCATGAGTGTAACTATCTGAATCACGATCTAGAGTTAGCTGACATAGTCTTCATGCACAAAATTTGGCCTCACTAAGTGTACGATGAGAGATATACACCGATCACAAGAGTCTTCAGTATCTCCTAACCCAGAAAGAGTTGAACTTGAGACAGAGACACTGGATTAAGTTGCTGAAAGATTATAATTGTGTGATCGAGTACCATCCGGGAAAGGCAAACATAGGTGCAGATGCTTTGAGTCATAAGTCTCTGGTTGATTTGAGAGTTATATTTACGAGGTTGTCTGTCTCTGACGATAGGGGACTGCTGTCTGAACTTCAAGTGAGGCAGGTTCTTTCACGGCAGATTCGCGAGAGTAAGCCTTTTGATGAGAGTTTGACTCGTCAAACTCATCAGGTTGAGTCAGGTGTTCAGGGGGATTTTGATCTCAACTTTGATGGTGTTCTATGTTTTCGAGGTCACTTGTGTGTTCTAGGAGACGAGGATTTGAGGCATTTGATTCTTACCGAGGCTCATAGCAATCCTTTTGCTATGCATCCCGATGGGAATAAGATGTATTAGGATTTTCGAGTTCTGTATTGGTGGCCTGGGTTGAAGAATTGTGTTTTCGACTTTGTTACGAGATGTTTGGTTTGTCAGAAGGTGAAAGTTGAACATCAGCGTCCATAGAGTTTGCTTCAGCCTATTCAAAGTTTTGAATGGAAATGGGAGCAGATTATGATGGACTTCATTTAGGGTTTGCCTTTGACTTCGACACGTAAGAATTCAATCTAGGTGATTGTGGACAGATTTATGAAGTCTACACATTTCCTGTCGGTTCGTATGACTTTTAATCTGCATCAGTTAGTTGAGTTCTACATCCAAGAGATTCTTCATCTTTATGGAGTTCCTGTTTCGATCATATCAGACCGAGATCCATAGTTTAATTCAAGATTCTGGAAGGCATTGCATAAGGCTTTGGGTTAAAAGCTTCATTTCAGTTCAGCTCATTATCCGCAGTCCGATGGTCAATCAGAGAGGGTGATCTAAATTCTTGAGGACATGCATCGTAGTTGTGTTATCGACTTCAAAGGTAACTAGGATCCTCACTTGTCGTTACTCGAGTTTGTGTATAATAATAGCTATCAAAAGAGTATTCAGATGGCACCTTTTGACGCTTTGTATGGTCAGAGGTGTAGAACTCCTCTATGTTGGTCCGATATGGAGGAGAAGAGGAACCTGGGTCCGGAGTTGGTTCGGGAGGTTGAGGATAAGGCGAGACTTGTTTGCAAGTGGTTGAAGGTTGCTTCTGATTGAAAAAATTCTTATGTTGACCTGAGACGTCGAGACATCGAGTTTCAGGTTGGTGATCCAGTATTTTTGAAGGTTTCTCCATGGAAGAAAGTTCTAAGGTCCGGGCGGATAGGTAAGCTCAGTTTGAGGTTCATTGGCCCTTATGAGGTTGCCGAGCAAATTGTTAGATTATGCCCAAAGATCAATCATGGGATGGTTGTAATAACATACTTGATTTATCATGTTTATTAATATAAGGCGTTACCATTATTATTTCAGTTTCTTTTCTATGTGTATAAATAAACTGTTTTATAATAATGCCCTAAGAATAATATGATTATTCTTAAAAGATCCTTAGTCAAGTATTATTGTTAGATAGGAAAACGATAATGCATTAAGACTAACATGTAGTTGATTGATGATAAAGAGTTATCATTGATATGGAATGTCAAAATCGATGCATGAATATGTGTGTTAGAGAACAACATATTGGATTGACCCATTATGAGTATGTTTCCTGGATTATTATGTAATTGTCATGACATTACTCATATTGATTAATATGTATATGATCCTCAGACTTGAGATCATCATAATCCCAACATCGTGAGTAGTATATTTTGATACAGTCAAACGTACACCGTAACTGGTTGTTCTATAAAGGCTGATGTTGGATATACCACAATCGATGTAGAGGGATATGGTTGGTTGATATAGAATAAGTCCCTCCTACATAATGGGAGTAATATCTTGGGCCACTTGATTAAGTGAGACTAGAAATGCATGACCATGCTCAAATAAGTTGATATGAGATGTCATACTTATTTGTATATTGTTGTCTGCTTAAGGTATCAAGGAACATGGAATGGACTATACAAGTGTGACTATTCCATGACTTGTGTCCAATCCAGAGATAAAGGACTTAAGGATTATTGCATAAAAGTTTAATCATAAAAAAAAAGGTTATGTCGAATCATGATCTCTTGTGACTTAGGTAGCAATGATGCATTGCTAGATGCCACTCGTTGTTTGTAACATTGGAATCGTTCTAGTATTACTGCTAACGTTACAGGAACCTACAGGGTCACACCCTATAGTTGAAATGAACGGAATAAACCATAGTTGGTATTATTTTTGGGTTTCGCTTGAATTAAATTAATTATAGAATTAATTTAATTCGGTAATCAAATTTCCTACACATTATGTACAAGTTTGTTGTACACATAATAAGGACATGAATTTGGTTAGCATATGAATTCAAATAAATATATGGTTTACCGAAATTATATTATAATTAATGTAATTATAATTTTTGGTTTAAAATATTATTATATTTATTTAATTCCTAAAAAACCCTAAAATAATAGGATATAAGAATTCCGTTTTTCTTTGTTTTTGGTCTAGTAGCCGTCAAAGAAAAATTACTTTCAAAACCGTTTTGGGGATTTCTTCCGTTCATAGTCAACTGGGTGGATTACGTAGAGGTCGGTGTCTCGATAGATTGCGGCTTGGTTCGATTGTAGATCAGACTACACATTTTTGAGAAGCTGCTGTCTACTCAGATCAAACATTAGGTAATTTCGTAACCCTTTTCACCCCGAATCGTTCCTCACACATGGATCCGTGGTTAGGGTCGCCGATTATTAAATTTTTCCGCTGCGTCGTAGGGGTGCCGGCAATCCAACACAAATTGGACTGGTTGCTTATCGTTTGTTGTTGCCACCTGAGCTAGAGCGTATTCATGATGTGTTCCATGTCTCCATGTTACGGAAGTAAAGATCTAATCTTTCTCACATTATTCTTGTTGAGAAGATCAAGGTTCAATTTGATCTTTCGTACGAGGAGGAATCGGTTGTGATCTTAGTGCGAGAGCTCAAGGTGCTACACAATAAGACGGTTCCATTGGTGAAAGCTTTGTGGCGCAACCATAAGACTGAGGAAGCCACTTGGGAGTCGAAAGATGCGATGAAACACCAGAACTCGTATCTATTTTATTCAGGTAAATTTCGAGGATGAAATTTCTTTTTCGAGGGCCAGAATTGTAATATCCGTAAACCGAGTCTAGTACTTTTGGGTATATTTTTTTGGCTTTCAAGTGTAAAACTAGGAATTTATAGGGTTTCTAGTAATTTTCATTTAATTTAGGAGGTTAATTTCATCTAAAATCGATTAAATAATAATCTGAAATATTTAAAAAATATTTTTTTTAAATTAATTTTAAAGATTATAAATAATTATTAGTGAAAATAATCAATATGGGTTGAAAAATAATTTGAAAATAATTTTTATTGGGGGTAATTTGAGTAAATTTTAAATATTAATTAAATATGATTTAATTGTAAAACAAGGAAAATTTAGAGTATTTATTAGAAAATAAACCTTAAAATTCTAAATTTTGTAGGGAAAATAATAAATGGTAAAGTAAGGGAAATGTGGGGGTGGCCATTAGGCAAATTTCTCAAATTTTAAATTTCTGGTGGGTGGTTTCAGTTTTAAAACTAATGTGTTTAGCCCACTTTCACACATTTTACATCAGATTAAGGAGCTTTAAAATTCATTTTCTTTTCATGATTTTAAAGATCTATCATCTGAGAATAGATCTAACCAAGTTCCTTATCAAAATACTCTCTCAATTCACCCAATATTATTCTCAAAAGTAGCCAAAAATATTCTGAAATTTCTCAAGTTTCTTGAATCAAGATTTTCAATCAACGAATTTAGAGCGAATCGAAGGTAATCTTCAATCCTAAACTTGTTTTTATGATGATTAGAAACATTTTTATATGATTTGAGAGTCAATTAAAAGATTTTTATTAATGTCATCTTCTTCTAAGAACACAAGGTTCTTTAATGGTGGATCTTGAATTTTGAGAGGAAATCCACAAATCAATAGATATTCCAACTCAAAATGGATCTATTAAATGGTTTTTGATCTTATTTATCAAGATTAAACATGATTTGTGAGGTAATTTACAGAAACCCGAATTTCATCATCTTCATAAAAAGATTTTTCAGAATTTTGTGAAATTTATTTAAGATGAAATTGATGCTTAGTATAAGTGTATTTGGTCTAGTATTGATGACTGGAAGTGTTTAGGAGGGTTGGAGAGATCGATTTTGTAAGGAATCAAGTTTTTGATTTGATGTTACAAGTTCGGTACGGTATCTTTGTTTCAGCATTTCGATTAGTATAGTTAATTAAAATTCATGTTTATTATAGCATTGGAAAGGTGGTAATGTCTACTTTATCTCTATTGAAGCTCCAAATCTTGAAGAGGACCGAGCTAATCGGAATTGAAGCTTGGATTTTCTTAGTTGATCACTTGTTTGTGGTAGAATAAATTGTGTAGTGAGTGTTTCTAAGGATGATTTGGTAAATTGACCCTCATTTATGTTAAACTAGTAGCTTAATTGATGAGTTAAATTGATTAATTATGGTTGAAAGGCTGATTTTTGCAAGATTGATATTATATGTAAAGGAGTTGAATTATTGAGTAATGGTAACTAAGCATTTACATGGTTTTGTGCAATTTAATTAGGCTAATTATATTGATGGTTAAAGCATGTTTATTGGAGCTTTTTTATCATGATATATTGGTGTTACAATTGGTAATTGAACATTGGAAAATTGAAAATGAAATGCTTGATTTAATTGGATGTTAAATTTTTATGTTACATGTTACACAAGCATTTTTGTCATTTTAAATTGAGCACAATAATGATTGGTTTATATGCTATGCTTGGCTGAATATAGTGACAACTTACATGGTGGATCTATTAGATATAGTTGGCATATCATAGGATTTGCAAGTACTCATCTTTATTTGTGACATTGTGAGCGTATATGGCTCTTGGTGGACTGATTTGTTTGGAGTAGATAAGGGAGTGTTGAGCATGAGGCTCCACGCATTAGGTTATTTGAGGTGATATAATGGAGCGTGTGCTTTGGACCACTCAACTTGCTGGACTATATTTGATATTTTTGGGAGTTAAGAGAATCGTTTACCAAATGTATGATCACCCGATTAAGCCATGAGAAGTATATGCCAATATATTTATGTGTGATTATTATATCATTCGATGGTTGAGAGCCATGAATAATTTATTTTTGATATTGATAAAGCATATAGAAATTAAATTAACATGTGTCATTATTATGACTAATAATTTGTGATTAATTGGATGTGATTTAAGCATGATTTGCATGTTAATTTACTAGTCGTTTTTATTAACATTCATTGAGCTTTTTAAAGCTCACACCCTCACAATTTGTGCAAATAATCGTTGGGCTTAAGGAGCTGAGGGGTCGAGCAAGAGAGTTCCAAAATATTTAGGCTTGGTAGAGACTTTATTACAAATTTTAGAAACTATAATTGGAAATTGAAGAACTCTCGGGAATTAGTTTCATTTTGGTTGTAATTGGACATTGGACATTGGACATTTTATTTTGGATGGTTTGATAATAATTTTAAGGCATGTTTGAGTTTAATTATTGAATGATTTATGGTGTATTGTTGCTTGATAACACGATCATTAATAACAAGGTTAGTGAGGTATGAAATTTATACTAACGATTGTTTAAATGAAGCTTCCATGGAGTGGTTTACTAGCGACTAAGGTACGCCACTTGATTGATTTATTTTATGTTTGTTATGCATGAAATTGATTACCTAATTCTATATAATTGAGCCTTAATTGATGTCAATAAATTCAATTGAAGGTGTATGTATATGTATGTTAATTAATCATAGTTAAATCTGGTTTGAATTTTTGTCTTTTTAAATTGATATCCTAATTTGTTTAAGTTACAATTTAGTCCTGAAAATTGATTAGTCTAATTAGAGCCTTATATGATAAGGAAACTTGGTAAAATTTTAGGATTAGTCTTGTAATGAGTAAAAATCAATAGAAACACACTTATTTTAAAATTTAGAATAGGTCCTGATTGATTGTAATTGTTACAATTTAGCCCATAATAATAAAACTTGAATTAGACATAGTAAATGAACTCAAATTAAGTTGAAATTTTTTGGGCTTGTATAATTTGACTAAAAGAACGATAAAAACTTAGATCTACAATTGGGTTGGTTTTTCCATAGGTGAAAAATGACGAAAATGCCTTATGGTTAAATTACCTAGGAAAATTTTAAATTTGGCTCATAATTTGCTTCCACATTAATAAAAAATTAATAATTAGATAATATTGAGGTGTTATAAGGTCAAGGTGTGTCTTGGGTGGTTGTTAGCCAGAGAGTCACTTAGGTGGCTAATTTAATGCTTCGAATTCAGGCTGGTCTGTCCCGGTCGGGTTTGGGGTGTCACAAACCACTTATCTTTCAACTTCATAGTCCAGATCGATTCGAGGCTAAGGTGTTCACGGATATGCCATACCAATTTTAGGTTAATTCCTACCTAAATGACTTCCTACGGACGTCAAGCCTAAAGTTTAAGTTATTCTCTCCCAAACAGTTGATCCGCTAAAAACCCTGCACAATAATCAATTAATCATACCTTCACTCACTAATCCCCTATTAGGGGATTAGTTTCTCATGGATCTCAAAAACATAATAAAATTTATATGAAAGACGAACATTAATAGCAAATCAAGACATGAAAGTTTAACAGAATCCTGAGTTGTATTTGATTGAAGCTGTAACACTCCAAACCCGGTCTAAACGTTATGACTGAATCTGGCGATGTCACATTGTAACACCCATTACCCGTATTCGATGCCGGAATAGGGTACGAGGCATTACTAGAAGACATACATTTGCATACGTATTAAACCGAGTTACAAAATTTCATCCGAATTAAAACTTTTAAATTATTAACATTCTTTTAGAATTCTTTACAACATATCCTCGAAATATTATATTCATAACAAATAAGGCCTACGAGACCCGATATTTACACATGTAATTCAAAGCTTCATTTTCATTTCATTCAATTCACAATTTCTCATGTTCACAATTCAAATCAATTTCTCAATCCAATATATATTTCAATCATCTAACAATATAATTCAAGTTACACGAACTTACCAGGCTAAATTGCAGAAATACCAAAATTCAGGGACATTTTGGTAATTTTCTATTTTCCTCGAATTTCCACCCAATCTTGATATAAATTAATATTTCATTCAATTTATTAATTTAAATAATAAAACAATTCATTTAACGCAATTTGGTCACTTTTTACATTTTTACCAATTTACCCTTAAAATATTACTTTTTTTTCAATTTAGTCCTTGAACCTAAAATATGCAAATTGGCCATTTTTAATGAGAACTCATGCTAGTTGAATAAACATTTATTTTCCTCCTCCTCCTCTCCATTCCACATCCTTAATGTATAATATGCTTATATGTAACATTATCTATAATTCCACCATTTATTTATATATTAATTCAAAGTTGTCCACTTGAGTCATAGCCACTAAATTATTTATATGTTGAGCTACCGAAATCCAAATTAAGATCCGCTAAATTCATATGAAACTAGACTCACATATCTTCTTATAATAATATTTTAAGAATTTTTGGTTTAGACAATAATTACATTTTAATCTTTAAAGTTTCCCCTATTTCACTATTTGATAGTTCCGACCCCTCTTCACTAAAAATTAATTATCTCTTTGTAAAGAATTTGTATGATATTTCCATTTGTTTCTATTGAAAAGAGACTCATTCATTATTTTAAACATATAAATTTAACCCTCTAATTATTTTTATTCAATTTTTGATAATTTTCCAAAGTCAGAACAGGGGAACTCGAATTCATTCTGACCTTGTCTCACAAAATTTATTATATCTCATGATTTACAATTCCATTACTTACACCGTTTCTTCTATGAGAAACTAGATTAATAATATTTAATTCCATATTTTTTTAATCCTCTAATTCGATTTCCACAATTTATGGTGATTTTTCAAAGTTAACCTACTGCTGCTATCCAAAACTGTTTTAGTGCAAGATGTTGATTACTAAGTTTATAACTCCCTAATTCCCTTTCTCTATAATATTTCCCCTCATTTTCACTTATTTCCCTTCACTAATATATGAAGAAAATAAGATTTTATTTAAGAAAACTCTACTATAACATCATTTCCATGCTTTTTCAACAATAACAAACTTAAAAATATATTGAAATCTTGATGTTCTTACCTTGTGCTATTGATTTCAATCTTTAACTTTATTTTCTCTCTCCTCCAGCTTCTATTTCTTGAATCTAACTTGAAATTCTAGCTCCCCATTGTCTCATTATTTTTCTCTCTTGGAAGCTATGGAAATTCTCTTGATTTCTAGGTGAAAATAGTAAATTTTTTGTGAAAAGACCAAATTGTAAAGAAAGCAAAACTTTATTTCTTCTCTTCTCTTCTAACGTTGGTTGCATGGAAAGATGATAATTTTTTTCATCATCTTTCCTCCCTTTTATATTAATCATTTAATAATAAAATAATACTAAAAATCTTAATAAAATATTAATTAAATAATATTTATCTAATTAATTAATTAAAAATATCACAAACATCATCATTACCTTCTAGATTCTCTCTCTCTATTTGACCATTTTGCCATTTATAAGCTTTTGAAATTTCATCCTTGAGTCATCACTTAATTTGGTAAAATTATAATTTAGTCCCTCAAAATTCTTTGCCTTTTCAATTTGGTCCTAATTCATCCATTTTCCTTAGTTTCTAGATTATTCCACCCTTAAAATATTTACACTATTGGTCCTTCAAATTTTTTGTATTTACACTTTAGCCCCTCAAATTTTGAGTATTTACTCTTGGGCAACAAAACTTTTCTCACTTTTGCAATTTAATCCTTTTCTTGAATTAATATGTCATAATATACTTCCTAATGTTGACATAACTCAATATTACCCTTTTATCACTTTATTTTCTTATTTTACTATATCAAGGATATTATCTTACTTTCTTAATGTAGTAATTTTCAGGGTATTACAGAAGCACAAAATCCACAAGAAGTTTACCAAGTTCCACAAATAAGACCTCCCGACAAAAGCAAAATTAAAAATAACCTAATGTTTAAAGAAAAAAGGGGAAAACTAAAAACTAAAACTATAAAGAAAATTATACAGTAGGAAAAGATGTCCCTAACAAGTGGTAAATGAGACTATTTATATGTTAGGGTTGGCGTCGTCCTCAACCCTAGGTCAGCTGATGTTCTCGTGTTTAATATTTGATTGTATAGACCAAAATGCCCTTGGCTTGTGAGTATTTTTCCTATAAGACCGATGTCGAGACACCCTAGTGCCTGTGTCCTGACATCGAAGGCACTATGCTCGTACTCAAAGTAGCTTCAGGGGTATGTCATGACATCCCTTCATTGTGTCACGACATTGAAGGTAGTCTTGGAATTCTTGCTCTTTGCTCCCTATGTTGCAACATCAAATTCCTTGTGTTGCAACACAGTGACCAATATTGAGTTGGTACACCCTTTAATAGTCTCCAGTACACTCACATAGTGTATTAGCTCGCCATTAAGCCTCATTCGGCCCCTAAAGTTAATAAAAGACTCAAATTACACTTTTTATTGGATGTAAATGAAACTAAGAAATCTTAATTAAAACATCATAAAAATGCTTGTATTCAAGCTCTTCAAGTGCGAAAACTAGTTTAATCTGCTACACCAAATTACGACAGATCAAACTCCCCTACATTTAAGTTATGTCTTGTCCTCAAGCAAAGCAAACAAAAACAATAATTAAAAAATGACCCTTGAGCAAATATGGTACAAATGTTAATTTTGGAGCACATTACTAGGCAATTCATATTTACACATAATCTTGGCATGATATATAGCTTACTTACCATTTTTGATATCAAACACCTAAGTTCAGTATATTACAAAGCTTACAAAAACTAAATGGTTCAAATGTAGGGTTCCGTCAATTAGTTATATAGGTAATTTGATTATCCTAGCAGAATACAAATAGTTATAAATGCAATTATTTAGTATGATGTAATTCATAATTAAGTCTACCTAGATCACATATGGCTTTTTGGCTCGTAACATTGTGAGGCTTAGGACAGGTGTGGATTTCAAGAACAATAAGCTTCAAAGAGTTTCAAGCACGAAAATAGTTTGGCATATTTTACTATTCCCTATTCCCCCGCCTTAACGACCCTTACCCACTCACTGCCTTATTTCTCCATAAGAAATCATAGCATAATGCAACAACTATGGTTAGCTCACGAGTTTATGTGCACTAACGAATATGAGTCATTCTATTTTTGGTGACTTTGTCACTTTTCTTTCTTATTTTCAATACATTTCTCATTCACGAATGCTTTTACCCCCAAGAACTCTTTCTACTCATTTTTTATTTTCTTTTTGAATTTTTCTCTTGCTGCACATATTGGATAACCTATAATCTTTCCTATTTCACTCTATTTTTACAAAATTCCTCCATAATGTATCTACTTAACCCTCAATATGTATGGCTAGACGTGTATAATCGTGCAGTTCAAGACTAAAGAATAAAGGAAAATACATATTAACATTTTTGGCTTAGATTTTGTGTGAAGGTTCATCAAGAAGTGTTTTCTGGCTCAAATATAGGTACCAAGGATGAATAAATAAGGTTAGCTTATTAGCTTTGGGTGTATACCAAACAATTCCTGAGGTCATCCCTAGATATCTTAATATCCAAAAATTTAGTCAACCAACAAATCACAAATTCAACAATTTATCATACATACTACCATGCTCGTTTCCCTGTATTTCTTATATTATATGCTTTATTCAATTGTTCAATGTCTATTTATAGTGTAATATATAGAACTTAGTAGTATATTAATAAAAAATGTTATAAACACCTACTATCATGCCAAATTTATAGTAAATACAATCAACCTATATATGATCTGCTGTAATTTGGTGTAGCAAATTAAATTAATTTTCACACTTTAGGAGGTTGAAAGCAAGCATTTTCATTAAGTTTTAATTATGTTTTTGTAAGTTTCCTTAAAGTTAAAAAAATGTGCAAATTGAGTTTTTTATTCACCTTAGAGGTTGAATGAGGCCTAAGGGTGAGCTAATGAACTTTGTAAGTGTGCAATAGGCCATTAGAAGGCATACTAAATTGATACTGGTCACTATGTCACAACACAGAATGATTAATGTCGCAACATAAGGAGAAGAATAGAGAAATTACGAGACTGCATTCGATGTTGTGACACAGCTTAAAGACGTCGTGACATATCCCTAAAGATATCTCAAAAGAAGTATACTGACCCCTACATCGTGACACAGGTCCTGGTGTGTCACGACATCGACTCTAGATGGAAATTAACACGAGCCAGGGGGTGTTTTGGTCCGCACAATCAAACTCAATGCTCAAAAACGTCATCTAACCTAGCGTTAAGGACAACAGCCACCTGAAATCTATAAATAGACTCATTTTTTACATGTTATAGGCACTAGTTCCTTAGCTTAGAATTTCTCTCTTAAGTTTATTTTAGTTTTTCTCTTTTTCTTAGGTTTTTGTGTACTTCTTGTTTTTCTTTATTTTATTTTGGGAGATCCAATTTGTGAATGCGAATATTCGCTATGGATTCGTTCTTGCTCTTAATACAAATTAGGCTTTTTCTTAAATCATATTTTTTGATTCGCTCATTATGTCTATCTTTTACATTGACTTTATAGTATTTACGAAAACCATGAGGAACTAATCCCTGTATTGGGATTAGTGAGTAGAGGTATGATGAATTGACTATTTTGTAGGGCTACTTAATGACTAAGTTATTCAGGAAAGGAAAAATGTGAAACAAACCCTAGGCTTCATGACTCTAGGAAGTTATCAAGGTAGGAATAAACCCAAAATTGGTATGGCCCATCTATGAACGCCTTAACCTCGAGTTGGTCTGAACTATGAGGTCGAAAGATAAGTAGTCCTTACTGACTCATTGTTTTAGTGGAAGATCGGAAGATCCTGCTGGGATAGCCACTAGTTGGTTGATGAGAAACCTGAAGCAATAGTTAATAAAGATTACTGAAGCAAGCTAATCTCCCATAACTAGATTTGATTAATTATACATTCCAATATCTTGATATTTATTGCTTTATTTTACATATTTTATTATTATAAAAATATTAAAAACTCTTCTTATTTTTACTTTCATACTATAACTTATTTCGTGTACTAATTAGATCTTTCAGTGCATAGGTTAAAATTGATCTAGCACTAGCCTCCCTTGGGTATGATTCTCGGAGTACTCACCTACTTTGTTGTAACTATATTACAACTGGACCCTTATACTTGCAGATACCACCTCATTTATATATCTTTTACTATAGTATTCACACTCTGGACATTAGTATGTTCGGAGGTGGTTAAGTTGTTGGCACCATTACCGATGAGGCAACGTCACTAGTTTTTAGGTTAAAAGAATAATTATGAAATTTTTAGGTTATAGATACAACCTTCTTGAGGGATCAAGTTTATGGATCCATTTCCACCTTCTTGGGGCAATATGTGCATACTTGTGGTCGTAGATTACATCTCCAAGTGGGTAGAAGTCATTGTTCTACCTACTAATAATGCCAAGCCGGTGGTGCGGTTCTTGCATAAAAATATCTTTACAAGATTTGGTACACCCCGTGCACTTATCAGTGATGAGGGCTCCCATTTCTCTTACAAATTAATTGCCAACGCATTGAATAGGTATGGGGTGTTGCATGAGATTGCCACAGCATATCACCCCTAGACAAATGGATAAGCTGAAGTTTCTAATAGAGAAATTAACCAGATTTTAGAGATAGTGGTAAACCCAACTCACAAAGATTGGTCATCCAGATTGGATGAAGCTCTGTGCACGTATCGTACTACGTTCAAAACACCATTGGGGATGTCACCTTTCAAGCTTGTCTATGGGAAGCCTTTCCATTTACCTGTTGAGCTCGAACATAAAGCATTTTGGGCCATCAAGAAGCTGAACATGGATTTGTTAGCTGCTGGTAATAACCGATTACTTGAGCTATATGAGATTGAGGAATTCTGAGCTCAGGCATATGAGAATGCTCAACTGTACAAAGAGAAGACCAAGCAATGGCATGATAAAAAGATTATGCCACGACAATTTGAACCTAAACAACATGTGTTGTTGTTCAATTCTAAGCTCCAGTTGTTTCTAGGAAAATTAAAGTCTCGTTAGTCAGAACCTTTTGAAATAGTTCATGTTTATCCTCATGGAGGTGTAGAGGTAAAAGATATCAAGACTGGGCTTGCATTCAAAGTCAATGGACAATGTTTGAAGCATTACTGGGGGTGCTTCTGTGACTTGAGATAAACAATCCAATGATCTCCGAAATACATAACTTTCATGTCTCTATTATCCCTTTTACTTTATTTATTTCTCTTTGTTAATTTTATTTTTCTTTGGTTATTTCATCTAATTGGTTTAATCAATATTTTTTTATTTTTTTATTTTGCAGGTATACTAAGGGACAGGCTTCATCTTTTAGTAGTTAGCCAATTAGAAATTTTTGCCAAAATATTTATGTAACAGCCCGATTTCGATCCTAATCAGAATAGTGGTTTTGAAACCATAAATTCGAGTCAAAAAAATTTAAAATATTATTTTCTGTGTTTATAATTTGTGAATTAATATGTGTGAAAATTTCGTGATTTAAATTTACTGTTTGTGTGCTTAATTTGATAAAAGGACTAAATCGCATAAAGTGTAAAAGTTCTATTTTACAAGCTAAAGGTGTCTAAAAGCTATAGAATATTAATTGGAGGTCCTTAATGTGCAATTAGGCCTTGTTTAGGTTGGTGGCCGGCCATAAGGACAAAGAAAAGATTTGGTCAATTGGTTAGGTAAAAATTTGGTGACTAAATTGATTTTTATCATAAAATAAAGAAAAGAGTGATATCATCTTTTCTTCTCCACCTTCACCACCAAAAATTAGCAGCAAAATAGGGGTTTTAGAGCTCAAAAATTTCAACAAGTTTTTCTCCTTACAAGTAAGTGTTTTGATACCATTCTTTGATAATTTTTCTACTTTTGGAACCCTTGTAGCTTGAGCTAGCTAATGAGGGGACTATTTTGCAAAATGGTTGGAAGTCTAGGGTTTTGCCATGTGAGCCTTTATGTTGGTAGCTGCATTTTTATGGAAGAAAATGAGTCTTAGTTGTTAAATAAACAACTTTTGTGAAAGGTGTTATCATGAAAACACCTAAAAGGACCTTTTTGTAAATGTTATAAAATAGGTGTTAAATATGTGAAATAAATGACATGCATGGACTTATATGATTATAGGGAATATTCGGCCAAGCTATCATGTGGTCGAATTTGGAATATTTTGTATTCTGTGAAATAGGGACAAAATTGTGAAAAATGAGAAATGTTAGGGGCAAAAGTGAAATTTACTTATTTATGAATTTTTGACTGAATTGAATGAAATTATTTTTGAATGAGTTTAATTTGAATATGTTTAGATCAAGAATTAAAGAAATCGGACTTGGATCTGGGGAAAACAAAAGTCGTCAATTAATCGTTCCGTTCCGGTTTATCGTTGTCCGAGGTAAGTTTATAAGCAAATAGATTATATAAATTCTAAATAAATATTAGTTATGTATATGTTGAAATGAAAACATGCAAATATATATATGTAGCCGAATGTGTTTAAGTTCGGGTAACAGAAATAGACATGGATGTGATTTATCGATATTTAGCACTGAGTGTGCGAGTATGGAATAGCTATGGCTATACGAATGGCACTAAGTGTGTGAAATTAAAATGAAGATGTTGAATAACGGGCACTAAGTGTGCGAAACAAAAATGACGATGTCAAATAACGGGTACTGAGTGTGCGATACCAAGATCAATTTGGTTAAATAAGAGAGAGCACTAATTGTGCAACGCCATTATAGCTTCGACAAATTATTTAGCACAAATTTTGTGGATCCAATGAATGATGAATGTGACATATAAGTACATGATATTACAAGTATGTAATAGTTAAATAATATATGATATCAAGGTAAGTTGGTTATTTCATTTGTGATACAAATTAGATGATGCAAATGAAAGTATGTGTGTGTATTAAAGACTATATTTGGCCAAATGGTAAGGGTATGTGATATCACAATTATGTTTTTTTTTTATGCTTATATATATATGAATATGAATTGAATAACTCGGTTATGTGATTTTGAACTATTAATAACATTGAATTGTTTATTTGCTTATGACTTGCTAAGCTTTGATAGCTTACCGTGCATATGTGTTTGCCTCGATTTTATAGATTTTGGAAGTTAGTTGCGGGATCGGGGATCGTCAACAAAATCAATCACACTATCGTCCGTTATCGGTACCTATAAAAGTTAAACTTAAACTTATGGCATGTATAGTCTATACTACTTTTTGGAATATATTTTGAAAGATGCATATATATAATGAGCCATGCAAAAATGGCTTGTTTATTTTGATATGTATGGTTTCATGCTTGATTAAATAACGTGGTTAATTGTTTGGATTGTGTTTCGAAAAAGGTTGAAATAGGGAAGTAAAGTTATTTGATAATGATTAGCTATTGAGATGGCTAATTAAGAATATGTTTAGTGTTATGTATGCCTAAATGCTAGTTAATACAAAGAAATTATGAAAGAGTAAAAAAATTTGCAATGGAATAGTTTTTTTTTCTTGGACAATAGCGGTGATGTGATTTTGAAAACTTCACCGAGGATATTAGAAATGGAATTAGAGAGTTAATGAGGTATAGAATTAAAGCTTATTGAGTCTATTTTCGTATGAAAGAAACGGCATAGGCAAATGAATTTTATATTATGAGATATTTGAATTTTAGTGAGATAGGGTCAGAATGATTTTGGAATCCCCCGTCCTGAATTTGGAAAATTATTAAAAATTGTACAAAAAGAAGTATGAGTTATAATTTATATTTCTTGATTCCGGTGAGTCTATTTTCATTAGAAACAATCGGAAGCACCATATGAAATTTTTACAATGAGATAATTAATTTTTAGTGATGAGAGGTTAGAACTGTCGAATAGTGAAACCGGGGAGACTTTAACTAATAAACTGTACTAATTGGCCATCCCAAAAATTCTGAAAATTTTATGATAATAATATATATGAGTCTAGTTTTAGGAAAAATTTACGGATTTAAATTTTGAGTTTTGTAACTTGAGTTATAATTAATTTAGTGACTGTTGCGCAGTTGGACAGTTTTATTGTGAACAGTGAAATAAATTATTTTTAATTTGTTTAAGTATTTGGAAAATTTTTAATGTTCCCGGTTTGGACCTGAACCATTTTCATTGCATGTTTTAGGGTCTTGATGATCCTTTTTAGTGACATATTGATTTGAACGTGAGTGAATTAATTTTAAAAGAAAAATTTTATGCTCCGATTTAGTAAGTTAAGTTAGGTAACACTTCATGCTCGATTCCGGCAACGGTCTTGGGTAAGGGGTGTTACAACTTACTTCCAATAAAATATTTATTTTCCCCCAAATCTTATCGCATCACGTCAGGCCATAATTACTACACACTTATCATCCACATCACGTTGGTAGTAAATTTTACACTTTCCACGCTTATTTTCTTTTTCTTTTAACCTTTCATTTCACCTTTTTTACAGTTACCTTCAACCTTTGATTTCTTCCACATTTACTCGTGTTTCCGAAAAAAATTTAAAGTGTCCACCTTTTCCTTTTCCTATCACTTTAAACTTTTCAAAGCAATGGCCAAATGTGTTCCTTCTCAATCACCCCTTGTGCCACTAAGAACCTTTTTCAATGAAGCTGTAGAGGAGAAATACACAAATACCACCTCCAAGTGTTTGTTTTGTTTGGAAAAAGGTTTCCTTTTTCAAGATGTGCCCTTTATGAGGTATGATGGATCTGTTTCTTCCATAGTTGAAAAGCATGGGTGGCAAATCTTTTGCTTGCATCTAGAAGATGTTTTAACAAAGGTGGTGTGAGAGTTTTATGCCCACCTTACCTCTCCAAACAATGCTTTTATATATGTGAAAAGTGTTTCAGTCCTATTTGATGAGTACTCTATTAATACTCAGCATGGCTTACTTGAGGGTCAAGATGAGCATTCATAGTTTTCCACAATAATCACGGCGGAGGGCCTGAATCAAGTTCTTAAGGATCTCTGTGTGGAAGGAACCAAGTGGACAGTGTCTAAACAAGATTGCTACATTGTAGAACGAGTTTCTTTGAAACCCCATTGTCAAGTTTGGTATCACTTCCTCAAAACCTGTTTAAGTCCTTCTACTCATAACTCTACAATTTTAAAGGAGCAAATATTGCTACTCCATTCTGTAATGATAGGAAGGAAAATCAATGTGGGAAAAATCATTTTTAAAGATGTTCATAGGTGTGCCCAAACCCAACGTCTGCACCACCTGCGAATGCTACTACACTTGTCCCACCTCACTCAACTACGCCAATGCCACAGTAAGATAGTGAGATCAACAAGCTGATTGATGATCTCACAAAATTGGATAATGAGGAAGACGAGGTGCCAATCAACATGTTGAAAAAGAAGCAGTGCTACAAGCATGTTGCATCAAAATCCACTCGTCCAAATTAAAGTAACAACAATTTCATTCCAAGCTTCATTCATTTTTTTATGTTATTTGTTTTTCAATTCATTTTAGCATGCATTCTTCATTTTTGTCTTATCATTTTTTGTCCATCTATATGTTTGTGCATTCCTAATTTTTTTTTCTGTTCATGCATTGAGGAAAATGCATCCCTTAGGTTTAGGTGTGTTCTGCATATAGGTTGCATTTGAATAGTTGTTCATTTCGTTTCTGACTTTTATTTTGTCATGACACATAAATGTCAAATAACTGTTAGACTATGATGAGTATATTTTTGCCTATGATGCTCACTGAGGAATTTAGTTCTTTGACATTCCTAGAAAATTATGACAGTGGATTTGGTGATTTTAACTTGGGATAGTTTGCTTGTAAATTGGTCCCTAAAATTAGGATTTCCTAATTCCAATTACAATTGATCTATAGTAAGTTTCTTTTAATAAATTTAGAGATTCTTGGAGCTAAATTTAGTACAAAGGCAAAACTCAATAATGAATAAAGTGACAATGTTTAAAAAAAATGTCATCAACTACTCAAATGCTTAGAATTTCCAAGTAAGTAAGCACCACTTTGTTTGCTCCATCATGTTGTTAACTAGAAAGGTGAGTCCAAGTAAGAGTGTGTAATAAAGAAAAGAAAATTAGGAGCACTCCACTATAGTAACAGGCTGAGTAGCTAAGGAGGTAGTTGTTTGGTCCATCCATCTTTTTAGTCAAAAGCTTTAGCTTCCTGAGTAAGTATTCAAATCATGACATGTTTGAGTATTCGGCAATTTAGTGTATGCTCCATTGCAATTGTCAAGTCAAAGAATCATCTGACGAGATGAATCCCCTAGTAAAAAAAAACTAGGCATAATAAATGAATATGTATGTAATTGAGTATGTATAAGGCCAAATTAAATAAAGAAGAAGGAAAATTGAGTTAGTTAAAAGTAAATTTGGAGATATTTGCTATAGTGAAAGTTGCATGAGTATTTAGGATTTTTCTTTCTTTTAGGGCAACATTTTATGCACAGTTTTTGGTAAATAAGCTTATGAAACTTGATCAAATTGTTAGACATAGAAGATTATTGAGAACTGAAGTGCAAAATGCTATCTTAATGGTCTAACAATAAAAAGGTGATTATGTTGCTATGACAATTATTACGTTCATCCATTCTTGCATATTTTGCTTGAGAACAAGTAATAAATCAGGTTTGGGGTGTGATAACTCTTGAAAAGAGTTATATTTTAGGCCTCTATACTTGGTTAATTATTCGTACTTGAGTAAATTTAGTTGCATTCTAGGAAATTATATTAGTATTTTTATAACTTTTCATCATGAAGCTTGGGTTATGTTTTCAATGTCACTATATATTACTTTTACTTGTAAGAGGAAAGGAATTGTGTTGTTTATAGCAAGTGTAGAAAGGAGGAAAAGAAATGGAGTGAAGTGTTGTCTTTACAAAAGGTTGGACATAATGCCAGCAAAAATGCCATGGAAATTCCAAGAAGATGCTGACTTAGCTGTCAATCTGTGCCATTCTTAGCCAGCTGTACTTGTACTAGAAATATCCACCTGAAAATTAGGAGAAAATGAATGTGTGGTGAGAGGGGGACCTACCCTATAAAAAGAACAAAGAGAAAGAGAAGAAGAGAGCGATTTTTCCTCTCACACAAATTCTCTTGGGAGATCCAGAAACAGAAGGAACAAGGGTAGCAGCTAAGGAACAGAGTAGCAACACAAGGAAGAAGGAGAAGCATTCAACCCTGGGCTTCTACACATTAACAATGGTTGATATTGGTAATGCTCTTCTTACTGCTAATGCTACTTCTACTATTGATTAGCTTGAGTGTTCCATGCGATCATTGGATAATGGGGCTTCTACGGGTTTATTGGTTTTACTTTGAAACCTATGGAATGAAAGAAACAATTGTTGATCAAAGGCAAGCATACTGCTCCCCATCTTATTTTGGATCGAGCAAAGAGACTGAATGAGGATTTTGAGTCCATAATTTAATTCATGTGCTCATGCTTCTGGTACGTGTTCAAGAGGCCCATTAGGAGCCATCACATAGACAGGCTTTGAAGGTTAATGTGGATCTCGTAGTAGACTGAGACAGACAATAGGTGGGCATAGAGGTTATGGTGCATGATTCCAACAGGCCTGTTCTATGTGGGCTAGCGGCGAATGTGTGAGGACTGTATGAACAGGCCTAGGTGAGAGCTTTCTAGATCACAATCGGGCTTCAACTGTAGCACTCGAAGGGCTTGCGGCATGTTGTGGAGTCCGACTGTGAAATACTTGTGTCTAAACTTTTTTCATCCTTGTTAAACCTCTTGATTTTGGGCCATTTGCTAGATTAGGCTAGGCAGTTTAAAAACTTTATTTGATTCTTTGAATTTTTGTTATGTAGCCCATTCGAGCAATACGTTAGTTGATTGTTTAAGTAAGATTGGTTTGAACTCTTCAAATGAGATCTTGTTTGGACCGGGTTACCCTGATTCGATTCATACTTTTGTGATTAATGATGTTGTTATTATTTAGTAATATATGTGGCCTTTAGGCATTTTACTTTCAAAAGAAATTCTTTCTCGCCTCAACATGTGGATGTAAGCTTAAAAGCTAAACCACATAAATATCATATTTATTCATAGTCAATTTATTTGTGATCATATTTGACGGGCTTGGGATGATTTCATTCATAACAATTTTCATATGGTATAAATTATAATATATACAAAAGGGAAAAATATAATATAGCATATTAGAAATAAAAAAAATCAAGCCAGATTCGAACTTTGAATATTAGAGCCTAAGCTTACTCATATTTTAATTGTGCATAACATTTTTTTCTCAAACACATTTTTAGATGTAATATATATTTTAAACTTACCCAATATCGAGCAATCTTCAAACTTGGACAAGTGGCTAGCTCTTGAACAAGTTTAATTCACAAATGACATGGATATAATGAAAATAATATATATAAAATAATTTATATCTTATTTTGTTGGGGATCAACCCGTATAAACAACGAGATAATAAAAGTGGAGAAGAACGAACACAAATATTTTACGTGGAAAACCCTCAAAGAGGTAAAAACCACGGGTAAAGGAAGCTTCAACTTTTTACTAAATAAGTAAACAAACGAGAATAAAATATGAAGAAAATTAACCTAAATGTACTACACGTACATTACCCAAAATCCTGAATACAAAGCTCAAAATCTCAAAAAGCAAACCAGTAAACAAAACTCTAAATCTCATAAGGCACTCACAAAAAGGATACAAAATATTGTTCATAATTACCACGAAAATTTCACTAATACTCATATGTGACTACACTTTGTCAGTCCCAAAAGAAAAGTCCTTTTTTCTAATTGGCATCTCAAAACAAGGATACAATGCCACATTAAATAGGCTAATATTAGAGTTCTGATCATAATAAAAAATTCCTGAAATAATCAGAGTTTAACTGGGAAAAGATAGCAGAGTTTAATTGGGAGAAGAATACGAGGCACAACCCACATATTTAATAAATTTATTAAAAATTTAAGTAATAAATTTATTAAAATTAATTTAAAAATCAAATATGATTTTGACTGAAATAGTTAAGTTGAAAGAGTGAATGTTATAGTGTCTTGGGTTTAAATATTATTGAATGCTTTTTTTTTAGATTTTACATAATTTAAAATGACAAAATACCCTCATAATATTGTTTATTATTTTACTCAACTAAGTTAAGATTCGATTGATATTGACAAGTGCCATCAATTCAATTAGCCATTTAATATAATAGGTTTAATATATATATATATATATAAACCATTGCAAATTAATTCAACAATCAATTGAGCCATCAATCTAAAATAGCACTCAATTAAGCCCTTAATCAAATATAAGAAATCAATTAAGCCCTCAAAAAATCAATTTTTGTGTAAACCCTTGCCATCCGTTAACTTCGTGCTACGTGGCGAATAAAAAATATAAAATTATAATTTTCAAAAAAAATTAAAGAACATAATTTTTAAAAATTACAAAAAATAAAAAATTTTGAATTTTTAAAAATTATAAAAAGGAAAATATTATAATTTATTAAAAATAATATAAAATTGCAAAAAAATTTAAATATTATAGAAATTGAAAAAAAGTTATTACAAATTATATAAAATTATGAACAATATTTTTGCATGGTTCGTCAATGTGCCACGAACCAAAATTGGGTTAAGGTCGGAGAGGAGAGATTCAGGTTTCCTAGTGACAACATCATGTTCCTACACAATGTTGATAGTTATATTGATGATGTCAACAAGTTGATCAATCTCAAAGATGGATCTATAAAAAATATAATTTGTTATATTTTCATAATTTTCATATACTTTTTTAATTTTTTTTCCAATTTTGTAATTTTTTATAATTTTTAAAAATTTTATTTTTTATAATGTTAGATTTTTTAAAAAAAGAATTATGATTTTTTGTTTTTCTAAAAGAATTTTACAAAAATTAATTTTTCTAAAAGAATTTTACAAAAATTAATTTTTCAAAGGATTAATTGATTGCGTATATTTAATTAAGGACTCAATTGAGTGCTATTTTTAATTGAGGGCTCACTTGATTATTAAATTATTTTGTAGGGTTTTTTTTTGATATATTAAGCCAATATAATCTGAATAGATAATTTATATCCTATTTATTTATTTGGCAAGTGGGTAAAGTGATAAATACTAAAAATGGGGAATGGAGAAATGGAGATAGGGCTATCATGATTGTCCTCCTCGGGAATCCCAATTTTCCAAATCATGTAACCTTTTTCCTATCGTCAGCAATCCGCCACGAACAATATCCCTGATTCAATGCCCAAATTTCCATCTTTTTCTGTAACGGTTTCACTTACATGATATTTAAAATATTACATATAGGTGGTAAATAATTCGAAACATATTGTAAATTTTACCGTAATATTGAAAAAATAAAAACAGTATAAATATTAACTTCTTGCAATGATAATTTAAATTATAATTAATCTAAATTAACACAAAAAATTTTAATATTTAAAATAAATTTAATGATTTGATATTATTCGATTTCAACTTTACTCTTAAAAAAGCTAGAATAAAAAATTAAAAGAGAAAAAAATACGTAAATTAAGTTATTAAACAAGAATTACAAAATGAAAAGATGTATAGAAAAAGAAAAAAATACACTCGTTCAAAAAAAATACACAATTGATAATTAAATTAATCTGTATGACTTTAATAATATTTTTAATATCTTTCTCATTTATCTATTGAAGAAATAAATATTTGATATATATTATATATTTAATTTAATTTTCAATAATTAAAAAAATGAGTGCATGGATGAGTAAATTTTAAAATTTAGAGACTTGAAGTATGTATTTATATTTTCCTATAATGAATATTAAAATTAATATATAAGGACTTAATATTAAGAACAAATTAAAATTGAACTAAATGTGTGTGTCATGAGCTAGAACTTAAGTTTAGAAAATTGAACGACCTTAGACGATTTCTTTACTCCAAATTCGCCTAAATTAGCCTAACTTTCAAAAAATGAGATTTCTTCTGGAAATTCTCTAAGACACCAGAAATAAAGCGAATGAGCAACGAAAAAACTTGGAAAGCCACATGAAAGTAATGCACACCAAGTGTTTGAATAAATGTTTTCAAATATATTCTTTAACTCAAGAATGGAATATAATGGGATGATCACAAATTAAGGGGAATGCCTCTATTTATAGTTTAGCTCCCTCAGATCCAACGGTACAGATTAAATTACATCCATGGTTGAGATTAGTGGCTATCTACAATATGAGAGTCCTAAAGGATTTAAACTCTGTACATCTTTATCCCTTAAAATTTACAACAATTACCCTAATAACTCTAGTTTTACTAGAGTGTTTCACTAGGCCACCAAGGCTTCAAGTAGATGGGTTTCTCTATGTGTTCCACGAATCAGGCCAATTCAAGTGGAACAAATGAGTCACATTTGATTTCTTAACATCCATGTGGCGTCCCTTGGCATTCGTCATTAGGATTTAATCCGCAGCCAGTAACATTCTCCCTACCCATTCTCACGACGCCTTTGTCGCGTCTTCAAAATGACAATGGTTTGACTTATCTCGGAATTGCCTTAACGCCTCAATTGATTCCCAAGTAGTCTTTTCATTGGGTAGTTTTGTCTCACGGAACATTTGCCTTGGCTTATGTCTATGTCACTGCCTAACTTGAACTGTACTTCTCTCTTGTACATCTCGATAGTAAGAGGCCACTGTTATTACTTGCCCCTATTGTGACTTGCCTCGATCAAGATCCTCTTGATCCTCACAAATAAACTTCGACATACCCATATTGAACATAGGGTTAACCTTGAGTATTGCTACGTGTAAACTCCTCGGCTTACCCTCTTTAGAACTCTGAAAGAGCCCTTATGTCTTTGCCAAGCCAGCAATAAGTCACAATGTAAAACACTAGATAGATGTTTGAAATGTACATTGCTTTCCGCATTTACTCGTTTTGGCTATCCATTTTGCATCACCACTTTTCCCACAAAATACGATGCACAACCCACCTCTCTCATAGGTTATAGCCCGATTGATAACTTAACAGGCTTCACATTCGTTTGTCGCACCTCTAGCATTTCCAAATGGGTCTTCGTAGCACTCCAATCTATTGAGTCAATATTCTTTTCACAATGAACATCCTCGGCTAGCTTGATTGTTGAAAATTCCTTGGTCCTACCTTTCTCATCATGACTCATCGACACCACACATTGTCATTTATGAGTATCTAATATACATATGCAATCGGCAAAAGGAACAAGAAAAGCATTAATCTGGTCAAGAAAATTCAAGCTAAGTACAAAGTCGTAATCATCTAAATGAATTACCTCAAAATATTCCTTGTCTTTCCACTTGTCGATTTGCTAACTGAGAGACCAAGTTTACCCATGGCTTTCTTCGATATAAACAAGTTTGATGCCTCTGTATCATAAGAGCACTTCCCTTTGGCCTGCAATGTTAATGTCCACAAACTTCAACCCTTTTTACTTGGGAATCCTTCGCTTTTGCAGAATTGAGTATCATTGACACAATTTTTAAAGCCTCACTCTCTAGCTCCATTTTATTTTCTTTACTGATTGTAGATATCTTTAATCGCTCTAGACAGTCTCGTATCCTATACATACCACAACATAAGAAGCAGTTCACTTGCTTCTTTTCATTCCCTCTGACCCTATTAGCTTCGATGAAACTCAATATTAAACCAAGCTTCAACGATGTTTTTTCTAGTTCATCATCCCCTAACACGTATCATTTCGGACAATCCCTCACAATATACGAACCTTCGCAAAGGAAGCATCTTACTAACCCCTTTAGTGTAGTTTGGCTTCCACTTCCAATTTTGTGGTTTCTTATTACCACAATTGTTGTTGGTATTTTGAATCTATCCTTCTTTATCTCCCCCACAATTTCCCTTCTCTTCAGGCTTTGAAGACTCAAATTTGTCTTTCCTCAGAACAAACGCGATTAAAGACTCCGTTACGGTCATGACTTTGGTAAGTTTTTAACCCCTTAGCATTGAAACTCTAGCTTTGCCCAAGGATTTAGCCCATCCATAAAAGAGAAAGCTTCCTTCTTTTCAGCCAAACCAGAAATTTGGAGCATGAGTTCACTGAACTGCCATACATACTCCTTAATTATGCCTTGTTGCGTTAACTTAGCCCGAGCCTCATCCTCGGCATACTCCGAGTAAAACCGCCTCTTGAATTCACTCTAGAACTTCTCCTAATTACCAATAGCATTACCATATTGTCTTTCATCTGTGGACCTAAGGCGCCATCATAACAAAGTGACATCAGTAAAATATATAGCAGCAATATTTACCTTGGTAACACCATCCATGATACCTTTGGCATGAAAGTATTGCACCATTCCCCGCAAGAAGTTGTCCACATCATTTTCGGATCTCGTCCCATTAAAATTTTTTGGCTTCAGGACATCTACCTTAGGCTTGGGTGTCGTAGCTAACACCCTATTATCCAAAGAAGTTTTGCAGATATTAAGCTTCCTCTTGAGCTCTTCAATCTGTTCCTTCAAGGTCGAGACCATGGCCTCGAGAGTATCACTCCTTTTAGTTAGCTCACCCATATCAGTATTGAAGTCCCGTTGCATTGAATCTACATTAAAACTGAGGGCCTCTGCCATTTTGTCCTTGAGTTGATCTTGCTTTGATTCTAGTTTTGTGGTATGCCCATAAACTTCCTCAAAGGTCTTCATCACATCACTCATGGAACACTCAAGTTTGGCAACCTTGCCTTCCAAAGCTGACAATTTCTTAGCCCTCCCACGAATCTCTATAAGCTCAACCTGCTCATCTCCTATTTTCGACATCTCAACTGACACCTTCGAATACTGACTCGAATACCAACTGTCATGGGGCTAGAACTCAAGTCTGGCAAACCGCGCGGCTTAGGTGATTTCTTTGCTTCAGATCTGTCTAAGTCAACCTAACTCTCGAAAAGTGAGAATTCTCCTGAAAATTCTCTAAGGCACCGGAAATAAAGCGGAAGTAACTCAAAAGCAAATGAGCAACGAAAAAACTTGGAAAGCCACAAAAAAGAAATGCACACCAAGTGTTTGAGTAAATGCTTTCAAATATATTCTTTAACTCAAGAATGGAATACAATGGAATGATAAAAAATTAGGGGGAATGCCTCTATTTATAGTTTAACTCTCTCAGATCTAACGGTACAGATTGAATTACATCAATGGTTGAGATTAGTGACTATCTACAAGATGAGAGTCCTAAGGGATTTAAACTCTATACAACTTTATCCTTTAGAATTTACAATAATTATATTGGTAACTCGAGTTTTACTAAAGTGTTTCAGTGGGCCACCAAGGCTTCAAGTAGATGCGTTTTTCCATGTATTCCATGAGCTGGGTTAGTTCAAGTGGATTAAACGAGTCTCATTTGATCAGTTGACCTTCATGGGGTGTTCCGTGTACATTTATCATGGGTTTTGATCCAAGGCCTTTGACATGTGTACATATTTATATTTTTTTCATAATCTATGACTAAATCAATTATAGCAAAAATTATTGATATATATAATCATCTTTATATGTATGAGTATTTAATTTTAATATACTTTAATAAGAAAATTGAATTGAAATATTATTCATTTTAAACTTTAGTTAATAAAAACACGTGTCAAATAATTAGCTTACCAAATGACAAATTATTAACTTGAAACTTTCAATATATTTATGTCAAATAAATATATTTATTTAACACTTACCGGAATTTAGATAATGCATCTTTCCTTTAAAAAGATTAAGGTTGGATTGATTTTATGTTGGATGTTATAATTGTAATTAATCATGGAAATAATCTTATGTTATAGTTATAGTGATTTTTTTGGGGGTAAAAGAAAGTTATGGTGATTTTTATTTTTGATATATTCGGACATGAGTATAAAAAAATGGCATATCCAATACTTACTCCGACTCCCGGTAACCTTAGCTTATCAACCAAAATAACAGCACTAGGGTAGTTCATAAACTTCCAAAGGAATCTTATGGTTAAGTAGAGGACACGATGATAATTCCAATAATGAACACAGTGCGTAAAAAAAATGTTAATGAAGTCAAAAACAGAGATTAAGTAAAAAAGGAACGGGGACCCCTAAACCAGAAATCAGTTAAACATGAACGAGAAAAAATAAATGAAGAAAAAGAAAAAAGTGGCATAACGTGAAATGAAACAAGACAATTGCATTATCTTACGTGCCTCTAAATGCATGTTCCATGGGACACTTTTCACTCATTTTCTGAAGATAAATGATATATGTTTTTTTTTTTTTTTTCTCATCAAGTGCATTAGTTGTTACCATTTTGTAAAGGGGAGGTGGCAACTGATGCCCTGTTCTCGCTTATAAATTGAGGGACTTGGGAGGGTAAGAGCATGCCATGAACTTCTCTTAGCTGTTTTCACAAAGGTTTCTTTATTTGTATTTACAAAAACCCAAGTTCTAGCCATGGCTGCATCTTTCTCAGTGCCTTCAATGGTAAGATTCATTTCCTACCACCCTTTCTCTCACTTTTCCTCTTAATCTTACCAACAAACTATCTTTAATTAGCTAGATTTCATCTCCCCTCTCTCTTTCTAGGAATGCTAAGCTATATATTTGCAAAATGTTCAGATTTTCCCTTGTTTCCTATGTTGTTTATTGTGTGAGTACCGGACATCTATTAATGGTATAAAAATATCATTGGAGTGAAATATTTTATGGAGTTTTAGCATATGGTGGTTAGGATGATTTGTAGAACCAAGAAAGAATTCTAACATTTTGTTTTTTCCTCAGTGTTCTTCTGTAAAACAAACCATTTTGGACTATCCTTCTTTCTTTTTCTCTTTCACTCTACAATCTCCATCTCTTTGTTTAATGTATTCATCATGGCATTATTTTTTTAGTAATTTACTTCAAATCCTTTTTAAGTAACTAAAACTCAGTATATAGAGATGCAAATTATATCCTGCCAACAAGATTTATAATGACTGAAACTCCTTTGAACAGATAATGGAAGAAGAAGGAAGATTTGAAACTGAAGTTGCTGAGGTGCAAGCATGGTGGAACTCGGAGAGGTTCAAGCTAACCCGACGACCATACTCGGCTCGAGACGTTGTGGCTTTACGAGGCAGCCTCAAGCAGAGCTATGGCTCCAACGAGATGGCAAAGAAGTTATGGACGACTCTCAAGACGCACCAAGCCAATGGCACTGCTTCTAGGACTTTTGGTGCACTTGACCCCGTCCAAGTAACCATGATGGCTAAGCATTTGGACTCCATTTATGTCTCTGGTTGGCAATGCTCCTCCACTCACACCACCACCAACGAGCCAGGTCCTGACCTTGCTGACTACCCTTACGACACCGTTCCAAACAAAGTCGAACACCTTTTCTTTGCACAACAGTACCATGACCGCAAACAAAGAGAGGCACGAATGAGTATGAGCCGGGAGGAGCGCGCTCGAACCCCTTATGTCGATTACCTGAAGCCAATCATAGCTGATGGTGATACTGGCTTTGGTGGAACCACAGCAACCGTTAAGCTTTGTAAACTTTTCGTTGAACGTGGTGCTGCAGGTGTCCACATCGAGGACCAGTCATCTGTAACCAAAAAATGTGGTCACATGGCTGGTAAAGTGCTTGTTGCTGTTAGTGAACACATTAACAGGCTAGTGGCAGCGAGGTTGCAGTTTGATGTTATGGGAGTCGAGACAGTGTTGGTGGCTCGAACCGATGCTGTTGCAGCTACTTTGATCCAAACCAATGTCGACACCAGGGATCATCAGTTTATTCTTGGTGCGACAAATCCGAATCTTCGGGGGAAAAGTCTGGCAAATATGTTGGCTGAAGGAATGGCTGCTGGTAAAAATGGGCCCCAACTTCAGGCCATTGAAGATAATTGGCTAGCAATTGCACAACTTAAGACATTCTCCGAATGCGTAATGGATGCCATTAAGAGCATGAACATAACAGAGGATGAAAAGAGAAGGAGAATGAATGAATGGATGAATCATTCAAGTTATGATAAGTGCCTATCAAATGAACAAGCAAGAGAGATTGCTGAGAGATTGGGACTTCAGAATCTTTTCTGGGACTGGGATTTGCCTAGAACCAGAGAAGGGTTCTATAGGTTTAGAGGGTCTGTAATGGCTGCCATTGTTCGCGGTTGGGCCTTTGCACCTCATGCAGACCTTATTTGGATGGAGACATCGAGCCCCGACATGGTCGAGTGCACCAGGTTTGCTGAAGGGGTGAAATCAATGCACCCCGAGATCATGTTGGCTTACAATCTCTCCCCATCTTTCAATTGGGATGCATCGGGAATGACCGATGAACAGATGAGAGACTTCATTCCAAGAATAGCCAAGCTTGGTTTCTGTTGGCAGTTCATAACGTTAGCTGGTTTCCATGCTGATGCATTGGTGACCGACACATTTGCGAGAGATTTCGCCAGGAGGGGATGCTAGCGTATGTGGAGAAGATCCAAAGAGAAGAAAGGAACAATGGAGTGGACACATTGGCTCACCAAAAATGGTCAGGTGCCAACTTTTATGATAGATATCTCAAGACAGTTCAAGGAGGTATATCATCCACAGCAGCCATGGGCAAAGGCAAGTCAAAGAAATTAACCCCATTCTTCTTTCCTAGTGATTACTTTCAATCATGGGGAAGAAAAACTGTGATAATTACCAACATTTTCTGTGCTATTTGTGCAGGGGTGACTGAGGAGCAATTCAAGGAAACATGGACTAGACCAGGTGCAGGGAACATTGGAAGTGAAGGCAATCTGGTTGTGGCTAAGGCTAGAATGTAAGACAAGCAAAAATGAGCTGAAGGATGGTCTATTTTGGACTTGGGAGAATAACCCAATTCTTGAATTTTGGAATTGGGACGGAAAAAAAAAAAGTGGTAATAAAATCATTTGACAATGGATCAGTCTGGGTATTTCGTTTTCTTTTTGTTTTCTGTTGGGCCATATTGTGCCTTTTCTTTTTTAAAGCTTTCTAATGCTTTTGTTAGAGACGAAACTTGTTCCTTTTATAATAGAAAATGTTCTGTTTATTTTGTTTCATTTCTAAGCTAGATTACTTTTCTTTTTTAGATTATAGCACTAATATGCATACCAACAAATAAAACGAAGTGATTTTCAAGTCACCACCATTTAATATACCAGACCTGTTGAACCGATTTTATATAGGTTCGTTGAATCTTTAATTCTTAAAATACACTGGACCGTATAGGCTTTTGATTTAGGAAAGCTGAAACATTTCCCTTAGCCAATAATGACACATCTTACTTATGAAAATGGAAAATGTGCTTAAAAAAAAAGCCTTAAATGGCTCCACAGAAAAATCCCATTATTGGAAAAGAGTGCAAAGAGATTGGAGGAGAAAAAGAGAGGATAATTTCCATAAAGATGAGCTGCTATACATGTGTGCTTAAATCTTATAAATATTAACAGACCAAACTTCGCACCTTAATTAGAAAATGTATATATAAAGAAAAAAAGACGAGAAATGAAAGGAACAAGTACCCGAGTGCTCAAAACTAAGAAAAATGGGATCATGCAAAACAGAACATGCACCAGAAAACTAGTGGTTCCATTCTAACTACACGGTCAAACAAGAAGAGTGAATAAGGCAAGCACCCTAGCTGCTCTTCCAAGGTTTAAGGACTCCAACAACTATAACAGCAACTATGATTAGGAGGATTATAATGGCAATGCACGTCCACTTTCTTGTACTCTTCTGTCGCTTCTTTGCATTTTGAAGGGCAACCGTCCCGGATTGGACGTTACTGACGGCAGTCGAAACCTGAACAAGATTCCATTAACGCACAAGACCGACCAGAACACGTCATTCAACCTAATATGCACTTAAATGCCCATTCTAAGAGATTTGAGAATGCAAACGAATCTGACTTTCTATGTTGTCTAAAATTTCTCCTTGGGATTCAACAAGTACTGCAATATCAAGGTAAATCTGATAATAGTAGTTTGGTTAGAAAAAGTTAAACTCAGCTAGTCCATCATGCATGCTAAGGGCTCAATGTAAATTCACCTGTTGCAAATCGAGAAGCTTTTTCTCAATCTCAACTACAGCATCATGTCTTTCTTGGATTTCCTCCACTGTATTTAGTATCTACAATCATAATCCAATATCAAAGATGCAGTAACAAAGTGTCCTAATATAAGCAAATAATAATCTTCCCATCTGAAAATTTGCATGTCCTTTTTGTTGTTTTTCAAAGTGAATTAGTTTCAAATGTAAGGTCCTACCTGTCCTCGTCCCTGTTCTTGAATTGCCTTCTGGAAAATTTGTTCACTTTTTCCAGTTTCAATGAGCCGGTCAATTGTCCAAGACAAGAACACGTTTTGGCAAATTAAAATAACATTGATATAAGTTAGAGCCAAAAGTTCCAACATCAAGCTTCAGCTCACCTGTTCATCTGGTCTAGTCCCGGTAACTGTAAAAACAATCATAAAAGAAGAATAATTACTGATTCAGGAAAAATAAATATCAGATTACTTTTGGAGTTCTGGCAAGTTAAACCTGTAATAACCCTTCTTTCTATAACCTCCCGATATTCATCCTGAATCTTTTGCCTAAGAGTCTGAAACAGAAAATAGAGGTAAGGAAACAGATAGTATAGAAAAAGCTTAAAACCCAAATATAATCTCAAACTTCAATGAAAATGAATTAAGCCCTTGACCTTTCATATCATGTAAATAAGGCAGTAATCTTTTATTTTCCTATAATTATAACCATAATCTTTAGTCGGAACAACTTTTAAGTCGTTCTATAACTTAATTTGTTCTATAAAAATATCTAATGGAATTACGGATGACTAGTTAAGACTTGCAGCACTTGCTACGCATTCGCTAGCTATTCCAAACAACAAATGTTAGTCTTCAAATTATTTCATTTGGACTTTTTCCATTGATTTTAAAAGTTTAAGTTATAATTACCGAAAATAAAATTTGTAACTTTGTTTAAATGCAATAAAATGGTCGGGGGCTTAATGCTATTTTTTACTAAAAAAATCAAAGATATATTTGGGTATTAAACCAATAAAAGAAAAACCAATCTAGAAAGATGTCAAATATCTACCTGAAATTCCATCATCAAATCCTTGAATCTTATTGCCACAGAACTGCAAAAACCAATCATAGTGATAAAGATCAACTTCTTTTTTTCTAGATAATGAAAGGAACTAAACTAAGCATTTGCAACACACTTTGTAACATTCATCCTGGATCTGTCAATGCTTGTTCCCTTCTCACATCCAGGCTTTTGCCGATTGGTTAAGTTCTGGAGATAAAGCGATAAAAATCAGCAAATAGGCTTCAAATGCAGAGCTCTAAAGCCTCAAAATTAAGACATTTAAAGAGAAAAGATTAACAAAGTATTACTTCTTTGTTTATTGCTTCTAATCTTGCTTTGACATTACGGGCTATCTTTCCAACCTCGTCGATATCTTTCTCCATTCGCTTCTTCATAGCTTCAATAAATTACTTTACATTTAGACAATATGGAACTTGAATAAACAAGATAAGTAAAGAGCATCATTAAGAATTGATAATGATTTAATGAATAACCAACTTGATGACCAATTTGTTTGTGCCAATACTTTATATCCAATTTTCTCAGGTAACTCAGCCATTAACAGTTTAACACTGAGTTGAATGACTAGTTAATAGCTAGATATGAAACAGAGTTACAAACTATGCAATATTACCATGCAATGCTCATATTATATCCGCAAAGGATTGTAATGGAAGAATAAAACTTTCTACCTTTCATAGCAGAGGCCTTTGTAACAGACTTGGATTCTTCATTAGCATCCTGCAAAGATTTTTAATTAGATAACATAAATTTTTATAGCAGTAAATGAACCAGCTAAGCATTACACTCAAAAGACATTCAGATTTGATTATATATTCCTGGTAGGAACAACTGATAGAATCTAGAAATGAGATGACATAAAATTTCAAAGGGACATTGATAAGATAGCAAGAGAAAAATGTCAGCCAGAGGTTTCAATATACAAAAACCTAGCACAAACATATCTCGGAACAACCTTCAATTCTAAAATAATCTTAGGCGAAAATCCTGCATACCTTGAGTTTTCTTAGTAATCCAGAGAGCTTCTCCACTTGCTTCTCGACCTCTTGCATCTGTAATGCAGATAATAAGTAAAAAGAACATAAAGATAAAAGAAGTGCCAACAGAAAAAAAAAAAAAAAAAAAGCCAAATCAAGAGAAGGAGCTTTGGGAGTCCTGATATATGGGGAGATTTATGTTCTTCAATTAGACTAATCGAAATAAACAAAAAAGGAAAAGGAATTCTGAAATTTCAATAATTTTTTTTTAAGATAACTTTTGAGCTTTACACATAAGACTGCAAATAGTCAATTAGGCCATTGCAATCAACTAAAATGCAGCTAATATGTTCTGTTTTAACAAGTGTATTACTGACCTGCTTATTAAAAGCTTCCATTCCCATGTCTGAGGTGCTTCCGGGAACCTGCCTTCCCATTTCTATATCACCATGGCCTTGGGCATCATCAACGAATGAATCCTGATTAAGAGCATAATAAAATCATTAACTCATAAAACAAAGCCTAATGAACTAATGAAGCCATCACAATTAAATTGTCAAAGTGGGAAACAGAACTGAAAGAAGCCAGAAGAAAGCTAACTAGACTAAGATATAAAGCCCATATCAAATTATAAGTTATATATAGTGGAAAGAACATTCGAGCCTACGCATGGTGGAAATATTGGTTCCAACTTAGAACAATAGAAGAACTAAACAAAAAACAAAGACATTCCCCAGTAAACTCTCAGTAATCAAACAAAGACAAACAGGAAAATCACTTAAAAGAATAAGCGTAATGCTAAAGCACTAAATTGAAGTAAAGAAAACATAATGTAAAAAGGAAAAACCGAAAAGTTCCATACTTAAAATAGAAATAGAAGAGGAACGATAGTCCTTAAAACTAAGAAACACTAACCCAACTCCAAGTAAACCCAGAAATAAAAAAATAAGCATCATTTCAGTATTAAATTCCAGAAAGATATTAGAAAAAAAGTTAATTGATCGATAAAAAGAAATAGAACCCAATAATTTCATAATCTTAATTTAATTAAGAAATATTTAAGAAATCAAAGCTACTGCCGATGAGAATAAGCAAAGTCTTGATAAATACCGTGAGTAAGTTGTTCATGATGGTATGATCGGTTGAAAACTCAGAGTTCAGAGGAAGGGGAAAAGGAAAGCAAACTAAAAGAATATTTCGTTATGAAAATAAAAAGCACAAGCACTTTTATTTACTTATATTGTTTTGGGGTTTTAAAGAAAATTAATTTAAGAATTTCGAAGATAAATGCAAACTATTTTAATTTAATAATCAATTATTTAGTTATTTTTATTTAAAATCACGTTTTGGTTATTAAATATTAAAAAATTATTTTATAATAACATTATCAAATTATTACATTTATAATCATTTCATCTTTCATTTTTATTATGAATATAATAAGTTAATCTATCATTTTTTAATGAAATTTTAAGTTACATTGTATAACTAATTTGGCTAATTTAGATGTATATGTTGATTCTTTTTTAATTCGCCTTTTAGGCCATTTTTTTTAAATTAGGAAAATAGACAAAATTTAGATACAGTGTGTGAAAATACATCCAGATTCACTCGATTTTTTTAAAAAATTTTGATAGGGTTAAGGTTTTTTAATTTTGTTAGGGTTAGAGGTTTTTAGGAATTAGGGTTATGGTTTTAGGGATGAAACCGTGAAAGTTTACAGGTAGAATTGAGGGGCCGGGGATGCGATAACGCGTCTCAAAACACATACATTTCATAGTCGAGGGTCGGTTGACAATTGTTATTGTTGGGAAATGTGTCCATATTATCGTAAACATGTAACTATTTTCTATTTATTTGAATGATGAATAAATAAATAAAGTTAATTTGACATTTCACTATTATGTCTTTTATATTTTGCATGTATAGCTTATTGTGACAAGCAAATATTAGCTCATTGATTGTCTAAAGTTCAAACTGAAGATAAGTGGCATTGTAAAGAACGTTTACATTACGAGAAAGACAACTTACTTCAGTAGATAATCTAAATGAGTCTGTAATCTCGTAAAAGAATCAAAGTGAGCATTTGATTCAAATACTAAGAATGATTATTATGTTGTCTACAATTCTAATTAGGGAGATGGCTAGTCTTGGCTATCGAAGCTGTTGACTCCACGAGTAGAGACATAGATGTATTCACTGGTAGAATGACACATTGGACTGGACTCGAGATGAAATAATTTTGAATCCTTTTGTGAATTAATTCACTTGTGATGTTCATGTTGTGATTTACCTAAATCCCGAGTTAGCCACTGACCATGCATATGCAACTCATGTGCTTTGATAGAAGTGGAGGCTTATGCTCTAAAAAAGATTGAGCCCATAACCGGTATGTTGGGCACATGACTTGTGTATGGCATGGCTTTACTAGAAACAGTGGAATTCATAACTCAATTAAGAAGTTAACGATGTCTTCTCATTGGCATTGTGTGGATTGATAAATATGGAACGTGACCACGGGTTGCTAGTTCTCGAACGAGCAATTTATCACTGCCATTTGTTGACAGTGACCATATTAATCATTAAGAATACACAATGGTGACAATGAGATAAAATAGGATTGTATTAAGTGAACGAATTTAACTCAAAGAAATCAAAGATATCATATAAGGGTAACACACACATGACAAGGTCATTAGACAAAGCAGTTGGATGAATTGCTTTCGTGAAGAGTATACAATAAGGAGTTTTCAATCATGATACTTCTTGTGGACTGACTCCATGATTAAGTAATTGTGAATTATCGACACGATGCTTCTGAACATAATTGCAATCATTAGAGCCTAATTGTATATGTCTGATTGGTCCCTCTGCTAGCTCAACAAAAGCTCGATTGAAGTACATTTGAATTAGAAAAAAATTCTATGACTTTGGAAATAATTTAATAGAGTCGATTTATTCGATGTGGAATTAAATTAGATTGTTGTGAGAATTGTTCAATTAGAGAATTTGATTAAATAATTTTCTTTAAAAATTAATTTAGAAAATCTATGTGATTTTTGGAAAAATTAATTTTGATCCAGTAAAATAAAATTAATCAAATCAATTAAAATTAATATGACATTTTTGAAAGTTAGTTTTCAAGTCAAACAATTGTCCCAAGGGGTAATTGAACTTGAAAATTGGACCTGAGATCGTAAATTAGACAAGGAGCCCAAAACCGAGACCAAGACCCAAAAACTGGTTGAATCAGGCTCGGTATGTGAAATCGAGTCGATGGTTCAACCGGTGGCTAAATTGGACCGCTCGGGTCGTCATTGACCCGGACTGAATCGTCAGCAACTGAATCGGCTCGGGGTGCCGTAAAGGTGTCGCACCTACATCACCGGACACAGCGGTGCCAGTGGCTGGCGACAGTTGGTCATCGGTGGTTGAGTAGTAGAAGAATTACATTCCTACTGGAATTCCACCAGAGAATTTGATTTCAGATTAATTATTCTAAAAATAATATTATTTTAATAGTTTAATATTAAATTTAATTTAATACTTATCTTAATAGTATTTTATTCATTTAATATTAAAGTGATTATCTTAATATTAAATTTAATTTAATGTTTATCTTGTAGATAAACAATCTATTATTTTAATAAGATTTAATATTAAATTTAATCTAATATTTATCTTGATAAATATTATATTAATATAATATTAAAGTGATTAAGCTTAATCATAGTTGAATTCTCTAAACTTTCCCTATAAAAATAGAGACTTGAGTCATTATTTACACACACTTGAATTTAAGAGAAAGTTGTAGAAAGAAAATTCTCTGAAGATATTATTCCAGAAAATTTCTAGAAATATTTTTCTGATTTACAACTTGACCAAAAATTTTAGAGAAATCGCAAAATTACGACACTGGTAATTTTTATGATTTTTTTTATTTGAAGCAAGCCCACACTCAGTAGACGTAAGCTTGAGGATAGCGGATAAGACTACTTGGTCGAAGAGCTCATCCTAGATGAATAAAAAATGTACAATTTTGATTAAGTTTTTATTATTTTAGATATCACAACCAAGATCTTGTTTTGGAAGAAAAAATTTTAAAACTCTGATTTATCCTTAAATTTTTTTTTCGCTGCATTTTCCAAACCTGTTTTTACAACAGTTATATGGTTACGAGTTTAAGCTTTTTGGATACCCACAAATGATTCCTTATATATATCATACATAAAATTGATGCCATAATCATAGGGAAAAACGGAGGGCTTTCTAGTGTAACCAACGTAATTATTTTCTCTATTTCTAGGTAGTCGGTATCTTTAACCATTCATTCTTATTCGAAGGTTGAAACCGAGGTAGACACAAGAAGGATTTTAGGTGTATGTAAATCCTGAGTTTGTGAATTAATTCACTTGTGACATTCATGGTGTGATTTACCTAAATCTTGAGTTTGTCACTGACTATGCGTATGTAAATCATGTGTTTTGATATAAGTGGAGGCTTATTCTCTAAAGATCATCAAGTCGATAGCCGACATTCCGGTACATGACTTGTGTATGGCATGACTTTACTGGCAATAGTGGAACTCATAACTCAATTAAAGAGTTAACGGTATCCTCTCATTGACATTGTGTGGATTGATAAATATGGAACATGGCCACAGGTTGCTCGTTCGAGAACGAGCAATTTATCAGCCATTTGTTGACAGTAATCGTATTAATCATTAAGAAGGCATAATGGTAACAATGAGATAAAATGGGATGGTATAGAGTGAAAGGATTTAACTTAAAAGAATCTAGGATATCATATGAGGGTAACATACATATAACGAGGTCATTAGACAGAGTAGTTCGATGAATTGCTTTCGTAAAGAGTATACAATAAGGAGTTTTCAATAATGGTACTTCTTATGGACTGACTCCATGATTAAGTAATAGTGAATTATCGAAACGATGCTTCTAGACATAATTGCAATTGCTAGAGCCTAATTGTATATTTTCGATTAGTCCCTCCGCTAGCTGAACAAAAGCTCGATCAGATTGCATTTGAATTAGAAACAAATTCTACAACTTTGGAAATAATTTAATTGAGTTGATTTATTCAATGTGAAATTAATTGGGCGATTGTAAGAATTGTTCAACTAGAGAATTTGATTAAAGCATTTTCTTGAAAAATGAACTTGGAAATTCTAAGTGACTTTTGGGAAAATTAATTTTTATCAAGTAAAATTAAATTAACCAAATTAATTAAAATTAATATGATATTTTTGGAAATTAAATTTTAAGTCAGACAAGTAGCCTAATGGGTAATTGGATTTGAAAATTAGACCTGATATCGTAAATTGGGCCCAAGAGCCCAAAATCGAGACTAAGACCCAAAAACTGGTCAAACCGAGCCTGATATTTGAAACTGAGTTGACGGTCCAACCAGTGGCTGGACCGAACCAATCGGGTCGTCACTGGCCCGGACTGAAATCGATAAAAATCGAACCAGCTCGAGGTGTCGACGATGGCAACAGCGGCATTTCGGTGGACGAAAAATGGTCAGAGATGGTAGGTCTTCGGTGGTTGAGTAGTGAAAGAATTACATTTCTACTAGAATTTCACCAGAGAATTTGATTTCAGATTAACTATTCAAAAAATAATATTATTTTAATAGATTTAATATTAAACTAAATTTAATACTTATCTTAATAATATTTTATTAATTTAATATTAAAGTTATTATCTTAATATTAAATTAAATTTAATGTTTATATTGTAGATAAATATTCTATTAATTTAATAAGATTTAATATTAAAATGATTAAGTTTAATCATAGTTGAACTTTCTAAACTCTTCCTATATAAAGAGTGCATTTGGTAATTTTTCACACACTTGAATTCAAGATAAAGTTGTAGAGGGAAAATTCTATAAAGAAATTATTTTAGAAAATCTCTAAAGATATTTTTTATTTAAAAAATACCTCAAAAGTTTAGAGAAATTGCAAGATTACCTCACTGATAATTTTTGTGAAAAACTTTTTAATTCGAAGCGAGCCCACACTCGTTAGACGTGAGCTTGAGGATAGTGGAAAAAACTACTTAGTCGAAGCATTCATCCTAAATGAATAAAAAATGTACAATTTTGATTAAATGTTTATTACTTTAGATATTACAACCAAGTTCTTGTTTTGAATTTTTTTTTAAAACTATGATTTTTTCCTAAATTTATTTTCTATTATGTTTTCTAAGCCCAATTTTCCATCAATTGGTATTAGAGCCATTTTGTGCTCTATCTATAAATATAAACATATAATCAAAATAAATTTCTCTTTTTCTTAAATGATTTGATTACACAGAAACCTAGGACTATTTTTTAATTCATGTGAGCTGGAAACGAATATAAGACTTAAATGTAAATTTTCCAAAAGGAGTCCATGACGAGGAGAGATGGAGCAATGGTGATTGAAGACCCAAGGAATGTCTTGTGGCGAAAAACTATGTAATTTTATTTTTTTCATTTATTTTCTAGAAATGGAATCATAGAAACCTTGGTTGGCAATTTTATTTTAATTAACTATCTCCTTATATATTTGTTTTATAATTGTTTATAATATTTATATTATATAATGTTATAATTGTGATATATATATGAGATGATCCACATTTAACCGATTAAAAAATAAGAAGTGTGGTAATGAGAAAATACATGTGTTGTATTGTTTTATGTACTTCATTAGGTTATTCGATTACTATGAGAAGTGTGGTAATGAGATTGTGCATGTCTAGGATTAGCTTTAGCTAGGAAAAGCTTGATTTTTAAGCAGTTAAATTTGACTCACCTCGCTTTCCTCGGACCTTACTTGGTGCACGGTTCACATTCACTTCTTCGGTTTTTCCATCAAAAGAAAAATTGCGGAGAATCAAAATTGTTTGTTTTTATGATTGATTGATTCTTGTGAATAAAAGAATGTGAATATTATAAAATTTTCATAGCATGTCATGCATATATTGGAAGCATGTCATATATATATTAGGTAAGAATGTCACTAGGACTATTGTATGATCATTCTTGAAATATGGGATAAAAACCTTGCATGTCATTTTAAAATATTGAGTAGGAGAAGGTCATTGAACAAGACCTACGACCTCTATTGATGGTCCCTAAGCGATAGCATGATAAAGTCTCGACCTGGTTCCTACCCTAGCCGCACCCTAAGGTAAACTTTATCATGTAGGTTCACTCGATGAGATTTTCTTTTAAGGACAATTAGTCATGCATGACTCTTAGTGAGATTGTCCCAGTAGGAGTGTAATTCTTCCACTTCTCAACCACCGAATACCCACCACCGCCGACCATTTTCTGGCCACCAGAATGTTCCCATCGCAGTCGCTGGCACCCGAGATAGTTCAATTTCTACCGGTTTGGTCTAGGCCTGTGACAACCCAATCGATCCGGTCCAGCAACTAGTTGGACCGTCAGCCCAATTTCAAATCTCAATCCTGGTTTGACCAATTTTTGGGTCTTGGTCTCGATTTTAGGCTCCCGGGCTGAATTTACAATCTTAGTCCAATTTTCAAATTTAATTACCCATTGAGTCAATTGTTTGACTTGAAAATTGATTTCCAAAAATATCATATTAATTTTAATTAATTTTATTAATTTAATTTTACTTTATCAAAATTAATTTTCCCAAAAATCACTTAGAATTTCCAAATTAATTTTTCAAGAAAAATCTTTAATCAAATTCTCTAGTTAAACAATTCTTACGACTGCCCAATTTAATTCCACATCAAATAAATCGACTCAATTAAATTATTTCCAAAGTCATAGAATTTTCTTCTGATTCAAATGCAGTCTGATCGAGCTTTTGTTCAACTAGCAGACAGATCAATCGGACATATACAATTAGGGTCTAGTAATTGCAATTATATCCAGAAGCATCATTCCGATAATTCGTAATTACTTAAGCATGGAGTCAGTCCACAAAAAGTACCATAATTGAAAACTCCTTATTGTATACTCTTTATGAAAGTAATTCATCTAACTGTTTTGTCCAATGACCTTGTTATTTCTCTGTTACCCTCATATGATATCCTTGATTCCTTCGAGTTAAATTTGTTCACTCAATATAGTCTTATTTTATCTCATTGTCATCATTGTGTCTTCTTAATGGTTAATATGGCCACTATTAACAAATGGTTGTGATAAATTGCTCGTTCGAGAACAAGTAACTAGTGGCCACGTTTCATATTTATCAATCCACATAATGCCAATGAGAGAAATATCGTTAAATTTTTAATTAAGTTATGAATTCCACTATTGCTAGTAAAGTCATGACATACACAAGTCATTTACCCAACATGACGGCTATCGGCTCGATCATCTATAGAGCATAAACCTCCAATTATATCAAAGCACATGAGTTACATACACATGGTTAGTGAATAACTTAGGATTTAGGTAAATCACATTATGAATGTCACAAGTGAATTAATTCACAAACGGATTTAGAATTAATTCATTTTGGGTCCAGTCCAATGTATCATTCTGCCAATGAATCAATCTATGTCTCTACCCATGGAATCATCTGCTCCGATATCCAAGACTAATCATCTATTCAATTGGAATTGTAGACGACATAATAATCCTTTTCAGTATTTGAATCAAATGCTCAATTTGGTTCTTTTATGGGATTACGGGCTCGTTTAGATTATTATTGAAGTAAGTTATCTTTCTTGCAATGTAAATGTTCTTACAGTACCACTTATCATCAATTTGAACTTAAACAATCAATGAGCTAATATTTTCTTGTCACAATTTTGCTATGCATACAAAATATGAAAGAACGAAATACAAAAGACATAACAATGAAATGTGAAATTTATTTATTCATCGTTCAAATATATAGAAAATAATTACATGTTTACTATAGTATGAGCACATTTCCTAACACCTCATCTTCTAAGGGAAGTAAAAAGTTAAGGGAAAGAAGAAACTGACTAAGCCTTTGGTTCCACCTCGCATGGATAGGAAGAAGGCTAAGAAGTCAAAATATCCTAAAAAGATCAAATGTTTCTTGTACAACAGGAAAGGGCATTTCAAATCAAACTGTAAGGAGTATTTGGATTACCTAGCCAAAAAGGGCGAAGGTGTGGAACTCTTTGTGGTTAAAGCTTCCTTAGTGGAAGAATCAATTGACAACTGGGTTATTGATTTTGGAGCCAATAACCATATGTGTGTTTCTTTATAGGGGTTCAATGAAACGATAAGTCTGCGTGATAGAAGCCTCTCGTTACAGACCGAATATGGAAGCTATGTTTCAGCTGAAGTAGTGGGAAAGGTTATTTTACACTTTAATAATTTTGGAAAGATTATTTTAAAGAACGTGTTTTATGTACCTTATTTTAAGAGGAATTTAATTCCTGTAGCATGTTTATTTTATGACAGTTATACCGTGACATTTAATAAAATGATTAATATTCACAGAAATTGCTCCTTAACCTATAATGGATGGATGGAAAACAATCTCTACTTTATCAAACCAAATAACTACTCGATGCTTCAAACTGAAATAGTGAATAAAAAGCTTAAAATTTCTCACTCTAATGAAGGGTACCTATGGCACTTAAAACTTGGTCATATTAACCAAGTATGAATCACTAGACTTGTGAAAGATGGTCCCTTAAGTATGCTTAAAGAAGTTAGTCTTCCACAATGTGAATCTTGCTTGGAAGGTAAAATGACTAATAGGTCTTTTAATACAAACCAACATTTAGAACTTGTGCACACTGATGTATGTGGTCCTATGAGCATCAATGCCCGAATAAGTTACAATTATTATGTGAGTTTCATCGACAAATATTCTCGATATGGATATGTGTACCTAATGCATCACAAAAGTAAACTCTTTGATAAATTTCGATAGTTTCATGCGGAAGTGGAAAAAATTAGGTTTATTCATAAAAAATCTTCGGTCTAACTGATGTGGGGAATACTTATTCGACGAGTTCTTAGGATACCTCATAGAGAATGAGACTTTATCCAAGTTGACTGCGCAGGGTACTCCGTAGCAGAATGTCATAGTTGAGAGATGGAATAGGACCTTGCTTGACATGGTTCGTTCAATGCTAAGCTATTCAAAATTCCCTACTTCATTCTGGGGATATGCGATACAAACGGTTTGCTATATTATGAATGATGTGCCAATCAAATCTGCTTGTAAGACACTTTATGAACTGTGGCATGGAAAGAAACCTGCTCTAAATCACTTTAGATATGGGGTTGCCTAACACACGTTCTGGATAAGGATGCAAAAAAGTTGGATGTACGGACAGAATTGTGTATGTTTGTAGGATATCCAAAAAGAACAAAGGGTGGATTAGTCTACAATATGAAAGATAATACTATCAAAGTTTCTACTCATGCTACTTTCCTCGGGGAAAGTTACATAGATAACTTTAAGCCTCAAAGTAAAGTCGTACTTAAGGAACTTTCGGGAGTTGTAGAACAATCACCAAGTTCAATTCTCGAGAAAGTTATAGAAAAACCTGCAAATAATAAATAGTATAGGGGAATCCATCATGGTGGAAGAGTTTCTAAGAAATTGGACTTCATCATTTGTGATGGTAGTATTTATCATATGAAATCAATTCATGAGGATGATGATCCACTCACTTAGGAAGAGGCTATGTAGGATGTTGATTCCAAGCTCTGAAAACAGGCCATAGATACCGAAATGGATTCTATGAAATCCAATACGATATGGGAACTTGTAGACTTATCGTTGGGATTAAACCAATAGGGTGTAAGTGGATCTACAAGAAGAAGAGAAATGTAGAACGGAAAGGTAAAATACATAAAGCCAAACTTGTAGGGAAAGACTACACCCAAAAAGAAGGCATTGATTATGATGAGATATTCTCTGCGGTAGCCATGCTCAAGTCTATCTGCATACTATTATCCATTGTCGCTGCTCTCGATTATAAGATCTGGAAAATGGATGTGAAGAAAGCATTATTGAATAGATATCTTGATGAGACCATTTATATGGTTTAACCCACTGGCTATGTTGTCAAAGGAAAGGAGGAGAAAGTTTGCAAACAGCTAAGATCCATTTATGGACTTAACCAGGCATCCCACTTATGGAATAAAAGATTTGATCAAACGATCAAATCTTTTGGGTTTGAACAAAACAATAATGAACCTTGTGTTTATAAGCGTATAAAAGATAAAAATGTGGTCTTCCTCATTTTGCATGTCAATGATATTCTACTTATCAGAAATGATGTAAGAGAATTGTCATCGGTTAAACTGTGGTTAGCTCAATAGTTTAGCGTGAAGGACTTGGGTGAAGGTAGTTATATTCTTAGAGTGCAAATACTTAGGGATCGAAAGAATAGAGCGATAGTTTTATCACAAGCTTCATACATCGATAAGGTACTAGAATGTTTTGCATTGACCAATGCGAAGCCAGACGCTTAGCTAATCGCATTAGGTTTTCATCTTTCTTTAGATGACTGTGCTAAAACAACAGAAGAAAGAGAGATATGAGTAAGGTTCCATATGTTTCGGCAGTTGGAAGCCTTATGTATGTGATGCTTTGCACATATCCAAAAATTTGTTTCGCAGCAGAAATGGTTAGTTGATATCAGGCGAATCCTAGTCTCAAGCATTGGCAAGACGTAAAGTATATATTAAGGTATCTTAAAAGAACTAGGGATTATATGCTTGTGTATTATGGAGAGAACCTTACTCCTACTGGATAGACAGACTCGGATTTCCAAACCTATAAAGATTTGAGGTAATTGACATCGAAAAATGTATTCGTCCTAGGTCGTCTAGCCATAGTTTGGAGAAGTGTAAAACAAACTTACACTGCTGACGCTACTATGGAGGATGAGTATGTGGCTGATTCTGAGGCAATGAAAAAAGCAATATGACTTCGAAAGTTCTTAACCGATCTTGAAGTCATTCATGGTACAGAAAAAGCTATAACATTGTGTTGTGATAATAGTGTTGCAATAGCTAATACCAAGGAAATGAAAAGCCATAAGAGGATGAAACACATTGATCGAAAGTATCACTTGATACGAGAGGTAATAGTTGAAGGAATTATAGATGTGGTGAAAGTAGCTTCTAAAGATAACCTTGCGGATCAATTTACTAAGACTCTTGTAACTAGGAGTTTTAACAAACAGGTTGAGGATATGAGAATACGAAACATGACACATTTACTTCACCAGGTCAAGGGGGAGATTGTTAGGAAATGTGTCCATATTGTAGTAAACATGTAATTATTTTCTATGTATTTAAACGATGAATAAATAAGTTTCACATTTCACAGTTATATCTTTTGTACTTTGTCTTTCATATTTTGCATGCATAGCGAAATTGTGACAAACAAATATTAGCTCATTGTTTGTCTAGTTCAAACTGATGATAAGTGACACTGTAAAAATGTTTACATTGCGAGAAAGAAAACTTACTTCAATAGATAATCTAAACGAGTCTAAAATCCTGTAAAAGAATCAAAGTGAACATTTGATTCAAATACTGAGAATGATTATTATGTCATCTACAATTCCAATTGAGGAGATGACTAGTCTTGTCTATAGGAGCAATTGAATCCACGGGTAGAGACATAGATGTATTCATTGGCAGAATGATACATTGGACTAGACCCAAAATGAATTAATTCTGAATCCATTTGTGAATTAATTCTCTTGTGACAGTCATGGTGTGATTTACCTAAATCTTGAGTTAGTCACTGACCATCACTACACCAAAACAGGCTTTTAGCGGCGCTTTTTTAGGCCTTTAGCGGCGCTTTTTAGTTCCGCTGAAAGTATTTGCGGCGCTTTGAGAAGCGCCGCCAAAAACGCCGCTAATGACAGCGTCGCTAACTTTAGCGGCGCTTTTCCCACAAACGCCGCTAAAGACCAGGACCTTTAGCGGCGCTTTTCCCACAAACGCCGCTATAGATCAGAACCTTTAGCGACACTTTTCCCACAAACGCCGCTATAGATCAGGACCTTTAGCGGCACTTTTACACAAACGCCGCTATAGATCAAGACCTTTAGCGGCGCTTTTTTTATAAACGCCGCTATAGATCATGACTTTTAGCGACGTTTTTTTCACAAACGCCGCTAAAAGTGCCATTCCGCTTCATTTTTATTAAATAAATTTTTGTAATAACAAATGGAAAGGTCAAATTTTATTTTGAATGTATTACTTTTCATTAACAATAAAAGTAAAAGAAATTATAGTAATAAATTTCAACATTCACCTATAATAAATAAATAAATTAACATAAACAATTAAATTTCCTAACAAAAAATAAATAAATTTCATTATATGGGAAAAGAACATATATTCCTTTCAGTATTATATAACAAAAATTAGTACTACTACAAATACGGTTATTATACATACGCTTCCGTTTTCTTGCGGCGTTGAATTGATTGAACTCTACGAGTATCTACTACTAACAGCTGACAAAATTTTGGCTACATATTTAATTTTTCAATGTTCTCCTTATTTCCAGTCTAATGGTAAAAACAACAGCACCTTAATTTCCGTAGTGGTGAAACAACAAAAGAAAACTTTACTTATCACTCCATGTTTGACCAAAGAAAAATACCACCATGGCTTCTTGCAAATCCTCAGTAGCATCTCCCTCTTTGAGTAACTACATAACAAATTTAGTATAAAAATTATGAAAAATCAACATTCTACTCATCAAGCTCCGGTCATATTGAAGGAAACGATCAAAAAAACAATTTGAATAATTTGCAATAAAGTACCGCTTAGCAAGCTCTTGTTTTTTCAAATCTAGAGGCTGCCCATCAAAAACATAGCTGAAAGAAAATACCGCAAGCATTAGCAAATAAAATGCCTTTGGGATGTGGTACCGTATAGACAGCATAAGGCAGAAAATATCTGTGTTAGGATTCTAATTTCCTCTGACACACGTAAGCAGTCAACTATGCATTAGTTTTTTCACAAATTCAAAACGAGAAAGATTTTCTGCCTTCCTCTGGCCATAGCCGTTGCCTCTTTTGTTCATCTACAATGGTCAATATTTTCTAACATATAACATCTTAAATAAAATAAGAACAGAGCAAAGAATTTTCTTTTCACAAAAAAGATAACTAGTTGTTAGCTTGGCTACACTAGATGAAGTTCAAATCACTAAAAATAAAACCACTCCTAATAGCTCACAATATCAATCTTATCATCATAAACTAATTGTTAGCTTGTCATCATCAACTAATCTTCCTTTTTTTTTTTACTAAAAAGAATCATTTGTAATTTTTGTATTTCATAAGAATTGCTCTAACCAGTCAAAGAAATCCCTACATATCAACTCATTAACATGATTCTAATTATTTTTGTGCTGGGGAGGGGCATTTTCTGATTTATATAATAGAGTTTTTAGATTTTATAAATAGGGTTAAAATAAAGAATATGAAGTAAATTGTGAAACTTTAAAAACTGAGGGGTCATAAAGCAAACTATATGGGGGATTTTAAATTCACTTAACAACATTAAGAAAAATAAGTCTGGTTTAAAGTAATGGAAAAAAATCATAAACTAATTTGATTTGGTAATGTCCTTGTCCTACTTCGAGTGCCCACTGCCCATAACTATGAGCTATTTAAGAATTTTCATGTTCATGTTGAGCTACAGTTATATAAGCTTTTAAACATTTCTCCATATCATTCCCTTTCGCAGTTAAGATTACAAGCACAAACTCTTAAGGCACGCATTAAATTAAAAAGCATATACTTATTTTCAAGTATCTAGATGTTAGGATAGAAAGTCACCAACCAAGCAACCACAATGAACAACTTATTTCATCATTACATCAAGTTTCATCCATGATAAACTTCTTCGCCGAAAATAAAAACATGAAAAAAACTTCTTACAGATCCAGTAGAAAAAGGGAAATGAGAACATTAAAAATCCCTGACTGAGATTTTATAAGAATTTAGATTATGAAAAATATATATTAAAAGTAAGCATAACCATGATATACTTTGAAGAAAACTTTTTCATCATAAACAGTCATGAAAGTATAATGCTTAAGAACTTTATGATGCAAAACTTTTTACAACCCCCAAGCAAAACAAGCACTAGATGCCCCAATTTCCTACTATTGCAAATTATTACTAGAATGTCTAATACTTCAAGAAGATGATTAGTTGAATTGATATATAACTGTAAACTAAACTAAAAGATTAGGGAGTTACCATGAGTAACATGATCTTTGGTTTGGCTAGATAGTAGTGATGATACCAAGACAGCAAATCTTCTTTCCTAACACACGGTAAGAGTTAAAAGATATACTAGTTATATGTTTTCAAGCATACATAATTAAACATCCATTAAATAGAAAGGAATCAGTAAATAAGAATCTAAAACAAATGTCTTTAGGATGCAAAGAATCTTCAACAACATTGCTTCAAGAATCAAGAATGACGAAATCATAGTTTTGGAAGCCAGACCCCAGTAGTGGAGCTTGAAGCAAGGGTCGAGGCTAATAAGGCAAAATCAATCTCCATCCACCCATCATATTCGCTGTCAATAATCAAATATATAGTAGACTAGCTGGTGCTGCAAAGTGGGAATATTGAGCTCAAAATATATAGGATGCCAATGCAAGCAGGCCAACCAGATAACTATAGGATCAAAAATGAAATTCAATGATTCAATTTTAAGTAAAAGGATTAAGGCAAATTTCAATGATTCAATAAATTAAATTGAACTCCATTTGTATAAACTACATCAGCTGCTATTTCAGATTTATTAACGATAACTTTCCTAAATCCAATACTTGAAACTTGATGTTGTTGTATTGTATGGTTCATCAAAAATAATATTACCAAGCTGCAAATTCAGTAACATATAGAAACCTATAAGGCATCATGACTTACCCGTATATATGTAACTGTCTGCAGCAAGTTGCCTTCATTGATGCTGCTAAAGGCTTCCAAGAGCTGCTTAACAATTGGGGCTGCTTCTGTAAGTTTCACTACAATTTCCTGAGAGTAAAGATTTTTTAGTCATACATTTATTCAAAGCTGAAACCTGAAAGCAAAAGGCTCTAACCCTGTTTTCCAGTCGAGTTTTTTGATCGGTGATTCTCTTGTTCGTCTTTTGGTTGCCGGTTGGAAAATGATTTGGTTGACCTCTTTTCTTCAGTTGCTTAGAAGATTCTTCAGACATGCTTTGGATGGAATGCAGTCGAAGTAGATGCTGCAAAAGTGAGGATATATAAATCACCTTCAAGTTTGTTTGGGAATTTTATGTCATCATAACTAGGGAAGAAGCAGAAATCCTCCTTAAATAATCAAGAAGAGGGTTTAGCCTTTAGCTGAATAAGGAACACACAAGGATACACCAAGAAGCTTTAGGACTACACTTTATCCTTTAGCTTGAGCTGCTAGGAATCACAAAATGTAAATATCTATATATAGAGAACACTGCTACACATAACATCTAAAACGACTATACTGTAGCAATATATTTATTTATTTATTCTTGCGCGAGAGAAGGAAAAGATTAAAAAAGCTTAAAGCTTGAGGACCTTTGACGGGAACCGCGGGACTGAAAATAATTTTTCCTGTTTACTGCCTGCCTACCTACAACCACCGTGAAGCGCGAGAGTTAATCCCAATAAATCAACCCAACATAAATGGTTCCATAATACTGAAAATTTTGTAGCTGAATTACATGCCAAAAATACTCGCCTTCACAAGCCATGAGGGCAACTTAACTGCTTGTGCTTTCCCGACTCTTCTTCTTCCTTGATGCAAAGCTGCTCGGTCCGATTTCTATTTGGGGGATTTCAGCTAAGAAAAACAAACTCTTATTTGGGGATTTAGGGCGACCGACAGAGATGAGAAGAAGAGGGAGTAATGAGCGGGTAACCAAAAATCATTTTTTGGGAGTGAGCGGGATTTTACCTTTTATTTCCTTCCACATTTGCGGCGTTTTAAGAAAAAAACGCCACTAAGAAATTTATCAAAACGACACTGTATTGAAAAATTACAATACATGTTTGCGGCGTTTTTTATCAAAACGCCGGCAATGTCTACCTTTTCTGGCGTTTTTCTTGAAAACGCCACTAAAAAATTTAAATTCTTCTATTGAAAAGTTGGGAAATTTTAATACATAGTAATGGCATTTTTTGTTGAAAACACCGCTAAAGCTCACATATTTTTTATATTCAATTATTGTATCTTTTATATAAATTTTACATAAAGAATTATTAAAATTTTAAGTAATATTTACAAGAATTAGATAATATTATAAATTTTAGTTTTTTATTTCATTTTTATTTTTGTATTTTTTTCTTATAATTTGGTCCTATCCAAATTAAATAATTACCTATATATCCATATCAAATATATCAAATGGTTTAAATTAAATATTTTTAAATATAAAAACATTAATTAATTGTATAAAATTGTATCATTTAACAAATCTCAAATAAACCTTAAACCCTAAATTAACCATTCAATATATATAAAGTCTATCTATTATATATCTCTTAAATAATATAAACTATACTCATAATTTCTATATATTAAATTTATTATTATCTCTTTTACAATTATATAATAACATATTTAATATAAATTAAAAAAACTAATTAATCTAAACCTTAAACCTTAATTCGACCCTTGAAACCCTAAATCCCTAACTCTTAACCCCTAACCCCTAACTCTTAATCCCTAAACCTTAAATCCTAACACTTAAACTATAATCCCTAAATTCATATATAATCCCTAAACCTTAAAATAGTAACTCCTAAACTTGCCTTAAATCTTAAATTAACCATATACCGTAAACCATATCAACCCTAAACTATAATAATAATTAATTAGTTATTTTAAAATTAATACTATCTTATCTTTTTCAATTATATATGAAATTATTTAATATATAAATTAAAAAAATATTTAAAAATAAATTAAAAAATAATTAATCTAAACCCAAAACCCTAACTTGACCCATGAACTCATAAACCCTAAATCCCTAACTCTTAACCCCTAAACCCCTAACCACTAACCCCTAAACCTTAAATCTCAACCCTTAAACCATAATCCCTAATCCATAATCCTTAAATCCATACTCCATAAACCTTAAAACAGTAACTCCTAAACCGGCCTTAAATCTTAAATTAATCATATACCTAAAAAACTTTAAAATTATTTTAAATGATGGTATTTTAATTGTTCCATGTGTTCTATTTTCAAATTATTTCTACGTGTTATTATTTTTTTCTGAATATTTTAAATATTCAATTAGAAATAAATTGAATTTTATTTAATTAATATAAATAAACCAAGTAAGATAAAATGTTTTTAGCGGCGCTTTTCCAAAAACGCCGCTAAAGCCCCTACCATTAGCGGCGCTTTTCCAAAAACGCCGCTAAAGACCCAGGCATTAGCGGCGCTTTTTGAAAAACGCCGCTAAAGCCACGAAATGTTAGAAAACGACACCGTTGGGCTAAGGTTTTTTGCGGCGTTTTTTTGAAAAACGCCGCTAATGCTCATTTTTAGCGGCATTTTTTTAAAAACGCCACTAATGCTCAATCTTTAGTGGCGATTTCCAGAAAGCGCCGCTAATGCTTAATTTTTACCGGCGTTTTTTGTCCAAACGCCGCTAAAAGTGCCACTAAAAGCCTGTTTTGGTGTAGTGCATGCGTATGTAACTCATGTGCTTTGGTATAAGTGGAGGCTTATGCTCTAAAGATGATTGAGCCGATAGTTGGCATGTTGGGTACATGACTTGTGTATGGCATGACTTTTCTAGCAACAGTGGAATTCATAGCTTACTTAAAGAGTTAATGATAAAAATACACAATGGTGACAATGAGATAAAATAATATTGTATTAAGTGAACGGATTTAACTTAAAGGAATCAAGGATATTATATGAGGGTAACACACATATAACGAGGTCATTGGACAAAGCAGTTGGATGAATCGCTTTCGTAAAGAGTATACAATAAGGAGTTTTCAATCATGGTACTTCTTATGGACTAACTCCATGATTAAGTAATTGCAAATTATTGGAACGATGCTTCTGGACATATTTGCAATTATTAGAGCCTAATTGTATTTTTTTATTGGTCTCTCCGCTAGCTGAACAAAAGCTCAATCGAACTGCATTTGAAGTAGAAGTAAATTCTATGACTTTGGGAATAATTTAATTGAGTCGATTTATTTAAAGTGGAATTAAATTGGACGGTTGTAAGAATTGTTCAACTAGAGAATTTGATTAAAGAATTTTCTTGAAAAATTAATTTGAAAAATCTAAGTGATTTTTGGGAAAATTAATTTTGATCAAGTAAATTAAATTAATAAAATTAATAAAATTAATATGATATTTTTGAAAATTAATTTTCAAGTTAGGCAATTAGCTCAATGGGTAATTAAACTTAAAAATTGGACTTGAGATTGTAAATTGGGCCCAGAAGCCCAAAACCTAGACCAAGACCTAAAAATTGGTCGAACCGGGCTAATGGTCCAACCGGTGGTTGGCTTGGACCGGTCGGGTCGTCACTGGCCTGACCCGAACCAATAGAAATCAACCCAGCTCGGGGTGTCGACGGCAGTGGGTCTTCAGTGGTTGAGTAGTGGAAGAACTACACTCTTACCAGAGCATTTGAGTTCAGGTTAAATATTCCAAAAATAATATTATTTTAATAAATTTAATATTAAATTTAATTTATTATTTATATTGTAGATACATATTGTATTAATTTAATAAGATTTGATATTATATTTAATCTAATATTTATTTCGATAAATATTATATTAATTTAATATTAAAGTGATTAAGTTTAATCATAGTTGAACTTTCTATACTCTCCCTAAATAAAGAGAGCCTTTGGTCTTTATTTTCAAACGCTTGAATTCAAGAGAAAGTTGTAGAAAGAAAATTTTTGATAGAAATTATTTCAAAAAAATTCTAGAGATATTTTTTATATTTACAACTTGGCCCAAAAATTTAGAGAAATTGCAAAATTACGCCACTAGTAATTTTTGTGAGAACTTTTCTAATTCGAAGCGAACCCACACTTGACAGAAGTGAGTTTGAGTATAACGGAGAAGACTACTTAGTTGCAGCGTTCAGCCTAGACGAATAGAAAAATTACAATTTTGATTAAGTGTTTATTACTTTATATATCACAACCAAGTTCTTATTTTGAGAAGTTTTTTTTAAAACTCAAGTTTTTCCCTAAATTTATTTTTCGTTACATTTTTCAAACCCGATTTTCCATAAAAGGAGCATCAGCTTTACTCCACTGAAATATCTACTCCCCGTCAGAGAGTCCTCTTGTGTTCATGGCTGTGCCGACCTTTGGATAAGAGGGAAGGTTAAAGATATTGGCTGTATGGAAATGGAGGAAAAAATTATGCCGATTATAGCGGGAAGCACCACAATTTTTTCTTATGATTATGCCCTCAAACTTCTATACGAAATTTATAAGGCAATATCTCCGGGCATCTAGAAAGTTTGAGCTCGTGCCCACATAACGAATGTAAACTAGCTCCCCGTTATACTACGTCAATGACCTCATAGTGGTCATTGACTGAGACATATGCAAGAATCCAGTGTCTTGCAAGAAACCACGAATTTTTGTATCTGGACTTTTTGACAAGTTATGTATAAACCACTCCAAAGCACGATCATCAGCCTATTTATATTGACAAAAAAGATTAATTCAAAATATTTTAAAAAATAAAAAAAACTTTAAATTTAATTTAATTGAATATAACGAAATTTAAAATTTCGTCTTACCATTATCACTTGGGTAGCAGAAATGTGCTTGTTGCCGAAATGAATCAGAAAGCTTGCCATTTGTGAAAATTTAATCAAAACGAATGATCTTCTAAATAACTGAATAAAACTATAATATTTTTAAACAAGCGTATCGGAAAATTTAGAAAAAAATTTGAGAAAATTGAGAGAATTGAAAGAGTTAAAAGTTGATATTTATAGGAAAAAATTTATCGTTAGGGCCCTTAAAAATTTTTACCGTTGCAAACGTTCAACAAACCGTTAAGGAAATGACTGTTGGAGGAAAGCGCGCCCAGTTAGACACGCTTTCACACACTCTCTCCAAAAACGATTTATTTCTCTAATTTAAAAAGAACGGCCTAAAAGGTCAATTAAAAAAAAGGCATATAAGTCTAATTTAGCCAACTAGTTTGTATAATTTTTCTTTTAAGCGAATTTAAATTTTTTTTTATGTTTTTTTACTTTTTTTAATTTTTCCCTTATATTTATTTTCCTCTCTTTTTCTCTATTTCTTTTTCGCTCTTCTACAAATTGGGGGTTAGAAAATTTAAAATCTTTTGATTTTTGAATTAGACGAATTAAGCTAACTTGGTATAGGGATTTTGGGCTTTGTGAGACAACAAGCAAAGTCTTGAAATAACCATTTAATAGTCTCCTCTAAATAACTATTTTAGGTACGTTCTGCATAATCACAAGACAAAAAAAAATGACAACCGAACAAAAGCAAAAACCTCAACAGTAAATTAGTAAAAATACAATAATAAACCAAAATAAATTAAAGATTAGAAAGTGAAAAAAAGGATGGAAATTTGATTTTCTTAAGTAATTTTAGAAAGTATTAGGGTTTTAAATTTAGGGCTTGGAGAGTGTAGTAAAAAATATTAAAAACCCAAAGGATTAAGGGGTGGTAGACTCCAACAAAAAAGGATGAAAAATTGTGACATTTTTTTTCAAATTTATACTTTAGGATGTTTTTTAGAGGAAAAAACTAATTAAGAATACGAAAAGAAGAGGTTAAGAGGAATCTACTATTAAAATTTGGAATGATTTTGGATTTGGAATGTGGTGATCAGTGGTTGCTAAAAGTTGGATTACTTTTATTGATGGCCTAATTTTGTAAATATAAGTAAGTTTATATCAACGGATTACTCATCTATTAGTATATGATGAATCTATACCAATACATCTTATTACTGTTGGTATAGGAGTATCTATAATGACGAATAAAATTTATTCATCAATATAGGTTTTGTAACACCCCTTACCCGTATTCAATATCGGAATAGGGTACGAGGCATTACCAAAACACATGCACTTGTAAACGTATTTAACCGAGTTATAAAATTTCATTTAAATTAAAACTTTCAAAATAATTAACATGCTTCTATAACTTTTCACAGTATATCCTTAAAATGTTATAATCATAATAATTAGGGCTTACGAGACCCGATACATACTCATGCAATTCAATGCTTCATTTCCATTTCCCTCAATTCGCAATTTCTCATGCTCACGATTTAGATCATATCACTAGCAATTTCCATTTAATTCACGTACAATTCAATGACATCAAGTTCAACACTAATACGTATTTACCATTTAACTCAATGTTTATTGATTATACCATTCAATAACACATTTATGAAATTCTCAATTTTGCAACGAAAATATCATTTTAGCTTGAATAACAACATCGTCCTGATATAAATACACTACCACTTATCCATTTACTTTAATTCTTTTGGGCCCATTTGTCACTTACCATCCTTAATCAAATTAGGGAACGGTTACGGAAAATTGAGTACTTCACTTTCACTTTGCCATAGTATAACTATGGTCTTACATATGATCACTTATCACTTGTCCCTGATCAGATAAGTGTAGCTAGGCTACCACTTATCACTTTGTCACTTGATCAGATAAGAGTAGCTAAGGCTACCACTTATCACTTTCTCACTTGATCAGATAAGTGTAGCTAAGGCTAACACTTATCACTTTGTCACTTGATCAGATAAGTATAGCACTTATCACTTTTTCACTTGATCAGATAAGTGTAGCTAAAGCTACCACTTATCACTTTGTCTCTTGATCAGATAAGTGTAACACTTATCACTTTTTCACTTGATCAGATAAGTGTAGCTAATGCTACCACTTATCACTTTCTCACTTGATCAGATAAGTGTAGCTAATGCTACCACTTATCACTTTATCACTTGATCAGAAGTACTCAAATCCGGCGTTCCGCTCAATTTGATCATTTATTCATATATCAGGCTTACCAACATGTGTTAATTCATAAACCATTCATGACATTATTTCATGCCACATCATATATTGAATATACCATACACACATACTATGAAACTTTATTTTCACACATAAGTTTAAACCATGACCAATAATGCACAAATATAAGTATAATTTATATTTCATCGTTTATCAATTAAAATCAAGCATATGACCAATTATACACAAATCATTCATATATTTCCCAATTTTCCTCCTCCTCCTCTCCATTCCACATCCTTAATGTGTATAACACACTTAAACAACATTAGCTATAATTTCACTATTCACTCACATGTATATTCAAAACTGTTTATCTGAGTCAGAGTCATTAAATTATTTTTATCCGGAGCTACAGAGCTCCAAATTAAGATCTGTTAATTTTTCCTGAAACTAGACTCACATATCTTCATATCATAAAATTTTCAGAATTTTTGGTTCAACCAAATAGTACAGTTTATTCTTTAAAGTTTCCCCTGTTTCACTGTCTGACAGTTCCGACCACTCTTCACTAAAAATTAATTATCTCATTTTAAAGAATTTGGATGATGTTTTCGTTTGTTTCTTATAAAAATAGACTCATTAAGGATTCTAACCATATAAATTATAACTCATAATAATTTTTTTACGATTTTTAATGATTTTCCAAAGTCAGAACAGGGGAACCCGAATTCATTCTGACCTTGTCTCAGAAAATCTATTATATCTCATGATTTACAATTCCATTGCTCACACCATTTCTTTTATAAGAAACTAGACTCAACAAGCTTTAGTTTCATATTTTATTCATCCTCTAACTCAATTTCTACAATTTTTGGTGATTTTTCAAAGTTACACTATTGCTGCTGTCCAAAACTGCTTTAGTGCAAAATGTTGATTTCCATTTTGCCCCAAATTTCACAGTTTATACAATTCGGTCCTTTCTCAATTAACCCCTCAATTAATTTAATTTTCTCAATTAATACTTTACCTAGACATTATAAGTTGTTATTCAACTATTGAAATCCAGAATTTCCACATATAACTCTATCTTCAAACTCTTTTACTATTAGGTCCCAAACATTCACTTTCTATTCAATTCTTTCAATAAAATCAGCATATGAACAATTTAAAGCTCTAATTTCATGATAAATCATCATATAATTTCAGCACATATTCATATCAACTTTCAACTTCTTTCATAAAATCAAAAACTAATGAATTTAACAAGTGGGCTTAGTTGTAAAAGTCATACAAATACAAAAATTTCAAGAAATAGTCAAGAATTGAACTTACTTGTAATAAAAATATGAAGAACCAGCTTGAAGAAGCCCTTCCATGGTGTTTTAGCTGATGGGAATTCAGAAAAATGAAGAGAAATCTAGATAATTCCTCTTTGGTCCTAACTTTATTAAGCAAATTTTGCAATATTCCAACTTTGCCCTTAATTCTTCTCACTTTCTTGCTGATTTCATGCCTTTGCCGTCCAGCCCAAATAGACCTTAGGTCTATTTGCCTTTTAAGCCCTCTTCCTTTTATTATTTAAGCTATTTAATCATTTCCCAAAATTTTGCATTTGTTACAATTTAGTTCTTTTTGCTCAATTAATTATTGGAACTTTAAAATTTCTTCACGAAACTTTAATACTAACTTTTTAACACTCCATAAATATTTATAAAAATATTTATGGCTTGGTTTAAAATCCCCGAGGTCTTGATACCTCATTTCGATTCTAATTATTTTAATATTTATTTCTAGTGCACTATTCACTATTTCAAAAATTTTCCTAACTTCACATTTAACTTATACTTACTAAATTAATAATATTTTCTACCCATTTGTTGAATTTAGTGATCTCGAATCACCGTTCCGACACCTCTGAAAATTCAGGCCATTACATTTTTTTTTCTCGTCGGATTTGTGGTCCCGAAACCACTGTTCCGACTAGGTCTAAAATCGGGCTATTACAGGTTTTATATATACTAAAAGTTTTATTAGTATCATCAGTAGAGGTCGTATTCTAAAATGGTTAAAATAAGACATAGGTCTCTAGACTTTTTGTAAATTTTAAATTTTGTCCTATCTAGTCCATCAGGATTTGAGCTTCCTAGGAAATAACTTTAGCCTTGAATTGAACAACATGACTCTTTGACATTCTCTAAATTCTCGAGGTTGTATATGTAACACCCCTTACTCGTATTCACTCCGGAATAGGGTATGAGGCATTACTAGAACACTTACACATGTAAACGTATTAAACCGAGTTACAAAATTTCATTCAAATTTAAACTCTTCAAATTTTTAACATGCTTTTATAATTCTTTACAACATATCCTCAAAATATTATATTCATAACAAATAGGGCCTACGAGACCCTATACTCACTCATGTAACTCAATGCTTCATTTCCATTTTATTCAATTCACAATCTTTCATGTTCACAATTCAAATCAGTTTCTTAATCCAATAAATATATTTCAATACCACAATAATTCTTTTAATTCAAATCATATCACTAGAAACTTCCATTTAATTCATGTACACTTAAATATCGTAAAGTTCAATACTAATATGTATTCACCATTTAACTCAACGTTTATCGATTATACTATTCATTAACACATTTATAAAATTCTTAGTATTACAATGACAACATCACTTAAGCTTAAATAACAACATCAAATCAACTCATCATCCCCTTTTTCGTCATTTTATTCTTCAAGTATGAACTTAGTACTTCATTTCATTTCCACACCTATTTCCTACGAATATCACACAAAACAATAACATATCATTCAACCATAGTCACAAGCTAGTACATTTAAACATAATTCTTTTTGGAATTAACCACATGATAAACCATTTCAAGTAAGTTTACATAATTTAAACATTACCACCCTTTCCATGATCACAAGCATATTCCCATCTAGGCACTTACCATTTCAATGCATAGCTTATAAATTTAACGTGGCATAATTCAGCCACCACTTGGCCAAAGCTTAAGCGTGTACACTACACATGTTAGCCAAATAAACATAGAGCGTAAGCATTATATGTATGGCCGAGTTCAACATTTATTCATGTATCAAACTTACTAACATGAGTTAATCCATAAACCATTCATGGCCTTACTTCATACCAAATCATATACCAAATATACCACACTCACATACTATGAAACTTTATTTTCCCATATGAGCTTAAACCATGATCAATAATACGCAAATGTAAGCATCATTTCTATTTTAACGTTTATCGATTATAATCGAGCATATAATCAATTATACACAAATCATTCATATATATAATTAATTTTCCTCCCCCTCCTCTCCATTCCACACCCTTTATGTATAAAACATGTTTAAATAGCATTGTATATAATTTCACTATTCACTTATATTTAAATTAAAAGCTATCTATTTGAGTCAGAGTCACTAAATCATTTTAATCTGAAGCTAAAGAGCTCCAAATTAAGATTCGTTAATTTTCCCCAAAACTAGACTCACATTTATTCTTACCATAAAATTTTAAGAATTTTTTTACTTGGCCAATTAGTATAATTTATTCTTTAAAGTCACCCCTATTTCACTAATCAACATCTCTGACCTCTCTTCCCTTAAAATAAGTTATCTCATTGTACAGAATTTGAATGATATTTAAGTTTGTTTCCATTGAAAATAGACTCATTAAGGATTCTAAGCATATAAATTATAACTTGTAATTATTTTTTTACAATTTTTAATGATTTTCCAAAATAAGAATAGGGAATTCTGAAATCAATCTGACCCTGCCTCACTAAGATTCAAATATCTCAAAATGTATAACTCTTTTACTTGTTCTGTTTATTTTATGTAAAAATAGACTCCTTAAGCTGTCATTTTATATCTCATTCACTCTCTAATTAAATTTCCACCATTTTTTCTGAATTTTCAAAGTCACACTATTGTTACTGTCCAAAACTATTTTGTTTCACATTTTACTTTTTCATAATTTCATTACTTCTTTTCATCTTACTCAATGGTCAATTAAATATCAAACCCAATATTCATCATGTAACCTATAGGTATTTTTCCAAATATAAATCCTAGATTAAATTATTGCTAGAATAAGCTAAATCAAGTTACCGGGACTCAAAAAACGTAAAGAACATTAAAAACGGGGCTTGGAATCACTTACTATGGAGCTTGGAAGCTTGAAAACCCTAGCAATGGCTTTCCGCCTTGTGAAATTCGGCCAAGGCTTGAAGATGATGATTTTTGGCCTATTTTGTCTTTTTAATACATTTTAATTACTAAATTACCAAAATACCCCTAACTTAAAAATTTCCTATTTCACTTATCTCATGTTCATTTTTGTCCACAATGTAACCAATGGTCTAATTACCATTTAAGGGCCTCCAATTTAAAATTTCATAATAATTGGACACTTTTAACATGTAGAACTCAACTTTTTCACTTTTTACAATTTAGTCCTTTTGGCTAAATTGAGTGCCCAAACGTCGAAATTTTTGAACGAAATTTTCATGAAATCATTTCGTGAAATTGTAGACCATAAAAATATAATAAGAAATAATTTTTTCCTCGTCGGATTTGTGGTCCCAAAACCACTGTTCCAACTAGGCCCAAAATCGGGCTGTTACAACTCTTCCGCCTGTTAGGGATTTTCTTCCCCGAAAATCTTACCAGATAGTAGATTAAGAATTTACTTCCACACAGTACATTTCAATTTCACACATGACTTTGGATTTTCATATCTCTTACAGATAATCACATAGGTTCATAAGAAAACCAGGACAGCGATATTTCAACATTTGAAGCTACACAAAATATTGAAAAATTATAACCCATATAGAATGATATCAATTTCGATGATATCCTAGAAAATGTGTAGAAAGATAAATGTCACTCATAAATACTGGAATCTAAAGTAACAGAGGCAATATAATCTTCACGTATATTCAACAGAACAATAACCAGTAGAAACAAAATATTAGCCTCACTCGGACTTTACTATCAATTTTCGTATTCACACAAGGGAATAATTACCAGAAAAAGGCTTGGCAATGTCGAACATAACCCAAACAGATCAATAATACTTTCATCTATTAATATGTTTAGCTAATGTTCTCATACGATAATAATTCTTTTTGAAACTAAACAGTCATATATACTTCTGAAGATAATTGTACACACAGAATGTCTAAAAGGAATCATAGTAATTACCCCATTATAGCTACTGTACTCAGTTATTAATACAATACAAACATTACTCAATTCTCTAATTCTGTCATCAAAATTTTCACATTATCTCTTTACTAACAAAAATCGATCCAGAAAAACTTCCGGTTAATTCTTTTTTTAAATAACATACTTGAATAAATCATTTAATCAGATTTAACTTCTTTTGTGACAGTAACTTTGCAGAATTTGAGTAGTTTTTAGAACTATCCAATATCTCTCTTTTTATATTGTCTTCATTTGCTAATTCATTCACTTTTCCGACCACATTATTAATCTTCCGTACACAAACTTCTGTAACACTACACTCGTAAGCTTATTCAACCAAAATCTTACAAATTTCATTGTAACATTTTACTGATATGGGGGGTGAGTGTAGTAGAGCCACAAATTTATCTTACACATAAATGCGCATAACACATACTATCACAAATAGCCAATTCATTACTAATTTCATATTCTCAAAGCATTTAATAAACATTTGCTTTTAATCACTTTTGTTCTTAAAACATAATTCATATTTCAACTCAAATCACTAATTCACAATCGAAATTTCTATATAGCATCATAATCCAAATATCATAACTCATGAGCTCATATAGTTATAACATTTATCAATAACAAAATGTTATACTCTTTGATCCATACCTTTACGAGTTTTAACTCATAATCAATACATTTTCACTCAAACATTTAAGTGTTTACTTCTATACTATCAGAATTAACACAGTTGAAAAACATATCTGTCTCTTCAAGATAATTTTCGTCATAAAACTATACTGATAAAGGGGTGATGGTGAGATCATAAAGCTTCTAACTTACTCTCATAAATACATACATATGACTTTGCTTTCATCATCAATGTAATACCATCATAATCACATAGTTCATTCCAAGCAAATTAACACATCTATTTATTATGAATATTTTCTGTCACCCACAATTTCACACAATGAATTTACTTACTCGAGCTAAATATTAATATCTAATTAAATTCCAATACTTAACTTCCATTTTACTTACCGATATTTATTCAATTAGAGAACGTCTTACAGAATTGAATACTTTATTTTCTCTATGCCATAGTATAACTATGGTCTTGCACATATTTACATATTAATGCCATAACCCAGCTATGGTCTTACATAGTAGCACATATCACACCGATGTCATATCCCGGATATGATCTTATACAGAAATCACATATCACATGTTGCCATGGTCCAACCATGGTCTTTTTTGTCAATTTATCATATATCACTGAGCGAAAGTACTCATTCATGCGTTCTACTCAATTTAATCTTCTATTATAATATTCATGATTCAATAATAAAGACATAAAACAAAATATCATATTACCTCTAATTTAACAATTAAACATAAGATTCTATCATATGAATGTACCGATTTCACTTATTCAAGCAAATGTACATAAACACACATTCTATCTATTTAACTAAATTCGTTTACCATATTCACTTAAACAAATATGTTGAGCACATAGCATCATATGATCACTAACATACTTGGATGAGCTTATCACAACATAAACTTTCATTTCGTTTTTTTTTTCAAGTTATGATCATCTCTTTTCATACATGAACACATACATATCACGAATTTCTATTCTTACCTTTCCAAATTCTAACATTACGTGAGCATATTTCATTTATCTCAATATCATTTTCAGCATTATCGAAAATAGCTCGGTTGAACACCATCTCTGTCTTAACAAAACAATTTCGTTAGAGCCCGGAGATATCACACCATCACGAGTAATAACATGGCATGTATAGCTAGACTCACATATGCTACGTTTGGTCCGAGAACCGACTAAACCGTAGCTCTGATACCACTAAATGTAACACCCCTTACTTGTATTCAATTTCGAAATAGGGTATGAGGAATTACTAGAACACTTACACATGTAAACGTATTAAACCGAGTTACAAAATTTCATTCAAATTTAAACTCTTCAAATTTTTAACATGCTTTTATAATTATTTACAACATATCCTCAAAATATTAAATTCATAACAAATAGGGCCTACGAGACCCGATCCTTACTCATGTAATTCAATGCTTCATTTCTATTTTATTCAATTCACAATCTTTCATGTTCACAATTCAAATCAATTTCTCAATCCAATATATATATTTCAATACCATAGTAATTCTTTTAATTCAAATCATATCACTAGAAACTTCCATTTAATTCATGTACACTTCAATATCGTTAAGTTCAACACTAATATGTATTCACCATTTAACTCAACGTTTATCATTATACCATTCATTAACACATTTATAAAATTCTTAGTATTACAATGAAAACATCACTTAAGCTTAAATAACAACATCAAATCAACTCATCATCCCCTTTTTCGTCATTTTATTCTTCAAGTATGAACTTAGTACTTCATTTCCTTTCCACACCCATTTCCTACTAATATCACACAAAACAATAACATATCATTCAACCATAGTCACAAGCTAGTACATTTAAACATAATTCTTTTTGGAATTAACCACATGATAAACCATTTCAAGTAAGTTTACATAATTTAAACATTACCACCCTTTCCATGATCACAAGCATATTCCCATCTAGGCACTTACCTTTTCAATGCATAACTTATAAATTTAACGTGGCATAATTCAGCCACCACTTGGCCAAAGCTTAAGCGTTTACACTACACTTGTTAGCCAAATAAACATATAGCGTAAGCATTATAAGTATGGCCGAGTTCAACATTTATTCATGTATCAAACTTACCAACATGAGTTAATCCATAAACCATTCATGGCCTTACTTCATACCAAATCATATACCAAATATAACACACTCACATACTATGAAACTTTATTTTCCCATATGAGCTTAAATCATGATCAGTAATACGCAAATGTAAGCATCATTTCTATTTTAACGTTTATCGATTATAATTAAGCATATAACCAATTATACACAAATCATTCATATATATAATTAATTTTCCTCCTCCTCCTCTCCATCCCACATCCTTTATGTATAAAACATGCTTAAATAGCATTATACATAATTTCACTATTCACTTATATTTAAATTCAAAGCTATCTATTTGAGTCAGAGTCACTAAATCATTTTAATCTAAAGCTAAAAAGCTCCAAATTAAGATCCGTTAATTTCCCCAAAACTAGACTCATATACCTTCTTACCATAAAATTTTAAGAATTTTTGCTTGGCCAATTAGTACAGTTTATTCTTTAAAGTCACCCTTGTTTCACTACTCAACATCTCTAACCTCTCTTCACTAAAAATGAATTATCTCATTATACAGAATTCGAATGATATTTCTGTTTGTTTCCTTTGAAAATATACTCATTAAGGATTCTAAGCATGTAAATTATAACTTGTAATTATTTTTGTACAATTTTTAATGATTTTTCAAAATCAGAATAGGGGATTCCAAAATCAATCCGACCCTGCCTCACTAAGATTCAAATATCTCAAAATGTATAACTATTTTGCTTGCTTTGTTTCTTTTATGTAAAAATAGACTCCTTAAGATTTCATTTCATATCTTATTCACTCTCTAATTCAATTTTCACCATTTTTGGTGATTTTTCAAATTCACACTATTGTTACTGTCGAAAACTATTTTGTTGCACATTTTAATTTTTCATAATTTCATTACTTCTTTTCATCTTATTCAAGGGTCGATTAAATATCGAACCCAATATTCATCACATAACGTTATTCAATTCACATTTATTTTCACTTATCCAATTTCCCCGATGAACACTTTGGAATATTAACCGTTACACGGTGGAATCAGCACTTAGCAACCACCTTATAATCAATGATACAGGGAATCAGAACATAGCAACCCCTTTCACAGTCAAGGACACGGTGGAATCAGCACTTAGCAACCATCTTATAATCAATGATACAGGGAATCAGCACATAGTAACCCCTTTCACAATCAAGGATACGGTGGAATCAGCACTTAGCAACCTCCTTATAATCAATGATACGGGTTCACATAGTAGCCTACACATAGTACTACACATGTAACCATCACTATCCGATACACGTAGTAGCTTGCACATAGCACTACACACGTGATCGAAGCTATCCGGTACGCATAGTAGCCTGCACATAGTACTACACATGCGACCTATCTTTCTGGTACACGTAGTAGCCTGCACATAGTACTACACACGTGACCATAACTTTCACTTTCACATAGTGGCCTATACACAGTCCATGCCACACATGTGATCATTTCTGTCACTTCATTTGTATCCCTGTTTATTTCGAAGGTTCAATTAGGAATTTCTCACTTTTCCTTTTCACTAATCAAAGTCAATTCTTTGTCTTTCTTGACTTATAATGACACATTTAACTTATTTAACACTCACATTCATCAAGACAATCCTTGAATCGAACTTTAGAAAAATTACGATTTTGCCCTTAAACTTTTGCATATTTACACTTTTTCTCCAAAGCTCAGAAATTAAACTTCACCTCATCTTCTTATGTTTTATGACATGCTGAACATTTTTCCCTTCTATGGCAACATCAAATTCCCACTCTAACACTTACTTATGAACATTAGTTATTTTTACTGATTATGTCGTTTTACTCGTTTTCACTTAAAATCGCTTAGCAAAAGTTGTTTAACATAATTTCAAGCTTCATATTCTACCATAAAACATCAAAATACACACATTTCACCTATGGTTATTTTTACAAATATAAACCCTAGATTAAATTATTGCTAGAATAAGCTAAATCAAGTTACTAGGACTCCAAAAACGTAAAGAACATTAAAAACGGGGCTTGAAATCACTTACTATGGAGCTTGGAAGCTTGAAAACCCTAGGAATGGCTTTCCCCCTTGTGAAATTCGGCCAAGGCTTGAATATGATGATTTTTGTCCTATTTTGTCTTTTTAATACATTTTAATTACCAAATTACCAAAATACCCCTAACTTAAAAATTTCCTATTTCACTTATCTCATGTCCATTTTTGTCCACAATGTAACCAATGGTCTAATCACCATTTAAGGACCTCCAATTTAAAATTTCATAACAATTGGACACTTCTAACATGTAGAACTCAACTTTTACACTTTTTACAATTTAGTCCTTTTGGCTAAATTGAGTGCCCAAACGTCGAAATTTTTGAACGAAATTTTCACGAAATCATTTCATGAAATTGTAGACCATAAAAATATAATAAAAAATAATTTTTTCCTCTTCAGATTTGTGGTCCCAAAACCACTGTTCCGACTAGGCCCAAAATCGGGCTGTTACAGTATACGTTTGTCATGCCATCTCCTAGTCTTTTCTTTGTACATCTTGACATTCTCGTACAAAAAAAATCTTAATTCCTCCAACTCCTCAAGTTGTAACATTCTTCTTTCACCGGCTTGCTTTAGATCCAATTTTAATTGTTTCAAGGCCTAGTGAGCTTTATTTTCCAACTCAAGCGACAAATGAAATGCCTTTCCAAAGACTAACCAACAATGAGTCATTCCTAACGATGTCTTGAAAGCTATTTGATAGGCCCATAGAGCATCATCAAGCCTTCGGGACCAATCTCTTCTGTTACGTTGTACCACCTTCTCAAGGATTCCCTTGATCTTACAGTTTGCAAGCTCAACTTTCCCATTCATTTGTGGATGATAGTTAGTTGATATTTTGTGTTTCACATCATACTTGTCAAGCAACCACTTAAGCTATTTATTTACAAAGTGAGATCATTCATTGCTAATTATAGCTCTAGGAGTCCCAAAACTTGTAAATACATACTTATGTAGAAATCACAGGACAACCTTAGTATCATTCGTTGGGTATGCCTCGACTTCCACCCACTTGGATACATAGTCAACAACTACTAGGATGCACCTGTTACCATAAAAAGAAGGAAACAGTCTTAGAAACTCAATACCCCAAACGTAAAATAATTCTACCTCTAAGATGTTTGTCAAGGGCATCTCGTTCCTTCTTGATATGTTTCCAGTCCTCTGGCATCAATTGCAATTCTTTACATATGCAAATGCATCTTTAAACACTGTAGGCCAGAAAAATTAGACTTGTAAGATCTTTGTTGCAATGGAGGAACTACCGAAGTGTCCCCCACTTGGAGATGAATGGAAGTGGCATAGGATCTCGTCAATCTCGCTTCCAGCTAATAACTTCCTAATTATATTATTTGCACACTATTTAAATAGAAATGCCTCCTCCCAGAAATAATACCTACTATCATGAAGACATTTCTTCCTTTGTTGGCATGTCATTCCGAGAGGCATTATTCCACATGCTAAATAATTTGCATAATCGGCAAACCAAGGAGTTTTATGGATTTGACTTACCTAAAATATATGTTCATCTAGAAAATTTTCATTAATAAGAACATGTGAGTGAGTTACCTCATTTTGTTCCAACCTCAACAAAAGGTCGACTACTTGATTTTAAACTCCCTTTTTGTCTTGGATCTTAAGGTCAAATTCTTGGAGTAAGAGTACCCACTGACTTAACCTCGGTTTAGCATCTTTCTTTGTGAGTAAGTATTTTATGGTTGCATAATCAATAAAGATTGTGACTTTTGTACCTATAAGATATGAATGGAACTTGTAAAAAGCAAAAACTATAGCGAAGAGTTCTTTTTCAGTTACCGTGTACTTAAGTTGGGCTCCTGTCAAACTTTTGATTACATAGTAAATCAGATGAAACACTTTGTTTCTTCTTTAACCCATCATAGCTCTCACAGAAAAATCACTAACGTCTCACATCAACTCAAAATGAGAGTTCCAGTCTAGTGTAATGATTATTAGGGCTGAGATTAACCAAATTTTCAATTCTTCAAAGGCTTTCAAGCATGCTTTGTTAAATTCAAAAGTGGTGTCTTTCTCTAATAAAGTACACAAAGGCTTAAAATTTTTTGAAAAATCTTTGATAAACCTTCGATAAAAACTGACATGGCCTAAGAAACATCTTACTCCTTTCATATTGCTGGAGGTGGTAACTTTTTAATTACATCCACCTTTGCTTTATCAATTTCGATCCCGTTTCTAGATATTTTTTGTCCTAAGACAATTCCCTCATTAACCATAAAATAACATTTCTCCCAGTTAAGGACAATATTTGTCTCCTCACGTCTCTTCAGTACCTTTGCCAAATTACTCAAACACACATCATATGAATTACCAAAAATAGAAAAATCACCTATGAATACCTCAACAAAATTTTTAACCATATCTGTAAATATTGCCATCATGCATTGTTGAAATGTTGCAGGTGCATTACATAAATCGAAAGGCATTCGGCTAAAATCAAATGTACCGTACGGGCAAATAAATTTTGTTTTGTGTTGGTTTTCAAGTGCTACAACTATTTGATTATATCCCGAACATCCATCTAAGAAACATTAATATTTGTTACCTGCCAACCGATCCAACATCTAGTCCATAAAAGGCAACAAAAAATTATCATTTCGAGTTGCATTATTTAATTTTCTATAGTCAATATAGATTCTCTTGCCCATAACTGTTCTCATAGGGATTAACTCATTATGTTCATTCTCCACAATCTTGATTCCAACTTTCTTTGGTATACACTATACCGGACTTACCCATGAACTATCTAAGATGGGGTAGATAATTCCCACATCTAACCATTTAATGACTTCTTTTCAAACTAACTCTTTCATAATAGGACTGAATCTCCTTTGCCCATCAATTCTAGCTCTTTTGCCCTCCTCTAAAATAATCTTGTACATACAATAGGAATGGCTTATTCCTCAATTATCAGCTATGGTCGAACTGATCGCCTTTTTAAATTTCTTTAAGACTTCGATCAGCTACTCCTCTTGGCGTTCTGTTAGTTCTATTGAAATAATCATAGGCAAAGTAGAACAGTTACCTAAATAAGTTTATTTCAAATAAGAGGGAAGTACCGTAAGTTCGAGTTTGGGTGATTCCTCGATTGACAACTTCGGTTGTGTGTATTCTTAAGCTTCCAACTCCGATGGTTCAAATTGTGCTAGTTGAACACAGTCCATCGGATTGGCTTCCATCAAATCCATATTTTCCTTGCCTTGTTCATGGCTCAGACCCTATGGTGTTTTCCAATGGGTCTTTTACATAATTGCTTTCCACTTTTGTAAAAACTAAGGCATCTAATTCCTCTATCATTGAACATTCCTCCACCGGATTAGGAAATTTCATGGCTTTAAGAACATTAAATGTTACCTGACCATCTTGAGCTCTCATTGTGAGTTCACATTTCTACATGTCTATTAGTGTTCTTCTTGTTGCTAGGAAAGGTATCCTCAGGATGATTGGTACTTCCTTATTTGCTTCAAAATCTAAGACAATAAAATCAATAGAAAAAATAAACTTATCTACATGTACCAGAACATCCTCGATCTTTCCTTCTAGGTATGTCAAATATCGATCCGCCAGTTGGAATGTCATAGTCACGGGTCTTCACCTATGCCCAACATCTTAAAAATTGAGTTTTGCATCAAGTTGATGCTCACTCCTAAATTGCATAAAGCTTTACCATAGTAAGATTCTCCAATATTATAGGGAATAGTAAAGCTTCCAGGGTCCTTCATTTTTGGAGGTAGCTTATTCTGTAGGAATGCACTACACTCCTTTGTTAGTGCTACAGTCTCGAACTCGCTAAGTCTTTTCTTCTTAGACAGAATGTCCTTCATGAACTTGACATAGTTAGAAATTTGTTCTAAGGCTTCTACCAATGGGATATTGATGTGAAACTGCTTTAGAACATCCAAAAACTTCTGGAATTGTACCTCCTGTTTTTGTTGCTTGAGTCTTTATGGATACAGAGGTGCTGGAACCTTAACTTGGATCGAACAACTTTTCTGAGGTATTGTATATGCATCTGAAGAAGGTGATAACTTATCAAAATTCACTAGTTGAGATTTTACCCCTTCAGACTTTGTCGAATCTGGCTCTTTTGGTGTAGGAATTTCAAATGTTGGTTGATCTTCCTTTTCCTTGGCAAGTTCATCTTCAACCTCAACTACGTTGGGTTTCAAAGTCTTTCCACTTTGTAAAGCAACTACTTTTTAATGTTCCATACCCAAATTCCTTGGGTTTTGTGTCACTTGGCAAGGCTCCTTGCGGTCCATTATGAAGCTTCGTTGTAACACCCCTAATCTATCTTCGCCGTCAGATTAGGGTTACTGACCATTACAGTACAAGTCGGAACATTTAACTTACAATATAAACAATCATGCAAATTAATTGATAACATTAAATAACTCAATTTAGGTATAGTAAAAATACACTCACGGGCCATAAATCGATCCTACGGGGCCCCAAAAATAGTTTGGAAACATTTAAGGGTCATTTTGAAACAAAACAGAAAAGTTTGAAAAAATTGGAACATAGGGGTCACATGGCGGTGTGACATAGCCCAGACCGTGTGAGAATTCAAAGTATGGACATACAGCCGTGTCCCAGCCCGTGTGTTCACTACCATATGTATACATTTCTTTCCTATTCTAACTACTACACAAAGTTACTAGGTCTATAAGAACATACTAACCATTGAAACATATAACATATCATGATAATGATCTCAATGTATAAACCATTCCTCACATTTTCAATTAACTCTCTTATCAATTTCAAATGCACATCTCACATATTCCATTTCATATTTCCATGACATAGTCCATTGTATATACTTACCTATTCAATTTAAAATTTAATCACCCGTTGAACCAATAGAATAGCATCGGATACTTGAGAATGCTCACACAAAGTGTGCTTGTACATGTAATTGTAACCATATTTGTAATGTTCACACGAGCTGTGAAATAGGCTTGCTCATACGAGCTGTGGGTCGAGATGTTAAGCTAAACGATGCTGCTCGTAGGAGCTGTAGAGAATCCGCAACAAATGCAGTACCTCATCCATCGATAAAACATCCAAGACCAACACCCGAAACCGTATAATCCCTAATAACATGTCATTTGTATCCTAAGTATTCACGAGGTTCAAACAAGACATACTCCTTGTCAATTCCTTAACTTCTTTCCATTACACCATTTCATATATAAATCCAAAAAGTTCACATGTAACCATCAATTATACTAACATTACGATTTACTCCAAAAATACTAATTAACAACTTATAATCAATTAAAGATATACAAAACATAACCTTACTCAATTATTCATCCAAAATACAAATTGACATGTTTAAACATTGAACGAACTTACCTTGACTAACACGGTTGTAAAAGTAAGGCCAATGACTAATACGACACCTTAGCTTTTCCTCGATTCAAGTTTGGTTGATTCGTTTCTTGATCTAAATAATAATAATTTCATTTAAATCATTCTAATAGTTTTAAAAAAAATTAGTTCAAGCTTATAACCGATTTTAATGAGAATTTACAAAATTACCTCTAATATTTTAACTTTTATGCAATTTAGTCCCTAAATCCAAAACTTGCAATTTCATCATTTTTAAAGAAAAACATTACGAATTTCCTAGGGGTTCATAACAACCCATAATTTATACCATTTCACATTATTATCATTGAATTTAACTATTTTCTCAAATAGACCATTAAACCTTAAAATAATAAAAAATCACTTAACAAAATATGGCTATTTAACAATCAAGCTTAATAATCTATCAATTAAATTCACAAACACTACAAACTCATTCATGGCAAGTCCCTATACTTTTAACAAATTTACAAATTGACCCCAAAGCTAGCTAGATTAGGCTAATATGAGCTCAAAAACATAAAAATAGCTAAAAACAAACATCAAACACATACCATGCATGAGATATTCAACTTGGCTGAATGTTCACCTTCAAAATTGGTGTTCTTTGCTCCAAAACTCGATGAAAGGAAAACAAAAAAGGAAGATAACACCATTTCATTTTTTTGTTTATGTTATTTTCTTATCTATTTACCACTTTACCCTTAGGTTTTTAACTTATAAAATAACAAAATCATACCCATAATTGTCCACTATTAATGTATATGACGTAATTACCATCTAAGTCCATTGATATACTTTTTCAAAGCTATTTAAATATTAAAATTTCTAAACTAAATTTAATACGAATCTAATCAAGGCTCATAAATATTAAATAAATGTTAAAATACTAACTCGCATATCAGAATCGGGGTTTCGAAACCACTATTTTTGACAACACTAAAAACGAGTTGTTACATCCATAGCTAACTGACCCATTTGGTTTTCCAAATTTTTCAGTGTTGCTGCTTGGCTTTGGATTAAGGTGTCATTCTTCGCCATGTACGCCTTCAATAAATTCTCCAAACTATTAGATGATTCAACTTGTGGTGGTTAATTCAAGAAAATTTTGGATGGTTAAACCATGAAGGATTATAGAATTTGGACTATGGTCATTGTCCGCTTCTATTATGGTTTTGATTTCCTACATAGTAAACAAACCCAGGATTTGATGGACAATTCTCAAACGAATGACCATCCTCACAATAAACATAGGAAACGTTGTCGAATTGACATGGTGGTTGAGTTGCAACACCATTAAAACAACCAGTAGTAAACTATTTCAACATTGAGGAGATAGAAGATACCTGAGTTGAGAGTGAAGTCATGCACTTTGACTACTCGTATTTTTGAAGCTGCTCGATTTGTCGACCACTAGTAGTTGTTATTGGCTAGTCTCTCGATGATTTCATAAGCCTGATTATAAAACTTAGAAAGGATAGCACCATCTACCACCATCCTAGTGTGTGCATTGAGACCATTATAAAACATCTTCAGCTGAATGCAATACGAAATCTTGTGGTGAGGGCATTTGTGTAGTACCTCTTTGAATCTTTCCCATGCCTTGTATAGGGATTCGTCATCCATTTGCTGAAAAGTGGTGACCTCATTCCGCAATTTAGCATTTTTACTAGGTGGGAAATACTTGCCAAATAGAAATTGAGCTTGGTGGTTGATCTGCAAAAATTTGGTGTAGCAAATTAAACTAGTTTTCATTATGTTTTAGTTAAGTTTCTTTAGTTTTACTTACGTTCAATAAAATGTGTAAATTGAGTCTTTTATTGACCCTAAGGGCCAAATGAGGTCTAAGAGAGAGCTAACGTACTTTGTGAGTGTGCAGGAGATCATCAGAAGGCATTTTAGGATGATATTGGACACTATGTCGCAACATGGGAGGACTGATGTAGCAACATAGTGAATAAAATAAAGAAAACCCAAGTCTGCCTTCGATGTTGCGACACAGATTGGCCTAAGGTTTTGGTCTGTAAAATCAAACTTTTAAGCTCGGGAACGTTAGCTAACCTAGGGTTAAGGACAATGACCACCTGAAGACTATAAATAGGCTTATTCGCCACTTGTTATGGACACATTTTTCATTAACCTAGTTTTTTTTAAGATTTAGCTTCATTTTTTTAGGGTTCTAGTTTTTGTTTATTTTTTTTGTTATTTTCTTTCAAGAGATTTAGATTGTGAAATCATTCAACTTTGTGGATTTGCGCTTAATACCAATACAATCAGGCTCTTTCATTTACTCTAGCTCATCGATTTAATTAGTATGCTTTCTCTTTACCTCAACTATATATTGTTTATGAACGCCATGAGGAACTAATCCTTCTATGGGGGATTAGCGAGTGGAGGTATGATCTATTAACTATTTTGTAGGGTTACTCAATGGATCAGCTGTTTGGGACAGGAACAACATGAAAGAAACCCTAGGCTTGACAACCCCGATAAGTCATCAAGGTGGGAATTAACACAAAATTGTTATTAACCATTTGTGAACACCTTAACCTCAAACTAGTCTAGACTGTGAGGTCGAAAGATAAGTAGTTCTTGCTGACTCATTATGTTAGTGAAAGATCGGAAGATCCAACTAAGGTAGCGGCTAGTTGATTGACGAGGAACTCAAAGTGACAATTGATGGAAATTACTAAAGGGAGCTAATCAGCCATAATCAGATTTGATTTATTCTTCCATTTTAATCTCTTGAATTTTATCTTTTTATGTTGTTTTATTTTTATTATAAAAAAAACCCCCAAAATTTTTTATTTTATATTATTCGTACTATAACTAAATTTAAAAGTATTAATTATATTCTTTAGTGTTTAGGTTAGAATTGATCTAGCACTCGCCTCCCTTGGGTATGATCCTTAGAGTACTTACCCACTCTACTGTAAACTTAAATTACAACTAGACTCGTATACTTGTGGATACCACCTTGTAATTCTATATTTTATTGTAGTATTCACACTTTGGATGTTAGTACATTCAGAGGCAGTCAGTGGTAATGAATTAAGCCATGTCCGTGCTCTATCACAAAACGAGTATGGAAAAAACTTCAACCTCAATGCATCTTCAGTTACATTGGTTATTTTGAAGGAATTGCTAACCTTCATGAACAATCAAAGGTGAAGGTGTGGATCTTTTGTGGGCAGTCCATTAAACTGGCTCACTTTTTGAAGCATCTGAAACATCACATGCTTCAATTTGAATTGTGGTGCCTCAATCTCTAGTATCCTAATTCCCGAATTTAGCTCATTAAAAAGTGGCACAACATACTGCCTTATAGCTTGATCCCTATCATCAGCAATAAGGAATAGAATACGAGTATTAATGGCTCCATTTTTCAATGTACATTTCTTTGGCTTGTCTCTGGGCTAGTCTTTCTCGTCTTCTTTGTCTAAATGTTCACTCAATTTCAGGGTCTACATGGAGTAAATCGATGATTTGATCTATGCTCATAAACACTTGAAAATAAAGTCACAAAAAATAAAAAATAATTACATAAAAATAATAAAACCAAATTGCAAGAAATAATTTCACAAATAATGATTAAATTAACAGTCCCCAGCAACGACGCCTAAAACTTGGTTCATGACGGAATGTGCAAGTGTACATAGTCATTATTAAGTAATAAGTAAGTAAAATAGTTATCGTATCCACAAGGACTATATTTAAATCGATAATTTTAATATTACTATTCATAAGTTGGTAAAGAAACACAATAATTTGGAGTGATATGTTAAATTAAATTAATTAACTAAATGCAAATTAACCTAAATGCAAATGAGTTGAAAAATGAAATGAATGGTTTAGCAACAATTTCACAAGTTTAACAATAATAACAAAAATAAGCTAGAATAATTACAACACTTGACTCAATTCACTCTTCATCATGTTTAACAATGTTTCGAAAAAGAATTCCATGGCAACTCGATTATTCATTAACTTGGATTCTAATATAAGTTCTTTTGAAATCTTATACTTAGAAAAAATAACATGTCTATTTTTATGTTCATATTTAACTAAGGATTCCTTAAAAATTATGTGACGTAACAGGGACGAATTAGGTTTGAAACAATTTAATCACAAAACCCTAAAGTTATGCAAGATAATAGAGCTTTCTCGAGTTATTACAAACCTTTAATTTAATTAGATTAGGATCTAAATTAAGCATGGAGATCCCTTGGATTTCTAAAAATAGCATAGAGATCCCTTGGATTTCTCCCTTGCTTGGTCGGCCATAAATTGTTGAGAGAGGGTGAGTGGATGCTTGATTCATGCTTGATTTTATGCATGAATCATGCAAAGGGTTCAATGGTTTTCAAAGGTTTAGTTGGGGTTGATTTCTAATATTTTTCACACGTGTAAGGATGTTCAATTCAAATATCCCAAAGCTAATTTGGGCTGATTTTCATGCCTTAGCTGATTTGGGCTCTTCTCCCCCTTGTTGGACAATTTAATAATGCAACTAGCTAGCAGACTAGCCCTTCTCAACAACCAAATTTCAACCGAGTTTAATCAATCTTTTCTAGGTCAACTTTGTTGTCTTTTTCGTCCACATGAAGTGGATTTTAGCTCATGTCCATGTGTGTTTTTATTGGCTCCTAGATTTATCAACTCAATGGTCCAACTACAACAAATTGAGCAAAAATTAACATGTAACATAAAATAGTAAAATTATGTAAAATTAATACTCAATTTCATAAAATTACACACTTTACTAAAATTATGCCCAATGTCTTAACATGAACTAAAATGACTCAATTAGTTGTCCATATACTCGAAATTTGCATAGATTGTAGGTAAAAAGGTGCTAAAAAACTATATAATTTAGATGTATAAAGCACCCACACTCCTAGTGTTGGAGAATGAATAGACACTTTCCACCACCACCACCTAGCCCAAAACCCATACCCTTTTGTGATTAAAGCCTTGAATGTGAATCTCCTTTTGTTAGAACTTCTTGAGAACATGCTCAAATATGCTAAGTTCCTTAGGGAAGTAATGTCTCGTCGGAGGAGAATAGGGAGAATAGTGCAAATTGTACTTAATGAAGAATGTAGCGCGGTAGTGTCTAGGAGAGTTCTCCCAAACTAAAAGATCCCGGTAGCTTGACCATCTCCATTGAGATGAGAGGAATGAGTTTTGGGAAGGCATTGTGTGAATTAGGAGCCAGTATCAACCTCATGCCATAGTCAATTTATAGGAGGTTAGGCTTTGGAGAGCTTAAGGAAATAGAATTCACCCTGTAAATAGCCAACTAATCTTTAGTATGCCTCAAGGGAATCCTTGAAGATATGTTATTGAGGGTTAGACAATTCATTTTTCCAGTTGACTTTATCGTGCTTGACTTCAAGGAGGATCTAGAAATTTTGATACTCTGAGGGAGACCTTTCTTAGCCGTATCTAGGGCCACCATAGACATAGGATCGGGAGAATTGACTATGGATATCGAGGGAGAAACTAAAGTTTTCAAATGTGTCAAGCCTGAGTCTACGTCAGAGGAGGAGTTACCATCACAAGAGTATAAGTACGAAGTCATTGAGACGAAAGATTATCATGCTAACGAATTTGTAAATTTCATGGAATCGTGTGATTTTTCAGGTGTTCGTGGACCATGCAAGAGAATCTAGAAAAGAATGAGGATAAGAAAGAAAATACGACTTTCAAGAGGCTCCTATCGCGTGCTGAACAAAAAACGTGTTCGAGTGTCGAGGATGTCGATGAAATACCATTTCGGTGGTGTTACTGACCGCCTAAAGTATGATTTTTAATTCATTGCTTGTGGCGAATGAACAAGGATTTGTAAATAATTAGATTTTTTTTAGCATGGACTCCCTTTGTTTCTACATTTAGATTAGAATTTTAATTTGTGTTAGTTTAATTTTAGACTTGATAGGTTGGATTTTTGAGGATTGAAAGGAAAATTGATGATTTTGTTGTGTTTTCAGGGGTTAGTTTAGTGAAAACGCGATCCCCAATGAGGGATATCACGACTTCCTGGGCAGTTTTGAAAGGGACCAAAAATCTTTAGGGTATTGTGGTATCGAACTCTTGATATCGCGATACCCTTGGAAATTGAAAAGTAATTTTTTTATTTTACCCAGTGGTATCGCGATACCCACCCTCGGATATCGCAACACCAAAGATAGACTTGAAGATCAAGGGGCCAAAATAGGGGATATAGCGATGCTTAAGTTGGGTCACGCGATGCCCGATTTCAAGTGTCACGACCCGCGTGTTTTGGATGCTTTTTCAGCCTCCAAACACCCTAAAACCCCCCAGTCTTCTCATTTTTCCCCAAATTTTTCATTCTAAATCCCTGAAAACTCTTTCTCCTCTTTATTTTTTCTTAATCTTCCTTTTCAAATCCTTTCAAACTTATTTCAAATATTTGGCCTCTTCGCTTTATTATTATTTTTGTTTACTTATATTGTTGCAAGTTTGAATCCTTCATTACTTGGGATCGATCGTGAAATGTTGCCTCAATCACGTTAACTAACAACGAAACAACTCAGTTTAATCTTCCTCGCTCTGAATAGTCTTTTTAATTACTTTTTATTATCATTCATTTTAATTCTCGAATATTACAGTTATTTAATTATTGGTTAGTTGAGTAGTTGAGATTATTTTAAATTTAATTGCTTGTTGTAAGAAAAGAATTTTCAAAATGCCACCAAGATCCCCTAAACGATTTCAAGGTCGAACCCACCCTATCCAGTCAACGAGATATAACGAGGAAAAATTTCTGTCCAAATAGGTGGAAAACTATTTTCAATCAATACAAGGTCGGTAGTTCATCTATGAACATGATTTTGACTTGCCACCTCAGATTGCGAAGAAATTTGGAATTTAGTTCGTCACCATTGGTGGGACCAATTAGCGGTTTTATTAACTGTGTCTATTTTATACCCTTAGTTCTAGAGTCTTATGCCAATTTAAAATTTGTAGAAGATGATCGGGTATACGTAAGGCGTGAGTGGATAGACATTTCCTTGGAAATTATTTTTGAACATTATGATGTCCCTTTTTATCAAAAGAACGATATTTAAAACATGGATATTTATCATTTTTCAAATATGGATATGGATTTTGTTTTGAAATTTTTAACCACAGATCTTACGGTATGGAAACGTGATGGAGGCATTGAATTTCCACTTTCTTTTAAACAAGCAATTATGTTCCCCATAGCTAAGATGTGGATGTGATTCATCTACACATGCATTAGCCCTTTACTCAATACTAACACAGTTATTGTTTTCGAGTTGTGCTTATTTTCTCCATTTTACAGTGCAAGCGTATTTTCATAGAGGATTATATTAATCATGAAATGAAGAAGTATGAGGTAGAAGCTAAAGTGGGAATCTATTTTCCTAACTTGATTACGAATTTATGACATAAAAAGAAGATGAATATTGTAACGAGTGGTTTGTGCAAGTGTACACAGTCATTATCAAGGAATAAGTAAGTATAAGGGTTATCGTCTCCATAGGGATTGTATATGTTAATCAATATTTTGAAAAATTAATATTAACAATTTGGTAAGAAAAACACAATAATTTTTCGTGTTGAAAAAATAAATGACTAGATGCAAAGTGATCCCTAATGCAAGTTAACCTAAATGTAAATGAAATGAATGGTTAAAAATAGATCAAATGGATTTAGCAGTACAATTCACAAGATTTTAACAATGGTAACATGCATAGGCTAGAATAATTACATTATTTAACTTAGTTCATCTTTATCATGCTTACAATGTTCCAGAATAATAATCCAAGGCAACTCGATCTTTCATGAGTTTGAAACCAAAATTATGTCCTTTTGGAATCTTTTAATATCTTTTAATTAGAAAAACATACATTTTATTGATCATATTTAACTAAGGGTTTCTTAGAATTCATGTGAAGTAATGGAGACGGGTTAGGTTTGAAACAATTTAATCAGATAAACCTAAAAAATATGCAAGACAATAGAGCTCTTTCGAGTTATTATGAACCTTCAATTTAGACGAGTTCAGATCTAAACTAAGCATGCAGTTTTCAATTATTGCGTCCTTTAGTCGTCCTCAAGTTAGGATCATTGAACTAATTCTAATGCATCGAATCACGTATGAATGAAATACATACTTGAGTTTAATTGAAAACATGAACAATTGAGGCACAGAACATCATAAACACAATTTAGATAAACATTATTAAGTTAATGTAATCATTCTAGTTAAATAAAATTAAGCTATCATTATTAATGAAAAAACAACAAAGCAATTTGCAAACATAATGAATAATCAAGGAAGAGCAAAAATAAAGAAAAAAAGCTCTTTGATAGTGTGATCACTAGTCTTGGAGGCTTCCTCCAATTCTCACAGTTGCTCCTCCACAAACTACTCCACAAAGTGGCTGACCAAGAGTAAGTTTTTTCTTTAGGAATTGCTTAGCTAAATAAGGAAATGGGATGGGTGGAAAAGAATGAAAGTTAGAGAGAAATTAGAGGATGCATGAATGTGTGTTTTAAAGTATGAAATGAAGAATGATTGAGGGATGATTGAATAGTGGAATGAGAGGGTCTATTTATACTAGAGGGATGGCTAGCAGGTTTGCTAAAAATAGCATTTTGAATCCCATGATATGCTCTCATGCTTTGTCAGCCATATATTGTTAAAGGGAGTGGTTGTTGGTTAATGCTTGAATCAAGCAAGGTGGTGGACTATTTCAAGGGTATTTCTTGAAAGCTAATTTCTTAATTTTTTGCAAGTGTGAGGACCTCCGAATAAATATCCCAAAAGTTAATTTTGAGCTGCCCAAATGTCGTTGCTGAATTGGGCTTCTTTCTCCCTTATTTGGATGGGTTGATGACCCAAATGCTTGCTAGACTTGTTAATCAATTACACCAACTTCAATTGGATCAAATTAATTTCTTCAAGACCCAATTTTCCTTGCCTTTGTTGTCCATATAGAGTGAAATTGGCTCATGTCCATGTAGCTTTAATAAATAAGCTATGCTTAAGTCTTCAGTCCAACTATAAAAAATAAATCAAGATTAGTATGTATCATAAGATAATGAAATTATGCATAAATTTAATGCAAAGTAACACAAAATTGTATTCTTTATTAAATCATGCACATTATCTTAATATGAACAAAATTCATCCAATTAATTATTAAATACTCGGAATTAATATTATTTTTAAGTAAAAAGGTGTCATAAACTACTAAAAAAACCTATACAATTTAGAGTTTACACACCCCCGAGTAATGCAAAGCAAAAATTTTGGTAAAGCAATCTTGCGATAAGTTTAAATAAAATCCATAAGTAGAATCAACTTTTGCACATAAACATACATCAACAAAGTCATGCTCACAAAACTCTTTTTGTTTATAGGTCATTCACATGCAAACATTATTTCATAATTTTATACTAACCAAGGGAAAATTCTAGCAAAGTCATAGAGTGCATGCTTTTCAAGGTCATACATAACATTCATCATTCAATAAAAGTTTCCTTATCAATTAGACAGAACAATCACAAGATTTAATTGATGTTCCTCATATGTTGAACTTAGGAATTCCTCTCCACTAATATAGGGATAAAAAGAAGTGAAATTTTAGGTTCAGTAATCTTAACCCTAACTTTTGTCTTAGATCCATTCTAGGTACATCCTTTCGAGGTACATCCTTCCTACTAATGGGTTTTACCACCCCCAAAATTAATTTGAAGCTTTATGTTCAACAATATTCCCCAATACTTGTATTTATTTTACTCTTTTTTCTTGAGATTTTAACAGAGATTTTAACAGAGATTTTTCTCTCTTTTTTTAAACATACATAGAACATATACATCTTTTTGAATTTTCCCTCGATCTTTGCTCACCAAGACAAGTATAGTTAAGATAGGTGCAAAAATAGGATAAAACTTAAAAAGATGGTAATATGGCTTATGATGTAGATGAATAACAAATAAATAGGCTTAAAGGCTCAAAGTAAGGTTTCAAGGGTTAAATTCATATTGTAGGCTTGAAAGACTCAAATGATCCAAAGAAAATGTTCCGATATCATGTTTAGATTCTTATGCCTCCTAGGATTTCGCCTCAAGAAAGTTACTAAGTAAATTCTAAGGACTTAAACCTTCATGCATATCTATTTCTAAGGAAACTAAATTTTAATGGTAAAAGAATACATAAAACCTAAGAACATACAACCAATTCATAACTCAAGATAACATCAAAAAAACTCAGAAAAAATTGAAAATCATACTTGCATTTGAGCTAACTTATGAACAAACTTTTTTTTTCTGAACATCATTTTATTTTAGCATACTTATGTGTAAACATCGAATCATACTTAAGAAAATTTTAAAATTCATGCACATATTACCTTACACCCTTTAAAAAGAAGCAATGTCCTCATTACAGAAACAAAATAATGAATGAAAACTGAACACCAGGTAGAGTTGCAAGAAAAGAGAGGTGAGTCATGAAGACTGCTTAAGTACCAAGTCTTTCTTAACAATCCAATCCTAGACATGTTCATTCACATTACCACACTACTTTGCTTTTTATTAGAGAAAGGTCATTGAGCTTAATTTATTCATATTTGCAATTTCCTACTTATGGTGTGAAAGTAAAATACTAACTAAAAATATAAAATGTTTAAAAATAAATACTAAAGAAAAATAAATAAAAGAAATTCCTCCCACTTTTTAATAATTTGTGTCATTCTCTTTTTTTTCGAGGTTGCTGCAGCGTGGGGAAGTGATGCTATGGCAAAGCGAATGGGCAATGAATGTTGGATATTTTTCTCCTCATCATTGTCTTGGGGCTCGAGCCCAAAACTAAATAAATTTTATTACCTGCACTAAAATAAAACTTGACAGAAATAAAATGATTAAAACTTAGGCCAACTTGACCCTCTTATTGAACATAAAATAAAAAATTGGAAATGAAAATGAAAATAAAAAATATTCTTTTGGGCTACTTAGAAAATTTTTTCTCAAAAATTTACATCAAATTAAATTCCCAGGAAAGGTTGGACGGGTCACAAATGGTCTCGCTTAAGTTCCAATCTCCTTAGACAGAATTAATTTGAAGTGCTAATTCAAGAAAAATAATGTCTAAACATGCCATTTAATCACATGAGAGAAAAAAATTGAAAATAAATTAACAAAAGAGAGAGTGAAGAGAAATCCCTTAATGTTATTGATGATTGTCACTGACAAAGGCGATGCCAAACAACCATTTATCATACCCATTGTGCCCATCAAGAAAGAAGAGATAATGTTGCCCAGCAATTATATTCAATATTTAATTAAAGAATAGTAACAAGAAATGGTCTTTCTGTTTTGCTTTGCTCAACTTTCTATATAATACAAATCTGCCTACATGTGATGATCCTTAATAAAATCAGCTCATTTTTCGTTATACCTTTTTTATTTGGTACAAATCCCACACACTGACTGTCATAGATGAGATTTATGATCCTTGGTTTTAACCATTAATACTCGAGTTTCCTAGATAAAAAATCGAGATTGAATCAAACTCTTATGTCCCTTGATAGATTCATTTTTAGTATTTGATGACCTTTTCAAAACCGTTAAGTTTAACTCGAGTGAACCGTTAAGTCTAACTCGAGTGACTCTTCTCTTGATGAGTTAGGTTGCTTGTACTCATATGATAATAGCTCTACTGACTCGAATTGAAATTTTAAACTTAATTCTTTCAAGTTAGCTTCCAAACATGTATCATCCCCATCTTGATGTAGAGATTCAGATGAAATACCTTCCAATGGATCATTATATTCTAATTTTGTAGGAACCAGCAAATCTTTCTCTGAGACAGCAGAACAATCTTTAACCTCATCATGAGATCTTAAGACCTTGACTACATTAAAGGTCACTTGCTCATCTTGAACTCGCATGGTGAGTTTACCTTTCTGTACGTCGATTATCATCCTACCTGTTGCAAAGAAAAGTCTTACTAGGATGATTGGTACTCCTTTATCTACTTCAAAATCTAAGATAATAAAGTCGGCAGGAAATATGAATTGATCAACACGTACCAAGACATCCTCGATCTTTCTTTCTAGGTATGCCAAGGATCAATCCGCTGGTTGGAATGTAACTGTAGTTAATTTAGCCTTACCAATACTTAATCATCTAAACACCGACGTAGGCATCAAGTTGATACTCGATTCCAGATCGCATAAAGCCTTACCATAATAGGATTCTCCAATATTGCAACGTATGGTGAAACTTCCTAGATCCTTCAACTTAGGAGGCAACTTGTTCTAAAAAATAGGCTATATTCTGTAGTTAGGGCTACAGTTTCAAAAATTCCTTCATAGCTTTCGCATAATTTGATATTTGTTCCAAAGCTTTCACTAGCGAAATATTGATACGTAGTTGTTTCAACACACCCAATATTCTCTTAAATTGAGTATCCTGTTGTTTACGTTACTGGAGTGTTCGAGGATATGATGGTTGTGGAACTTTGGCTTGGATTGGATAGCTCTTCCGAGGTAATACATCTGCTTCTAACGAAGAGGTTAGCTTATCAGAATTAACTAGTTTAAATTTTACCTCTTCAGAATTTGTAGAATTTGGCTTCTCTGGTGCAAGAATTTTAATTTTTGGTTGATTTTCTTCTTTCTTGGGAGGTTCATCTTTAACCTCAACCTCTTTGGGTTCAAAAGACCTTATGCTTCGCAAATTGACCACTTTGCAATTCTCCTTGCCCAATTTTCTTAGGTTCTCCGTGTCACTGGGCAAAGCTCTTTGTGGCCTTTTTCAAAGTTCATTGGCTAACTACCCCATCTGCTTTTCCAAATTTCTCAAAGTCGCATCATTCTTCGCCATGGATGCTTTTAATAAGTTTTCAAGATTATTAAAAGACTCGGCTGTTGGAAGATTTTTTATGTTGCTTGGTACATCACCTTGGGGTTTGCTTTTAAGCTCATTACCTAATTGTCCCACTTGATTTTCTAGATTCTCCAATGTTGTTGCTTGGCCTAGAATCAAGGCATCATTTTTAGCAATGGATGCCTTCAACAAATTCTCCAAATTTTTAACTTGCGGTGGTTTTTGAACTTGTTGATTGAAACCAAGAGGTTGATTTGCTTTATGCTACATGTAATTGTTGTTCAGTCCACCTCCTTGGTAGTGGATTGGCGATTGAGCTGCAACATGATTTAAATCATTAGTAATAAACTATTTCAACATTGAAGAGATAAACGATACCTAAGCTAAGAGTGAAGTAAGGGTGTCTACTTCATGCATTTCGACTACTCGTCTTCCTAAAGCTGCTTGATTTGTCGGCCATTGATAATTATTTTTGGCTATTCTCTTAATGATCTCGTAAGCCTTATTATAAGACTTCGACAGGAGAAAACCATTCGCAGAAGCATCTACCGCCAACCTTATGTGTGCATTGAGACCATTGTAAAATGTTTCCAACTGGATGCAATGTGAAATCCCGTGGGGAGGGCATTTACGTAGTAGCTCTTTGAATCTTTCTCATGCCTCATATAGGGACTCATCATCCATCTGCTAAAAAGTGGTGATCTTATTTCGCAACTTAGCATTTTTGTTAGGTGGGAAATATTTTACCAAAAATATTTCAACTAATTATTGCCAAGTAAAAATTGAATTTGATGGCAACGAATTAAACCATGCTCATACTCAATCTCGGAACAAGTATGGAAACAACTTCAACCTAAGTGTCTTCAGTTGCACCGACTATCTTGAAGGAATCACTCACCTCCATAAGCAATCGATGGTGAAGATTTGGATCTTCTGTGGGCATTCCACTAAATTTGCTTATTGTTTGAAGCATCTAAAACATCACAAGCGTTAATTTAAACTACGGTGCCTCGACCTCCGGTCTCCTAATTCCAAGATTTAGTTCATTAAAAAATGGCACGACATACTTTCTTATGGGTCGATCCCTATCATCAGCAATAATGATTGGATTTCAAGAATTAGCGGCTCAATTCCCTTGAACATCGTATTGATACTCAAGGTCAATTTCTGTGGCTTATCTCTGGGCTAATCTTTCTCGTCTTCTTTGTCTAAATACCCATTCGATTTTAGGCTCTATAGGGAGTAAATCAACGATTCGATCTATACTCATCAAGACCTTAAAAGAAAATAAAAAAATAAAGAAAAATAATTAAATAATTAATTTGTAAATTTAGAAATTAAAAGAATAAATAAAAACCAGATTACAAAGAATAATTTCACAAAAATGATTAAGGGTATAGTTCCCAGCAATAGCGCCAAAAACTTGTAGCGCGTGGTTTGTGCAAGTGTACACAATCGTTATCAAGTAATAAGTAAGTATAAGAGTTATCATCTCCACGGGGATTGTATATGTTAATCAATAATTTGTAAAATTAATATTAACAACTTGGTAAGAAAAACACAATAATTTTTAGTGTTGAAAAAAATAAATGACTACATGTAAAAGTGATCCCTAATACAAGTTAACCTAAATGAAAATGAAATGAATGGTTAAAAATGGACGACATGGATTTACCAGTAAAATTCACAAGATTTTAACAATGATAACATGTATAGGCTAGAATAATTACATTATTTAACTTAGTTCATTTTCATCATGCTTACAATGTTCCGGAATAATAATCCAAGGCAACTTGATCTTTCATGAGCTTGAAACCAAAATTATGTCCTTTTGGAATCTTTTACTTAGAAAAACATGCACTTTACTGATCATATTCATCTAAGGGTTTCTTAGAATTCATGTGAAGTAATAGGGACGAGTTAGGTTTGAAACAGTTTAATCACATAAACCTAAACACTATGCAAGATAATAGAGCTCTTTCGAGTTATTATGAACCTTCAATTTAGTCGGGTTACGATCTAAATTAAGCATGCACTTTTCAATTACTGTGTCCATTACTCGTCATCTGGTTAGGATCACTCAACTAATTCTAATGCATCAAATCACATATGAATGAAATACATACTTGAGTTTAATTGAAAACATGAACGATTGAGGCATAGAACATCATAAACACAACTTAAATTAACTTTATTAAATTAATGTAATCATTCTAGTTCAACAAAATTAAGCTATCATCATTAATGAATAAATAAAAAAGCAATTTGCAAACATAATGAATAATCAAGGAAGAGCAAAAAGGAAAAAATAACTCTTTGATAGTGTGATCATTAATCGTGCAGGCTTCCTACAATTCTCATAGTTGCTCCTCCACAAACTACTCCTCAAGGTGGTTGGCCAAGAGTAATTTTTTCTCTAGGAATTACTTAGCTAAATAGGGAAATGGGATGGGTGGAAAAGAATGAAAGTTTGAGAGAAATGAGAGAATGGATGAATGGTGTTAAAGGATGAAATGAAGAATTATCCAAGCTTCTCAAGCACTCTAAAATATGCCCAAATACTTAGCCACCAAAGCTACACTTAATTTATGATATTATCTAGCACACATAAACTTTTATGAGTTCCTACGCTCAAGGCCTAGTACTTCTAGGCCCAAATTCTGAGGCGTTACAAGTAACATCTTTCTTATTTCAAGTAGGGTATCCTAAGATTATCAAGCCTCCTGGGTCTATAAATACGACCCTTAATTCTGTGAAATTATTCACTGATTATTCTGCCATCAGTCTTGTTAGGTATGATTGTCCAAGTTCGCATTGCATGAATTTTGTATGTTTTGTTTTTTTAAAGTAAAATGTGTGTTTGCTGCAAACCAGTCAGGCCGTCTACTAGCAAGGATAAAGGCAAAGCTAAACTTGTTTAAGTTTCTCCATTTTTTGATAAGTGGTCTGGAATTATTTGAAGTATGTTAACTGTCATGTTGTTCAATTTATAATGATATGTTTTCTTTTAAGAATTATGTTTTCTAAGAAGGTAAGTTTTCTAAAAAGATATGTTTTAAAGCTATGAACCTTTGTTTTCAAATGTGGATTGGAAATATGATTTTTAAAGCATAGTTTTGTGCAAGCTCCTATACGAGCTACTATGCGAGCTAAAGTTTTAAAGAATGTTTTCAAAAATGATTTTACAAGTTGTGTATTAGCGAAGCTCTCTACGTGAGCTTAAGTGACAAGTTGTGTATTAGCGAAGTTCCTCACGTGAGCTTAAGTGACAAGTTGTGCATCAGCGAAGCTCCCCTCGTGAGCTTAAATGACAAGTTGTGTATTAGTGAAGCTCCCCATGCAAGCTTAAGTGACAAGCTGTGTATCAGCAAAGCTCCCCATGTGAGCTTAAGTGTTTGCGCTTCTCAATGATCCCAACTTTATGCGAGCTAGTGTGATATGTCTGAAAGTGCCTGTTCAAAGAAAATTTTTTTTTTTAAGTGCGAGTTGGCTTAACAATTTTAGGGCGAACCTAGACTCGATTTTTAAAGGTTTTTATACAAAAAAATAACCCTCGTGATTTTAAGGTGAGCCCTACCAAGTATGTTTTAAGAAAATGCTAATAAGTTTTTGAAACTGTTTTCCAAAGTTATGTTTCTTGACAAAATCTGCGAACTAGGTCTCACAACCTCACCTGCGGACCCATCACACAAAACATTTTCAAGACTAAAGTTTCTTTTTTCTATTTCTAAAACATATTCTAATTTTTTTGATTGTTCACTAAGTTCACAATGAACTCACCCAATCCTCTCTTACTTCTTCTCAAGTAAGTAGGTCACAGATAAGCATTGGGCAGGTCGATGATGTGGCGAGGTACACTCCTAAGTAGATTTTGGCGAACTTGGGTTAAAGGAAATAGGATTATTGTTATGGGTTTAGAATTAAATGTTATATTTCTAACTTTATGAATATGACAATATTATTTGAAGTTTAGACTATTTTGATACGTTTAAATTCTCAGTACATTGATTTGTGAACCATGTTTAAAGTACTTGTTATTTCATAAATAAAGTTGATGATGTTCATACATGAGAGTACTATGTTTTATTTACATACAAGATAGGTTTATGATTAAGGTTTATTGCATGTTGCGTGCCATATTTGCATGCATACCCCTGACTCTACGATCCTATAAACAAAAGTGGTCCCGTGTAAGTGATGCAAACCTTAATTTTACGCATACCCCTGTTATGATTATTTATCACATGCAAACCATTAGTAAGATATGCGAACCCATGATTATATGTGAACCCTATTGAAATATGGATGTTCTTTATTATTGCAAAGTCTATCTATTTGCCAAAGCATGATATATCTATGGATTTTTCATATTTAGCGAACTTGTCGCTTTGTATGTAATCTTATTATATCTTGTGTGCTTTGCGAACTTATGTTGATTATTGTTAAGTGAACTCTTGTGTTATGTGACTTCATGCAAAGTCTGATAAGTATGCAAGCATGTGCCTTAAACTAAACTGCAAACTTATATGTTTTCTTGTTATGTGAACTATGTTTTCGCTTGAAAAGTCTAAGTTGTGCTGCGAACACTTACATATGTTGTTATGAGGCATGTAAACGTGCTTATGTTTGTTTGTGAAGCTCGCATGTTTGCTTTCTATTTTCACTATTGTGTTTTAATTTAGTGCAACTTTTGTTAAGAGTTAAGTGGTGTGTTCGAAGTTAGGTTGGGAGTCAACTGAGAGTCACTTCGGTGGCTAATGTAGCTTGCCAAATTCAAGTCAAAACTTCTAAGTCAGGTTTGGGGTGCTACATACACATATTCTTCCTCTTCATGATAATTGTTGTGCTCAACTTGTGTAACAATTGTGGTTATTCTTTGTTGAACTTTTTCACTTAATTCAAGGGTATCATAATTCATATAAAAAATCTTTTACATATTATTAAATTCATTCATAACCTGAAAAAGCAACCAAGTGAAAATAATTTCAAATTTTGTGACATTTTATACAACATAAAGAAACTTGAATAAAAGCTTACCATAAAAAGTATCATACATTAGTTTTACACATAAAAAAAAGTAACATAGTCATATCACACTAATAACCCTAAGGACCTTATGATGAAGGTGGTTGATGTAATGGTTGGAAGGGAAATGAGGATGTTGCTAACAAGGATTAAAATGATGCATTTGGATTTTGTTCAAAATACTCATGTCGAGGCCACCAAACCCTAACATCTGGATCTAAGTTCAAAAACACCTCTCGTTTCACCGACATTTGGAACATTTTAATGGCAAAAAAGTACAGTTCATTTTTTTTGGAATTTCATCTCCCAAAGCACACAAAGAATCCATTGCATCTAAAATTGAGAGAGGGAAAATATTTTCATTCACCTACTTCCTTGGACTAGACATACTCTTAAACAACTTCTCAATCTAAGTAGTTAATGTCTTTCCTGATAATTTTCTACTTGAACTTGATTTTTTGCTACGATTAAAAGTTTCATAATAAGGGTTTGATGATGCCTTCCTAAGAGGAATACCCTCATTCTCATTAGTATGTTCATTTGAATCACCAAATCCTTCATTAGGTGTATCATCACCCATAGGAGCCCTACTTGGAAAAACACCAGACGAAGGTGCTCATGCATGCTCTCCAGTGGCTACAATGTTACCAAACATTTGCCACATTAATTCATTCAACCGTGGCTCAATTATTTTATCTTAAATCCTTCAACATCGGGATTTTCCTACATAATATGTAAAATATTAATTGTTATACTAAGAGTTTTATATTTATAAGTTATTAACTTCAATGAACTTTATGCATTAAAATATTGATAAAGTTAACACTAACTTCTATTTTTTCAGCCCACCATTCTTCAGTAGCATCGATGTCCTTTTAAATGATCACCATCCTAGACCAATAGATTCCTTAAGCAACTCTGCCCATTATTTCCTTTTTTTTAACGTATCTCACTTATTTTTTAATTGAGGCTTTTCATACTTTTTTGTGTTCTTGCTTGAAAAAGAGCAATAATATTTTCCCATCCTTTTAAGTTAAGATGAGTTGTCGATCTATTACTGGCACAGAATGATACAATGGATGCAAGAAACATGCCCAGTCCTTCAACAATTTACACGATGGAACAACATGAGAATACCTAATTACCTATCAGAAATGCTTGGCTCGATGCATACCCATCATGAAGTGGAAGAGTAAGGGAGCAAGGAAAGGGAAAATAAAGAGGATGAGGAAAGTGAAGGGGATGAAATGGATTTTGATGAGGAGGATGATGATTGACTAAAAATTTTATATTTGGGACTGTAATTAACTTAGATAGTTTTTAGTTTATCATTTTAGGAGTAGGATTAACAATAAATCTTTATATATTTGTTTTTTTTTCAGTGTAAGAACCCCACATGATTGAAGCACAACAATTTTGACCTCATAACAAACAAGGAATGAAACACCTACCATTAGACTATTACAATGTCACGAGCAATTGGGTAACTTCTTTCCTTATCTATTCAGGGTTGCACATTAGGGACAATGTGCTATCTAAAGTGTAAGGGGTAACATAGGAAATTTATTTTTGATTTTCATGATTTTCTTTTAATTTTTATTGTCAATTGTGTGCTTGAGGTTGTAGAAATACAAGTGATTGGTTAGGAGCTTATATATAGGTTGATTGTGTTTACTATAAATTTGGCATGATAATGAATGATTTTAAGTTTTTTATCATTAGACTACTAAGTTCTATATATTACACTATAAATAAGTTTTGAGTAATTGAATAAACCAAATGATATATAAAATACAGGGAAACGAGCATGCTCGTATGTATGATAAATAGTTGAAATTGTGATTGATTGATTGCTTAAATTTATGAATATTGAGATGCCTATGTAATTGACTATGTAATTATTCTATGAGCATGCCCTTTTGGTGAAGCCTTCGTTGCATGAACAAGTCAGAAGAAAAATGAAGTGATGTGGTTCTATCCGCCCAACGATGTTTATGGTGGAACCGTAAGGAAAATAGTTCACATGGGAATAATAAAAGATAATGCTTTAGGAAGCTAGGAACCTTGGAAGGCAATATACGCCAAGTTTTTCTGACTAACGATTCTAACTGCACTCCAACAAACAATCAGGAACAAGCCATGTATCGAGTTCAAAATCATCAAAAAGAAGCCTTTGTGGTTGTTTTGTATTACATGTAATCCTTTATGGCAAAATCATCAAAAAGAAGCCTTTGTTGTTGATTATGTTGAAAGCGGCTTTGTGGCAAAGTCAACTGTATGTATATGGACTCCTTTCTGGCTATCTAATGATATGTGGACGCATATATGGCTATTTATGACAAAGGAAGTATTCGCCTCCATGTAGTAATCTGAGTAAAGGCCTATGTAACCACCATCCGGTAACAACGCCAACTGGGTGGACTCTGAAAAAGCTAACTTGAACCTCACAGTGAAGTTCTTACGACTGGCAAGTCAAAGATGTGTATCTACAAAGAAAGCCTTAAATGTGAATTCAGGTAAAAAAGGGGATTCCTCACTAAGTTCTATCGAACTTACCCTTGTGTGTTTTATGTTTCAGGCATGAAGGATGCCGTGAGGGATGACGCCAGGGTTGCACCGAGGAAAGGACGAAGTAGGGCACTTATGCATACAGATTAGAATCGTGCGGTTCTGATCAAGCTATAAGATTTACGAAATTAAATTAAGTTATTGTACGAACCCCCGTTGTATGTATAGAATGAATTAACCACGTAAAAGTAATGGTTGTCTTAGCCCCGACAATTTGAAAAGAGTTAGGTCGATTGGTTATATATATGTATGTATTTCTTTGTAAGAGTCCACCAATTGTAAGGGCGTGATATGCGCTTGTAAGTCATGAAATGCTTAGTTATGAGTCAACTAGTTTTAATATAAGAAGAGGCATTATTCAATAATAAATGTGTTAGTAAGTGTCAAATGGTACAAGTCTGAGTTTGAGTAGTAACACTCGAGATTTGGATCTGGTCAATCGGGTCGAGTCGAGGGCATTACATGATCAAAATAGCATAACAGCAAACCAAAGCAACAAACAATAAAAACCAACAAAATTAGAATAAAATCAGTAGAGAAAAACAAGATCAAAATATAAAAAAAATCATAAACACAACAACAAAATTATCTAAATCATGAATATTATGTAAACAACACCTAAATACATGAAAAACTAACATTTAATGCTTAAATCAAGGGGCAGCCGCAATAATTAATTGAGCAATAGAACAAGGGAAAACCTTCAATAATATGCTAAAGTTTCTCAAACATGAAAATGAATAAGGTTGGGTAGACAATTATTTCAACTTTTAAGGATAAAAAAGGAAAATCATAGATAAAAGTATGAGCATTATTGTCAAACCAAAAACCTTACTTTTTCACTACCCTTTACTAGAGGTTCAAGCTTTAGTCCACAGACTAATCCTTAAGTGAGATTTGAATCGTCCAATTGCACTGCACCAGTGCATCCAAACAGCATTTCAATATGTTTGAAGTGAAAAAGTTACTCCAATCGTGCTTCACTGCAGTTAAACACTGAACGAAAGGAAACCTTAGTTGTTGTTCCATATATACTTTCAAAAAAAAGATATAAGGAAAAAGACTTCTATCTGATCTGTCATGGAAAAAATTGTTGATGTGATATATAATTATCGAATTGGCCGCTCACGATAAAATATAACCAATCTATTAAGGGATAAAATATTCTTTTATTGTTAAATTACGTGTTTAAAATGATTGATATCAACATTAATTCCCAAGCCTACTTTATATACATAATAAACCCTATATAATTCTCATAATTAATTTTCATAATTAATTAAAAATATTTAAATACATTAGTAATATTATTACAAGTTCAAAACTTAAATAACTAACTATTATTTATTAAAATTTATTTTTTTTAAGAAGTAATTATATGTAATAAATTGAATTATAAAAAAAATCGAAAGGGGGGGAGTTACAACTAGTTAAAGGGGAAACAAAAAACAATGAAGCTATGTTTGGCAATGGCAAATCCATCGGTGTTTTGTAATTAACGCAAGTTACGTAGCCAAGAGGAATATTAGGTAGGGGGGACCAAGCAATTATCTCGACGTTGAAAACGTAAGCCTACCCTTATTCAATTATTACCTTGACGTTATTGACTTCATCTCCAATTTCCTTAAGAACCATAGTAAACATTTACCAGAACACTTCATCGTCAATGGCATTAGCCAATTAATAATTTACCATTGTGGGGGTTAAAAGAATGTTATAACCAAATCCACGGATGAACTCCATGACAGTGTAATTAAATTATCCTTAGAAAGAAAACCAGATAATAAAATAAATTTATTATTGGGTACTATATAGTTAGTCACCCGACTCTTATAAATTTTTATTTTGGGCATAAAAATTTAAAAGAAAATTTAAAATTTAGGTACTACCATTAACAATAGTTTTCATTTTGGTCACTCGTTAGTCTGGGGCTACGCAAGGTCATTTTACTCTCATTTTAGTCCCTCAATTTTAATAAATTTTCGTTTTAGTCACTCATTTCTGTTTTTTTTTAGAGTTTCTTTTATGTACTTTTAAAAAAGAAAAAAATAAACCCAGAATTTTATAGGGAATTGAGTTTTTCCGCTACAGAAATGAAAGGCAAGTTTTTTTTTTCTCTAACTCAACTCATTGTAAAAATTCGGGTTTTCTCTTATAAGAATCTAAGTTTTCACTTTTTATTAGAAAAGAACTAAAATTAATTCTGGAAAAAAGGAAATTAAAAAGATAAAATGAATTTTCTTTTTTAACTGTGGGTGACTAAAATAAAAATGATTGTTAACAGTAGTGTCAAAATTCAAATTTTTTATTTAATTACAATGTTCAAAATAAAAACTTATGAAAATTAGGAGACAAAAAATACAGTTTACCCTTTATTATTCACAAGTCCAACTTAATACATAAAGGTCAGAAAGAAAGAAAAAAAGAACAAAAAAACAGTGAGCTGGATTGCGCACGACATCACACCGAAAACTACATGAACAAACCGAAAGAGTCCCATCTCCAAGTAGTTGTCTTCACCTGTTTTATTCCCTTAACCCCGACACTATAAATAAATTAAATCTCAACAACAAAAATAAGGAAACAAAGAAAAGAACAAAAAAAACCCTTTCCATTTTAGTTGTTGACAAGGGCACATTGCTTCCGGATCTGGCCTTCGGATCCAGTCTTAACATTAACCCGACCCATTTTCTCCATGGCTTTGGCAAACTCATCAAAGAAGAACTGTGGGGGACTGGTAAGGAGCTGGTTGATGAAAGCCAAGCTGGTTGAATCAGTGGTTAAAGCAGCATCGGATTGGAAAAGACCCCTTCTTTTGAGCAAGAGTGAGTAGTAGCTAAGATCGAAGGTTTTCCGACTCCCAGGGTCCATCTCAAGTATTGTGGTGTTATCGCTCGCGGTTTTACACTTGTTGGCCTTGAGGTTTTCAGCGTACTCGCTGTCCATGGTTGGGTCGATTCCGCCGGGGCCGGTGGAATTGTACAGTCGGCGCGAAACAGCCGGGCAATGGGATATGCCGATGGTGTGACCACCTGAAAAACAATGATGTCATTACATGTTATGGATGAACGGAACGAGTAGGTTAAGTGTAAATTATACCAGATAGGAGAACTAAGTCGGTCAAGTTAAGTCCTTGGTTACTGAAAAGAGTAAGGAGAGTAGTGAAGTTGTGGAAAGGGCTTGGAATGTTGGTATTTGCTTCGGTGATATTGGATATCACACCGTCTCTTCTTCCTGTTGGAACATTCCAAAATGGACCTCCCTGTGATAAGCAGTGACCATTTTCAGTGCTTGGGATGGTTATGTTTTATGTGGGAAATGGAAAGCATGCAGGTGATTTTTTGTACTTACAGTGGTGACCACAGAGTCTCTGGCAACCAAAGTGAGGATATCGGCACAAGAGACAACGCCAGGGCATTCGGCTTCGAGGAGGCTCTTCACTCTTTCAATGAAATCAAAGCCCCTCAGTGTTAGATTTGGGACTGCATTCTTCTCTGCTTGGCCAGATGTGTTGTTTAGAAGCACTGATGCATCACAGCCCTGCCCGCAGAAAATAAAAATAGTATCATTTTCAATCCTTGTTTCTATGCCACACCATGGTAGTTAAAGCCGAATCAAAGGTCGAATATAAATATAAAAGAGAAAAAGGCAGAAGTTTACCCTGACAATGCAATCATGGAAGTGCATTCTTAAGAAAGAAGCCGCGAGGGATGGGGCATTAGGGATGTGCTGTTTAACATAGTCCAGCACAATCTGCTCGGCTTTAGGACAGCTGCTGGCATAAAAGTTCATCTGCAGTTGAGCCTGTGCGGACCCAATCAATGCTAAAACACCAAACACAACAACTAAAACAATCCTCGCAGAGCTTGTTCCTGCCATCTTCGACAGACTTTGAACTAGCTCCTGTTTCAGATCTCTTTTAAGACAGCAATGTTTGATGTTGTTGTGATTTGGAAAACAAGGGAATGTTTTATAGGCACTGATTTTCAACTACTAGAAGATTAAAACTATACAATTTCAAATAAGATAATCAAGCTTGTGCTGTCCACGTTACCTATCTTTAGATAACACTAAACCTTGATCTGTTTAAAGGTTAATTCATGAATTTGATAACGACACACTAAAAACCAAGTCAGATAAGAACAAAATAACAGAGCTGAATGAAATCAATTGATTGAATTGGTTGAACTGCTCGATGGCTATCATATGTTATATACATTTGTATACATCTACTTTTCGATTCAATAATTTGATGCCACTGTAATTTTTTTTTATAGCCGACAATGAGGCGAGTTTAATACCATAATTTGTGTATTATTTATGCTTTTTTTTTCAGTTTTTTTTTAATTGTGTAAATGTAAAACTTGAATCAGTAAAGTTGATCAAATGTTTGCAATTTGTTATATGAATGTAATCATTTTCATTTATAGGCAAACATAAAGTAAATTACACTAACTCACTAAACTGTTATTAAATTTATGTTTTGGTTACTTAACTTCAAAAAGTTATAAAATGGTCATTAAATTATTCGAAAATTTTTATTTAAGCCATTGGGCTGTTAAGGTTTTTTTTTAAAGTCTGGCTAGCGAGTTCTAAGTGATTATTTGACTATCGGTATGATGAACTGATACCCATTGACGAGTAGAAGAACATATTTTAAACCCAAATCTATCTAACGATCAATGTTAAAGATTAGAAAAGAAAACTGTTTGGATTTTATTTACAGTTTCATAAAGTTCAAAATTATTTCTTGAAAAAAATTGAATTGTAGAAAAGAAAAGGGAAGGAAAACTTTCAATTAATGCGAACAAGAAGGTTAAACAACAACGATTTTAACATTCCAAAGATTTAAATAAAAATTTTCGAATAATTCAATAAATATTTTATAACTTTTAAAATTAAATAGTCAAAACGTAAATTTATTAATAATTTAGTTAGCTTGTATATTACTGCAAATATAATAATGATTTATTTTGATTTTGTATTGGCGAAAATTAAGGATCGCTGTAATAATTGATATTTTTTTTATTCTTTTGTATTTGCTTTGGTGATTATAGCTTTCTGGTAATTTGTAAATAATAGTTTGTAATTTGACATGCGTTTCATATTATTTTATGCATTTAGTTTTTAATTAGTTTTTAGATAATGTATTTTTATTGTTACCTATAGTGAACTCTAATATTAATTTAAAAAAATAAAAAAAATTAGGTAAAATAGCATGAAACAATTATAATAATAGTTCATAATAAATATGAAAAATATTTACACTAAATTAATAAAACACACATAATAATAGTGATTAAAAATAATTGATGAAATTTGACTTTCTTTTCAAAACAAACCCACAAAATATTTTTCATTTACACCAAACAAATAAGAGATATAGATAAAAAAAATGATTTTAAAAGCGTTTTACATAGTATAAACAACTTATGGAATTTTTTAAAAAAAATCATAATATTATATTACCTTATCATCAATTAAAATAATCTTTGGTCACTCACTGATGTCATTGTTATTCGAATATGATTCGGTATTACCTCTTTGAAGAATCATTATTTTAATGCTCCATTATTTTTTATATAACTCTAAATTAATATTAATGCTCTATTAGATGTTACTTGATTAAATAATGCCTAATTGCATGTTATTTATTAAAATTAGATTGGATTTAATTTACTTTTGATTAAATAATACTGTTTTGTATTAATAACAGAAGTTTCTCCATAAATAATAATACAAGTGGCTTAGCAAAATAAATAAATAAAAAACATGCATCAACATCGTAAGAAGCAGAAGAAATAAACTGATCCAATTCACAAGTCTAAGCAACTTCGAGCAACCTACCAATATCGCAGTGTTGACCATTCTACAACTCAATATCATTGTTTCCATCAAAGGATGCCCTCTAACCCATTTCCTATATTGCAGAATCACCTCAATCCACTCGGTCCTAACATGCATTTGTGATAGAATTGACACCTTTTTCATGGTATTTCTTTTTCAATTTCTATTCAAGTTTTGTGATAAATAATCCAAATGAAAATAAATCGTTATTTATATAATTTAATTTTGAACAACAATAATAGAAATCAACTAATAAATAATCATCGTTACAACCAGTTTTATATTTACACTAATACCACAACAAATGCAAAAACAATTATTACATCTAGCCTTAATTTTCCTTAACCCAAAATCAAATTAAATTATAATTACCTATAAATGAAATATTAAATTGTAAACATTTTATGAACTTTACTAATCCAAGTTTTCGTTTACGCAATTAAGATGATAAAAATTTGTGAAAAAATACATAAATTATGCTATTAAACTTGACTCATTATCGATTATAAAAAGGTGAGTGATTGAATCGAAAAATAAATATATACAAGTGTATATAATATATGGTAGCCATCGAGCAGTTGTTTTGTTCTTATCTTACTTAGTTTTCAGTATGTCGGGCTTAACTGCCACCCTTCTACTATTACAATAAGATCACTACACCAAAACAGGCTTTTAGCAGCGTTTTTTTAGGCTTTTTTAAAAATGCCGCTGTTGACAACGTTACTAACGTTTGCAGCGTTTTTAAAAATAAACGCCGCTAAAAGTCATGACCTTTAGCGGCGCTTATCCCATAAACGCCGCTATAGATCATGATCTTTAGCGGCGCTTCTCTCACAAACGCCGCTAAAGAACAAGACCGTTAGCGGCGCTTCTACTACAAACGCCGGTAAAGATCATGACCTTTAGCGGCGCTTCAACAACAAACGCCGCTAAAAATCATAACCTTTAGCAGCGCTTCTACTATAAACGCCGCACCTTTAGGGCGCTTTTATCACAAACGCCGCTAAAGAACATGACCTTTAGCGGCGCTTTTTGACAAACGCTGCTAAAAACATGACTTTTTTAAAAATATTTTAATTAAATAATATTTATTTCTATGATAAATATTATATTATGTTTTTGAAATTTAAACTTTAAATTATATAAAGGATAAAAATATTAATTAAATTAAAATTTCTATTAAAATTTTAACTTTAAAGCTAAATATAAAAATTAATAAATTTAAATTTAGAATTAAAATATTATGTTTAAATAAATGAGCACCTAAAATTCCAATCAATCCTAACAAAAAATAAATTCACATATCTACCATATTTTTTTTAAATTCACGTCAACATTATTAAATTAAAGAAACCAAATTATACTAAATTAAAATCAAATGATAACAGAGGGACTAAAACCATAATCAGACTGTAATAAAAATCAATCATTCTTGCATGAAATGATGAAAATATCCAGAGTCAAACACATTTCTATCCAGTAGGAAATGAGAAAAGTAACTAATTAGAAGGATAATTCAAACAAATCCTAAATCCAAAGATTCAAAGATTCAAAGTTAACATTGCAAACAGGTGCACCATTGTAAGAGGATCATCCAAATCTCTAAGTGCATCAATAAATGTTGGATACCTAAAATACCAAACACATTTAGATGCCTGCACCAAGAAGAATGTGTCCTATGATCAACATTGTGATATTCACCGCACCTGCATTGCTAGCTCCTCCTAGGAAGAAGCTGACTGCACCAACAAGGATGCTGGCTCGACCTCCTTTGTTTCTAGTAACATAGGAGGCTCCAAATGTAGAAACAAGGCCTGCGAAGTAGAGCGAAGACTTAAAAAGTGTGAGGAGCTGGTTGTCATATTTGCAGTAGTCAGTTTTAGCACACACGTTTCTATCATAAGCACACACGTTTTAGCAATTTTACAAACAAGAAAAAAATAGCTTTTCTTCTTAGCTCACACTTGCAGCACTAGAAACTAAGTAAAAGAGCATTGATAATAATTGTCATTAAGACTCCATTCTTATCATTTATAGTTAAAAGAAAACAAAAAAAAAAAACAAATAAGCATTGTTCATCTAAGTAGACCAGAAACATCCTTGGCAAGCAAAAGCATTTGTAAGTGCCGAGATAATTCTACATATGCCAAAAAGCCTGCAATTGGAGCTTATTGCTGCATAGCAGAAAGCCTTTAATGTCCATCACAGTGAGAGACAAAGATGGATCAAAAATTTTAAGAGTACATGGACTTACCTTATATTTTAACCCCAATATATATTTTGGTGGGGGGTTGAATCTTATAAAAAGACCAATACCTTCTTGAAACTTCAAGATCCTCAACTGTCTTCAACATGTTTGCTGATTCAACCTTTAGATGCTGCCATTCTCAGTCAATATGCACCATAAAAACATGAAATTAATAACCTGGGTATATATATAATTTATATTTACATGAAATTAATCCAATAGGACAATAATGTTAAACCTTACCAATTTATACATGACAATTAACAAAAACTAGCGATTCAAATTCATGTGTTTACTAACAAATGGAGGAGAATCTATATAAAGTAAAGAGATGAAAATCATAAATAAATTTATAATTAATTGCTTTAAGACATCAAAAACAAAAGACATTTTAACCTGCAGGTTTTGTTCAAGTGGCTTATTGGTTTCATCATCCTTTGTATGCCGCCTATAACGTTCTATAGTTTGCTGCATGCTAAATAAATGATATATCCAAATAGCAACACAAATCAATGCATGTAAAAGCTTGTAATTAAAAAACCAAACAATGTTTTAATTGGGACAGAAGCTACATGTATATAGGCATAAATGCAATAAAAATCTCAAATGAAAAAAAAAAAAGATTAACTAAACAGTATCATTAAGCATTTCCACAATGAATTTCAAAAGATGAAAGAAAATATCTATGTACATATAAAACATGACATAAACATTTTCAAACAATGATCAGAGTCATATATGAAATCATCTGTAGATCATTAAGACATTAGGTAAACAAAGTTGACTAATGTTGCTGTCTTTTCTCTGAAAAAATTATTGGATTTAAACATGAATAACATCCAATTATATGTACATAGATATTTTGCACTCTCAAAAGTCCTATTTCTTTATTTCTTGCCAAATAATTCCTTCTTCCACAAGCAAGAAGTAATCATTTTCATTCTTAAAGGAGAAATCTTTTTGGCACTTCGGCTATAATAGTTCAGATGCAATTATAATATGAGACACGTAAATGTAAAGTCTTTGTAACATGAGTCAATAACAATAGAAACTCAGCAAATCAAAATACAAAGATGTGACATAAGAAATGCATAAATGATAAAAGAGCACACTATATAAACAAGAGATTCATCATCATTCAGCAAAGGCAAACCTTTCCAAACAGTTTTCTTGCTAAAAGCCACATTAACATAAACCCGCAAAACGCAACCTTCTTGTTGGCCATCATTGTCGCTTTCTACATGATACGAGTCATAAAGGCCCAACTCAAGCTCAAGAACGTGATGGGCTCAAATTACCACAAGGCCCAATAACGAGGTCAAAGGCCAGGCAAATGCGTTCAAAACTAAATGGAACCAGTCAAGAATTTATTAGCAAGGCCTTAGATGCGTATATGAAGGAAAACAAAATCAAGATTCACTTTCTTGTTTTCAAGAAAATCAAGAAACTAAATCTTGGTCCAATTTTGCTATTTTGAGCGATTTCAAGAATCAAGAAAATCAAGATTTCAAATCTTGGAAATCCTGGTCCAAGAAACCGAATCTTGCAGCTAAGGCGCATTGGATCTCAGTTGCGAGCATCAATGAACCAATTTTGGTAGAAAACGGATTACAAGCCCAAGTTCTTGAAGGCAAGACCCAATAAGACGGTCCAAGCCCAATCAAGAAATTTAAATTAGACTTAGTTGAAAATCAGGCCAAATTGTCAAAGTGGCCCAATTTGTAAAATTTTAATTCTTTAAATACCTAGTTTTAATTTTTAGACTTTATGATTTAATTCCTATGTAAAAAATTCAGCCTAAGCAGCCCATTAAAAACCTTGGCCGAATTTCCCCTGGAAATTAGTAATTAGGTATTTTTTAAATTTCCTAATAGGGTTAGAAAAATAGTTAGAAGGCCTATATTAAAGCTTGGCCGGCCACCCTTATGAACACACATTGATTATACATTAAAGTTAGATTTTTTTTTTGAGTGAAAATTCTCTTTGAGTTTCTCCAAGAATTTTCTCTTGAATTTTCTTTAGAAGTAGTTTTAACAATCTTTTTTATTGTGGGAGCCATCTTCAGCTTTCTTCTTGCCATTGTTCCACATTGGAGGGGAGATTAGAGCCGTTTGAAGGGAGTTGTGAAATCTTTATCAATTTCAAGGCTTCTTAGGACTTTTCTTTATTTTTCTTGCTATTTATTTCTTTAAATTTTTCTGCTTGTGCCGATCTATTGATTAACTTGTTTTGATCTCTTTTTTGTGTTTCCAGCCATTATACTCTTCAAGAATCTAATTGGCACCCTTCTTGGCAGCAAGAAACGTTCCTTAGTCATCCTTTTTAATTGATCTTGCCGTCCTATCATCCTAACTCTGGTTCAATTCGTTTTGCTGGACTTTGAATTTAAATTGTTGTTTTTGGTGTTATTCTTTTCAGATTCAGCTGTTTGGAGTCTCTCTTGAATTCAATTTCGTGTTCTTGGCTTCCAAGAATAGTTATTCATAAGTGTTTTTGATTCTTGGCTGATCCTTTATTGTTTGGGTATTTTCATTTCAGATCTAATTGATTCTAAGTTTAATTTTCTGTTTCGTTTCAGATCCAAGCGTTTAGTGTTTTCGTAAGAGTTTCCCGTGACTTGACAACTCGATCTTGGTCCTCGCGCAACCCTCTATCACTACATCGCAAAGCCCCTGGAATACACAGCAACTTCAAGCACATATTAGAAACATTTCGACTGAGTTAAAAGTGTCAAAAAAAAGATTATGCACAAAACAAGGAATATTTCAGAACAACTAAAACATAACTGTTTTTCATGAACTTCCACAATTTAGAAGTATTATTTAGCATCTTCTACTCTCCATGATATATACCTTGATAAGAAGAATACTAGAGGAGATTGATAGTAAAAAAATGCGCATTTAAGTTAGCTCAAAACCTTACATGCCAGTCTATATGCTTAGTTATCAATGATTCTTAAACCAATATTTAATTTTGCACATTGACCAAATCTGGGCAAAAAAATATTTGGCTCAAGAAAATTACCAACCTAAATTTCTTGAAATGCAATGGACAAATTTGTCTCCAATATATATTGCATGAACATACACCAACAAAATGTGGACACAACATCATGCTTTTGTATTTAGTTCTCAACTTGAAGGGCTAAAATACAATTTTCCTCTGTTTCTGAAAATTCTAACACATAATCTTATAGCAGGATAATTTATGCCTAATAGTGGCAAACTAGGGAATAGAGAGCAGAAGAGCACTTTATACGTTAATGCATTTCAAGGGAGCTCAGGCCTAGCTTGTACCTCTACACGAAAATAATCTCCATATGGTACATCACTGATCTCTTGTGATGTCTCTATAACCAAGTGACTGTCCAAAGTAAAAGTGGTACTGTCAGAACATATACAAGAATAAAAATAATATAGAAGATCTAAAGGAGTAAAAAAAATGTAGCCAACTCAAAGAGTTATAAAGTAATGCCTATTCCTAGTTTGAGCATTGTGTTTGAGCATTGTGTTTAAAGGCATGGAATAATAAACTACTTAGTGAAATCTAAGGGTAGAAAACTACTAAGATAAAACTTTGGTTTTAGCATATGACCCAAAAACAAATAATATTTTGATAGCTCAGTGCATCAACAACTGTAACTTCAATAATATTTCCCATTAACCAAAACTATAGACATACGAATGGCTCTGGTTTTATAATGTACTTAGACCTACACATGTTAAATTTCATTTGTCGTTTTGGACTACCAAAGGTATCAAGAGAAAATGGTTCATTCCAATGATGATCCTCTTAAATGAGAAACAACAATAAAAATAAACAGTGCCTTCAACTATATAATAGCATATAAGGCACCATAAAATATAATTGAAAAGTGAGGGGGGTTTAAAGAAAAATATTATTTACCTAGAGCGTGCAAATTCAAAGAGCTTGCCTCTAGAAGAGAAGATGATTAAAGCAACTTCAGCATCACAAAGAACTGATAGGTCAAAAGCTTTCTTTAGTAGCCCATTTCGTCGCTTTGAGAATGTAACTTGCTTGCTCGTATCATTCTCTATGCGCCTCATTTGTGCTTTTCCCCTCACCATGATGAGGATCTTCTTACCTTCAAAGCCAACAAAACATATATATATATGAAATACCAAACAGGCATTAAAACAAACACATGGAAAACATAAGAATATAACTAGTTCTTCTTGTTTGTATGCGGCGTAGTCATTCTACTGCTAAAATTTCCACTTAGCTCAGACTAATTAGTAATTTTCCATAAGTGACTCTAGCCAGGTTGTCAGAAATGAGAAAAAAAACTCATCTTGGACTTCATATGTGCACGCGGTGCTAAGCTAGTTTAAGTAGTCTCCTGTAATAGCTTTACCTAGGCAGTTTTTGCATTCAATCCATTGGCTTCATTCTCTTCATTCGTTTCTACAATAATGTATTTACAAGAAAACAATAGAAAAGACACAAGTAAACTTACTTGTTTTGTACAAAGATAAAAATAGATATTAAGGTTTTGTAATGGACAGTTTCAAATACTTATTTCTCCTATTCCTTAACTCAATTTAAATTAACTTACAATTGATTAATCCTTTACTCACTAAAAATAGAAGTTGAAGATTGTAATTCAATGAAATAACAACACGAAAAAAAAATGTAAATTAAGTAATATTTTAATAAGGAATAGCAAACGGAACCTCAAATATATTAATCGAACTTATATCAGAAATACTCCATACAGGTTGTTAAATCCATATGCTTTGAGTCCTCTTCCACTGAAAGAGGTAGCACAAAACAAATTGTCAAGATCAATCAAATTAGAAAAAAATGAAAAATCTCTGGAAAAGAAAAGCCAAAATTAGAAATAATCTCACATCGTTTTGCTATTTGATATTTCTGCATAAACAATGGTAAAACTGAAAATAACCTGAAAGAATAATAGATTTAAACACTTTAAAAAATATTAATCATCTAATAAATTGCATAGAAAAAGATCAGATTAATCAAATAATTATCTGATTAATGTAATCACTTTTATTTTTTGCTAAGTTCCACGAATAAATTTGGTTACCATAAATCAAATCATAACAAAGACCTAAAACATCTATAATGGATCCACTAAAACCCTAGAGAGAACAAAAAATCGAATAATAAGCTAATTCAAATCTGAACATAAGCAGATTGCAAAAGAAAACAAAAAGGAAAAGGAGATTTGAGAAAGAGGGAGAGATATCGGAGTGCAAACGAGCATGAAACATGTAAGTAGCATGGAAATGAAGCTCAAGAACAATCAACTTACATAAAAAATAATAACCATTAACTAATAAATAGCACAGAAAAAGATCAGATTAAACAAGTAATTATCTAATAAATGCAGCCATTTTTATTTTATATCTTACTGTTATTTTTTATTAACTTAAATCAAATCAGTACATAAAGATCCAAAACATCGATAATCGATCCATTAAAACCCTAGAGAGAACAAAAACCGAATAATATGCTAATTTAAGCAGATTTTTTAAAAAATAAATCGGGAAAGGAGAGATATCAAAGTGCTTACGAGTATGAAACATGTCGGTAGCATGGAAATGAAGCTCAATAAATTCCTCGAAGCAGCTTCCATGGAGGAAGAGAGATTTTTGGATTTTGCTAAAAGTCCAACAGGACTGTGATTGTTATATGTTTATGAATCGCGATCGGTTTTTTTTAAAAGTTCTGCAGAGAAAGAAAAAATAGCTTTCCAAATTTGGGCGTTTAAGAATTGGGCTTGAGGAAGAAAAGTTAGCAATGGGCATGGAGTTAAAAGTTTTAAAGGACGGTATGTTTGTAAAGTTGGGGATTTCAAGGGGGGAATTAGGGATTTTAGGGGGGAAAGTTGGGGATTTCGGGGGGAGAGGATTTTATAAAATTGCGCTATTTTTTAAAGTAAAATTATTTTTTATGGTGTCTTTTATAAAAACGCCGCTATCGTCGTAAAAAATTATTTCATTTGGAATAAAACGACATTGTTTTGCTATATAAAATGATGCTATTTTTTTAAAGTAAAATTATTTTTTGTGGTGTTTTTCATAAAAACGCCGCTATTGCTTACCTTTTGCGGCGTTTTTCATAAAAACGCTGCAAAAAATTATTTCATTTGGAATAAAACGACACTGTTTTGCTATACAAAATGGTGCTATTTTTTTAAAGTAAAATTTTTTTGTGGCATTTTTTATTAAAATGCCGCTATTGCTTACCTTCCACAAAAAAATATTTCATTTGGAATAAAACGACACTGTTTTGCTATGCTAAAAATATTTTATTTTATCTGTTAAAAATTATTAGTTAAGTGATTTTATAAAACATTTATTATTATTTTTTATAATTTGAATTTTTATAAAAAAAATCAAGTACTCTCAAATTAAATATCGTATATTTTAATAAGAAAAAAAATGATTAAATGGCTATAATTAATTATTAAATTAGAATTATCCAATGTAAGCAATTAATCTCTCACATATCAAATTTCTATTAAAGATTGAGACGTTAATCATAATTTTATATTATTCATTTTCGATCTAATCTCTATTTTATTAGAGATATTTCTTCCTAACTAAAATATAATTATTTTTCTAGATGTTCGATGTGAAATGATTTTAGTTTTTGTATTTTATTTTTATTTGTTATAATTTGGTCCTATATATCCAAAATAGATAGTTACCTATCCGTATCAATTTGTTACATTTATTTATTTATTAATTTTTTAAATCTAATATTTAAATATATCAAATGGTTTAGATTAAATATTTTTTAGTCATAAACACTGCTAATGTTACCTTTTACGGCGTTTACAGAAGAAACGCCACTAATAAATTAAATTCTTGTAATGAAACGACACCGTTTTGGAAAATTCTAATACATATTAGCGGCGTTTTTGCTATAAACGCCGTCAAAGCTTGCATATTTTACAATTTTTTTATATTCAATTATTGTATACTGCATATAAATTTTAAATTAATAATCTTTACAATTATATAAGAACTTATTTAATATATAAATTAAAAAATACCAATTAATCTAAACCTTAAACCCTAACCTGACCCTGAATCTCTAAACCCTAAATCACTAACTCTTAACCCCAAACCCTTAAACCTTATTTAATATATAAATTAAAAAACACTAATTAATCTAAACCCTAAACCCTAACCCGACCCCAAATCTCTAACCCCTAGCCCTTAACCCCTAAACATTATTTAATATATAAATTAAAACATGCTAATTAATCTAAACCCTAAACCCTAACCTAACACTAAATCCATAAACCCTAAATCCCTAACTCTTAACCTCTAACCCCTAACCTCTAACCCCTAACCCATAAACCTTAAATCAGAATCCCTAATCCATAATCCCTAATTCCATAATCTATAAACCTTAAAATTGTAACTCTTAAACCGGCCCTAAATCCTAAATTAACCATATATATACCCCAAACCCCTAAACCTTATTTAATATATAAATTAAAAAATACTAATTAATCTAAACCCTAAACCGTAACCCGACCCCAAATCTCTAACCCCTAACCCTTAACCCCTAAACATTATTTAATATATAAATTAAAACATGCTAATTAATCTAAACCCTAAACCCTAACCTAATACTAAATCCATAAACCCTAAATCCCTAACTCTTAACCTCTAACCCCTAACCTCTAACCCCTAACCCATAACCCTTAAATCACAACCCTTAAATCAGAATCCCTAATCCATAATCGCTAATTCCATAATCTATAAACCTTAAAATTGTAACTCTTAAACCGGCCATAAATCCTAAATTAACCATATATATATACCCTAAACCATATATATTAAACCCTAAACTATAATGATAATTAAATTAAATATTTTTAAAATTAATACTATTGTATCTTTTATAATTATTTTGAAATTATTTAATATATAAATTAAAAATCAATCAATCATGTACCCCAAAAATTTTAAAATTATTTTAAATAATAATATTTTAATTTCTCCATTTTTAACAAATATTTTTTCATTTTTTTATTTCAAATTATTTCTACGTGTCATTATTTCAAATTTATCCATTTTTAACAAATATTCAATTAAAAATAAATTGAATTTTAATTAATATAAATAAACAAATTAAATAGTGAATAGACAGATAAAATGCTTTTGCGGCGCTTTTCAAAAACACCGCTAAAGCCCCGAGCATTAGCGACGCTTCTTGGAAAATGCCGTTAAAGCCCCGAGCATTAGCGGCGCTTCTTTAAAAACGCCGTTAAAGACCCGAACATTAGCGGCGCTTCTTGAAAAACGCCGCTAAAGCCCCGAGCATTAGCGGTGCTTTTTCAAAAACGCCGCTAAAGCCTCAAGCATTACCGGCGCTTTTTAAAAACACCGCTAAAGTCCCGAAAGGTAGAAAACGATGACGTTGGGCTTAGGTTTTTTGCGGAATTTTTTCAAAAAACGCCGCTAATGCTCATAAGCGCCGCTAATGCTCGATCTTTAGGGCGATTTACGTAAGGCGCCGCTAATGCTCGAGTTTTAGCGGCGTTTTTTGTCCAAACGCCGCTAAAAGCCTGTTTTGCTGTAGTGGATATACAAGTTGTGTAGGTTAGGTTGATTTTTTGAGTGTTACATTACATAGAATCCATTTGACTTGTAAAATTTTTGGATCCTTTTAAATTGAGTTAATTTTTGATTATTATTTTGAGTGGTTCAAATTTAAGGTTTGGGTTGATTTTAAATTATATAATTTAAATAAAGTTAAATGAATTTTTTAAAATTTTTGTGTCATTTTAAATCGGGACAATTTCTAATTTAAGTGATTTGAGTGTAATGTTCAAATTTTGAGTCAAATTATTATGAATTTGAATATTTTAAGAATTAATTTAAGTTAGAGCTTTTAATTTTTTTTAATCAAGTCAGGTTGAACAACCGATTGTTGAAATTAATTGCAATAGATTTTAAAATTGAGTCATAGTTGACATTTATTTAACCATAGTTAGGCATAATTGTAATTAATAAATTACACAGTAATGTGATCCACATGGAGTAGCTCTTCGCATAACAAATTGTCTATTTGGATGAATTTTGAGCAGCCTTGATGCTACACTTCGAATCCTTTCTGTCATTGTCGGTAGGAGACTGCCATAACTAGTCCATTTTTTTTTCTATGATTTTATTAATAGTGATTGGAGAATGTTATCATTGTCTATTAACGTAACACTTGAGGGGGGAAATTTTAATTAATGGAACTTAAAACGTGTGAAGCTCGGCTCCAGCTTAAACAAGTTTTGTTTCCAACTCTATTCGAGAAAAATATTCGACTTATTCCATTAAATTTCAATTCTAATGCACTACTTTAAATTCAATAATTTAAGTTAAAGTTGGAAATAAAATTTTGTAAACTAATTCAATAGATTAAAATATTTGTATTATTTGTAAAATTGAAATCTAGTGTCCGGCCTATTACTTTTAGCAATTTTACTCTAACTGTAAACACTTTTAAAGTTATTTTTTTAAAATTTAAATTCATTAACACCTCATTTCTTAGTTATATGGCTTTAAGGTGGGTACTTTTTTTATTTCAAAATATCACTCCAACATATTTAACAAAAAAAATGTTAATAATTGGACCATAATTTTAAAATTTGAAAAAGTAAAATGATTAAATTTTTAGAAATAAAAGTATAAAGACTAAATTTTAAATTTATAAAAAGTATAGGTAGTTATAACATATTTTAATCAATTAAATGTATATAATAAAAAAAGAATATTTAGGCATGCAAGTTATTCGAATTTGACTTACTCCATAGTTTCAACGGTTTGAGCTCAACTCAACAATAACCAACTAAAGTTGCTAGGACATATGTGTGATTTACCCATTAAATCCCATCCTCCGTGGTTTAATATTATCTAAAGATAGATACGTGGGCAGCACAGGTTTGATTATCTTATTTGTAGTTGTATAGTTTTAATCTTGTAGCAATTGAAAATCAGTGCCTATAAAACATTCCCTTGTTTTCTAAATCACAACAACATCAAACATTGCTGTCCTTAAAAGAGATCTGAAACAGGAGCTAGTTCAAAGTCTGTCGAAGATGGCAGGAACAAGCTCTGCGAGGATTGTTTTAGTTGTTGTGTTTGGTGTTTTAGCATTGATTGGGTCCGCACAGGCTCAACTGCAGATGAACTTTTATGCCAGCAGCTGTCCTAAAGCCGAGCAGATTGTGCTGGACTATGTTAAACAGCACATCCCTAATGCCCCATCCCTCGCGGCTTCTTTCTTAAGAATGCACTTCCATGATTGCATTGTCAGGGTAAACTTCTGCCTTTTTCTCTTTTATATTTATATTCGACCTTTGATTCGGCTTTAACAACCATGGTGTGGCATAGAAATAAGGAGTGAAAATGATACTATTTTTATTTTCTGCGGGCAGGGCTGTGATGCATCAGTGCTTCTAAACAACACATCTGGCCAAGCAGAGAAGAGTGCAGTCCCAAATCTAACACTGAGGGGCTTTGATTTCATTGAAAGAGTGAAGAGCCTCCTCGAAGCCGAATGCCCTGGCGTTGTCTCTTGTGCCGATATCCTCACTTTGGTTGCCAGAGACTCTGTAGTAACCACTGTAAGTACAAAAAATCACCTGCATGCTTTCCATTTCCCACATAAAACATAACCATCCCAAGCACTGAAAATGGTCACTGCTTATCACAGGGAGGTCCATTTTGGAATGTTCCAACAGGAAGAAGAGACGGTGTGATATCCAATATCACCGAAGCAAATACCAACATTCCAAGCCCTTTCCACAACTTCACTACTCTCCTTACTCTTTTCAGTAACCAAGGACTTAACTTGACCGACTTAGTTCTCCTATCTGGTATAATTTACACTTAACCTACTCGTTCCGTTCATCCATAACATGTAATGACATCATTGTTTTTCAGGTGGTCACACCATCGGCATATCCCATTGCCCGGCTGTTTCGCGCCGACTGTACAATTCCACCGGCCCCGGCGGAATCGACCCAACCATGGACAGCGAGTACGCTGAAAACCTCAAGGCCAACAAGTGTAAAACCGCGAGCGATAACACCACAATACTTGAGATGGACCCTGGGAGTCGGAAAACCTTCGATCTTAGCTACTACTCACTCTTGCTCAAAAGAAGGGGTCTTTTCCAATCCGATGCTGCTTTAACCACTGATTCAACCAGCTTGGCTTTCATCAACCAGCTCCTTACCAGTCCCCCACAGTTCTTCTTTGATGAGTTTGCCAAAGCCATGGAGAAAATGGGTCGGGTTAATGTTAAGACTGGATCCGAAGGCCAGATCCGGAAGCAATGTGCCCTTGTCAACAACTAAAATGGAAAGGGTTTTTTTTGTTCTTTTCTTTGTTTCCTTATTTTTGTTGTTGAGATTTAATTTATTTATAGTGTCGGGGTTAAGGGAATAAAACAGGTGAAGACAACTACTTGGAGATGGGACTCTTTCGGTTTGTTCATGTAGTTTTCGGTGTGATGTCGTGCGCAATCCAGCTCACTGTTTTTTTGTTCATGTAGTTGGACTTGTGAATAATAAAGGGTAAACTGTATTTTTTGTCACCTAATTTTCATAAGTTTTTATTTTGAATATTATAATTAAATAAAATTTTGAATTTTGACACTACTGTTAACAATCATTTTTATTTTAGTCACCCACAGTTAAAAAAGAAAATTCATTTTATCTTTTTAATTTCCTTTTTTCCAGAATTGATTTTAGTTCTTTTCTAATAAAAAGTGAAAACTTAGATTCTTATAAGAGAAAACCCGAATTTTTACAGTGAGTTGAGTTACAGGAAAAAAAAAAACTTGCCTTTCATTTCTGTAGCGGAAAAACTCAATTCCCTATAAAATTCTGGGTTTATTTTTTTCTTTTTTGAAAGTACATAAAAGAAACTCTAAAACAAAATAGAAATGAGTGACTAAAACGAAAATTTATTAAAATTGAGGGACTAAAATGAGAGTAAAATGACCTTGCGTAGCCCCAAACTAACGAGTGGCCAAAATGAAAACTATTGTTAATGGTAGCACCTAAATTTTAAATTTTCTTTTAAATTTTTATGCCCAAAATGAAAATTTATAAGAGTCGGGTGACTAACTATATACTACCCAATAATAAATTTATTTTATTATCTGGTTTTCTTTCTAAGGATAATTTAATTACACTGTCATGGAGTTCATCCGTGGATTTGGTTATAACATTCTTTTAACCCCCACAATGGTAAATTATTAATTGGCTAATGCCATTGACGATGAAGTGTTCTGGTAAATGTTTACTATGGTTCTTAAGGAAATTGGAGATGAAGTCAATAACGTCAAGGTAATAATTGAATAAGGGTAGGCTTACGTTTTCAACGTTGAGATAATTGCTTGGTCCCCCCTAGACCTGTCCATGGGCCTGGTGGCCCGGCCCGGCCCGACGGCCCGCCCGAAATATGGGAGGGTTCGGGTAAAAATATAGACCTGAAATATGGGCTTGGACAAAAAAAATAAGGCCCGTTTAAAAAACGGGCCGGGCCTCGGGCACCACTTTTTTGGCCCAAGCCCGGCCCGACCCGAATATATTAAATATATTTTTTAATTTTAAAATACTTTTAAAATATATATTTTTTTATTTTTTATTTTTAAAATAATTTTTTAATGTTTATTAAAAAATGGGCCGGGCCGGGCTCGGGCCTGGGTAAAATTTTAGGCCCATATTTCAAGCCGGGCCTGGCCCGGGCCTAGGAGGCGGGCCAAAAAATTTTTCCGAGCTCGGCCCGGCCCATGAACAGGTCTAGTCCCCCCTACTTAATATTCCTCTTGGCTACGTAACTTGCGTTAAATTACAAAACACCGATGGATCTGCCATTGCCAAATATAGCTTCATTGTTTTTTGTTTCCCCTTTAACTAGTTGTAACTCCCCCCCTTTCGATTTTTTTATAATTCAATTTATTACATATAATTACTTTTTTTAAAAATTAAATTTTAATAAATAATAGTTAGTTATTTAAGTTTTGAACTTGTAATAATATTACTAATGTATTTAAATATTTTAATTAATTATGAAAATTATTTATGAGAATTATATAGGGTTTATTATGTATATAAAGTAGACCTGTCCATGGGCCGGGTGGCCCTTGCCCGGCCCGACGGCCCGCCCAAAATATGGGAGGATTCGGGTAAAAATATAGGCACGAAATATGAGTTTGGGCAAAAAAATGAGGCCCGTTTAAAAAATGGGCCGGGCTCGGGCTTAACTTTTTTGGCCCAAACCTGGCCCGACCCGGCCCGAATATAATAAATATATATTTTTTATTTTTATTTTTAATTTTAAAATACTTTAAAAATATTTTTTATTTTTTTTATTTTTAAAATATTTTTTGTGTTTATTAAAAATCGGGCCGGGCCGGGCTCGGGCTTATTATTTTTTTCCCGGGCCGAGCCTGGGCAAAATTTTAGGCCCATATTTTGGGCCGGGCCGGGCCCAGGCATAAGATTCGGGCCAAAAATTTTTTCCGAGCCCGGCCCGGCCCATGGACAGGTCTAATATAAAGTAGGCTTGGGAATTAATGTTGATATGAATCATTTTAAACACGTAATTTAACAGTAAAAGAATATTTTATCCTTTAATAGATTGGTTATATTTTATCGTGAGCGGCCAATTCGATAATTATATATCACATCAACAATTTTTTCCATGATAGATCAGATAGAAGTCTTTTTCCTTATATCTTTTTTTTGAAAGTATATATGGAACAACAACTAAGGTTTCCTTTCGTTCAGTGTTTAACTGCAGTGAGGCACGATTGGAGTAACTTTTTCACTTCAAACATATTGAAATGCTGTTTGGATGCACTGGTGCAGTGCAATTGGACGATTCAAATCTCACTTAAGGATTAGTCTGTGGACTAAAGCTTGAACCTCCAGTAAAGGGTAGTGAAAAAGTAAGGTTTTTGGTTTGACAATAATGCTCATACTTTTATCTATGATTTTCCTTTTTTATCCTTAAAAGTTGAAATAATTGTCTACCCAACCTTATTCATTTTCATGTTTGAGAAACTTTAGCATATTATTGTTGAGATTTTATTTTTTTAAGTGTCGAGGTTAAGGGAATAAAACAGGTGAAAACAACTACTTGGAGATGGGACTCTTTCGGTTTTGTTCATGTAGTTTTCGATGTAATGTCGTGCTCAATTCAGCTCACGATTTTTTTTTCCTTTCTGTCCTTCATGTATTATTAAGTTAAGACTTGTGGAATAATAAAGGGTAAACTATACAATTGGGGATCCAATTTTATAAGTTTTCATTTTGGCTAATAATAATAATAAATTGTATTTTCTTTATTGAAGTTGTACACGATTATTACACTTTTGAAGTCATTATACTATGCTTAAATATGAAATCTATATTTTTTTGTAAAAAATAATCGCATAAAACAAAACATCAACCAGTTACATCTTAACCCAACATCGGTTGAGTTAAATCAACTAACAATAAACTTTTCACCATATCTGGGAGATCGTTGTATACTTGCAAACTTGAAACTCTATGAGTATAACATTTAGCCATATGATTGGCAACTTCATTATGAATTCTTGGAATATGATGAATTCGCACTCTCCAACTCTTTCTCAAGATTTGATGTAACAATCGTAACTCTACCAAACTGCTATTTTTCTCCCCCACCAGCCAAAAGTAACTCCACCAATAGTGCATTATCACATTCAATTGTATATGTCTAAAACCCTTCTCCCAGGCCAAAAGTAGGCCTTCCAAGATTGCACTTACTTGTACTTTGAAGACAGAATCCTTGCCAAAGCCATCGAGAAACCACGCAACCAATTAGCATCTAAATCTCTAAACATTTCTCCAATGGATAAAGAAAGATTGGTGGTTGAGACCGCACCATTCGTATTAAGTTTTATCCAACCCCTCTCCAGCCGAGCCTAATGCAACAATGTGCGCATAGGACTTAGCTGAAACAAACTCGAACTAGATTCTGCATAGCTCACCCAAGTATAACATGTAACCAATAGCTTGAACACAACTATGGTTGTTAGAAAAAACAAATGAGTTTCGGTCTTTCCAAAGCAACCAACATATTATAGAAAATAGAGTTTGTCAAACCGTACAATTCCCTATATTTTGCATATTCCAAAGAAATCACTCATCAAACGGAAGAGAGAAAAAAACGCCTTGATCTCACCTTGAAATTACCAATAGCGACACTAATCTAGCAAACGAGCGATCTCAGATCACATGGGATCCCATTTCCAGCACACTACTACATCTATGGCAACTCTCATCGCTTGTCATGTGTTTCCTTACCCGCTTACCATTCGTCAATAATTTGTTTTGCCACAAAAGACAAAGGAAAACACGAACCCTCTGAGGTGTCTTCGCTTTCCAAATCATCTTCCAACTCGTAGTAGGAACCATATCATCAAGAACATGCATATTCATATATATTTCAGTTGTGGAAAATGTTGAGAAATGTGCCCATGTTGTAGTAAACATGTAACTATTTTCTATTTATTTGAACGATGAATAAATAAATAAAGTTAATTTCACATTTCACTATTATGTCTTTTGTATTTATATCTTTTATATTTTGCATGCATAGTGAAATTGTGACAAGCAAATATTAGTTTCTCAATTATCTAATTCAAACTGAAGATAAATTGTAATGTCCCGAAATTTTTAATTCTTTTTTTTTTGTGTTTATGTGACATAAGTACTTCGGCATTCTCCTCTTTTCCCCAATTTTTTTGCTATTCTATTCTTATTTTCTTTGCCGAATTTTTTCTCCCTAATCCACCCTCTCGTTTGATTTTTCTACTAGCCCACTTTCCGGCCAACAATTGTATACACTCATTTTGTAAGTATCTGACTGCCACTATTTTATCGTTTCTTAGCTAGTTCCTAAAAAGGATTGTTTTGGCTCTCTTGGTTTAGGAAAAAATCAGAAATCAGTTGCAGCTTCACAAGCAAATTGAGCATTAGAAATTTCGGTTCGTTGCCGGTAAGTGTTTAGGTTCGCTATCGATTTTGATGTAGACGATTTTCAGTTGTGAGTTTTCATTAGTGATCTAAATTGGGCTCTAATTATTGATTTTTAGGTCTTGGAGTGCTTGGGAGAATATTTGCAGTGAAACGATACCAGGTCTGTACTCGAAACAGAAAAATAAGGGATCAGCGAAAAGTCAAAATTACTTGCTATTTGGACAGCAGCAGTAGGCTAAATTTGAAAAATCACAATAAATTGTGAAAATCAAATTAGAGGATGAAAAAAATATGGGATTAAATATATTTGAGTCTAGTTTCTTATAGAAGAAACAAAGTAAGCAAATGAATTTCATATTATGAGATATTTGAATTTTAGTGAGATAGTGTCAGAATGGTTTTGGAATCCCCTGTCCTAGCTTTGGAAAATTATTAAAAATTGTATAAAAATAATTATTGGTTAGAATTTATATTTTTAAAATCTTGAATGGGTCTATTTTCAAGAGAAATAAACAGTAACATCATCCAAATTCTGTAAGAGAAGATAATTAATTTTTAGTGCAAAAAGGTCAAAACTGTCAGACAGCAGAACAGGGGAAACTTTAAAGAATAAACTGTACTTATTGGCTAAACCAAAAAATCTAAAAATTTTATGGTAAGAAGATATGTGAGTCTAACTTCAGGGAAAATTTGCGGATCTTAATTCAAAATTTTGTAGCTTAAGATACAAATAATTTAGTAACAGTGACTCAAGTAGACAGCTTTAAAGGATCATATAAGTAAATAGTGGAAACACATATGAATAATTAACTAGCACGGGTTACATTAAAATGAATCGCGAGGCCAAGGCCAATTTGGGCCATGTGGGCCACACGGGCGTGTGGACCTACACAGGCGAACATCATGTGCTTGTAGGCCCATTTTCACTGTTTTATTGCTAAGGTTGCACGGGTCGCCCGAGTCGACTGTGGACCTACTGTAGGGTCGGTAAGCTTACCTAGACCCCTAATTGAGTGAAATGACTGTATGACTGATATGATTAAGCCTGATGATGTCCCACTGATTTGATACTGTATGCCTTGTTTACATGCATGATATTATGTTATAGCATGTCATATCTGTATATTGCATTACATTGGGTTGAGGGGATTGCAATGTTCAGAGAAAATGTACTAAAAGGCCTCGAGCCTAATTTACTGGTAGCTTAGCTGCAAACTACTGTCTAGTGCCGCATTCGGTACTACTTGGAGTGTAGGGATAGGTGGGTTGATTATATCCTCACATGGGGTGTAGGGTTGGATGGAGATGGTGTGTAGAGGCTGGATGGGTAGGATTTTTGTGACTACATATCTATTACTACTACTGACATTGTGATGGGCTAAAGCCCTACTTCATGACTATTTTTGTACTGAGATGGGCTAAGGCCCAAACTGGACTGATACTGATCCTGAAAAGGGCTTAAGCCCAGGCTGTGATTATCTGTTTATTGTCTGTACATTTATATGGGGATTACACACTGAGCTTATGTAAACTCACCCCTTCTATTTAATCTGTACAGATAATCCCCAGATATAGGCGGCTCGGTGCGGCGGAGGACTTAGTGGTGGCCACACGACTTTATTTACACTATTTATTACCTATTTATGATTTTACTTTTATTTGGGAGTATTTTGCTGTCATTATGGTCTTTACGAATTTTGGTTTAAAATTTGGATTTTATACGGTTTTATGATTTAAATCTACTAGTGTTGGTAAAACTCGGGTTTTTAATTGAAATTAATGTTTTATCAAAAATACCACGAATAAGAAAACTGTTTAAAAGCTTCTGCAATAAAAATAAAAAACGTTTTGAAATTGAATAACGATTTGTAAATGAATAATATTTTGGAAACGAACGACAGGATTTGAAATTAACATAAGAAAATGAAAAAAATGGCTAAATAGAAAAGGGGATTTAGCAACGACATATTTTTTTGAAAAGCACTACCATGTGGCATCGTCAGATTCGGCCATAACATCTAGGCCGGGTTTGGGGTGTTACATAAGTGGCATTGTAAAGAACATTTACATTGAGAGAAAGATAACTTACTCTAGTAGATAATCTAAATGAGTCAGTAATTCCGTAAAAGAATCAAAGTGAGCATTTGATTCAAACACTGATAATGATTATTATGTCGTCTACAATTCCAATTAGGGAGATGACTAGTCTTGGCTATTAGAGAAATTAACTCCACGAGTAGAGACATAGATGTATTCATTGATAGAATGATACGTTGGACTGGACCCAATATGAATTAATTTTGAATTCGTTTGTGAATTAATTCACTTGTGACATTCATGGTGTGATTTGCCTAAATCCTGAGTTAGTCACTGCCCATACGTATACAACTCATGTGATTTGATATAAGTGGAGGTTTATGCTCTAAAGATAATCGAGCCCATAGCCTATATGTTGGGTACATGACTTGTGTATGGCATGGCTTTACTAGCAACAGTGGAATTCATAGCTCAATTAAAGAGTTGATGATATTCTCTCATTGGCATTATGTGGATTGATAAATATGAAACGTGGCCACGGGTTGCTTATTCTCAAACGAGCAATTTATCACAGTCATTTGTTGATAGTGATCATATTAATCATTAATAAGACACAATGGTGACAATGAGATAAAATAGGATTATACTGAATGAACGGGCTTAACTCAAAAAAATCAAGGATATCATATGAGGGTAACGCAAACATGACAAGGTCATTAGAAAAAGCAGTTGGATGAATTGCTTTCGTAAAGAGTATACAATAAGAAGTTTTCAATCATGGTACTTCTTATGGACTGGCTCCTTGATTAAGTAATTGTAAATTATCGAAATGATGCTTCTAGACATAATTGCAATCATTAGAGCCTAATTGTATATGTTCGATTGGTCCCTCCGCTAGCTCAACAAAAGCTCGATCGGACTGCATTTGAATTAGAAGTAAATTCTATCACTTTGAAAATAATTTAATTGAGTCGATTTATTCAATGTAGAATTAAATTTGGCGGTCATAAGAATTGTTTAACTAGATAATTTAATTAAAGAATTTTCTTGAAAAATTAATTTGAAAAATCTAAGAAATTTTTGGAAAAATTAATTTTAATCAAGTAAAATTTTAAATTAATCAAATCAATTAAAATTAATATGATATTTTTGGAAGTTAATTTTCAAGTCAGACAATTGGCCCAATGAGTAATTGAACTTGAAAATTGGACCTGAGATTGTAAATTAGGCTCGAGAGCCAAAAATTGAGACCAAGACCCAAAAACTGGTCAAACCTATCCCGGTATGTGAAACCGAGTCGACGGTCTAACCAGTGGCTAGATCGGGTCATCATTGACCCGGACCGAACCGGCTCAGGATGCCGTAAGGGTGTCACACCTACATCATCGGACACGGTGATGCCGGTGGCTACAACAGCAGTGTCCTGGTGACCGGTGGCGGTTGGTCATTAGTGATTGAGTAATGGAAGGGTTACAGTCCTACTGGGACTCTACCAGAAAATTTGATTTCAGATTAATTATTCCAAAAATAATATTATTTTAATAATTTAATATTAAATTAAATTTAATACTTATCTTAATAGTATTTTATTTATTTAATATTAAAGTGATTATCTTAATATTTAATTTAATTTAATGTTTATCTGCAAGATAAATATTATATTATTTTAATAAGATTTAATATTAAATTTAATCTAATAAGATAAATATTATATTAATTTAATAATAAAGTGATTAAGTTTAATTATAGTTGAATTCTCTAAACTCTCCCTATATAAAGAGAGCATTGGGTCATTATTTACACACACTTGAATTCAAGAGAAAGTTGTAGAGAGAAAATTCTTTAAGAGCACGTTTGGTTCGCTGTATTGGAATAGAGGCGTAATGGAATAAAGGCGTAATAGCAATTCAATTGTTTGGTTGAATGTAATGGAATAGAGGCGTAATAGTATTCTTGTGTTTGGTTGAATGGAATGGAGGTGTAATAGCATAAGGGAAAAAACTAAAATAACTAGAATACCCTTAATAGAAATCTGCTTAGGTAAATGATTATTGTTATTGTTATTAAATTTTAATAAGATTATTAATATCAATAATAAATAATTTAATCATATTTTAACATAATTATTATTAAAAATATTTTAATTAAAATATATAATTTAATAAAATTCTTAATAATCAATATTCTTATATAAATTTACTAAAATCATAATATATGATACTATAAAATATAATTTAACATAATTATTATTAAATATATTTTAATTAAAATATATAATTTAATAAAATTCTTAATAATCAATATTCTTAATAACCAATATTCTTATAACAAAAATTCAAAGTAATTTTCGACGGCTAAAATGTTAAGACTACAATTGTGATAGAAGCATTACATGTTAGATCAGTAAACCATATAATAAAAGTATTGGCATATCAAACACTGCCTAAACCATGGAAAAATGACAAAAAAAAAGTAATTGATTCCAAAGTATCTTAACAAATAAGCATTTTGGATTCACAACAACTACCACAGGTAAATGCAAAGATGGGAAACCCCCAGTTGGGAATTAGAAGTCATTGCTTGTGCATCCTCCATTTGCAATGTATTGTTTGGAGCTTGTTGATATACTTGAACCAACAATAGGACCATTTCCCATGGCTTTGGTTGAGTCCACGTTCATGTTACATACTTTTTTGACTTTCTTCTATTGTACCTTTACAATTTTGAAATGACATTAGAAATACCCAACAGGATGACAAGGTTAAATTTGTAGATTTGCTATGTTGCTGCTTTTGGGATATTGATATTCCTTGGGAAAAAATAGTGGAGTTATCACAATAATAATTTGTGTATAACTTCATAACTGTAAAATCCGGAATAGAAAATATGCATTTACCTACCTTCTATAACTTGATTGTTCTGTCATTTGTCGACAAAAGAAAAAGAGCACCATTAGATGACTGGCACCACCTAATTTTGTTAATTTTCTCCTCAATTTCCAAGCTCTTCAGATAGTCAAACTGTATTAAACAAGGGAGTACACGTTTTCAATATTCAAGTCTAGAAAGTTTTTAGCATGTACTCCCAATAATCATTATGTTTATGTCTACCACAAACCAAACATAAATACCTCAGGTTCGTGGCTCTAAAACTCTGTTTTATAACGAAACTCAGGATGCCTATTGATTGGATAATCCATCTTCTCTAGATCTCTTCGATGTCCAACATGCTACATATTATAAAACGGTATGATAAAGTGTGAGAACAGAACACCGGAGAATCACAGTAAGTGAAACAAGCAGGTTCAGAAATATTAAAAAGAAAAATGGTCAGAGAACGTACGTCTTGAGTGTCAGTCCTTTCAAACAAAACCACCCGACCCCCACGATCACCGGTAGCAAGGTGATCGCCATTTCTATTGAATTCAATTGCAGATATGATATCAACTGAAAAAGAAACAATGGCATGTAAATGAAGTGAAAAGAGAAGCAGAACATGTAGGACATATAAGTACCAAGTATATCATGCCCGCAACTGTTTTCTTCACACAAGCAGACTCATCAAGCAAAGTGCATTATGGAAAAGCTCTTCAAAATTTTCTATTTAATCACGCTTAGAGTTGAGGCCAATGCAAGGAAGGCATCATGAAGAGCAAAACTAATAACAGCCCATCCCGAGATGGTTCACAAAGAAATTATGGTTCTTACTAGATCAAAACCTCATCGAACTGTCACTTGCATGGCCAGACTCCTAAGTAAGACCATCTGATTAATGCATGAAACTAGTTTTACTTCCATGTTAGTCCATAAATAACACCCTAAAGTCAAAGAGTATCAGTCACGCAGGCAAACTCAGTCTCTTACCACAAAGGACTTGCTTAGTACATTTTTTACATGGTGCACCACCCTCCAAGACCAGGAACCTAGTAATTAGATCAATCTACAGTTCATTGAATTCCTTCTTCAGACTTTCAATAAATAACATCTAATCTCAACTTAATTACTGAACTCAACCGATAATTAGTTAATTCTAGAACACAAAAAATTCTTCATTGCTTCACATCACACTTTGAGAAGCTATACAGTGCATGAAGCTAGACCTAGATCTTAACATTATACACTAATCCAACAATATATATTACCAATTTAAACAATGGAAAAATAAATAGCAAGGGAAAAAAAAGATTATTAGCTATAAGGATAAAACAATAAAATTTGATAATTCTTTAGCACTGAGACAAAATCAACACTAAGAGAAACCAAATCGAATAAATCCAAATAGCACACCTTCCTGAATTTCCTCTCCGGCCGTCCGTTCTTCGAACACCTGAGAGAACTTCCAGTCAAGCGGTATTTCCCACTTTTAAAGAAACAATGGAATACATTTGGAGCTTCTGAGAGATTTGAGAATAGTTTTGTAACCCAAAGTGTATTTCCCACTTTTCATAACGAGAGCCAATCTGTTGTTAATGCTCTCATGGGTCTTCTTCTGCATCAAAATACCATCATCAACAACATAAAAATGAATTAGCATGTTTTCAGAAAATTTAGGTTAAATATTCAAAAAAGAAGAAGAAGAGAAAACAAGTAAAAGGGTCTTTACGGTCTTCTTGGAGGCAACCATTGTCGTCGAAGGACAAGAGATCTTCGGTGAGAAGAGAACTGCGGCAGCTACAAATGGTTTAGTTTCACCACATGCCAAGATGAAATTCGGGACTGGCTGGAGGTTTGGTTCGCTGGCAGCTTCTGTTGATGTTGGGAGGGAGAGGGAGAGGGTGGGGTGGGGTGGGGTGGAGAATTGATTTCTGCTTGGGAGGGTAAAAGGGAGACCGATTAGGCAATCTTTGATTTTGGAACGTAATAGCAAATCGACGCTGAAGAAGAGAAAATTCGAATCCGTCCGCAACGTAATAGGCCCGTATTAGGCCAATGCAGCGAACCAAACAGGGTATTCAGTGAGGCCACGAATTAGGGGTGTAATGGCTAATCCATTACACCCAACCAAACATGGTGTAAAGAGATTATTCCAGAAAATTTCTAAATCTATTTTTCTTATTTATAACTTGACCCAAAAATTTAGAGAAATTACAAAATTACCCCACTGGTAATTTTCTTGAAAACTTTTCTAATTCGAAACGAGCCTACACTCGGCAGACTTGAGCTTAAGGATAGCGAAAAAGACTACTTGGTCGAAGAACTCATCCTAGACGAATCAAAAAGGTACAATATTGATTAAGTGTTTATTAATTTAGATATCAAAATCAAGATCCTATTTTGGAAACAATTTTAAAATTCTGGTTTTTACCTAAATTTATTTTCTACTGCGTTTTCTAAACTTGTTTTTTCTAACAGAAAAATCATATTTCCTCTTCCATTTCCATGCTAAATGATCTTGACCTGTATTAGGAGAAGAAGGTAAGAAAGTTGTGATATGAGAGATAATATGATCTGATACAAGATAACATAGACAAGACCAATCTCAACTTCCACTTTCCGTAACAAACTCACAAACACATAGTATATCATCCGGTTGTCCAGCACCTTTATAAAATATAAGAAGAGGCCCTAATTGTCAGATCCACACATCATTCCAAAAATTTGTAAGCTAACCATCCCCAATAAACCAATAAACATTAGCAAATACTTTAGGCAAGACCTTTATCATCAATCTCCAAAGAAACAAATAGTTACTTTGTAACAACCCTCCTAATGGAGACTTAATATCAAGTTATTGTTTGGTAGACAAGTTGCTTAATCCGAGTAGAATTGAGTAAGTAAGTATTTTTTTTGGCTGAGTAACGTACTATGTGGGATTCGTTGTCTAGCGAACTTCAAGTTTTGGCGAACTCTAGGGTTTGGCAGACTCTTCTGTTAAGTATCCGCCCACCCCAGATTGTTGGCGAATTTGTTAAGTTCGTAGTTTTAATAGATTTATTTCTATATTTAGTGTATATTATGATGACTTAGTTAATCATGTTGGGGTTTAGTTGAGACCTAGTTAGTACTAAACTAAAATATTGTAGATGATTAGACTTAAAACTTATTAAGTGCATTTAATCACAAGAATCAAGGGTGTTAGTGGGATTATATGATTTTCCCATTAAACATTGTCTTCATTGCATAAGTATATAAGGATATCGTTGGTTATCATATGTCACCTTTACATCTTCTTTTTCTCAGAATGACTCTATAAGCTTAGGAAAACCTTAGTGTAGAAAGCTTCAATGAAAAGGGTTCCCAGTGTTTAGTGAGTACCTACGTTTGTACAACAGCTTATTTGTAATTTTTGGTAAACCCTTAAGTTATAATCGAAGAGATTCATGTGTTTATAGTACTGCATACATAGACCTTAGAATTGCTCATGAGGAAGGAAACTTCCTGATTTTGGGTTGTTTGATATTGATTCTTGAATGCATGTTAAGTTTTAATAGTTTAAGAATCTGATAGGGATATTTATCTTTCTTTTAGCTTAAGAAGCTAATGAAGGTCCTAGCAACAAGGGCAAAGAATCTGATGAGTAGATCACTGTACTAGATTTTCTAGTGAGTTCTTTCTTACTTCCATATGATATAAATTCCATTGTTGTATATATATTGTGTAAGGTACGTAATCTCTCTCAATAGCATATAAATGGTGTCTGTTTCATTGGTGGTTATCCAATATCATTAGAGTGAGTATGGTCTATTTGCGTTACAAAGTAAATACCCTCCTTACTGCACAAGCCAATACCATCGATATGTGATATGTAATATGTGATATGTGATATGTGATATGTGAGATGAGATGTTGAAGCAGGAGGATTATGTTTGTGTTGCCTCTAGTTAGGTAGCTATATTGCAAATCGGACTGACAGATCACGAGAAAACATACTTGGTTGAACCGAAATGATATGAGGAGTTAAGGGGGTGTATGTATATGAATATAAATAACTAATATGCTTCTAAATCTAAATTTTGGGTACGAGGCTAGCATAAAGATGGGTTGAGTATTTGTTATGGTTAATTTGGCGGATAGTGATTGCCCCTGTGTAGTGCTAAGTTGATATACCGAGTTTGTCTGTAATTCTATGAAAGGTTTGATATCATCTCAGGTATTATTTTGTATGATCTATATGTGCTTTCTCTGTCATTCGAACTCACTAAGTTTATTTTAACTTACTCTAATACCTTTTCTGTAACACTCCAAACCCGATCCTTAGGGAGGATCCAAGAATGGCACGTCACTGCCTTAAAACCATTATTTTCCAAAATTGTGTCTTCCATAAACCTATTTACGACACAATTTAAATTAATATAAAATGCAAACTGTTAATCATTCAAAAATAAATAAGATAGTGCGCTTTTGAAAACCATAAATACTTTATTGTAATTCCATTAGAACCATATGTTCATAATCAAAGGTTTAGATACAAAATACATTCTTCAAAAGATAAATGTCTTGAGACCACCCCTATGTCATGTACAATACAAAATATAAGAAGCCTCATGACAACAATAGTCCTCTAGCATAGTATTCAGAAATTCCTTTACTTTATCAACAGGCCTGAAAAGGAAAGGTAACTAAGTAAAAAAAACTTAGTGATTTTTGGAGGAAAATATTGCAATATACATATAACTCGTATAAACCTTTCTAATTCAACACAGACACACAATTCGACAGTTGGTGGATTCCAAATATAGACAGACTATACGCCAGACACTATTCCTTTTGCGTGTACACTACGCCCATCCAATCATACAAACCACTTTCTTCGTGTTAGCCACAAACCCTAGTCCCTATTTAGAGCCATATCGTTCGCTCATTCATTTTCCTTTGTCATGATTTGCCAGTCTGGTTTGCAATAACACTTGTCCTACTAGAAGCTACACGACCATTTTCATGTATCGCGATCTGCTAGTTCAATGCTCATTTTATTGAAGGCAATGCCATGAATCCATGTTCATACTTTAGATCACATTATTCATTTTAGAAGCAAGAGGGTAGTGGCATAAACATGAAGAACAGTTCTTACATTTTTAACACGGATAGACCAAACCAAACTAATACAAAAATCACCCATCATACTTGCACAAACATTTCATCTTCACAAAATATATATACTTACCTTAAACCAAACATAAAAAAAAGGCATTACACACACATGGAGTAAGAAGGAACTCACTAGAAAACATAACAAGATTGAACTGCAAGATCTTTGCCCTTATCATGAAAACCTTCAAGAGTGTCTTGAGTTATAATATAAATAGTTAAACTTATCAAACTATATACCAGAAAACTAAACAACTTATTAGTAACATCATCATAAAACCCAGATTCAGGAAATTTCCTTCCATACACTCAAAATTGACGCTAAAGCGCGCAGCTCAAAGGTCATGTAAATAACCACGAGATAACCTAAGGTTCATCGACATTTACCATGTGCTAAAACAACGAAAGATTTGGTTGAATACAACCAACCCAAATCTTCAAGCAGGCTTTTAATCTAAGGTTTTATTGAGAGAAAAGTGCAGAGAAAGTTTGAGAAGAAAATATGGGCACCAGGGAAAACATAAAACTTGTTCAATAAGCCAATACCAACCTTATACAACTATACGCAAAAGTTGGGTTTAGTGGATAAGTCTGATTAGCCCACTAAAGACCCTCGATTCCTATGATTAAGTACTTTCTCTCTCATCATAAATTAGTTCTATTCTAATCAATTCCCATTTGTCTAACTAAACTGTTCAACTAATAAAATAATAAAATAATACATAGTTCTTCAACTAAAGACTTAACATAATTGTCTAACAACTGGGGTGGCATATACTCTACAAGGGAGTCCACCAAACCACTAAGCTCGCTCAACATAGACTTCACCCAAATGCGCACACATAGACTTACATGCTTAGTCACATTTAATACTTTACCCACTCAGATCTTGCCCTAAACACCATACTTCAATAAACAATATTCAAACACTAGGACTTTGCAGGGTGGAATGTTACATTTTTCTTTTCAAGAGTGTCTATTGAAGGAAGAGAATTCTGAAAGGACTATGCTAGAGCACTGTTGATTGTGAGCCTTTTGTTAATTTTTGTATCATGCATATCGTGGGTTGGGTGGCATGTACAAACATTTTGTATTACCTTTTTTTAATGATTTGCAGTTTTTGTTAAACTTTGTTTTATGAAATCTTTTGTAAACTCCAATAGTATATGTGTGTGTGTGTGTGTGTGTGTGTTTGATCCAATGATCTATGGTTTTTGAGATAATATTTTAGTCGTGTACACCAAACTGTTTTGAATGATAATTAACTGCCAATGATGCACTTGAAACTTTTCTAAAGGAATAACTCTATCGACTTTTATAAGGCTTTCGCTAAATGTTCTGTCTAAAATACTTTTCTTGGCGTATATTTAAATTGATTGTTTTGTTCTTGTCGTATTGAGGATTACACCAATATCTTAAGTTTTTGTAAATTTTAAATACTTTTACTAAACTCGTATGATTTTAAGTTGTGGCATACCAGACTTGGATCCAATTATTCAGGTTGGGTAACGTGTGTTACATACTTCTTACAATGAACATTTATATTTATTCCTCAACACTTTGACTCAAAGAGCATCTACTTTCGAGAGAAGCTAAATTTAAACTTTAACAGGAAAAAATTATTTTGACCAGCTAACCTCCTCAATCTTAGTCCTCCAACATCGAGAGGACGACAACAATCATCTTCTGTATTTGGTCAAACGCTTATATGAATTTTAAAAATTTAATACCTTAACTTTTATAATTAGTCCATCTACATACTTTATTTGGTCAAAAACTTAAATGAATTTTAAAAATTTACTGATAAATTTAAATTCATTACAATATTATTTATTATTATATCAATAAATTTAATAGAATAACTGGGACTTTAAAATTTTAGATTTAAAAAAAATCTATAAAATAAGACAAAAACTTATAATATATTAGTCAGTAATTTAATCCCAAAATAACTAATCCATCAAAATGATATTAGTAACATTTATTGCTTGCTCCCCCCTTATGCCTAATGTGCCTGTTGGGTGCATAGCTTGCGTTAATAAAAAGCACCGATGGCCTGCTTTATTTCCTTTAATTTATCATAAACATACCTTCAAACTTGATTTTTCGTTCTTTTGAATCTCGGGAAACCAGCTGCTCGTTAACACTGTTATGCACTACAAGATTTTCAGGCCAAAAAAACTGCTTTAAATTTCAATAAATCCGTAGCTTCATACCAAATGAACTCAGCGCAAGAGAGAGTCGAAAGAGATGTATGATTTAAAATTATAATTTATTATTCCATGAATCCAACTTAATACATGAAGATATTGCTTACAAAATCACACCGATTGAATGAACAACAAATACAGTTCCAGCCCCATGAATTTCACTACAGTTTTGAGTAGACAACGAAGTTCATTTCACCCGCTCCATTCCCTTTATTCACATAACCCCATTCCTATAAATAAATAATATTTTAAACCAAAGAAAAAGAAAAGACAAAATTCTCTTTTCTTAGCTGTTAACAAGTGCACATTGCTTCCTGATCTCGCCTTCGGATCCAGTCTTAACATTAATCCGACCCATTTTCTCCATAGCTTTGCCAAACTCATCAAAGAAGAACTGTGTGGGGCTGGAAAGGAGCTGGTTGATGAAAGCCAAGCTAGTTGAATCAGTGGTTAAAGCAGCATCGGACTGGAAAAGACCCCTTCTTTTGAGCAAGAGTGAGTAGTAGCTAAGATCGAAGGTTTTCCGACTCCCAGGGTCCATCTCAAGTATTGTGGTGTTATCGCTCGCGGTTTTACACTTGTTGGCCTTGAGGTTTTCAGCGTACTCGCTGTCCATGGTTGGGTCGATTCCGCCGGGGCCAGTGGAATTGTACAATCGGGGCGAAACAGCCGGGCAATGGGATATGCCGATGGTGTGACCACCTGAAAAACAATTCATTAACACATATGATATGACACAGAAACGGAAGGAGCCGAAACCGTAAAATAACGATAGTAATTATGTTATACCGGATAGGAGAACCATGTCAGTTGTGTTAAGTCCTAGGTTATTGAACTGTGAAAGGAGAGTAGTGAAGTTGCTGAGAGCGCTTGGAATGTTGGCAAGTGCTTCGGTGATATTGGATATTACACCATCTCTTCTTCCTGTTGGAACGTTCCAAAATGGTCCTCCCTGTGATAAACAGTGAGGATTTTCATTTTTGGATGGTTATGTTTTTATGTTGAAAATGGAATAGAGGTGATTTTTTTGGTTTACTTACGATGGTTACTACAGAGTCCCTGGCAGCCAAAGCGATGATATCAGCACAAGAGACGACGCCAGGGCATTCAGCTTCGAGGAGGCTCTTCACTCTATCAATGAAATCGAAGCCTCTCAGTGATAGATTTGGAGTTGCATTCTTTTCTGCTTGGCCGGTCGTGGAGTTTAGAAGCAGAGATGCATCACAGCCCTGGAAAAAAAACACATCGTTCTCATTCCTTGTGTTCATGTTTTTTTATTCATAGAGAGTGATTAAACGGAGTGATTTTATCATTTTTTAAAACATTAATTAACAATAATTTAAAATTTCTTAAAAGAGTTTGAAATATATATATATAATTAGAAAAGCTTTTGTTTACGAAAAAAGTCGAAAGATGAAAAATGAACAAAAACATAATAATAATAATAATAATACTTAATTTGCTGTTAAAAAATTCCAAATCAACCAATTAAATGTATGGCAACATATTCAAAGATGTCAAAAACAAATATCGGACATAAATATTATAAGAAAAATGAAGAATCCCATAGTGGAAAAAAGTAGGGAAAAATGGGTACAAGTTTACCCTAACAAAGCAATCATGGAAGTGCATTCTTAAGAGAGCGGCAGCGAGTGATGGGGCGTTAGGGATATGCTGTTTAACATAGTCCTTCACAATATGCTCAGCTTTAGGACAGCTCATGCCATAGAAGTACATCTGCAATTGAGCCTGTGTTGACCCAATCAATGCTAAAACAACAACAACAACAATCCCTAGAGAACTTGTTCCTGCCATCTTTGACAGAATTTGAACTAACTTCTGTTTCTAGACAGCCAAGTTTGATGTTGTTATGGTATGGAAAACAAGGGACGTTTATATAGGCGTTGAGTTTAGCTACTAAGACATTAAAAAAAAAACAAATAAGATAATGAAGCCTGTGTTATCCATGTTACCTTTTATATTAAGATATACTGTATTAAGTACTGGATTTAATGGGTAAAATGAGTTTGTATTGAGTTAGTGCTGAACAATCTCAAATTGGATTTGAATACAAGCTTGAGTTCCAGAATAAATAATTAAATTTGCAGTGAAACATGAAAATTGAACTTATATTTTATTACCTTGAATCGAGTTTGAAGTATTGAAATAAATTTTAATTAAGCTAAAAAAATCGAATTTTAAATCTCAAAAAGATTAATTATGCCAGTCTCTTACGGACAATGACAGAAAGGATTCCAAGTGTCACATCAAGGGTAGGTACAATTTATCCAAATAAACAATTTGTTATGCGGATATTAAGCTTTGCTTTCCATCTCAATCAAATTAGTTGATTAAATTATAAGTAACCTTAATTATCATTGTAATTATACCTCATACTTTTTGATTCAAATTTAAAATTTTAATACCATCAACCCCATTCCAAACTCATTTTTGTCAATTTGATTATTTATTTAAACTCGAAACAATTCGATTTTTAAATAATCTTAATAAATAAATCTAAACACCAAATGACTTGATCCAAAACATCGAGTTTCAAACTCAAAATTTAATTTAATTCGAATGAATTAATAATTTTAGAACTCAAATTGACCCGATTCAAATTAACCAACCTTAAAATAAACATAAGCCTCAAATTCAATTTATCTCAAACTCAAAATAGCCTAAACTAATAATAACTCAACTTTTGATTTAAAATTTTTAAAACTTATATTAATCAAATACAACTTAACCTACCTAAAATTAACTCGATTCACCTAATTAATAGATCTAGTTTTAATAGTGGTTGGCAGCTAAGCTAAGCATGTTAAACACTGAGATTTAATGGATTAATTCATGAATTTATCCATGTGAGATAAGAACGATATAATAGAGTTGAATAAAATCAATTGGTTGGCCTGCTCGATTGCTATTGTATATTATATACTTTTCAATTCAATAATTTGATATCAGTGTCACTTTTCTATAACTAACAGTGAATCAAGTTTAATATATGATAGTTTGTGTATTATTTGTGTCCTGTCGTGTTAATTTTGTAAACGTAAAATTTGGATTAGTGTTTTTCAGTTTGGCATATGAATGTAATTATTTTCTTTTATAGGCAAATATAAAAATATAACTTGATTTAGTGTTGATGAAAATTAAGGATGGATTTAATATGTGATACAAGGGGCGAACACAGAAATTTTTTAGGGGAGTCGAAATGAAAATTTAATTTTTAATAGTCTATATATATATTTATAATTTTTAAAGGATTAAATAAGATTTTTATAATTTTAAGAGGGTCAAAGTATAATTTTACCTTTATTAATTTAAAATTTTAAAATTTTTAAAAAGTCTAAATAGTAATTTTTTATTTTAGAGAGATCGGGCCTTTGTCAGCCCCTAAATTCGCCTATAATGTAATGCATTGGAATAATTATTATAAAAATTTACATTATAAATATATTTAAATTTAAATTAATAGAATAAATTAAAATAGCACCCAATGATAAAACTAGAATTAGAAATAAATATAAATTTTAAAAAAAAACTTTTACGTTCTTATATAATAGTTTAACTATCATTAAATAATATTGATAAACATCGAAAGCCAAAATCTTTTTAAAATACTATTAATTAAGTTTCATATAATTTGAGCTTGGAAAATAATTTTTCTGGGTCAACTTTGACATCATTAATTAGTTAATGATTGTTCCATTTTATATCATCTTATAATATGCATATGGGAAAGGCATGTGCTGCTTGCCTTGTAAGGTTAAAATTAGTTGTATAAAATACCTTGAAGATGGACTGATTTTTAGTAGGTTCATTAATTAAAACTCACTATGTGGCACGATAATTACAATTTAATAATGCATAAACAATACTCCCATAAATTTGTAAGGAGAGAGTAGTATTTGGTTAACTCAATGCAGTTTTTTATGCCTTACGTTTCGGCTGTTTATCTTTTTAATCTATCTTATTTGCTAAACTTTCGGTTTTTTTTTATATATATAATTCTTTCAATTATTTTATCTCTGAACTATTTTATATTGAAGAGTTGAATTTATTTTCATTTTTCAAATAAAAAAATATTAGTGCTGTCTATCCATTAGCTAGATTAGGCTTGCTCGAAAAGTGAAAGAACTTGAATAAAAATATAAGCCTAAAAAATGAGATTCAGCAAAAAAGTAAAACCTATTTAAAAATGGATAGAGTCTCAGGTAAGGATTTTTGGTCCGGGCCCGACCCAAATTAACAAAACGAAAAAAAATTGTGTTGTTTTCTTGTTGTTTTGCTGCTACTTTTTTTCTCGTTGTTTTGCTAACATTTCACTATTATGTTACTATTATTTTGTTGTTATTGTTTAGATATAGTATAAATATTGTTTTATTGTTAATTTTGTTACTATTTTATACGCATTTGCTTGTTAAGTTACACATATCTTAGTGTTATTTAAGTATAAATATTTTTAATCTATTTTTAATTTGTTGAGAAATATTTATTTTAATATTTTTAGTATTTTTGATGTATTATATTTAAAAAAATTATATAAAAAATTAATTCGAACTGGTCGGACTATGGTTTTAACATTTTTATCTAAGTCAAGTTTGGACAAAATCTTAAACCCATTTTTCGGGTCGAGTCGAACCCTAACCTAGCAAACAAGCCTAGAATTTTGACAAAACTCAGCTTAACCCATGAACAGGTCTAACCATCCTTTTTAGTGATTTTATTTATTTATTTATAATTTTAGATATTCATCATTATATATATAATTGAAGTTATTATGATATTATTTCAATAGGAAAAAAATATAAAGGAATAGCAAGTAAACGCTGTAAAGAAGATTAGGCAACCTTTTTGATGAATAATATGGATATTCCATGCAGGTCCAATTTTGACTTTCATCCCTTTACGAAAATTGAGAATCTAGTCTGTATATTTTATTTTATCAAAATTTAATCTTTATATTTTATGAAAATTAAAAGGTTATTCTAATTCAGTTACATTGTCAATTTTTTGCTAATTTGAAAATAATTAGTTTAACCATTTATATTTATATGCATAGAATTAACAAAAATCAGCATTGTATCAATTTATATGCGATAAATTAGCAAAAAATCAATAATTTAAGTTTATGTGTTTACAACCAATTAGATTAATTTCTTAGTTTTTGTATGATAGTCACTAAATTCTAACAAATTAATGTAGAAGAATTAACTTCTCATACTTCAGAAAGTAAAGAGATGAGTTTCATAATTAAACCATTTATAATTTATATATATTATCAGGTAGCTCAAGTAATCCTATAGTGGTTGATCGAGTCGTAGGCTTAGTTTAGGAATGCTTCTCAAAAGTAATTTAAAAAAAAACACTTTTGGGGAGAAGCTAAAATTTTCAACTTTTAAAAAGAGTGCTTTTGGGCCATTTTTTTGCTTGAGAGAACTATTTTTTCCCTCAAAAAATAATTTGTTTAGGAATGCTTTTATCCCAAAAGTGCTTCTTATAAGCAATACTAAACTGTCCCTTAGTTTGATTGGCATGGGAATTATTTCCAAAGTAGGAATACGTGAGTTTGAATGCACTGAATGCATTATCCTCCTATTTATGGGTTGGGGAGGGGTTCTGGGTAGTCTTAGATATTGTGTCAAAAAAGATCAAATATGATCAGAACCTATAATGAGATTATTTAAAAAAAAAAAGAAGTAATCCTATAGTGCCTAATTATGCTCTCAGTTCAAGTACTTTTTGCACATTTAAAATTTAGTCCTTTTACTTTTAACCCAAAATTTTAATCCCCTCTACCTTTTTGATTTAATAATTAAACTCCACTTGATAATACCAATGGAGTTTAGCTAAATTGGATTATATGTCTTTCTTTTTTCTTTTTTTTTAAATCTCATGTGGGTAATAATACATGCATGAAAAGCCAAATAACCAAATAAAATGGTTACATATCAGGTTGTAAGATTTCCGATTGCAAATGCATGGTTGTAAGGTTCTTTAGCACCCTTTCAGAGTGAGTTTTTTTTTTTTTGTTTACATTGTTTACACACACTTTATATTGGTTTTGTGGGTTTTTTTTAAATATATATATATTAACAAAAATTATTTTGACTGTGTTCTCAATTGTGCTTCAAATATTAAATAAAAAAATTTTAAGAATTAAAAATAGAAATACTAAATTTTAAATGTAAAAACATATAAAAATTGGAAGCATAATTAAACCTCTTATAATGTTTTATTGGAAAGTACCCTCTTATAAATTAATAGTTGAAGTTGCTTACATGAATTTATAATGCATGTCTCAAACTTAAATTTTAACATCAAGCAACAGAGATATGGTCAGGACAATGGAGATTATTAACGACATATATTCATATAATGACAGCTTCACAAATTAAAAAGTGAGAAATAATGTACAAATTGTCATTTAAAAAAGAAAAACAAAAATGAGGAGAATACGCGTCCGTCTTTGAACCATGTGTTTGTTGGCATACTTCACTTTTCCTCGGCTATCCTGAGGAGTTGTTTAATCATTGTCAATTAACTGAAATTATTAAGATAAACAAAAGAAAATTTCAGACAAAGTATATGATCAAGAATAATTTTAAGCATTTTCATGCACATCCTTTTAGGATTAGATCGCAAAATTCTATCAATTATTGACCAAACCAGCACGGGTCACATGCGCTGTTAAGAACTTGTTTTGTGCAATTATTTGTTGGATTGACTAAAGCTATGAGACGCTAAGCTATGCAAATTAAAATTTTACATTTCACAAAATTTTTAAAAATAATATGATTTTATAGTAATAAAGTTACTTGATTGGAACTGAAATCCATCTAGGAAAATTGTAAAAGGTAACGAGTTTTTCTTCGATTATTGTAATTTTTAAATTTTATTTTTCAAAATACTTATGTTTTGATATTGTTTCACTGAACATACTTTTTTTTAGGGTTACTTTGACATTTTTAAGTGTGAAGATTATTGAGTGAGCAAAATTCGATTCGATTCGAAAAATTCAAATTTTGAATTAAATATTCGAGTAATTTGAGTTAATCAAGTTATTCGAATCAACTTGAATTAAAAATTAGGTTTTTTGGTTTAACTCAAATATGAATTACACAATTACGTCATTTTGATAAATGTTTACATTTTCTAAAGTTAAAAGTCAAAACCGTTAAGTTAAAAGGTAAAATTACGTCGTTTTGATAAATGTTTACTCATTAAGTTAAAAGGTGTTGAGACAGCCGATGGCCGCCGTTGAGCCGTGATAGACCGTTGGTGATCTCTGCACGATTTGGTTTGAGACCCAAAACAATTAGGGCACGAAATAGAAAAGGGGAAAAGTAATCTCAAAACAACTTCTATTAATTGGGAAACCACTTTTTATACAACTTCAATTCAATCCCTAACTAATTAACCAACTAACAATTTCTAGTTTAAGCTACCAACTAAACACTAACCAACTAACAACTAACTAACCCTTCAACACTCCCCCTCAAGTTGGAGGGTGATAAAGATCTTTAACCCCCCAACTTGGATATCAAATACTCATGTTGTTGGACACCAAATGCCTTTGTCATGATATCCGCAAGTTGCTCATTAGTGCGCACATGTTGTGTCTTAATTAACCCATCTCGTATTTTTTCTCTAACAAAGTGACAATCTATTTCGATATGCTTTGTCCATTCATGAAACACAGGATTTGCTACGATTTGAAGTGCTGCTTGGCTATCAGAAAGCAGTAAAGCTGGACCAAATTTGTCAAAACAAATTTCTTTTAACAAACCGTCCAACCAAACTATCTCAGTAGTTGTCGATGCCATACTCATATATTCAACTTCGGTTGATGAACGGGAAATTGTACTTTGCTTCTTCGATTTCCAAGAAACAAGTGAACTCCCAAGTTTAATACAAAACCCCGTGATAGACCTTCTTGACATAGGGCACACGGCCCAATCAGAATCACAATAAGCAATAATGTGTGCTTTGTTTTCAGCTGCTAATGAAATCCCTTGCCTCAGGCTCTTTTTTATGTACCGAACAATACGAAACGCAACTTCATAATGGGATTTCTTGGGTTTTTGCATAAACTAATTCAAATGTTGAATCGCATATGAGATATCTGGCCGAGTGTTTGTTAGATACAACAACCTACCCATAAGCCTCTAATACATCAATACATCTAATAGTAACTCACCATCACTATCTACCAAATGCACAAGCTCATTGTACTCGGCTGTGGTGAATTTCTTATTTTGCTCAAGTGGTGTGCCAGCTGATTTTGCTTCTCCAAGCCCAGCATCTGATATCAACACCAATGTATACTTTCGCTGACTTAAAATGATGCCCTTGCTTGACCGTGCTATCTCAATACCAAGGAAATATTTTAGTTCTCCCAAGTATTTCATTTTGAAACTCTTATAAAGAACATTCTTTAACTCATCAATCAACCTAATATCATTTCTTGTAATTAGCAAGTCATTTACATAAACTAGCAGCACAACAATTCTATCACCTTATTCTTTTGTGAACAAAGAATAATCATGCTTGCTCTGAATATATCCATTATGTATGAGGGCCTTAGTTAACTTCAAATTCCATTGCCAAGACACTTGTTTCAAACCATAAAGAGACTTGAGTAAACGACAAACCTGATGCTCCCCCTATCTACGAAAACCTTCCTAAAGACCCATGTAAACTTCTTTATACAAATCACCTTGAAGAAATGCATTATAGACATCCATTTGAAAGAGCGGTCAATTACGTATGGCAGTAATGCTAATGACAGCTCGAACAGTTACTTGTTTCACAACCGGGGAAAAAGTCTCTTGAAAATTTACCCTATTTTTGTAACAGTCTGATTTTCAGTGGTGACAAAATAGTGGTTTCAAGATCACAAATTTCTATCGTGTCAACTCGTAAATATTGTTTATAGAATATTTATGGAGTCATTAGTTCCGTATTAAAATTTGGCCAAGAAATTTTAACGTTTAGACAGTTAATTAAAGAAAAAGAACTAAATTGTAAAAGGTGCAAAACTTATTAATTAAAGCACTAAGATGATTTAATAGCTTAACTAATAAATGAGGAAGGACTTAAGTAGCAATTATACCTTAGTCATTATGGTGGGATGACAACTTGGTTAAAATTGTTAAAATATAATATGATTAATGGCAAATTTGTAATTTAGACAAAATTAAAACAAAATTAAAGAATGAATAAAATAATTTTTACTTTCATTTTCTTTTGCAAGTGACAAAAATCCATTTCTATGGAGAGGAAGAGTTTTAGTTTGCTTAATTCCTTTGCATGTAAGTGATTTTTGTGCCCATTTCTTATAATTTTTATGTTTTTGAGATCGTTGCAACTAGGTCCACGTAGCTTGTGTAACACCCCTAACTCGTATCTGTCGCCAGATTAGGGTTACGAAGCACTACCTAACTCATGTCTACTAATCATATTTCATATAAAAACTATATTATTATTATTTTTCCAAACCAACTAAATCATTACTCAAGCCGAATCTTATAACCAAACATTATCATACATATATACTTCGAAACATACTTCCCAAAAGAGCTTATAACATGACCGAATATACATAATAATTAGTATCTCTAGCAAGCTATTTCGCATGGCCACCTATATACAACTCAAAATTAACTAGAGTCTATACATGCCATATGCCATAATATCAAGCTTTCAAAAATACCAAATTGTCGATTGATAGTGTGATGATAATCCTTAACGATCCCTGAGCTCGAGCTAGCTTTATATATCTATAAAACAATAGAAGAATGCACAAAGTAAACTTTGGAAGCTTAGTAAGCCATAAGCAAATAAATCATCTCAATGATATTTATAATTCAATTCAACTAGGTTGAATTAAAATAAATCTCAAACACATAAACATTTAACTAACTCATATAATTGCATATTATCACATTAAGTACTAAACTTACCTTAATATTTATGAACATATAACTTCACACGTTCAGAATTGTTAAGATCATACGGAAATCATATAAAACTCGTACAATGACATATCCCGAATATGGTCTTACATGTTAACGCATATCGGTGCCACTGTCCTAGACAGGGTCTTATACAAATATATATACGATGCCAATGTTTCAGACATTGTCTTACACATTTTCTCATTTCGATGCCAATGTCCCAGACATGGTCTTACACGAAATCACACATCAGAAGTCCTAATATCATGACATCAATATCCAATACATTTACTAAGTTTCATTTGGAGCTTTCGACTTCGTAATTAAATCAATTCATGCATGAAACTAGTCATCCAATGCTCAAATCAATTCGGCAATATATATCCATATACGAACTGAATTCGGCAATATATATCTATATACAAATCAATTCGGAAATGAATATCCATATACAAATGTAAGCTAATAATTGAAGAATTTTATATTTTAGATCAAGACCCAGTTGATATTGTGGAAAATGAAAAATTATGGAATAGTCCTTGAACTTCTACAATTACTACAATTCAGTCTAGGTAAGTTCGTACAGTTTATAATTTAACTTCTACATGGAATGTTTGATGATATTATGTAATATGATATATATATATATTTGATTATAGATGATGTAAAGTTATTTGAGGAAAAATTGTTGAAATTCTATACTTGGATTGGATTGAACGCGGGATAGAGTACAGTTGATATATGGTGTGTTATGGGGGATTGGAGTGGAGATTGTTGAGGAGTGATATATATGTTTTCTGAGTAGACCGAGGTTTAGCATTTGTTGCAAACTCTTGTATTACACTCTCTGTTTTGGTATGTTTCGGATCGATTAGCTTTTATGAGCATCTGGTATGTTTTGGTTGGATTATGGATCACAAAAGTTTAAAGTATTTGATGACTAAAAAAGAACTAAATTTGAGATAGAGATGTTGGTTAAAGCTACTGAAAGATTATGATCTAGTTATTGATTATCATCCGGGAAAGGCTAATGTGGTTGCAGATGCACTGAGTCGAAAATCGTCATTATTTGGACTTCGAGCATTGAACGCTCGTTTAGCTCTGAATGAAGATGGTTCTCTACTGGCAAAATTGAGAACTAAAAACTGTTTCTACAATGAATTCGAGACTTACAAAACAACGATTCAAATTTGTTATTGAAATGAAAATATTTTCAAGATAATTTGACTACTGAATAAAATATTAATGATGATGGTATGTTACGTTATCGTGATAGGATTTGTGTTCCGAATGATTTAGTTTTGAAACGTGATATTCAGTCTGAAGCTCACAGTAGTACGTATTCTATTCATCCTAGTAGCACAAAGATGTATTGTGATCTGAAACAGATGTATTGGTGGTCGAGTATGAAACGTGAAATTTGTGAGTTTTTAACTAAATGTTTGATTTATCAGCAGGTAAAAGAAGAGCATCAGGTACCGTCGGGTTTACTACAACTATTATGATTCCTGAATGGAAGTGGGAGCGAGTCACGATGGATTTTCTGTCTAGTTTACCTATAACTCCAAAAAAGAAAGATTTGATCTGGGTGATTATTGATAGATTGACTAAATCTGCACACTTTATTCCAGTCATAACAGATTTCTCACTTAAAAGATTAGCAGAATTATATTTTTTAGAGACTGTAAGATTGCACGGGGTTTCAATATATATCATTTTTATCGTGATTCGAGGTTTACATTGAGATTTTGGAATAAACTTCTCGAGGCTTTGGGCACTAAACTCCATTTCAGTACAACATTTTATCCTCAAACAGATGGATAGTCAGAATGAGTGATACAGATTTTGGAAGATATGCTGCGATATTGTATACTCGAGTTTGAAAATAGTTGGGAAAGGTTCTACCGTTAGCTGAATTCGCTTATAATAATAGTTATCAGTGCAGTATAAAGATGCCACCGTTTAAAGCTATTTACAGAAAAAAGTGTAAAACACTGTTGTATTGGTCTGAATTGCGTGAATCCAAAATGGTTGGAATTTATTTAATTCGAGAAACTAAAGACAAAGTCTGAATTATTCGAGATAATTTGAGAGCTGCATTTGATTGTTATAAATCGTACGCGGACCTGAAAAAGAAAAGATATAGAATTTGTTGTTGGCGATCGAGTATTTCTAAAAGTTTCTACATGGAAAAAAGTACTACTTTTGGCAGAAAAGGGAAGTTGAATCTGAGATTTATCGAATCATACGAGATTGTCAAAAGAATCGGTCATGTAGCTTACAGATTAACTTTACCTTCTAAACTCAAGAAAATTCATAATGTGCTCCACGTTTCAATGCTGAAACGGTACAGACCTGATCCTTCACACGTGATTCCTCGTAGTGAGATTAAATTACAATATCCAAATCTAATCTTAGGTAACAATTTCGAGGATGAAATTTCCTAAGTTTGGGAGAGTTGTAATTGCTCGATTTTTAATGGTGACGTAACAGTGGTTTCGGGACCACAACCTTCAGTTGTGTCAACTCATAAATATTATTTATAGAATATTATGGAGTCATTAGTGTCGTATTAAAATTTGGCCAAGAAATTTTAACGTTTAAACAGTTAATTAAAGAAAAAGGACTAAATTGTAAAAGGTGCAAAACTTATTAATTAAAGCACTAGGATGATTTAATAGCTTAATTAATAAATGAGGAAGGACTTAAGAAGCAATTTATTCATTATGGTGGGACGACAACTTGGTTAAAATTGTTAAAATATAATATGATTAATGGTAATTTTGTAATTTAGACAAAATTAAAACAAAATTAAATAATGAATAAAACAATTTTTACTTTCATTTTCTTATTCAAGTGACCAAAATTCTAAAGAGAGGAAGAGTTTCGATTTGCTTAATTTCTTTGCATGTAAGTGATTTTTGTGCCCATTTCTAGTAATTTTTATGTTTTTGAGATTGTTGCAACTAGGTCCAACTAGCCCTTCTCTTCGTTTTTGAATCTGTTAAAAATTTTAGAAGTTTCCATTGATGAATCTTTAATATTTTTGATGGTAAATATGTATTTGAAACTTTGGTTGTGTTGTTTGGTGATTTGTGAAGTGATTTTTGTTAGATTTTGATTTTAGGACTAAATTGTAAAAATGTCAAAATTTCAAGATTAATAATGAATTTGATGTTTATGAGGGACTTTTTAAGGGTATATTATATTTAAATGGAATATTTATTTGATAAAATTGGTTAATTTGATGATTTTCGAGTTAAGATACTAAATTATAAAAATTGTAAAAGTTAGGGGTAATTGTGTAAATTCAAAAAAATAAAAGGGTATAAAATGTAAAGTGAATTGGAAGGTGAAATGTAAGCTAATAATTGAATAATTTTATATTTTAGATCAAGACCCGGTTGATACTGTGAAAAGGAAAAATTATGGAATAGTCCTTGAATTTCTACAACTACTACAATCCAGTCCAAGTAAGTTTGTACAATTTATAATTTAACATCCATATGGAATGTTTGATGATATTATGTAACATGATATATATATTTTATTATAAATGATATAATGTTATTTGAGGAAAAATTGTTAAAATTCTATACTTAGATCGGATTAAACGCGAGATAGAGTATAGTCGAGATATGGTGTGTTATGGAGGACTGAAGTGGAGGTTCTTGTGGAGTGATATATATGTTTTTCGAGTAGACCGAGGTTCAACAATTGTTGCGAACTCTCGTGTTACACTCTATTTTGGTGCGTTTCGGTTGGACTAGCTCTTTTGTAATACCCCAAAAATTACTACAGTAAGAAAGTAAGATAATATCCTCGATATAGTAAAATAAGGAAATAAAGTGATAAAAAGGGTAATATTGAGTTATGTCAACATTGGGAAGTATATTATGACATATTAATTCAAGAAAGGATTAAATTGTAAAAGTGAGAAAGTTTTGTTGCCCAAGAGTAAATACTAAAATTTGAGAGGTTAAAGTGTAAATATGAAAAATTTAAAGGACCAATAGTGTAAATATTTTAAGGGTGGAATAATCTAGAAACTAAGGAAAATGGATGAGTTAGGACCAAATTGAAAAGGTGAAGAATTTTGAGGGACTAAATTGCAATTTTACCAAATTAAGTGATGACTCAAGGATAGAATTTCAAAAGATTATAAAGGGAAAAATGGTCAAATAGAGAGAGAGAGAATTCTAGAAGGTAATGATGATGTTTGTGATATTTTTAATTAATTAATTAGATAAATGTTATTTAATTAATATTTTATTAAGATTTTTAGTATTATTTTATTATTAAATGATTAATATAAAAGGGAGGAAAGATGATGAAAAAAATTATCATCTTTCCATGCAACCAACGTTAGAAGAGAAGAGAAGAAAGAAAGTTTTGCTTTCTTTACAATTTGGTCCTTTCACCAAAAATTCACTATTTTCACCTAGAAATCAAAAGAATTTCCATAGCTTCCAAGAGAGAAAAATAATAAGGAGACAATGGGGAGCTAGAATGTCAAGTTAGATTCAAGAAATAGAAGCTTGAGGAGAGAGAAAATTAAGTTAAAGATTGAAATCAATAACACAAGGTAAGAACATCAAGATTTCAATATATTTTTAAGTTTGTTATTGTTGAAAAAAGCATGGAAATGATGTTATAGTAGAGTTTTCTTAAATAAAGTCTTATATTCTTGATATATTAGTGAAGGGAAATAAGTGAAAATGATGGGAAATATTATAGAGAAAGGGAATTAGGGAGTTATAAACTTAGTAATCAACATCTTGCACTAAAACAGTTTTGGACAGCAGTAGGTTAAATTTGAAAAATCACCATAAATTGTGGAAATCGAATTAGAGGATGAAAAATATGGAATTAAATCTTATTAAGTCTAGTTTCTCATAGAAGAAACGGTGTAAGTAATGGAATTGTAAATCATGAGATATAATAATTTTTTTGAGACAAGGTCAGAATGAATTCGGGTTCCCCTGTTCTGACTTTGGAAAATCATCAAAAATTGAATAAAAATAATTATGAGTTATAATTTATATTATTAGAATTCTTATTGAGTATATTTTCAAAGGAAACAAACAGAAATATCATCCGAATTCTGTACAATAAGATAATTAATTTTTAGTGAAAATGGGTCGGAACTATCAAATAGTGAAACACGGGAAACTTTAAAGAATAAACTGTACTTATTGGCTAAACCAAAATGTGAGTCTAGGTTCATATGAATTTAGCGGATCTTAATTTGGAGTTCCATATCTCAAGATATAAATAATTTAGTGACTATGACTCAAGTGGACAATTTTGAATTAATATATATAAATAAATGGTGGAATTATAGATAATGTTACATATAAGCATAGTATACATTAAGGATGTAGAATGGAGAGGGGGAGGAGGAAAATAAATGATTATTCAACTAGAATGAGTTCTCATTAAAAATGACCAATTTGCATGTTTTAGGTTCAAGGACTAAATTGAATAAAAGTAATATTTTAAGGGTAAATTGGTAAAAATGTCAAAAAGTGACCAAATTGCATGAAATGAATTGCTTTATTATTTAAATTAATAAATTGAATGAAATATTAATTTATATCAAGATTGGGTGGAAATTCGAGGAAAATAGAAAATTACCAAAATGTCCCTGAATTTTGGTATTTCTGCAATTTAGCCTGGTAAGTTCATGTAACTTAAATTATATTCATAGATGATTGAAATATATATATTGGATTGAGAAATTGATTTGAATTGTGAACATGAGAAATTGTAAATTGAATGAAATGGAAATGAAGCTTTGAATTACATGAGTAAATATCGGGTCTCGTAGACCCTATTTGTTATGAATAAATATTTTGAGGACATGTTGTAAAGAATTATAAAAGCACGTTAATAATTAAAAAGTTTTAATTCGGATGAAATTTTGTAACTTGGTTTAATACGTATGCAAATGTATGTCTTCTAGTAATGCCTCGTACCCTATTCTGGCGTCGAATACAGGTAAGGGGTGTTACAATGTGACATCGCCAGATTCGGTCATAACGTTTAGACCGGGTTTGGGGTGTTACATCTTCGGAGCCATTGGTATGTTTCGGATGGATTAGCTCTTATGAGCATCTAGTGTGTTTCAGTTGGATTATCGATGTACTCTTATCCGTAAGTCATTTATTAGATTGAAAATATCAGTAAGGTAACTTTTTTAGTGATTTTGATGGATTTGTCATATATTTGAGTTTTGAATTGAATTTTACAATTCACCGTTGGGGTTGTGGCTAACAGAGAACACATATGGTATTATTATTTGATTTATTCTACTTACTTCAATAAGATTTATTGTTTTAGTATGTCAAACTTACTAAGCTTCAATGAGCTTACTTGTGTTATTTTCTGTTCTTGTAGATACTTTGAAGGTTAAACGGTCGGATCAGCATCCAAGTCACACTATCTACTTATTCTTAGTAGTTTTTGGAATGTTCATTTTGGATTATATGGCATGTAATAGACTTGTATGTCATTACCATTGTTTTGGATATGTAAAATGTTTAGTATGATCTTAAATGCAAATAATTAACTTATATGGTATATATGAGAATGAGGTAAGATGTTTTGATGCAAAAATGAATGATATGCATTAATGCAATGTTGTGATTGAGGTGCCTATGATAGGTACATTGGTTAGGTGTTAAATTTTATGAATTGATAAGTTATGATTGATAATTCATTTTAATTTGTAATTGTATATACTTGTGGTATCTATGAGGATACATTGGTTAGGCACTTAGGATGTTGATTTGGCATGTTTTTGGCTTATTTAATGTCACTTTGAATAGGTCTTTTGGCTGGAAAATGGATTACTTAAATTCCAATTAAGCTTGAAATGGTAAACTTGTTGTTTAAGGTTCATTTTAGGTCCACACGACCTAAGACGCGGGCATGTGTCTCAGCCATGTGAGGTGCACGGCCTGGTGACACAACCATATGTCATCTGATGATTTCATTGGGGTGCAAGTTAGTGAGTTACACAGCCTAACACACGGCCTGGTACATTGGCATGTGGGGCAACTTAGCGAGTTACACGATCTGGCGTAAGGGCGTGTGACACGGTCATGTGACCCTACTCAGAGAGTTACACAGGTGAGGACACGGGCTAAGAGACGACCATGTGTCCATAGTTTGATTGTTACACGGCCTGAGACACGGGCGTGTGTCTCAGTCGTGTGAGGCACGTGGCCGTGTGACCTCTATTTTGCAAATTTTTCATCTTTTTCCTAAATTTTCCAAACTATTTCAAATTGGTCCCAAATTTTTTATAAGTTATTTTTAGGGCCTCGAGTGCTTGATTTAGTGATAATATGCATGTGTATGAATATTTTATTATGTGATTATAATATTGAATGACAATATATTTTTATAGTTTTGATTGTGTAGTAATACTTTGTAACCCTAATCCGACAACGGAGATGGGTTAGGGGTGTTACAAGCTTTCTGCTGATAACCTTTACCAACAAGCCGAGCCTTAAACCGCTCAAATGAGCCATCAGATCTATACTTCACCTTATAAACCCATTTACAGCCAATAGGAACCTTACCTTATGACAACGACACCACTTCCTATGTGTCATTTTCTTCCAAAGCTCGAATTTCCTGTTTCATAGCATCAATACATCTTGAATCCAAAATGGCCTATTGATATGTTTGGGGTTCAATGACAGAAGAAACATTAGCAAAAAAATAGGTATGATATGGTAAATGAGAAGTAGAATAAAATTTGGAAATAGCATATTGACCTAATTCAAGTGCAGCAGTAGATTGGTTAGAACAAACATGGTCTTTCATCCATTATGGTTGTTTAGGAAGGCGGGAAGTGCAACGTAACATAGGTGTAGATGTCATTGACACAATGGGTGACTTAGAAAATGATGAAACAAGTGGTACAGATGAGGAATGAGGTGATGGAGAATTAGGTGGGATAGGTGAAGAATCAGGTGGTAAAGGCAGGTTATTAGGTGAAAAAGAAAATGAAGTACCAAGCTCAAGAAAAGTATTACTATCTGTTGTAGGGAAGAAAAAAATAGAATGGATAGGAAGTTTAAAAGGAAAAATTGTTTCATGAAAAATGACATCCCGACTTACAAAATAACTTTTTGTGGTGAGGTTGAACATAATGTATCCCTTTTGGGCAGTAGAATATCCCATGAAAACTTATGGTATCGTTCTTGGTAAAAATTTGTCACGGTTATAAGGTATGGTAGCATAGCAAAGATAAGCAAACACTTTTAAACACGAGAGATTGGGTGATTTTTTTATAGAAAACCTCAAAAGGACTTTTCCAACCTAAAAGTGGTATTGGTAAACGATTAATAAGAAAACAGACTACTAGGACACATTCACCCCAAAACTTGCTAGGTAAGTTAGACTAAAATTACAAAGCTCGATCTACTTCAAGTTTAAATGAATAAGAGAAAACACTGCCTCAACCTGAGTTTTGCTTATTGGAAAGGGCAATCTAGTTTACTTAGCTAAAGGACAAACAGAACACTAAAGTATAGGAGTACTATCTGAAAAATTACATGGTTGAAATGGCACTCTACTCAACCTCGAAATAAAAGCATGACCAAGCCAGAAATGCCAAAGTAAGGATGAATCAGTAGTAGCAGTTGTGTAAAATGAAATGTTGCCCTTGGTTAATGCTAAACTTGATAAAGAATAGGTTGAGAAGGCTGAAGGATGTATAGAGCACCCTGTTCTTTACCAATCCCGAGTATCTTGCCACTTGAGAGGTCCTCAAATATGTAAAAATTAGGATAAAAGGAAATAGAACAATGTAGGTCTTTAGTGAGTTTAGAAACTGGAAGTAAATTATAACAAAAGTCTGGTATATACAACACATTGGCTAATTTAATACTAGGAGAAACAGTGCAAGAACTAATGTGTGTGATTAGCGAAGATGATCCGGTAAGTAAGTAAACACAAGATGGAGATCTACATGGAACAACAGATTCCAAACAATGAAAGTTGGATAGCATATGGTCTATGGCACCAGTGTCCAGAATCTATTCACAAGGTAAGACCATACCTGCCAAGATAGTTTCTGCCAAACTCGTAACAAGTACCGACGAAGTGTCTTTGCTTAACAAATTCTATAGTTGTTGATATTGAGCTGGCATGGGTACTAGTGCTTGCACTTAAGGAGCACTCGATGAACCAACTTCAACAGCCTCACCTACAGATTCAAATGAAACCACACTATTTATAGAGCCAGTTGAATTATTTACCTTCTTCCCAGTGAACTTAAAATCAGAAGGATACCCAATTAGTTTGTAACAACTCTCCCTTTTCTGTCCCTTGATTTTGCAATCGTCACAAACAACATTAAATTGCTTCTTGTGAGTCACAGCAACTGAATACACCAATGTTGGATCCAAGGTTACTGGTCCTGGAGCATGAAGTCTTTGAGACTCTTCATGCACCAATATTTAATATGCCTGGTTAACGGTAGACAATGGGGTTATTAGCAAAATTTAACTCCTAACAGCACCATAGGTATCATTTAGACCGATCAAAACTTGGAACAATTATTGTTGCACAATATGGACAGCGTTCTGCTTTGAGTGTCCACAACAACCACAAGAGGAAAAAAGAATCAGCACATCATACTCATCCCATAATAGTCTCAATTTAGTGAAATACATAGATATAGACAAAATACCTTGACAATGGGAGGCAACCTCATGATGCAAGAAGAAATTTGAGAGCCATCGACCTTGTTGAAATGTTCACCAAGGTCTATCCAAACTACCTCAACACTTGAAGCAAAGACAACCTCTACCGAAAGAACCTTGCTAACAGTGTTTAAAACCAAGAAAACACAATGGCATTGCATCAATCCCATTACGGATGCAATTCAACTAGTACTGAGTCTCTAGAATAAGTACCATCGACAAGACCTAGCTTTTTTTTGCCAACAACGCTATTCGCATAGCTTGGCTCCAAACAGTGTAATTTTCAAACCCAAGAAGATGATAAGAGACTAACTGTGTACTTGGAGTATTTTATGGATGCAAGTACAACGAATGGTTGAAATCAACATTGAAATCTGATGGAGTTACCATTCTCCCTCAAGTAGAAAAGACCAACAGTAAAGAAGCAAAAAAGCTGACAACCGAGGAGAACTGTCCTCGCGACAGACGCTACCAAACAAAGGTTGAAGAAGAGACACACAACTACCGAAGAAAGCCAATCACTGGTGGCTCTGATACCATGTTGAGACCACCAGTGGCTGCCGTTGAGCCATGACAGGCCGATGGTGATCTCCGCACGATTTGGTCTGAGACCTAAAACAATTAGGGCATAAAATTGAAAAGGGGAAAGTAATATGAAAACAACTTCTATTTATTAAGAAAAAGGTCTATTTTAACTTACAGTCATGCCGCTTTTTATACAACTTTAATTCAGTCCCTAACAAGTTAACCAACTAACAATTTCTAGTTTAAGCTACCAACTAAACACTAACCAACTAACAACTAACTAACCTTTCAACAAAAGGCAAAACTATTATATTGTTTATGTAGTTAAATAATATTGTACTTTGTCTACTATATAAATAATCGGTCCATTAACAACATTGAATATAAATAATAGGATCCGTTAACTCGATTTGACTTGACTCGAAATTTTTTGACTCGATTTGACTTGGCTTGATCGAATACTCACCCCTACAAAATAAGTTGATGTTAATTCCTATGGATTTTATGCCCTAATATATGTGAAAAAATGCGTATGAAATATACTCAAATACACTAACAGAATCTCAACATGTCGAGATAACCTTTCATCTATTTTTAATTTTTTTTAATTGACTTTAATTCATTTAAGTCTAGTTGGGCTTAACAAATTTATCCAATATACTATATCAAACATTAAAAAATTTAATAACAAGTTTTAAAAATTTTATTAACATAACATTTAAATTACTATTTGATTACTATTTGAATTTACATTTTGCAGACAATAAATTTAAAAAGTTAATACAACATAGTATAATTTCTATAACATTACATGTTAAGAAAAGCTATAAATAAAAATATTATAAAAAAATTAATATCTTAATAAAATATTATTTTTATTAAATTAAATTTTGAATTGAGTTTTAAATTTTATAAATTGTATTTGGGTATTAGTTTAATTTCTTTTTATTTTAGACTTGAGATTTGGGCTATAATTAATTTATTTTAACTTTGGATAATAATGAGTATATTATTTGGGTTTAAGTTATATTTGGGTTTTGGAATAAGTATTTTAGAATAGGAGTATTAGGTTTATAAATTGAATAAAAAAGATAAAAGTTGTTCAATTGTCAATATAATATAATAATAATTAATAAACAATAAAAGATATTTTCATCAATTCATAAACAAATCAAATAATAATAAATTTTACATACAATTAGCAATTTAATTATTTTATATAAAACAACTCTATTAAATATATATATAATTTATGTTTTTTTTATAAGGCAAACTTGAATTGCATTGTTATAGTATAAAAGTAAAATGAATTATATTATCTATTCGAAATTGAAATATTTATAACTTAGAAAATTTAAGACTATTTGAACCTGTTAGACCTCGTCCGGTTTGATCCGAGCCTGAATTCGAAAAAAATTGAGCCTGGAAAAAGATTACACCCGAATGAACCGAAGAAAATTTGAGCCCGAAAAAATCTGAATCCGAAGAAAACCTGATCCAAGTTCACCTGTTTGTCACCTCTGTTGGAACTTTAAAAACAAGATCTAATATAAAATTAAAACTGTAAACTATGATCTATCATGTCAAATCATCAAGAACAAAGCTAGATGAGAAAGCGGTACTTGAATTCATCGATTTCTTGAAATCTACGAATCTCGAGGTTTTGATCTTATAAATTAGCACATAAGAAATTCAGAGAATATTTGCTCTCTCTTTCCTAAGGATGGGATATTAGAAAAGTTATCTTGTGTGCAATTTGGGGTCCATAACCCTAATATATAACTTTTGCACATTAACCCTAATTTCTAATTCGTCCATCACTAATTAGAAATTAGTTACTAGAGTATCTACACATATTTGACCAATACTTTGTTTAATAATTAAGCCCAATAAACCTTAACTAAATTAGATCATTTTTAATTTAGGCTAACTTATTATGATAGTAAATAAAAACATGTAATTACCCTTAGGACATGTTTGGTTGGGGGGAATAGGAATACATTCCCCCTATTCTACGGGCCCACCACCAAATGGGCGTTTGGTTGGTTGTAATGCTATTACGGCCCGAATCAGTTCCGTCCGGATTACCCCCATTGGCTGTAATAGCCATTCCCCCATTCAGCCCCGATTAGGGATTCTTCACTCGTTTCTTATTTTCTATTCCATTTTCTGCCCTCATCGATTTCTGCTTCTTCTTCCATCAATATTGCAGGGGTAATTTTTTTCCCTTCCATTGATTTCTGCTTCTTCTTCTTGTACTTTTCTTTTCTTCTATTTACGTTTCTTTTCTTTTTTCCATTTTATCAAGAACGAAAAATGCTCGCACTCTTTCCCTATTTTTCTTTTCTGTAAAATCGATTTCGTTTTTCTTTTCTCCATTTTCTAACTCTTTAGTTTTGAGTGACAGGTCGTTACCATCACTCTTTTAGCAGGTCGCACTCTTTCCCTGTTTATTTTAGAGGTAGTTTTGCTTTTGCTCAAATTTGGAATATTTATTTTTTGTTCTCCTAATTTTGATTCCTTTCTTATGATTTTCATTCGGCTTTTCTTTGACTGATTCTATTGCATGTTCGATTGAATAGATGAAAATTTTATCAATGCGGTTCTATTACTTGTTTATTCTATTGGATGTTTGATTGATTCTGTTGATAAGGCACTTTGGTTTCCCTTTATTCTTTTATGAAACTGATACTTTTGTTGTCAATTAAACTTTTTCACAAAGTTTGTGTTGCTAAGTTAAGGCTATTTGAAGGTAGCTAGGAAAGAGCTAACTCTTACGACTGATGCCTAATGGTCTTCAAGTAGAATGAAGATGGTTTTTGTTAGATTTTATGTTGCTCAGATTCTTCATTTTGTTAGAAGCATTTGTATCCGACAAATATCGGGATATGGGTATGGGGATATAATCCTTCAATGACTATTCAAATACATGGAAAAAATTTGGGGGAAAATGGGCATACTCCTGTTGGAATATACCCAATCTGACTCTCACACACGAATCCAAGTAACATAGGTTGAATGAGTTAAGAAATTGGTAGAGATTGTAGGTTGAGGCTTCAAGTAATGTAGAATTTCAATTCAACTATGATTGTCTGTTTTCCAAATAAGGGAAAATGACACTTGAAGCTTAGCTGATTACACCGGTTGGGTTCATATAGTCTATTGCCTTTCTACTCATGCAAGTTTCGAGTGTTGCTGTCTTACCAAAGGAAGCTAAGCCAAATAAGATAGAATCACCATTGCAAATTCAATCCTCATTAATCCCGAGTGTCACTGCCTTATCAATAGAAGCTAAGCCAATTAAGTTAGAATCACAATTGCAAATTCACTCCTTGTTAACCCCTTGGATGATAAAAAAAGATCAGATTTATTTGTTTTTGTATCCTGGATTAATCTATTCATTTAGTATTTATATACTCGGCATTTGGTGTAACATCCTGATTTTGAGCCAAGTCGGAACAGTGGTTTTGGGACCACAAATCTGATGAGGAAAAAAATTTATCAATAAAATGTAACACCCCTTACCCGAGACCGTTTCCGGAGTCGAGCATAAGGCATTACTTGACTTAACTTAAAAGTTCAGAGCATAAAAATTTACTTTTAAAAGTTATTTCACTGTTCATAATAAGGCTGTCCACCTGCACAGTAGTCACTAAATCAATTATAACTCGAGCTATGAAACTCAAAATTTAGATCCGTAAAATTTCCGTGAAAATAGACTCATATATCTTTTTACCATAAATTTTTTAGAACTTTTGGTCTAGCCAATTAGTACAGTTTATTAGTTAAAGTCTCCCCTATTTCACTGATCGACTGTCCTGACCTCTCGTCACTAAAATTCAATTATCTCATTGTACAGACTTCATATGGTGTTCTCACTTGTTTCTACATATAAATTACAACTCATAAATATTTTTGTGCAATTTTTAATGATTTCCCAAAGTCAGAACAGGGGATTCCGAAAACCACTTTGACCTTGTCTAACTAAAATGCAAATATCTCAGAATACATAATTCCTTTATCTACACTGTTATTTTTCTATGAAAATAGACTCAATAAGCTTTAATTATATATCTCATCCACCCTCTAATTCATTTTCTACTATCCTTGGTGATTTTTCAAAATCACGTCACTACTACTGTCTCAAAACTGATTCACTACCAATTTTTACTTTTTCATGATTTCTATGCATAATTTATCACCTAGACATTTGTAACAACAAACTCCTTCATACTTATCCATTTTAATAGCTATTCATCATCAAATATTTACATATCATTTTTTGGTCATATCTTAAGAATATACAATCGAAAGGACCAAGTCCCTATACATGCCATAGCTCAAAACATTTATCGTCTTAAAATACCTAGTTGTGGTGGTTGATAGTGTGAACGCTCTCCGACGTCTTCAAGATCCCGACTATGCTTGATAATACTATATGAAAGAAAAAGAAATAAAAGAAATAAGCATAAAGCTTAGTAAGTTTACAAGTAAATAAATAACAACATTTATCATGAACAATTATATTCATAAATTTTTATTAAGCATTAAGATCTTTACTTTCTTCTTAACTTACTCTCTTACTCGTTTACTTTCTTGCTTGCTTAACTTACTCCTTCGTTGCTAAAATTTCTGTTCTCAACTAATAACTGAGATACTCTTAATCTTATTAACTCACATGAACTTGTCTATTAGGCTTTTACTTGAACTTTCATGTAACATCGTCTATTTATTAGCCCGTTGAATCACTTGGAATACTAAGGATACTCGGTCTCCTGTCTGAATATAACATGCCAAAGTTATGTCCCAGACATAGTCTTACATGGGATGTTTCTTGTACTGCCAATGCCATATCCCAGATATGGTCTTACATGAGAGTTCTCATATAGGTGCCCATGCCATGTCCCATAATGGTCTTACGGGGGACCTCTTATCTTGGTACCAACGCCATGTCCCAGACATCGTCTTACATGGGACCTCTCATCTCGGTGCCAACACCATGTCCCAGACATGGTCTTACATGGGACCTCTCATCTCGATGCCAACGCCATGTCCCAAACATGGTCTTACATGGGACCTCTCATAATCTCAATGATGCCAATGCCATGTCCTAGACATGGTCTCACATAGGATCTCTTTACCCAAATGTCATGACTTTTGTATCCAATACATTCCTCATGTTTCAATGGGGCCTTTTAACACTGATTCTCTCTCATCTCATACTTGAGTTAACATTAGATATTTTCATAAAATAAATACATAATTGCTGAAAAATAACAACATTAATAATAATTATCAAAATATTTTATTTATTTACCGTAAACTTATCTCGGTAGAAAATATGATCAAATCTAGCACTTTAGTCCTCAATCTTTTTCTTTCCCAGTCTAACTCTGAATTTTGTTCTTCTTGATAATCGAGCTTGGAAGCTTGAAAAACCCTAGCCATGGTTTCCCCTTGTGAAATTCGGCCATTGGGTTGAAGATGGACAAAATTTGGCTTTTAATTTTGTTTTTAATTCATTTTAATAACTAAATGACCAAAATGCCATTAATGAAAAACTTTGGAAACATGTCTAACCATGTCAACTTTTCTCTACCAACTTAACCAATGGTCTAATTACCATATAAGGACCTCCAATTTAAAATTTCATAACAATTGGACACCTCTAACATGTAGAACTCAACTTTTGCACTTTTTACAATTTAATCCTTTTGACTAAATTGAGTGCCCAAACGTCGAAATTTTTGAACAAAATTTTCACGTAATCATTTTGTGAAATCGTAGACCATAAAAATATAATAAAATAATTTTTTTTTCTCATCAAATTTGGGGTCCCGAAACTACTGTTCCGACTAGGCTCAAAATTAGGATGTTACATTTGGCGTTTTCTTCATGATTATTTGATTGGTTCTCTCTAATTTCTAAGGTCTTTAAATGTAGAACATTTGGGTTTTTCCCAAAGCAGATTGAGATTGAATTTCAGAATTTGCATGCTCGTCTGTTCTTTGTATTGTGTACCTTGTAAATGACTAGTTTTTTACTGGTATCTTATAATACACAAAATGATAGTTTATATTTGCCTTTTATTTTCAGCATAAAGTAGACATATTAACATCAAAGTCCATGCCGGGTGGTTTAGACTTTGAGAGGTTTCCTTGTAGAATTTACGAAAAGATTAAAGTCTCTGTTTTTAGTATCCATGGGAATCATTTACCTACAATTAGTTGATGATTTGAACTGAATCACATATAATAAAGCATTTATATGTGACTTGTTTATTTGTGTGTACAAGTTATTTGGATTGATGAAGAGGTTGGTCATGGGGAATTCCATGATGCTCAGACATGATCTTCAGTGATAATATCAAAACTTACCCTTAATTTCTGTCATCACTTGTATTTTCAGCACAGGCATGCTAAATTTTTTTCTATTACTTTCCTATATATTTGGAAGATCCTACCTCCATATGGCTGTTCACATGGTTGTTCACCTGTATGTTAGGGATGAAAAACCATTTTGGTTTTTGTTAACAACCTCTGGAAGATGAACTTGAATTCTATTAGCATGAATCATGGTTATACACATAAAATACAAAATAGTATGATATTGGTCGAAACTCTTTTATAGAGATTGGGTTAAGGCATTTAAGCACCAAAGTGACATTAAAAGCAGCCAACATTGAACCAATTTTGAAGTAGTCATATATCCATTAGGGCAGGGCTCTTATATCCATTAGAACATTGAACCAATTCAATGAAAACGTAACAGCTTTGATTTCTTTGTTGGTTACTAGTAAACTGTTTTAATCAAGAATAGTCATATTGCTTTATATCTACACTACTAAACACTAGTAAACTGTTTGATAAGCATGGAAGTCAAACTGTTAGCAAATGATTAATTGGGATTGATCAAGTTTTAAGACTTGATTTCTACTGAGAATATGTGCAACTAGTGTTTCGACTAGCTTGTTTGTTTCATTTCTTGTTCGATTATTTGTTTAGTTGACTAAGGTGGTTGTAATAGTTAGTGCAAATCAGTTTTTAGTGACTATTGTAATAGTTAGTGCAAAACAGTTTATTTTTATTATTTTTAATTTTAACTATTATTTTTCAATTATTATTCAAGTTTTAATTTTATTATTATGGATTGGTTTTATGCAATTGTTTTTCAGTTTACTAAATAATGCATTTGTTTATTTTTGTAATTCAAGTAAAGTTTGGATATTTTTTATTTTTAATATTCCAATTTATTAAATAATGCATTTGTTAAAATAAAAATAATTAAATGCATAAAACTAATTAAATTATATATTTAAAAATTAATTAAATTAAATTATTTTTTTATTTTTAATATTTTTTATTTTTAATATTCCAATTTATTAAAATAAAAATAATTAAAGTATATATTTAATTATTAAATACCGTTTAATAATTTCAAAGTCTTTAATTGTTTTAATTAAAAAAATATTGTTTTAATTAACTGTAATGAATATTAAGAATAAATGCTAGTGACAACAAAATTTCAAATAAATTTTAAAATTACATTAAATTTTAATTTGATGTAGAATGTGATTTAAAAAATTTATTTTGGTGCAATTGTATAAATATAATTTTAATTTTAATTGAATATATAGATGAAATTTTAATTTTAGCTCAATTATACATGTACCTACAAAGCATCAGCATAATAACATGATCAAAGATTTTGAAGACGAAGAATTTATGCAAATTGCTCTAGACTATTTTCAAAATTTGTTCACCTCACAAGGATAGTCTAATTCTACATAAGGTTTTGGTTAATAGACTAAAGCATGCCATCTGTGATTGTATTATCGAGGCCTAAAGTGCTTTTATATCATGACAACTAATTTGATAAAGAAATTAGTTTCAAGTTGCAAAGATAATTTTAATTCCTATTTTTTGCTTCGTAAAGATTCTAAATTTGTATTGTTCATTTTTCTTTGATAGTGTGTTATTGCTTCCTCTTCTTCTTTGGCTTGTTTGATTGCTTCCTCCACCCACAGTTGAGCGTCTTGTATTCACTGCAAGTTCTTTGGAAATTAAATTATTTAATTTTATTTTACTGTTATTGAAATTATGATTGGAGAAATGTGAACCTTTTACTACGATTTGAAGATATATAACACATTAATATCTTGCAGTAATGGCTCGTCTGCTTTAGTTGCACAAAGTGTGAGGCGTAAAAGAATTGGTATTGCATTGACAATATGGTTGCAAATCTGTAGAACTGCGAGTTGGTTCTTACTTACATTGGGTACCAGTCATAGCCTACAAACTTATAAACCAAAGATTAGGTCATATATTTTAGATTTTTATGCAAAACGGGATTATGTGAAAAGGCTTATATATGCTAGTGACGAGACCTGTATTGAACAAGTTAGGATGAATAGAATTGCCTTTTTTAAACTATGTGAGATGTTACAAACGTTAGGGGGATTGAAGTCGTCAAGGAACATGCTTGTTGATGAGCAAGTGGTAATGTTTTTACATATCAGTTCCCATCACCTTAAAAATCGAGTTATCAAGTATCACTTTAATAGGTTCGGGGAAACTGTTAGCAGATCATTTCATAGTGTTTTAAATGCTGTCATATGCTTACAAGATGTGTTATTTAAAAAGGCAGAACCAATTACAACTAATTCTTCAGACACAAGGTGGAAATGGTTTAAGGTATTGGACTGAGTTTTATATATAGCTTGTACATAATTTAGTTGATTTATATTTAAATTTAGTATCCTAACTCAAGGTTTTATAACATGTGATATAGAATTGCTTAGGTACTCTTGATGGAACCCATATCAAGATTAGGGTTCCAACAGTTGATAAACCTAGATATCGAACGCGAAAATGTGACATAGCAACAAATATGCTAGGTGTTTTTACACCTGATATGCAATTTGTTTACATTCTTCCTCGTTGGGAAGGTTTTGTTGCTAATGGACGGGTTCTTCGAGATGTCATTAGTAGGAGACATGGACTAAAAGTTCCTCATGGTAAAGTGGAAAGTTAGAGGACTTTGAATTATTCATTAAGATTAAACATTTTTGAGGAATTAATCATTTTAAAAAAAGTTTTTTTATAGGTTGTTATTATCTAATTGATGCTGGATACAAAAATTGTGAGAGATTTCTTGCACCTTATAGAGGACAACGATATCATTTGAATGAGTGGTGTCAGGGTTATTAGCCAAGTACTTCGGAAGAATTTTTTAATATGAAACATGCCTTAGCACGTAATGTTATTGAAAGATACTTTGGGTTATTAAAACTTAGATGGGGAATACTTAGGAGTCCATCATCTATCTTGTAAGGGTGCACAATAAAATCATTATTGCATATTGTTTGCTCCATAATTTTATTCGAACCCATATGAGTATTGATCCTATTGAAGCGGAGGTGGGAGAAGGATCACCTAGTAATGTGGTAGATGATGATGAACCAAATATCGTAAATATTCATCCATCGGATGCATGGGCTACTTGGACGATGGAACTAGCCAACCAAATGTTCGATGAATGGCAAACATCTAGAAATTAGTTAGGTTTAGGAACAAAATGAGTTGGAGTTAATTTGTTTATGTTATTTTATGTATCTAGTTTGTGAAACTTTGGTGGTGTTTGAATTGTTTCTTGTATTGTACTAAACTTGTTGAATTATAATTTAATTTCTTTTCATTCATCATATGTTATAATTTTATAATGTGTTGAGCTTTTGATTCATGATATTGAACTTAATTTTAATTTTATAAAGTGTTCACCTTTTGATTCATGATATTAAACTTAATTTTAATTTGTTTTTTTTTCTTGAGATAATTATGCCAGGTGTTTCAGAATCAAATGTTTCTTCCCAAGCTTCTCGAGGAACCAAAAGTAAATGGGTTCCAGAAGAAGATGCAGCATTGGTTTCCTGTATGGTGGACTTGCACAATGTTGGAACCTTTAATGCTGATACGGGGTTCAAAGCCGGTTATTTAAACGAGTTGGAAAAAATGTTAGAAAAGGCTTTACCCAATGCAATGTTGAAGGCTAGACCTAATATTGAATCGAGGATTAGGTTACTAAAAAGGGATTGGTCAATCGTGTATGACATGCTTAATGGCCAAAACAATAGCGGTTTTGGTTGGGATGAGCATAGGCAGCTCGTTGTTGCTGAAGATGCGGTTTGGGACTCTTATTTAAATGTAAGAATTATTTCAAGTCTTTATTATCTTATTTTTACCAAACTTATAACTAATATGATTTCCTCATTTTTATAGAGTCATAAAGAAGCCGGTCAATTTAGACATCGTAGTTTCCCTTACTACGACCAACTTACTACCATCTACGCAAGAGATCGAGCGACTGGGAAAGATGCTCAAACAGCCGCTAAAGTTATTGAAGAAATAAATGTTCAGGATATACCTACTACAGATATTAATGAAGAAAGAAACGAATTCTATGACTGCGAAGCTGATGTCTCTGTGGATGACATGGATGTTTCTACTACGGAACCGCAACCAGATAGAAACCAAGGGGGTTCCACATCTTCAAAGAAGAAAAAAAAAGAATTCTGATGCAAGTGATCATATTTCTTCTTCATTTCATGATGCTGCCACTTTATTGGCGGAAAACATACGGGCCATTGGTGAACAAATCAGTAGGAGTATTGCCTTCGATGTGGTAGTTTAGCGAAAGTCAGAAGAATTCCAGATCATCCAAGAAAAAGCTATAAATTTATATCCAACCTTATGTGAAATAGAAGGTTTAACTTTGGATGAGCGCTATCGAGCATTGAGAAAAATTTCAAATCATCCAACGCAAATGCTCATTTTCTTTAGTTCACCTTCTAATATGCGGTTGGAATGGGTCAAAAGATTTCTTGCTGACCATTAAAAATCATGGTTCTGTTGATGATATTTTCGTAACTTTTTTTATTTGTAATATTTGGGATGGTATGTCATTACAATGTTCTAAACTTTTTGATGTTGTAAAACTGTATAACATATGGATTATGACATAGAATTTCATGAGTTTCATGTAACCTTTTGTTAATATATGAATATTATGTTTATGCAAAATATAATTCTCAAGTTATTTATTACTGCTAATATTTTTTTATTGTAGAATAATTAAATTATTTGTTTCACTAATGATATTTTAGCACATTAAATATGTATTACAGTTTAAAAATAATAAAGTAGATTATATATTATTTTTATAGTATTATATATTATGATTTTAGTAAATTCATATAAGAATAATTATATTGAATTTTATTAAATTATATATTTTTTATTAAATTATATTTAATAATAATTATTTTAAATTATATTTTATAGTATTATATATTATGATTTTAGTAAATTCATATAAGAATATTTATTATTAAGAATTTTATTTAATTATATATTTTTATTAAATTATATTTAATAATTATTATTTTAAATTATATTTTATAGTATTATATATTATGATTTTAGTAAATTCATATAAGAATATTTAATATTAAGAATTATTAAATTATATATTTTTGTTAAATTATATTTAATAATAATTATTTTAAATTATATTTTATAGTATTATATATTATGATTTTAGTAAATTCATATAAGAATATTTAATATTAAGAATTTTATTAAATTATATATTTTTATTAAATTATATATAATAATAATTATGTTAAAATATGATTAAATTATTTATTATTTATATTAATAATCTTATTAAAATTTAATAACAATAACAATAATCATCTACCTAAAAAAATTCTGCTAAGGGTATTCTAGTCATTTTAGTTTTTTTCCTTATTCTATTACAACATCATTCCATTCAACCAAACACAAGAATACTATTACAGTTTTATTCCATTCCATTCAACCAAACAATTGAATTACTATTACGCCTCTATTCCATTACAGCTCTATTCCATTACAACTCTATTCTATTACAGCGAACCAAACATGCCCTTATTGTATATGTGATGTCCATATTTTCCAACAATCTCCCACTTGGACCACATATATTAATTACTCTATAATTACATGTCATTATATAACCTTATGAGCTCAAAACTTTACTATCATATCCAAAAAGGTATTCCGAACAATCTCGTCCATTAATTATGTTAACATAGAACCAATGTGACTTTTGTTACATATATCGTAACTAAATCCATCCTTGATCACGTATATTAACACAACCAAATGACATAGATCAAGTATGACTGTGTACTATGGAAATTACATGCAATATGATCTAAACATGTCTATTTCCAACTGGTCCTCCTTAAACCTTAGTGAGATCAAACATTACCAAAATCAGAGTGTGAATAAACCAAATAAACTTTATTTTTGCAGAAAATAAACCTAATATTAGTAAACTAAAATAACTGAAAATTGTCTATAACATAAAATCATTAAAAAGTACAAACTCCCCCTAAAACTAAATATCCTCAAATGACATTACACCCATATGAGCAGTGTGCTCATGAAAAAACTTAAGTGGTAGTCCCATAATAAGCAGATCCGCAATCATGGAGTTTGTCCCAATATGCTTTATAGGCACTTAACCACTCTGATCTTTTACTTTAACAACTAGGAACTTAAAGTCTATGTGTTTTTACTTTTATGTGTTGATATGAAAATGCATTATGGATTGTAAGTTTATCCATGTGGTGTAGAAGAAATGTTTTGTGTAATGTGTATTATGCATGAATAGTACTATTGGTTGAATGCTTGTGTATGAAATGCATGTATATAAATGATAGGCAGAGTTGTGGAGGTTTGTCAAAGTGTGATTGAGATGGGAGAAGGAGCGGAGAATATGATATGTTACACGTTTTTCCTTCTATATGGCATGTGAATGCAAATCGAGATTGGTGAAGACCCCGGCCTTGCAAGGGAACACATATGTGTTCAAATTAACAAGGAGGATTTGTGGAGGTTTGGGTGAACTATACAAAATGAATATTAATGGTATTCAGTTTTGTAGAGGTTCGGGCAGACTATACGGAGAATATGTGCACATAGTTATGAAAGCCCTTTACGGGTAGTATGAAAGCCCTTTAAGGGTGGTAAAAGACTCTACGGAGTCGAAGGCTTTTAGTCGTATTAGTTTTTCAATTAGTTTTCTCATTTACGATTAGACTAAGGACATGTTTAGGTTCGTCTACTAATACAAGCTGTCTTTTCGTATTACGATCTGGCCACATAATACCATACGTTTAGTATTAGTTAAACATTAGACAACCAATGAACAACATTTGCTTCCATTTTGCTTTGCGTGCAAAAGCCATTCGAGGACAATAATACAAAGTATTAATGTAATTCATGAATAAAATTATTAACTAATCTATTTGAAAAATTACAAGTATACTTAGACAAAAATACTATACTTAGGGCACTAGATCCAACAAAACATTCATTGAGTCTAGTTTAAAAAATAATAAGCAAATATTAATTTTGATTTATGTAGGCCAAGATATAAATAATTTAGTGATTGCTACTGAAGTAGACAACTATGTTAAGAGTATATGTGCAGTTAGTGAAAAAATAATTAATATTACATATAGGCATGTTATACTAAAAGCAAAAAATTCTCATATATATGCATGTACATATGGGATGTGGAACAGAGAGGAGGAGGAGGAAAATTAATGGAAAAGTTGTAATGCTAAGAAGTTGATACAATAGATGGAATTGCTAATATGTATGAGAAGTTAAAATAAACTTGTGAAGATTAAATTGAGCTCTAGTGAAATTTTAAGCTTGAAAAGTGACAAAAAAATGTTTGAAAATGAAATATGTTGTAATGCTAATATGTAGATTCTTTTCTTGAAATATACAAGCTATGACTAAAGATTTTCTTGTTTTGCCTTGAAAAAAAACCTCGAACAACCTCTATTCAAAACCAAGTCATAAGGAAAGTTTAGAAATGGTAGAACATTTAAATAACCTTAAATAGGCTTGAATGATGAATGGAACGTGAATGAATAATTTAAATTTTGGTGAAGTGATTGATTCGTAAATGTGTCATTCTTTGCTCAGGTTTAATTATGAGTTCGGGTAAATGGTGTTACATATCAAATCGAATCCTATGACATGCCAACTATACTTATGAATTTATGGGTATTTTTCTTTACCAATTATCATTAAATCATATAACAACATAAATAACATTAAGATATCAATATCAATATGCATGTACACATTAAACATATAATAAATCATTTCTTATATAGATACCATCTCAATATTACCCTATAATCATATATACTCATATTTCAAACATATCCCAATCATATCAAGTAATCAAGTATAGATGTACTTCAAATCATACTTATCATCAATGTCATGTTTAACATAAATACACAAACCATTCATCATTTTCATTGAATTTCATGTTCAAAATCTATATCACAAGCAACTATTTATATACACGCACATGTATCATCATAACAATGCCACCAAAATCAAATAAATTTAACATACCTTTCTTGAGGTTCTTTATCTATATCATTTCATTGTATTAAATTACCTATTAAATTACAAACTGAAAACAAATTATGAGTGTACAAGCCAATTTAGTTATCTATCATTCACTATCGCCATAGATCCTCGACAATTCGCTCTACTTCTGCTACATTCGATAATTAAATTAAAAAATATATATTAATTCACATTCTACAAACATAATGTCAATAATCAAGCATAATTGCTTTTACAAGTAAGTCCTCTTTTAACCTTAATATTCAAATCACTCGTATTACTTGAGTTTCTCGATTGAATCTAAATTCGACTTCGTATCTATTTATTAGGAACCTGAAACTATAAATCCATAGCATTAATTTCCAACAACTTTTTTTTTTTTACAATTTAGCTCTTAATAACTCAACAAAGCTTCCTTAACTTGATTACCTCATTTCTAACATGTATAACATATAATCTAACTCAACAATTAACATTTCATAATTAACTTAGATGAAGAAGAAAGATGAAGAAGGACTTGGTTTTGTTTTCCTTCTCCTTAAGTACGACTTAATGAAGAAGAAAGATGGATAACTGTTTTGTTTTCTCTCTACCACTTAGCTTAGACACATATCTACATATATGCATATAATCTTAATTAACTAAATTTAATGATAAAAAATCAATGGCTACAAACATTTATGAAAACATTTAGTGGAATACAATAGCTCAAATCAATATTGGCCATTAACCTTAAATGAATTAGGGAATAATTGATTTTAAGGGCATGTGAAATTATTAATCAAAGACTTGCTCAAAGCTTCAATTACCTTATAATTTAGTACACGTACTATTTATATCATAGCCTAATCAATTTTATTATTAGGTAATTCCATTTCTTAATCTCATATTTGATTTGTAGCTATCTTTTTCAACTTTTTTGATAATTCAATTTAGAGAATTCAACTTTGAACCGAATTTTTCAACATTGACAAAAATTGAATAGTTACAAAGATCATCTTTGAAAGGCATGCCAAGACTTGGCTACTTTAGTTTATCTACTTTTTCTTTCTATAAAAAAAATATTAAATATTATATTAAAATATCATATTGTTAAAATAATATAAGCTACTTAAAATAAGTTTAAATTAGTAATTTACAAATATAGTATTATTTGAATAATATTTGAGGTTCTTAAGCTGAATGAGATTTGGTAAACGATAAAGTATTAGTAACATACATAAGATTGAATCAATCTATAAACACGGGTTAAAAATCTTACCGGGATTATTGGTGCTGGGTTGGAGACGTTGATGCCACGCAAAAGCCCATCCCAAGCTAATCACTCCCTATTCGCATAAACCATCAAACATTAGTTGATCATTCGGTTTCAAAAGGTAGCCCAATAAATTCAATCCAGGCCTGTTGAGCCATAACGGTTGTTGTCCAAAACCTTTGAACCGGGTTCAGGTTTCAGCCGACAACCAATTCCCTGAAATCAGTCAACCCTAGCCCAAACATAATAATACTCATTGAAAAACCCTAATTTCAGGTCTCACTCGCACTATATATATTCTCCTTTGAACCACCCTTCCCATCAATAGTCTCACCTCTCTTCTTCTCCTCTTCGTCGTTGTTTGTTTCATCAAAAAAAAAAAAAGTTTAGATCGGCAAGTGTTTTTCAATTTTCTCTTTTATGTTTTTTCTCTGTTTGTGTTTTTCAATTGTTATCTTCAAGTGAAGCAATGATTTTTCTTTTCCTGAAAATATAAAGAAGATTGCAATGATGATGCAATTTTTCGTGGACTAGAGTTTCTGATCTGGGTTTTCCCAGTAGTTGAAGACTAACCCTTGGCTGTCTGAGTAACCTTCTTTATTCTATTTATTTTCAAAGTTTTTTTTGTTAGTTGTGGTTTTCTTTGGGGGAGGGTTTGGATTTGAATGGTGGAGTTGAGGCTAATGATGATAATTTAAAATAGTCTTAGCGGATTTCAGTGAGATATTATTTTCAATGATCTGATTGTTACACACACTGCGGCCTTCCTTTTAGTAAAACCAAAAATCCTTTTGGATTTTGATTTTTTTTAAATTCAATTCAGAGGAAATAAAGGGGGATTTGATTTTTGCTATGATGAGGTAAAAACACTCAAGTGTTGATGGGCAGTGGATTTGGATCTTTCAATTTTTGAAGATCTGCCGTGAGCCCTCTTTTTAAACGACTTCTCCTTCCACTGAGCTCTAAAATCCCATTTTTTCCATTAATATCTCTAAACCTTCTGTTTTATAATTTAGTTTTAAATTAATGGGTAATTAAGTAGAGCGTCTATTACCAATTCTGGGGGATAATTAGTTCCTCTTGGCATAATGGCTCGGACGCTATATTGAAATATGTGGTTATCCTGATTATTGGCTTTTTCCCATGTCTTTTGATCCTGGAAACGCCACAAATACTTGTATTTCTTGCCTTGAGAATTATCCTCTTTCAAGAAAGGAGTTGAGAAGACGATATAAATGGAGTATTTTGTCTGAACTGGGGGACTTTGTAAATTAAACGATCTTAGATAATGGAGAATGTTTGTTGGTGTATATTCTTCGATCTTTCTTCTAGACATCTTAGTTTTCTTTTATGATTCGAAATTGGAAAATGTGTGGGATTTTGTTTTATGATTCGAAATTGGATTTGAATAGTGAACTCGAAATTGATTATTCATTTATCTTTGGTATCAGACCCAAAGCATAAATTGCTTAATCTAAACAAGAAGAAACTTACCTTTCTTTTACTGTGAAGAAGATTATGAGAATGGCGTAGGTTGAGTTTTAGAGTAAGGGAGTTCTTTAAGTTGCTGGGACAATGTTTGTTTTGGGAAGATTAGGAGCAGGGATTTAAATAGTGGTCTGTTACCGCTATAGCGGCGGCACTGTCTTAAACCCGTTATACCCGCAATACACAATAAGTAGTGTAAAATTCATGACTGTGATATCCGCAATTACTGCAATAGCATTTGTTATGTTTGCAACCTTGATAAACACAATGCGACTCACTGCGACCGTAATTTAAATCCCTGATTTGGAGCTTGTTTCTTTGTTTTTCTAAGAAATTCAGTTGGCTCATATTTTGAAGTTGAGATGAATTTTGTTAGGCAGTGGAGTGGATGCTTGCTCATTATGGGTGCACCACTCTCAAGACGGTGATTTCTGTTAACTATCTTGATAGGTCCTAAAGTAGCTTATGTTTTTCTGTTATCTATCTTTGTTTGTGCTTTTCAAGTTTTGCAATGGTTTTTATTTTCTTGAAAATATAAAGAAGATTGCAATGATGATGCAATTTTTTGTGGACTAGAGTTTCTGATCTGGGTTTTCCCAGTAGTTGAAGACTAACCCTTGGCTGTCTGAGTAACCTTCTTTATTCTTTTTTTTTTGAAGTTTTTTTGTTAGTTATGGTTTTCTTTGGGGGAGGGTTTTTATCTGTTGAATGGTGGAGGCTAATGATGATAATTTAAAATTGTCTTAGCGGATTTCAGTGAGATATTGCCATCAATGATCTGATTGTTACACACACCGAAGCCTTTCCTAATATTAATCGAAAAATTCTTTTGGATTTTTTTAATTTTAGTTGAGTTTAAAAAGGGAATATGATGAGATACGAACGGGCAGTGGATTGGGTCTTTCATTTTGTGGAAGATTTGCCGTGTGCCCTCTTTTTTTTTAATCGACTTCTTCCAATGAGCCCTTAATCCCCATTATTATGGTTTCCATCAATTTCTTTGAACCTTTGTTTTGTAATTTAGTTGTAAATTAATGGATTAGAGAAAGCGTCTATTACCAGTTCTGGGGGATAATTAGTTCCTCTTGGCATAGTGGCTTAAACGCTATATTGAAATCTGTGGTTATCCTGATTATTGGCTTTTTCCCATGCCTTTTGATCCTGGAAACGCCAAAATTACTTGTTTGTCTTGCCTTAGAAGTTATCTTCTCTAAAGAAACGAGTTAAGAAGACCATAGAATTTGAGTATTTTGTAGCTGGGATGATGAAAGGTGAATTGTGTTTATGCATATCTGTCTTTGGTATCTACATTTTGAATCGAGTTTTAAATTTATAGATGAACAATATCAGCTCCCGGACCAACTACAGGACATTTTTATTGGAGGTAGATGGGAAGTTTTCCATCAGGCCATTGGGCTTTTAAGTGGATAAATTGGTAATAAAATATTAGTAACTATTTTTTCTGAGGTATTTCTTTGATTGTAAGATCTTTACATAGAAAGAGATTCGAAGGATGTCAGATTCAAAGGAAAAATATATATAATAAATATAAATCAAGGAGTGAGCAACTATACTTAAATCAAGTCTCCATTACCGATCTGAAAGGAGCAAAGTAGGACTCATGTCAAAATATGGACAAAAATAAGTTGTCCAAACATAGGTTGACAACCGTTTAATCGAACAAGTCATCTTGATAGGTCGTTTTCCATCATTATCGATTGGGAGAAAAAAACAGAATTTAAGATGCTTAGAACGAATCAACCAAAATGAGTCAAAGAGGAGAAAATGAACACTTAATCGCTCAAGCGAACGTAAGTCACCACATATTAAAATGAGAGTCCTATTTGATTCAAGACAACTTCTCACTTGGCAGGAGACAAGCTCATCATCTAATGCCACTTATTTTTTCGCAAAAAATTGAACACCCTTCGTTTTGAAAAAATGGAAACAACGAACAAGGAGGAGTTATATGTATGAGTGAGGGTGGGGGTAAAGGCGGTGAAGAAGGAGAAGGAAAATGGGAGGAAAAGAAAAGTGAATGGAGATCAGAAGGGTTCAATGTTGGTATGCTCAATTGGTGAATAAATGATCTGGTGATCACAACCCACGGATCCATGTGTGAAGAATGAATTTAAGGGGATGTGAGAAACATTAAACCTTTATTGATCTAAGTAGACAAAATCTTATTCTTGCAATATGTTTTTTATGCAATAATTGAATCACAACCACAATATTCTTCTCCAGCCTTTTAAGGTATCAACTTTGGAAAAAAATGATTATTAAGCTCTTGAAACTGTTTTAGAGGTTTCAAAATATTCTTTGTTGCCATTTACGTGAATATTTATCTATATTCAAACTATCTTAACGAATAGCATTAATTTCATGGTGTGATTTAAGTGATTCCAATAAAACTGTGATATCCTTCCCATTTACTTCAATCCTTAAAATAGATCAAATTTTATTAGATCGTTTACATAAAAATATACCTAATTAAAATTATATGAAACCCATTAATACTTATTTTAACTGGATATTTTATGTATGTGCATCACGCATCTAATATTTCAATGTCTTAAATTAAACTAATTAAAATAATTTTTTATAATTAATTTAATCTGTGTTAATAATTAAATCTCAACTCTTTTTGAATTTTGATCGTTTCACCCATATGGTGTGATTAGTAGAATATTGTAACGTTGACGGTAACATTAAAACAATGTCAATATTAAACATCTAGGGTCAGTTTGGATGGGCGTTGTCTTTACCTACGGTTAGTGTAAAAACAGCGGTGGTAGTGAGATTAGATACTGTAGCGATATTGTAGCGTGAGACAAAAAGTAAACTAAACACACCGCACTGCACCCAATCGCCCATCCAAACCCACCCCTAGTAATGGATCAATGCTACTCAAGTTGTAGAAAATCAAGGTTTAATTTTTTTTATAATGATATCATTTTGTATATCCCTTTTTTTCTTTGATATCTGTATTGAACACACATGCAATGGTTTCCTCGGGCCGGATGGAGATTGACCCTCGAGTGCAAAGGCAGAGAAGGGAGCTTGACTGTAAGACCCACCTGTCGAGTAGGGATGAAAGTCGACCTTAGTGATCCGACGGTGCCGAGTGGAAAGGCCGTTGCTCATCAGATAAAAGTTACTTTAGGGATAACAGGTTGATTTTACCCAAGAGCTCACCATCAACGGGAAGGTTTTGCACCTTGATGTCGGCTCTTTGTCACCTGGGGCTATAGTATGTTCCAAGGGTTAGGTTGTTTGCCCATTAAAGCGGCACGTGACCTAGGCTTAGAACGTCATGAGACAGTTCAGCCCATATCTGGTGTGGGCGTTAGAGCATTAATAGGACCTTTCCTAGTACGAGAGGACCGGGAAGGACGTACCTCTAGTGTACCAGTTATCGTGCCCACGATAAACGTTGGGTAGCCAAGTGCGGAGCAGATAAACTGCTAAAAGCATCTAAGTAGTAAGCCCACCCCAAGAAGAGTGCTCTCTTATTTCGACTTCCCCAAAGCCTCCGGTAGCATAGTCGAGACGGCAAAGGGTTCTTTGTCCTTATAAGGATCGAGTGACAGAAGTTTTGAGAAGTCATGTAATAATCACACTTGTATAATCCAATATTTTATTTATTGAATATTGAATAAATTAAAATAAACAAATAAGTTAATATGAAATATCCTATTCATTTGAGTACAACCATGCATTTCTTATCTCACCTGATCAATGGGCCCAATATATCATTCTCATCATGTACAAGGGATAAATCTTATATTGATCATTCATATTCCACTATATAGATTGTGACATATGGATGGTATGAACTACCTAATCAAGAATTCTTGAACAGTGAGCAACCAGAGCTATTACTCACTGCATAAAAAAAATTCATTAATGAAAAATATAATTCCATTGGAAAATAAAAAATACACATGTCGGATGATATGGTTGTTGCTATTCGCTCCAACAACGAATCATTGGTTTAACTGAATAACTAAATAAAAGAGATAGACCTTTCTCTTCTTCTCAGATCGATGGATCTTTTCAATTGGAGAAGCCCCTATATGGATGATATATGGATAATACACATTCCAGTTGGCCGAGCATAATTCTATTCTAATTGTTTTGTTTCATACCCAACATTGGTTTTGATAGTACAACCATTTACGAAATAATTTGACTATGTCAAAGTATACAACTCACGATGTTGGAACTATGCTAATCTCAAGTTTTAGGATTATACATATAATTATCACTATTCTAAAATAATTTAAAAAGCATTCTCATGGTGTGTCAATTCAATATATTGTTCATATCCATAACATCTTGTCATCAACTACGTATATATTAGTTTAAATGTATTGTTGTTGTCCAAACCCGCAATAATATTTAACTAGGAACATTTAAGAACAAGTATATTATTCTTAGAATATTATTATTAAATAGTATTTAATACAAAGAAATAAGACTAAATTACCAATAAGTGCCAATTTTTTTTTAAATTTACCAGATTAGGCCGTGTTTGGAAGACTTACAAAAATAGACCGATTTTAAGAAAACACCTCCACGTAAATGAGTTTTCAGGTGAAATGCAAAAAAAAAAAAACACTTCTAGCTGGACACATGTTTGCCTAGTCACTTGAAAACGCGTTTTCCCCTACCAATGCCTACTTTTCCAACTGCTAATTAAATAGTCGTTCCCCTCCAATGGTCACCTTCCCTCTTATAAACCCCCCATTATATTTTTCTCACAAATCACTCTCAAAATTCTCTCAAAATTCTCACTTTCTCAAATCACTCTCAAAATTCTCTCAATTCTCTATTAAATTCTTATTTAAATTTTATTTCTCTATAAAAAAATTATTAAATTATCTTTAATATTTTCTCAAAATTTTTTATTAAAAATTAATCTGTGTTATTTGAAATTAGCAAATGGTTGGATCTCTAATCTGTTTTAATGGCTACCACATTTCCGTCAATTAATTGCAAATGGTAAGAATATTTTTTTAATATATTTCAATATTGTTTAATTTTTTTATTTCATTGTTATATTTAAAATTAATATTTTGCATATGTTTTTTACCTAAATAGGTGGAAGTCAAATTTTGAAGTGATATATTCGTAATCTACCTACTCCTCTATCACCCTTGATTGAACCATACTTCAGAGAAACTGATTTTTTACACGTGGCCCTTGAAGGTCGGGGGTGTAAGTTGGACCCGACACTTGTAAGTGTGTTGGTGGAAAGGTGGAAACCCAAGAAGCATACATTTCATCTTCCATGTGACGAGTGTACTATCATTTTGGAGGACGTGCAGTTACAGTTGGGGTTGCCAGTGGATGGGTTGTTAGTCACTGGGTCAGCTCATGCGACTGATTGGGTAGGTGCATGTGGTGAACTTTTGGGTCTAGTTCCGGAGACGATTTATGGAGGCCAGATTGAAATGAGTTGCTTAAGAAGAAACTTCAGGAGGATGGATAAGGATTCGATTGAAGTCGAAAGATAACGACACGCTCGGGCATACATCTTTTAGATCATCAAGGGTATCTTGATGCTGAATAAGTCATGAAATCTCATTCATCTAAGATAGCTATTGAAACTCATCAACTTTAGAGAAACGGGTGAACTTAATTAAGGATTCATCTTGTTGGCGACCTTGTACCGGGAGATGTGTTAAATAACGCAACCATAGAAAATTAAAATTGGTGATTGCATTCTACTACTGTAGTCATTAAATGATATATTTATCATAATAAATTTAATTAAAATTAAAATTATTATGCTAACAAGTTATTTCATTTTTATATTCCCATTTGTAACAAGGTAAAATTCATTAGATGATATATTTACCATTATAAAATTAATTAAAATTTAAATTATTATGCTAACAAGTTATTTCAATAGGTATAACCATGAGCCAAGTTATGCGAGATTACCGAATGAGCTTCAAGATATACGGCTTCTGTTAGACCAATGATCAAAAGTGGAGGTATGCATTTATTTAAATTTGAATCATATAATATTAGCATAGTCGATTTGAGATTTAGTAGTATATATATCACTAAAGTTTTTATTATTTTAATATAATTTGAATGGACACTATACGAGGATCAGATAATTAAAGAATGCATCCCTGAAGAACTCTTTGTGAATCCGAACATCTGGCACGTGAAGGTGCCATTGGTAGTGTACATTATCGTTGAGATGCACGAGTCGAAGTATGTACTGTCTTATTCTGGTGTGTATGCTAACACTTTCATCTTCACATAAGCACCATATATTCCACCATGTTTTTCTTCTTCTATTTCTGTCAGATTTTGTTTTCGGACCTCTGTCTCGAAGTATTACACACTCATGCCATCTACATTTCTGATGCTGACAATGACATATAGGTTGTCTATGTTTCGGGCATTGACCGAGAGTCCCGTCATTATGCCATCGTATATGAGACATAACATAGTTATACCCATATGTCGTTTGTGTCGTAAACACCTCCGAGATTATTGTTCTACCAAAGTGGATCATCTTCCCAACCACCTATTTCTAGATTGAAAGATGCATGATGACAACTGATGAGCAACCGATCGAAATCAACCGAAGGCGAAGAAAATGAGATGCCAAAGCCATAACTCCAATCAAAGGTTGAACCAATAAGAAATTCAGTGCGCAACCGTTGATCATCCCGATATGACACATATTCTGATTGGCATTTGGACTGATTTACTTTATCATTATGTTCATCATGTTAACATTTAAATAAATATAAAACATTTATATTGTATCGATAATGTATATTATTATGCTTTTAAATGAATATCATTTTTTTCATTTTAGTTGGTATTGTTATCATTTTACAAATTTAAATCAAGATTATACGTGGAAAATGGATTACAATAAAATTGATGTTAACGATGTGTTGTACTTGTATCATCCTTTCGATGTTGAAATGACGACATTGTATGACCCAGGTTCCTACACCATCCGAATAACCTCGACTCGTTTGACCTCTCCTAAATATTTATGTTACTGCGTATTCGAGTCGACGTCGGCCGACATTTTGGTTTGTGATGCAATGATCTATCGGGTAACAACTTAAATGGAGTGCTTGATATAAGCAGCCACCTATGTTCACCTAGGACCGATTGAAATACATGTCTTCACACGTTGTACATGTTTTCTAGTTTATACACTTCACCCACAGAACTCATGGGATCCGAACGTTGATTGCTACATATTGCAATTGCATGAGCACATGGAAAACGAAATGTGTCAAATCTCCTACAGTCGCAAGTCATCTGTCTCAAGTACACACAGTACACTCCTCTAACAATACCTTGGTCTGGTCTATTGAACTTCGTTACCTGAAACCATAGCTGTTCGCGCGAGTGGCACACAGAATGCATACAGTTTATTCGCTGCTCGCTTTGGGAAAAAATTAACCAAACAGAAGTATGTCTCTTTTACAATCAAGGTTATTGGCAAATGGCACGTTTCCTTCAAAACGAAATTGTGTCCATTGATTGAAGGGTATGTTAGAGAGGTAGTTTGTACCCACATCGTTAACTGCTCAAAAGTTTGCCAACATTTCATGGAAACGGTCTTTCACGAGCTCATACCCTATTGAAAGAAGTGAATAGTGGCGATTACATACTAAAAAATTTCAAAGAATCTTTAATAGTGACGATTACATAGCAAGGAATTTTAAAGAATCTTTAATAGTGGCGATTACATACCCATGTTGGTAACTTGTGCGTGCTCAATAGTTGAGGGATATTGTCTGTGGTAGTTTGATACAACATGGCTTAGACAATACCTATGGTGTCTGCAGTGCTAGAGGCTTTTCGGCCGTTCAATTGCAACTATTATTCCAGGTCCCCAATCGGAGATGACACAAATATTGAGTTAGAGGAAAACATGCCTCTTCAACCAAGATAGTAAGAAATCCTAATCGTCTGCTAACTCTCTAGGCGTGATTGCAAAGACAATCAGTAGAATTTTTTATTGTTGTCCTATGCGATAGCCAACAACAACCAATGGGTATATCTCCCATGCACAAAAGTATCTTCGATCTATATAAGTGGCTTGCAGTATTGGAATGCCTCTCGATCCTTGAAAGTCTAGAACAAATGTTTGAACACTTGACATCCATGGAGTAACTGATTGTTGTAGTACGCAAGCCCTGTTTTCATATAGATTACACAACCTGAGATGTACATCTCCAAGACTCGACACCACTGACATACCTCGTTGTATAACGTGTCTCACCCACTATGCATCTTCTTCAATGCCTTTTGATTTGTGCTCCACACCTTGCAGTATGAAGACGTGTAATCAAGCTGGGTACAAATATTTGTAATTAAAATTGTCACAATAATCTTGAGACTCGCTTTCATTATAGGTAATATAATGTTTGCGATCATCTCTGAATCCAATTTTAGATGATCTTGTGAAATATTTGTAACCACACGAGTACATTAAAATTAACAATTCAATTATGACGTAAGATATATCGATATTGATACAGTACCCGTCAACACATGTATGTGGAGTGGTAAACTTATTTATCGTCCAAAACATTGTCTTTTTCTTAATAGAAGTTATGATTTTCCATGTACATCAACGGTCTTACATTGTGCACTTCGCCTCAAACTTCTTAGGTCAGGATTTAACCACGTGAAAGTTTACCACATTCTTGATGTTATATTGCTTCACTACAGCGAAAAAACCATATTTGGTGGAAAACTCCTTCCCCACTTCCAAATATCTCGAATCTAATAAAGAACTCGCGTGGCCAGACCTCTTGTGTGGTAGTTCTGCATACTCCAACCCATCCTCTATTGATAGGTCTACATTATGCATGTGGGCTAAAGACGAGTACACATTGAACCGTGGATATTTTTTGGCATCTTTGTCGAAATCTTTTTCTTTAGCATCTTCGTCAAAATCTTCATCTCTTTCACCATCTTTTAGTTTAATTGGAACCGAAAATGGTTCAAAAAATAATGTAATTTTTGAACCATCGGCACTGAGCTCCTGGATTGGATCAGCCTTGGATTCACTTTCGTTTTCATTCTCAGACCCACTAATATCTATTGTGTTAGATGTCCCTTTGCCGATGGATGTCGTAGGGGGTACATCATCCCTTCTCGTGTAGTTGTTAAAATGTCAAAAATTATTTGTCGATAGCCAACCATTGAAAGTTGATGTCATTCTCCTGTAAGAGTTGCCAACATTGAACATCGACTGAATGAAGTTTAAATCAATACCACTAACTCAGTGTTGTGCATGGGTTGTATATTTCGTCCTACCACCCCAACCTGATTGTTTAGTGTTTTGTCTGTCGTAGTTGAAATTTAGGGCTGAGACAGATGAGTGTCTTCCCATTGATGAATTCGAGATATCATAATTGAAAGCTCCCAACAAAGTGGTGAACCCACCACACAACTGTGTCGTTGGACTATCAACATGTTCTTTCATTCTGGAATATTGAAAAGGAACAAATGTCGATGTCTAAAGGCCTTGGTCTGGCCTTGAAAACTCAGCATATAACTCAAGAAACAGAGATTCACTGTCCAAATACGACTGCACCATCACCTTCAACCCCCTTGCACCTCTGATATCAAAAGTATTATATCTGACAGGGTCGTCTGAAGCACAAAATCAAAATTTAAGCGACGATACTCTCAGCTGGTTGGATTCGACAATTTTCTGCCTAATTCTTGTCCGTAGTTCTGGAAATTGTATGTTTTGGTTAAAAGTTAGCCGTACTGTGTTCTCTGATAAAAAATGGCCCCGTTCTGAGTTCACAATCATAATAACCAATAGCTTTAATTCATCCACTCATTTTCAACCAAATAATTTGTCTAGAGATGTTAAAAAATATTAAGCAAAAAATTAATATTGCAACTAAATATGAACAACAATAATCAATACTTACTTTTATGCAAATTGCGTCGTTGCTCCAACTTATACCTTTTCCACGAACTTCTCTTCTTCTGATCTCCCTAACAACTTTTTTTTTACTGGTAAATGGCTTATGCCACTTGAGGTTGAAATATGTTTCATTTATAGATCAGGGGACGAACTCCAAGTTGATTTCAAAAAAATTTTCCTCCCTAGTGGTAGGTTGAAATTTGTAGAGGGATAACGCTCCATGCAGGACGCACTGTCAGAAAAAGTACTGAAAGTGTGTCCAATTAGAAGCATTTTCAGTGTATGTCAACTGAAAGCACTTCCAACCAGACGTGCTTTCAGTACTTATGCGATAATGTGTCTTGCTTGGAGTGCTATCTCTCTACAAATTTCAACCCTCACTTGGGACAAAAAATCCATCATATATCTCGAGATATATTTTCAGAACCCATCTCGTCAATAATAATGCATTGGGATAAATAATTTACTAAAATATCAGATCAAACTAGTATTAAAAATGTGCAAAAATTTAAAAACTAATATTTCATCCCAAACGAGTACTTCAAGTTTCGGTGAAAATATGATGTTTTTAAATTTTGAATACAATAATAATTATTTAACATTTCAAAAACCATAAATCCTAAACAACATACTTCAAAAACCCTAACCTTAAACCCTAAAACACAAAACCTTAACCTTAAAGTACAAAACCCTAACATCAGAAATATCCAAGAGGAAAACACTTTCAGCTGGAAGCTTTTTCAGTTGATTTGTCAGAAAATGCATCTATGTATAAGCATTTTCGTAAAATCAACTTATTCCCGTAATTCTTCTAAAAAAGGGGCCTAATCTGGTAAATTTCAAAAAATTTCGACATTTATTGGAAATTTAGTCAAGAAATAAAGATTAAAAATAATAATGACAATATATTTATTAATAAATTAGGTAAATAGGTATATGATATGATAGTCTCATGATTAGTATTTGAGCATCCAATAAAGGGAAGATGAAAGGATGGCTAGACAGCTAACGATGAGAGGGCGACTCCGACAGCCACGTTAGCAACAATACTAGCAACAGTGAAAGGAAAAACAAATGATGAAAAAGAGAAAAAAAAAGAGAAGAAGAAAAGAAGGAATAGAGATGAAAGTAGGAGAGAATGAGCCAATGGTTGGCCCAAAAGCTACCACGTAGCTGGTTGGAGACAATGTTGAAGAGAACATTTTTTTTGTGTGAATAAGTGAATTTGGGGTATTTTACTACAAAAGCCCATTTCCAACATTATTTATGGAAATGGGCCATTTAAAAAATTATTTACCAAAATGGGCCAAAAAACACAAAACGCGCCTACGTAGAAGCGTTTTAAGGAGAAATGTCAGAAAACTGCCTTTTCCAACATTATTTACGGAAATGAATGAATTTTACCATGTTAGCAAAAATGTGTTGACGTGGAAGCGCTTTTGCTGACATGACAAAACTACGCTTAAGTTGGCGCGTTTTAGCCCATGTTTTTGCCCCAACGGTCACCTCCAACAATCATTTAAAAATTTGACCATTGGGGTCAACGATCATGAAAAAAAATTATAAAACCCCTCACCCATTTTTTAAAACAAAATTTCCTCCAAATCACATTTCTTCCAAATTTCTCTCTAAATTTCTCAAAAAAACTCTCAAAGCTCTCTAAGTTTTTAATTTTTATCTAAATTAATATTAACTTTTTTTTATAATTTCTAAAAAATTTGATCGTGTTAGCAATGACCGAACAATTAATTCGTCTTGATGATACACATATCTTCGTCGACCAAATGAAAATGGTAAGGGTTAATTTCAAATTTTTAATATTATTTAATTTTTTTCATTTATGTAATTTAATTAATATATTTATATAATTTTTTATAGCAGTCGGTAGATCGGGTGTTACAATGTTATATATGTAATATGTCTGGTCCTCCATCACTGTTGATAGAAAATTACTTGAGGGAAGCGGGTTTTTGGCACGTGGCCAATATAGGCTGGGGTGTAAGTTGGACCTGAAACTCATCAGCGCGTTCATAGAGAGGTGAAGACCCGAGACACACACATTCCATCTTTCACTCGAAGAGTGTACAATCACTTTGGAAGGCATGTAGTTATAATTAAGGTTATTGGTGAATGGGTTCGTACTCACCGAGTCCGCTCAATCTGCTGATTGGGGAGCCATATGCTACGATCTTTTGGGTGCGATTCCAGATAATATTTACGGAGGTCGGGTCGAGATGGGCAGGTTACTAGACACATTCCCAGAGCCGATGGATGATTTGATTGAAGTAGAAAGAATACAATAAGCTAGGGCAAACATCCTTGAGATTCGCAGAGGTTATCTGATGACGGACAAGTCACGAAACCTCATACATCTGAAGTGGCTACTAAAACTCATCGATTTTAGAGCAGCTGGCGAACTCAGTTAGGGGTCTGCCGTGTTGTCGACATTGTACCAGGAGATGTGTCGGGCGACACAACCAAATAAAATCAGAATCAGAGGTTGCCTCTCACTGCTACAATCATGGGCTCGGTTTCACTTTCTATTTTTATGTCCTCAAGTGAACCACTCGTATACATTCCCACTCTTAACGAGATAAAATTTATATTAGATTTTACAATTATTAAATAGATTTAAATTATATTTTTGTGCTAAAATATTATTTAAATAGGTGGAACCATTCGGTGAGTTATGGGGGAATACCTAGCGCTCTTGAAGATATATGATTTCTATTAGACCAACAGTCGGAAACGCATGTAAGTATATATTTCATTTTGAACTATATATACATAACATAGTCAATTTCGTATTTAGTATTTAGTATTATGTATATAACTAATATTATTACATTCATATAGTTTCAATGGACACCATACGAGGATCCGGTAATTCGGGTAGTAATTTCGGATGAATTTCTATAGAATCCGAACATCTGGCATGTTAGGGTCCCATTGGTCAACGATGCTATCGTCAAGATGCACCAAACAAATAGAGTGTTGCGAAAATTCAGATCCCGATAATTGATTCCTATGGCACCTGAGGTGCTCGATGAAGAGCACAAAATCGACTTACAGTGATCGAATACGCATTGGCCGAGGCTTTTTCTTGAAATATATCGAAAATGGAAAAATCGATATGATAATATACCTAATTACGAACCGATTATTGTTTCAAAGTTAGCGTATGAGTCAGATTACATGCCATGGTTTAGGATCCATGACAAGCTATATTTACTCTCAAAAGAGTAGAGGCGTTGGCAATTTCGTGCCGAAAGAGAACAATGTGGCCCTTTAAATCCAAGGACAAAGGCTGGCGGGGTGAGCCCATCAATAGTGTTCACGCAATCACTGAGCCCAACGGAGCAAGCGATGATACCCACATCACAGCCCTTTCAGATTATGCTAGGTATGCATCCTAACCCTTATATGTTTCCTTTTCCCAGTCCTATGCAAGGTTAGAAAGCATAGCCTGGTGCATCATATTTCTTGATGACTCTGACTCAATCGATGATATATAGACCATCGCCGTAGGAGGGACTAAATGAGGCACCCTTAGGGAGCTAATCTCATTTCCAATCTCTATCGCCTTATGGGATTCAAACACCTCCGCTATGGGTGATGCAAACACCCCCACAATCTTTGTTCTTTTAAGGTGGGTCATCCTCTCAACACCCACAACTAGAAGCTGATCCCAAACAACCACAACCTCAGCCGAAAGCTGAACCAAGAAGGAATTCATTGCGTAACGGTCGACCACCCCCATGTGGCACTAATTCCAACCGGCACATGCATTGTTTTTTTAATATATTTATACAAACTGCTTTTATATTGTTTCATTTAATAAAACAGAAGTTGTTTTGAATACTTTTGTACAAATTATTTTTATATTGTGCCATTTAATAAAATAAAAGTTTTTTTTGAATAAGACAATACAAATTAGTTTTACATAGTTTCATTTAATAAATTAGGAACTATTTCGATTTGGACATGTTCGAATTGTATGACCCGGGTTTCTACACCACCTGCACAACTTCTGTTGGTTTATTTTTTCTCTGATATCCATATTATCACATATGCTAGTCGAGCATGATTGACATTTTGGTTTGTGACGCATTCTTTATCCGATAATAACTTAAATGGAGTAAGCGATATAAATGGCCACTTACGTTCATCTGAGACTAACAAAAATACGTGTCTCCACAAGTTGTGTATGTATTCTAATTTGTACACTTCATCGACATAGCTTATGGGATCCAAACAGTGATTCTGACAAGCTGCAATTATATGAGCACATGGATAACGAAGTGCGTTAAACCTCCCACAATCGCAAGTCCTATTTCTCAGGTCTACACAATATTGTCCGCAGGTAATACCTTGGTTCGGTTTGTTGGACTCCGTCACATGAAACCATAAGTTGTCACAATTGTGACATACTGTGTGCATGGAGTTGGCTCGCGCCCTAGCCTTATTAATTTCTTGCACTACATTCTAGAACCATACATGGCCTCTCTGCATTTGGCCTTTATAACTCGATGCTCACTTTAGAAACAGTGCCGCCAAACTGAAGTATGTCTCCCGCATAACTGATGTTATCGACAAATCACGGGTTCTTTTTAGAACAGAATTGATGCATTTAGCTAGGTTTGAGGTCATTTGACCATATCGTAGGCCGTCATCGTATGATTGTGTCCACTGATCAAAATGTATGTTATAGAGGTGGTTTGCGCCTTGATTGTTAATTGAATGAAAAATCGGCAACATCTTATGAAAATGATCCTTATTGATCTCGTACCATGTCAATATAAGTGGATAGCGATAATTAAATACCATTCTTCCATTTAGAAAATTTTGAATATTACAAACCAAATAATATTGGTGGCAATTAAATACTCATGTTGGTCATTTTTTGTCGTTCAGTAGTAGACTGATGTTGTCCATAGTAGTTGGACGCAACGTGCCTTAGACAATACTGATGGTATGTATGATCCCATAGGCTTCCCTGTCGCTCAATTGCGGCTAGTATTTCGGCGTCCCGGTTCGATATAACTTAAATATCAGGTTGGGGGCAGACATGCCTCTTCAACCTAGAAAGAAAGAAATCCCAATCATCACTTGACTCTCCCGATGTTATTGCAAACAGAATTGGAAGGATCCTCCCATCACCATCCTGTACCATAGCTAGCAATAGTCGATAGGTATATATACCATACATAAAGGTACCATCAATTTGTACTAATGGCTTGCAGCACACAAATGCGTCCCGGCATTGCTTAAAACTCCAGAACAAACGCTTGAACACTTGGCATCTACGGAGCAAGCGGTCATTATAGTAGGCAAGAACCATTTTAAGGTCTATTACATAACCTGGTACGTACCTCTCCAGCACTTGGCACTACTGTCACACCTCATTATATGAAGCATCGCACCCACTGTGCATCTTATCCAATGCCTTCTGCTTAGCTAACCAAGCCTCGCGGTAAGAAGGCGTGTACTTGAATTGGCTACGAATATTGGTAATTAAGACCGACACAATAATCCTAGGATTCGCTTTCACCATTGGTAGTATTAAGCCCGTTATCATATCTAAATCCATCTTGAGATGATCTTGTGAAACACCTGTCAGCCCATGAGTACGTTAAATAATGCAACATTAAATAATAATAGTAATATTAAAAAACCCTAAACGCCTAGTGATATTGTATCGGCAACACACGTATGTGGACCTTTGAACTTTTTTATCTCCCACAACCCTATCATCTTCTTAATCGAAGCCATGATTTTCCATGAACATGTATCGTCTCGCATTGCACACTTGGCTTCGAACTTCTTGAATTTGGATTTAACCACGTGGTAGTTAACCCCGTTCATGATGCTATATTACTTCAACGCATCAAGAAAATCATCATTACTGAAAAATTCCTTACCAACTTCCAATTCACCCGAATCCAACGACAAACTTGTGTGATCACGCCTTCTGTGTGGTAGATCTGGAAACTCCAACGCATCATCTGCTGATAGATTGACATTATGCATGTGGGCTGGAGACGAGTACACCGTGAATCGCAAATCTTATTCTTCTTCATCTGAACCCCTTTACCGTCTTCAAGTTCGGTTGGAACAGACTTCGGTTTAGAAAATAATACAACTTCTGCACCATTGAGGCCGAGCTCTCGGGTGGATCCACATCGAACTCATCATCTGACCCACCAACATCTACAATGTACGAGGTCCCCTCGCCAGTAGACATTGTAGAGAGTACATCATCCCTTATCGTGGACGTTTCTTAACGTCCCCAATCAGATGTGGATCGCCAACTACTAGAAGTTGATGCCATTCCCCAGTATGTATTTCCAGTATTGAACATCGACCCACCAAGGTGCATGTTTCATCTACTAATAGAGTGTCATGCAGGGGTCGTGTATTCTACACTGCTACAAAAAAATAGAAGCTTCTATGTTTTGCCTCTCACTAACGGGGTGTTAGGCAGGGGTCGTGTATTCCTCTCGAATAGCAGTAGATGTTGAAGTCACAAGTGCTTCATTTGGCGATGAAAATTTCACATATAACTCAAGATAAGGTGATCCATTAGCGAGATGAGTCTGCACCATCACCTCCAAGCCACGAGTACCCTTGATATCAAACGAGTCATATGTCACGGGATCAGCTGAAGCACAAAATTGATACTTAATAAACGAAACTCTCATTGGCGTCGTTTTGAAGATTTTGTGCCTAATTCTTTTACGAACTTCTGTCAAATTTATGTTCTGGTTAAAAACCAGTCGCGCTATGTTCTCTAATAAAAAACAATGTCGTTCTTGGTGTCACAGACCTCACCGTCGTAGTAAATAACAACACTAATACGTTCACTCATTTTCAACCAAATTATCTGTCGAAAGAAATTCAAAACAAAAAACATTATGCAAAAATATAATGATTTGTAGAAATATTAATACGATAAATCAACTTATACCTTCTCAACTTTTTCAATTTCTATTCTTTTGAACTTCTTCAATTTTTCTTGCTGTGACTTATGCAACAAGAGAATGAAATTTGACTCATTTATAACCTAAGGGATAGTGGGATGCATTGTCACCAGCACTACTGAAAAGAGCATCTAGCTGGGAGCTTTTGTCAGTACTTTTGCTGACAGTGCATCCTACTTGAAGCGTTTTTCAACCTATTTTTTCAAAACCATCTTCTCAAAATTATTTTTTCAGAAGCAACTGTACAAAAAAAACGTCCAGCTGGGAGCTTTTTTCAGTACTTTTGCTGATAGTGCATCTTGCTTGAAGCATTTTTCAACCCCAACTATCAGATTTCTTGTGAATCCCGAGATATTTTTTTAGAACCATCTTCACAAAATTATTTTTTCAGAAACAACTGTACTAAAAAAGCGTCCAGTTGAAAGCTTTTTCTGTACATTTACTAACTATAAAAAAAATTCATATCGTCAAAATAATTTTTTTAGAACACATCACTTATCTATTAAAAAATCCTAAAACCCTAAACCCAAAATTATTTTTAAAAAATCTTAAACCCTAATTTATTTTTTTTCAAAAACACTAAACCTTAAACCTCATTTATTTATTTTTTAAAACCCTAAACCTAATTTTTTTTTCAAAAACCCTAACCCTAACCATAAACCCTCAAACCCTACACATAAACCCTAAGCCCTAACATGCAAATAACCCCAAAATCCTAGAAAAACACAAGCTAAAGCGCTCTCACAAAAAGGTGCTTTTATGAAAATTTCCTTTAAAACGTTTCTATGTAGGTGCGTTTTGGGTTTTTTGGCCTATTCCGATAAATAATCTTTTAAGTGGCCATTTCTCTAAATAATATTAGAAATGTGCCTTTTTTAATAAAATACCTATGAATTTGAGGAGTCGAATTTTTTTTTATTAAACTATAACTTCACTTTGAAATTTATTTAATTAAAATATATTGAATAGTTTTTTATTTAAATTTTTTCTCACGTTAATCTCTCTGATTCAATGAAACTATAAAATTAATTTCATTAATGACCAATAGAAATATCAAACGATAATTTTTAAGTGTAATTTTACTTAAAGGGTAAATTATTAAAATATTCACTTTTGTTTACCTCATGATATATTTTAGTCACTTATGTTTGAAATGTTACGTTTTAGTCACTTACGTTATTCTGTTATAACATTTTAGTCATTGAACCATTAATTTCCATTAACGGTGTAACTGTAAGATGACGTGGCACGTTAAATCATCATTTCAAACAAAAATTTTAGGTTAATTTATACAACTGGTCCCCATATTTTTTCGTTTTGAGCAATTTAATTTTTTCTTTTATGTTCTTTTAACTTTCCTTTTGTTTTCTCTTTATTTTTTATTCTTTCCTGCTTCTCCCTCTATTTTCCTCCATTCTCCATTTCTTTTAACGTAGTTTTTCTATGTTTTCCATTTGTTAAAACTAGTCCCTATACTTTTATTTTTTTTGAACAATTTAAATTTTTTGAGTGAGGCAAGCTTGTAGACTAGTTTTAACAAATGGAAAACATAAAAAACTTACGTTAAAAGAAATGAAAAAGGGAGGAAAACAGAGGGAGAAGCAGAAGAGAATGGAAAATAAAGGAAAAAAAAGAGAAAGTTAAAAGAACATTAAAGAAAAAAAAACTAAATTTCTCAAAATGAAAAAAAAATATAGGGACCAATTGTAGAATTTAACCTAAAAATTTCTTTTGAAATGATGATTTAACGTGCCATGTCAGCTTACTGTTACACCGTTAACGGTCACTAATGACTCAATGACTAAAATGTTACAACACGATAATGTAAATGACTAAAACGTAACATTTCAAATATAAGTGACGAAAAGGTAATCCGAGGCAAACAAAAGTGACTATTTTAGTAGTTTACCCTTTTACTTAACCATATTATTATTTATGTATTTTACTTAGTGTTATTCATTAACATATATTTAATTTAGTTATAAAATTATCAAAAAATTATTCATTTTATAAAGTAATAAATATTATTGTATGGATGTTTATATCAAATATATCTAAAAAATAAATATATTTGAATCTAAGACCACATAGTTTTCAATATATTAACATTACCATTTTAATTGAGGGAAAATATTTGGCACATTGTTAATAAAATTTTTAGATTCCACAAACTACTGAGTCAGTTGACAAGTGTCTTATACAAGTATAGTAAAATATTTAAAAAAATCATGACAAATTTTTAAATCTGCTTGTGAAATAAAAAAAAATATTAATATATCAAATACTAATGTTTTAACTAAAACCTTTTTCTTTTTACATCAAATTTTTATAAATATATTTATTAAATAAAAATTTTTCAACCAGGCGGTGATGCTGAGAGATTTACCAAAAAAAGCCAAATTTTTTATAAAATTACCGAAATAGGCCGGTTTTTTAATTATTTACCGGACTGGGCCGTTTCCCCCAAAATCGCGCCACGTCGGAGCGATGTCAGGGGATGGGGCAGAAGGTCGCGTCCACGTCAGCGCGACCTACTGACGTGGAAGGAAATCGCGCCCTCAAGGGAGCGATTTCCTTCCACGTCAGCAGGTCGCGCTGATGTGGACGCGATGTCGACGCGCGTGTGAACAGTTCCCAACGGTCAAAAAATTAACCGTTGCCCCCCCAAACGGTCAAATTTTTTTTTACTATATAAACCCCCACCCCTTTTATTTTCACAAACAAATTCAATATCAATTTCTTTCAAAAATTCTCTCAATTCCTTTCAAAATTTCTCTCAATTCCCTTCAAAATTTCCATCAATTTCCTTCCAAAATTCTCTCAAACTCTCAAATTCCTTCCAAAATCCTCTCAATTTCCTTCAAAAAATCTCCAAATACATATTAAATTTCTTTTTCCATTAAATTTCATTTTTAAAGAAAATTTTAAAATTTTTTATTTTTTTAAATAATTTTAAAATTTTTAATATTTTCAACAATGGCCGGATCATTGATTCGTCTTGATAGGAATCACATATCGGTGGAGCAAATGAACATGGTAAGTATTAAATTTAAATTTTAAATTTTTTAAGATATTTTTATTTATGTATTTTTAGATATTTATTAATATATTTTTTGTTATAAAAGGCTGAAGATCGGGTATTGGAATGCAATATTCGGAATATGCATGCTCCATCACCGTTAGTAGAGAACTACCTGCGGGAAGCGGGATTTTGGCACGTGGCGACGGTAGGCCGGGGATGCAAGTTGGAGCCGAAACTGATCAGTGCGTTGATCGAGAGGTGGAGACCTGAGACGCACACATTTCATCTTCCATGTGGAGAGTGCACTATCACTCTAGAAGATGTCCATCTGCATTTGGGATTGCCGGTGGATGGGCACCCAGTGACCAGGTCTGCCCAATCTAGCAATTGGGAGGCGGTGTGCTACGAGCTTTTGGGCGCCGTTCCGGATAAAATGGATGGAGGTAAGGTGGAGATGGGCTGGTTACGTGCCACCTTCCCCGGTCTGAATGAAAATTCAACCGAGATTGAAAGAATCCGATATGCTCGATCATACATTCTTCAAATAATTGGAGGCTATCGCATAGCCGACACATCACGGAGCCGTGTACATCTAAGGTGGCTGCTAAAACTCGTTGATTTTAGAGCAGCCGGTGAATTTAGTTGGGGGTCTGCCGTCTTGGCAACATTATATCGGGAGATGTGCGGGGCGACCAAACCGAGGAGAGCAAAAATCGGAGGTTGCCAGTCACTACTGCAATCATGGGTACGGTTTCGCTTTCCATTTCTATGTCCTCGAGTGAACCACCCATATACATTCCCACTCGTAACGAGGTAAATTTTATATTACATTTTGAAATTGATATGTAGATTTTTTAAGAATAAAAGAATGCTAAAAATTTATTTAATTAGGTGGAACCATCCGGCAAGTTATCGTGGAATACCGACTGAACTTGAAGATATACGGCTTCTATTGGAGCAACGCTCGGAAGCAGAAGTAAGTATTATTGCAAATAGATATTTCCATACATTCGCTAGTGGATTGATATTTAGTATTTAGTATTATGTATATATGTAATATTTCTATCATGTTCATGTAGCTTCAATGGACACCATACGAGGATCTGGCAGTCCGGGCAGTAATCTCGGAAGAGTTTTTACAAAATCCGAATGCTTGGCACGTGAAAGTGGTGTTGATCAACTATGCAACCGTGGAGCCCCACCAGACAGACAGAGTCCTACGACAGTTTGGATGTAGACAACCGATCCCTATGGACCCTGAGGAGTTTGACGAGCACCACAAAATCGACCTTCGGCTATTAGGTACGGATTGGCCATTGTACTGGTCAGTGTACACAGAAATGTGGGAAAATCGGAATGAATATCTACCTACTCGGGAACCAATCATCGTTCCCGAGTTAGCGTGCGTTCCAGAATACATGCCATGGTTTAGGGCCCATGGGAAGCCGTATTTACTTACGCCGGAGGAGAGGCGGCGGCAAATACGTGTCGGAAGGGAAAGGCGCGGGCCTCAAAATCCAAGGGGACAAAACTACGAGGGCAGCCCCTCAACAAGGCCCAGACATTCACCCGGTTCATCATCAGCGACCATGCAATCACCGTCCCCAACGAGAGCACCAACGCAGTCACCTGGCGCAGCCATTCAACAGATGATACCCACGCATTCACCTTTCCCTATGATGCCAGGTATGTTCCTAGCCCTTATATGTACCCTAACCCGTACATGTATCTTTTTCCGAATCCTATGGCAGGTTGGAGCCAAATGCCCGGATCAGCTCCATTTCCTGTAATGCCGAGCGGACCACCGATAACTAGGCCATCGGCGCAGGAGGGGTCGCAAGGGGGGCCGTCGGTGAGCTCTCCTTTTTACCAATCGCCAGCAACGCATGGCTTTCAAACTCCGTTGCCGTTCATGATGCAAACACCTCCGCATACACTATTCTTTGAAGGTGGATCATCGTCCCAAGTCCGACAACCAGATGCCGAACCGGAAGAACCAGAATCCCCACCGGAGGAACAACAACCGCCGCTGGAAGCTAGAGAAAGGAGGAATCCAGCGCGTAACCGTCGACGGCTGCCATGTGTAACTGAATCCCCCGGTCATAGACATTGATTACCGTATTAAAATTAATCATTTGATGTAATGAATTGTAGTAATTTATGATGATGTAATACAAGTAGAATTTTTTCCGAGTTATTTTGACATTATTTGATTAAAATCCCTAACCCTACTTAAATAAAAACCCTAATTTAATTAAATTAAAAACCCTAACCTAACCTAATTAAATTAAAAACCCTAACCTAACCTAATTAAATTAAAAACCCTAACTTTATTTTAATTAAATTAAAAACCCTAACCTAACCTACTTAAATTAAAAACCCTAACCTAACCTAATTTAATTAAAAACCCTAACCTAATTTAATTAAAAACCTTAACCTAACCTACTTAAATTAAAAACCCTAACCTAACCTAATTTAATTAAAAACCCTAACCTAATTTAATTAAAAACCCTAACCTAACCTACTTAAATTAAAAACCCTAACCTAACCTACTTAAATTAAAAACCCTAACCTAATTTAATTAAATTAAAAACCCTAACCTAATTTAATTAAAAACCCTAACCTTAAATTAAAACCCTAACCTAATTAAAGTAAAAACCTAACCTAATTTAATTAAATTAAAAATCCTAACCTAATTTAATTAAAAACCCTAACCTTAAATTAAAAACCCTAACCTAATTAAATTAAAAACCCTAACCTTATTTTAATTAAATTAAAAACCCTAACCTAATTAAATTAAAAACCCTAACCTTATTTTAATTAAATTAAAAACCCTAACCTAACCTACTTAAATTAAAAACCCTAACCTAACCTAATTTAATTAAAAACTCTAACCTACTTAAATTAAAAACCCTAACCTTATTTAATTAAATTAAAAACCCTAACCCTACCCTAACCTAATTTAATTAAAAACCCTAACCTACTTAAATTAAAAACCCTAACCTAATTTAATTAAATTAAAAACCCTAACCCTACCCTAACCTAATTTAATTAAAAACCCTAACCTACTTAAATTAAAAACCCTAACCTAATTAAATTAAATTAAAAACCCTAACCTAATTTAATTAAAAACTCTAACCCTACCCTAACCTAATTTAATTAAAAACCCTAACCTACTTAAATTAAAAACCCTAACATAATTTAATTAAATTAAAAACCCTAACCTAATTTAATTAAAAGCCCTAACCTTAAATTAAAAACCCTAACCTAACCTACTTAAATTAAAAACCCTAACCTAACCTAATTTAATTAAAAACCCTAACCTACTTAAATTAAAAACCCTAACCTTATTTAATTAAATTAAAAACCCTAACCTAATTTAATTAAAAACCCTAATTAATTGTAGTTTTACATAATGTTGGATTTCGTAAAATGTTTTGACTGGTACTAACATTTAAGAAATTGTAGTAATTTGATAATTTAACCAAAATTTAATACAATTATCAATACATAATTGAATAAAAGGTAATTTCTTCTATAATTACATTCAACTATTACGATTAGGGCATGATCGACTTGTATGGCCTGGGTTCCTACACCATCCGCACAATTTCTGTTGACTGGCTGTTTCTCGGATATCCATATTGTTCCGTATTCTACTGGAGAAAGGTCGACCCTTCGGCTTACGACGCAATTCTCTATCCGGTAACAGCTTAAAAGGAGCAAAAGATACGGGCGGCCACTTACGTTCATCTGGGACCGGTGGGAAAACGTGTCTCCATACGTTGTACATATTTTCTAATTTGTACACTTCGTCCACATAACTCAGCGGATCCAGACGGAGATTCTGACAGGCTGCAATAACATGAGCGCATGGATAACGAAGTGCATCGAACTTCCCACAGTCACAGGTCCTGTTTCGTAAGTGTACACGATATTGGCTGCCAACAACGCCTTGGTACGGTCTGTCGAACTCCGTCACGCGAAACCATAAATTGTCTCGATCGTGACACACAGCGTGCATGATATTTGCCCTCGCCTTCGCCTTGTTCATTTCTTGAACTACCTTACTGCACCATACATGCCCACCCTGCATCTGGCCTGCATAAGAAGCTGCTCGCTTTGGAAATAGCGCCGCCAAATGAAAATATGTCTCTCGCACAACCGCTGTTATCGGTAGATGGCGCGTTCCTTTAAGAACAGAATTTATGCATTCTGCTAGGTTCGACGTCATATGGCCATATCGTAGGCCTCCGTCGTATGCTTGTGCCCACTGTTCGAAACGTATGTTGCAAAGGTAGTCCGCCCCTTCCCTGTTTTGGGATTGCAAGATTGCCAACATCTCGTGGAAACGATCTTTATTCATTTCATACCCTACCAATATAAGAACATAGCGAATATTTTATACCCCTTCTACGAATAAAACTAATTCAATTTGACAAACGAAATAATACAGTTATACAGTAAATACCCATGTTGGTCACTTGTCGTCGTTCCGTCTTAAATGGATATTGCCTGTAGTAGTTCGAAGCAATGTGTCTCAGGCAATATCTATGGTGTGTACGCTACCACAAGCTTCCCTCTCGATCAAATGCAGCTAGTATACCGGCGCCCCGATCTGAAATAACACAGATATCAGGTTGGGGGCACACATGCCTCCTTAACCTAGAGAGAAAGAAATCCCAGTCATCAGACGACTCCCCCGGTGTTATTGCATATGCAATTGGAAGAATTCTCCCACCCCCGTCCTATGCCACTGCAACCAGTAACCGATGAGTGTACCTACCGAACATGAAGGTACCGTCAATTTGTACCAACGGCTTGCAGTACGGAAATGCGTCTCGACATTGCTTAAAGGTCCAAAATAGGCGTTTGAACACTTGGCATCCATGTAGCAATCGGCCGTTATAGTACGCATGTTCCGTTTGAAGGTCTGTGATGGCACCTGAGACGTATCTCTCTAGCACCTGACACCATTACCATATTTCATTATAAGAGGCGTCCCACCCACTATGCATCTTCTCCAATGCCTTTTGCTTAACTATCCAAGCCTTGCGGTAAGAGGGCGTGTACCCCATTTGGCTACGGATATTGGCAATTATCACTGACACTGAAGTCTGAGGATCTGCTTTTATCGTGGGCAGTATCAAGCTAGCCAACATAACTGAATCCATTTTCGGATGATCTTCTGAAACACCTGCATAGGGAGGGAGTACATTAAGTAATGCAACATTGGAAAATCCAAAAATTATTCATACACATTCAATACTGTACCTGCAGCACATGTATGTAGACCTTTGTACTTTTTGATCTCCCACAACCCTGTCCTCTTCCTTAACGAGGCGACGATTTTCCATGAACATGTGCCGTCTTGCACCGCACACTTCGCCTCAAACTTATCAGATTTTGATTTAACGACGTGGTAATTAACGCCGTTTTTGATGCTATGCTGTTTCAAAGCACCAATAAAACTATCTTTATTGGTAAACTGATTCCCAACTTCAAGTTCACCAACATCTACTCCCGAACTTGTACGATCGTGCACCCGGTGTGGTAGATCTGGAAACTCTAACGCATCATCTGCTGATAGATCGACATTATGCATGTGGGCTGGAGGTGAATATGCTCTGAATCATGGATTTTCTTTATCATCTGCACTCATATCACCATCTTCACCTTCTATTGGAATAGGCTCCGGTTCAGAAAGTAATCCCACCTCTGCACCATCCGGCCCGGGCTCTCGAGGTGGATCCACATCGGACTCACCTTCTAACCCACAATCATCTGCAGCGTACGACGTCCCCTCACCAGTTGATGTCGTAGGTAGTACATCATCCCTTCTTCTGGGCATTTGATAACGCCCCCAATTGGATGTAGATTGCCATCCAGTAGAACTTGATGCGGTTCTCCAGCTCGTATTTCCAGCGTCAACCGTCGAGCCACCGACGTACATGTCCCATCCACCGACAGAGTGTCTTGGGGGGGATGTGCATTCGACACCGCTACCGAACATGGGCTGTTCCGTATTTTGTAACACGCTAACCGAGTGTCGGCTAGGGGTCGTGTATACATCTCGAACACCGGACGGAAATACATCATTTGGTGACGTAAATTGTACATATAACTCAATATAAGTTGCTCCGCTAGCAAGATGAGTCTGCACCATTGCCTCCAAGCTACGAGCACCTTTTATGTTGAACGAGTCATATGTCACCGGATCAACAGAAGAACAAAATCGATACGTCATTGACTGAACTTTCATTGGCGTGGTTCCGAAGATTTTACGCCTAATTCTTTTACGGAGTTCTGTCAAATCTATGTTTTGGCTAAATGACAGTCGCATCGTATTCTCCGACAAAAAAACAACACCATTGTCGGTGTGGCAAACCTCACCATCGTAGTAAATAACAGCACTAATACGTTCACTCATTTTGAAACTCTAAATTTCCTAACCCTAACCTAAAATGTTTCTGCTCTGAGTTATGCATTCTAAGAAAATTCTCTGCCTAATTTATAGCCTCAGCCCAAACTTGCTACTGTAGCGAAATCGCATCCACGAGGGCGCGATTTGACACTATTTTCTCAGAAACGTCAAAAAAAATTATTTCCTACATGACCAACTGTAGCGAAATCGCGTCCACGAGGGCGCGATTTGACACTATTTGCTCAGAAACGTCAAAAAAAAAATTATTTCCTACATGACCAACTGTAACGAAATCGCGTCCACGAGGGCGCGATTTCACAATTTCTTCTCATATAGCATCCTGGTATCAGCGATTTTATACTACCTCCTCAGAAAACGTCAAAAAAAAATTATTTCTCACATGACCACTGTAGCGAAATCGCGTCCACGAGGCCACTATTTCACAATTTCTTCTTAAATAGCATCCTAGTAGAAGCGATTTCCCACTATTTAACCAGAAACGTCAACTCGAAAAAAAAATTTCCTAGACCCCTAACTCCTAAAAAGCCTACACCCTAAACCCTAAAAGCCATAAAACCTAGGCGTAAAAATCAGGGTCAAAATCACGTTCCCGATACCGCGCTAAGTGACAGGAGGTCGCGTCCACGTCAGCAGGTCGCGCTGACGTGGACGCGACCTTCTGCCTCGTCCCCTGACATCGCTCCGACGTGGCGCGATTTTGGGGGAAATGGCCCAGTCCGGTAAATAATTAAAAAACCGGCCTATTTCGGTAATTTTAAAAAAATTGGGCTTTTTTTGGTAAATCCCTCGGTGATGCCAAATTCTAAGATATCTTAAATATTATAAGATAAAAATTTCATGGACCTTAAAAACGAATTTGGGCTTAGAAAGAGAGTAATAGAATTCCCAATGCTTGTTTAGGCCTGAATCCAAATACTCACCCGTCCTACTGCTTCCCATACCATGGGAAACTTTACGTTTTTCCCTCTTCTGCTTCGAAACTGTAAAAGGCTAGTGCCCAGTAGCTATATCGAGCATTATGCATGAACACCAGCTTTGATAATTCCTGAAGAAACTGGTAACTTTTAGCCCAGAAACCTGATGGGTTCTCATGCCAAGGCATGGCTCGTTGAAGACGAGAGTGCAAGAGAAATGTTAGACAGGGTCCTAACGGAGCGCCCCTTCTTGCTTCTTCCTCCACTTCACAGGGTCCCTCTACGTGTCGGTAACGTTGTTGAGCTTGCAGGCCCTTCTTCTTCTTCGAAAACCCACATCTTAATCCAGGCTGCCATCACTTGTATACTTCCCAAGCTGTGGAAAGGGGTCAGTTATGGTGGATTGGGGCATTCCGCAATGTTCATTGACTTGGATTGTCGATTTGACGTTTTACGTTTCTCGGAATTGCTAAACCATAGAATCATGGAAGCAGCTAATGGTAAGTCCTTTTTCTTGATGAAAATTAGCAGTTTCAGGTCCCCAAGTTTTCTTTTACTTAGGTTCTGTTCATATCTGTTTAGGATCAAGCAGTAAAGTAGGTTGTCACCAAAAGGATTCTGAAGCTCAGTTTGCAAGAATGAAACCTTATAATGAGGAATTGTTTGCTTTATGCATGAAACGGTTTTTGTACATCCGTTGTTATGACAGTTCTGAGTTTCTTGCGACTCTCAAGGTGAGGGCCAAATTCTTGCTGTAATATAAGCTAAGTAATTCCATGGCTTCTTTTCACAAGAACAGAAATAGGAGTACATTACGGGCAAGTCTGCTTTTAAGTCTGAAACCAACACTTGAAATTTTGAAAGAGACCAAATTGGTGCAAAGAAATGATTATAAGTTTGGTGGTTTCTGTGTGATGTTTTGCTGGATGACAGACATTACACTATCGGCTTCAAAAGGAAAGGGAAGTACATGGTGTTAATGTTCATTTGCTGTTGATTGACAGGTTTGGCATTGATCCCTATAATTCGATCCTTTGTGTTGGTTACCTTTTATCTTCTTTCAGTTGTAGCTTAGATTATTGACGTAACAGTTAGGAAATGTTGATTAAAGCAAATAGTTTGATGCATTATGGAATATCAAGTATTATAGCTGTTGAACTCAATCAGTCTCCTGAATAATTTGTAATGTTTTAAAGGAGAGCATTCAGTTGATTCAGTAATCCCGATAATTGGATAAAAAGGGATTGGAATAATCGGCAGAATTGACAAAATTACTTTGGCTAATAGTTTCTGAAAATAAAAAGAAAAATGAAAACAGAAAAGACCCTTCTTATGAAAGCTCTAGCATATCTATATTTTGATGCTACCAACAGGTAGTTGAAGAATTATACCAAATTGTATTTCCTGAGGCTATCGAGGTTTCCTCAAACTCATTGAAATGGGGTCTAAATACCAAAATTTCACAAAGCAAATATGCTGAGTTAAGGAAAAGAAGTCTTGAGTTAGTTTTGAGAGGCAGAGAGAAAGAATCTAATTTGAAGTCCTTTGAAATTAGTAACAGACTGGATACTCTAAGCCCATAGCGTCTGACATGTAATAAAATGTTCACCAGCATTGGAGCATTTCACTGGGTAGATCGTGGTTCATCATCTTTTCCACTGGAGTATGATAATAGGTACTATTTTAATATCCGTTGACAGTTTTCTAGCAATCTTTTGAAATGTTTCTTACTAATATTATATAAGAAATGATTTAACTGTTTTTTATGTTTTCCTGTATTTATCTTTAGTTTTCCTATCATTTATAGTGTTTTGGATTGCCTAGTGTTCTCTTTGTGGTATATGTTTATAGTTTATTCTTTTTTTATTCTTCCCCTGGGATCAGATTTAGTTGTTATTTCTCGCCTTTTTAGCTAATTGTTGTTTTCTAAATAGCTATATGTACACATGCACGCACAGTTGTAAGTATGCAATAAAGAAATTTTTGGTTGACGTGTAGGAAAAGCTGGCATCTCCAAAATGTGTCTGAAGCTGTAGTTCAAGAGATTAGAAGGCTCCTATTAGTGCATCCCATGCTTGTGATGGCTACCAAAGCAGTTGTCTTAGGCAACAAATATTCAACAAATGAATTAACGTGGTAGGTTCCATTATACTTGCAGTTTGCAGCTTCATGTTACTCTCTAGCTGGTGGCAGAATATCATGCGTTAGTCTTGTACTTTAGAAGCATATCTGTTACTGGAAATTATTTTCAAAAAATGCCTGATGTAGTGTTTTAGATGCCATATTTTTCATGACTGACTATGAATGCCGAAGTTTTAGTTTGATTTAATCTGTAGTTTATACACTTCTCTAAACTAATGTGGATGTAACAAAGTTAGCACTCCCCTTCATGTTTAAACCTAATGGAAATATGGATAAGAATGGTTAATCATGCAGACAATGAAAATGAGATGACAAATACCTTGTTTTCCTAGTAAAGCTATAGGTTTGAATTGCTCCAAAGGTTCAAGTTAAAAAGATGGGATGCTTGAAAATTCCCAGTATTCATGATGGCTTAGATTTGGTTTCTGTTTCAGTTTTATTTACCCTTTTTATGGTTCCCTATGCCCTTCTTTTCATGTTTTGTTTCTTATCAAGAGCAAATATCTTTGTTTAAAATATATAATGTCATTGCCCTGGCCACTTAGTAGAAAAGTGCTTTCCTGAGCTTTGAATATTATCACATATAATTAGTTGTTTTTCCTTGATGGAAGTCTTATTCCTACTAGAGTTCAACGTAAATGATTAATCTGTATGTCAGGAATTATAGAAAATGGTCTGCAGTGGATAACCCGTATTCAAGAAATATAACTAGTGATCAGCAACTTCCATACCGTGAGTATATGCCCGCTGCTTGGCAGGTAATGCCTTATAAGTAGGATACTTCTCCCGTGTTATGGTATTTTTGAGGAGACATGCATGAATCTTGTCATAAGCTGACTTTTGTTTTTTAGTTCAAGTTTGCTAGTAGTCCCCATGCTTAGTCGGGTGTTCTGATCAGTCCTTGTACAGTCATTAATGTCATTTCAATTTTTATGAACTCTAGATTATCTATACATTTTAAAAGTATATGATACAAGATTATTCCATTCTTAAACGTTGAATACTGATGAAAGTTTCACAAGTAAAACTTAAGTGACAGGATGTTAACTGTGCACGTGTTTACAACTTGCTTATTCCTCATCTGGTGTTGCTTTTTAGAAATTTTGGAAAATGTTAGGATCATGTTCTTTGAACTCGCGCTTTCTCAAATAGACAAACAACAGCACCTAGTTGCTTGTCTTTGATAAACCATTCCGAGGTATGACATGCCATGAAATATTAAATTGATATCCTTAGAAGTGTATTAAGATTTGGTGGAGTCGCTGTCTTTTTTTTTTTGTTAAATAAAATTCAGAGTAGGCATACAAGGGATTCATGCTACCATTTTCTTAAATATGACTACCTGTAGATTCTTTTAATTATGATTTCTTTCTGGTCGTTGCAGTCTTTTGTGACACACAGGATTCTCGTACGAGCTACAGGTTCTGATTTTCTTTAGTAGTGGAATTCACTAAATTGGTTGCTGTCTTTACACATGCTGTTGCTTTATTTCCTAATACAGAACATGCATCTAAGTTGTCCTTGCTATGTAGATGATGATTTGGTCAATGGTGAGCATCAAAACAACTCCATATATCTATTAGAATGGTTGCTGCCACCGCTGAATTCCTTGGACAAATTTACAGTGAGAGATGTAAGAAAACGCTTGTGCTTCTTTTTTTAACGAAGAAAGGCTAAATATCAGCGTTTCCCGTATCTTATATTCGGCATAATCTGTTTGCTACTTGCAGACTGGCGTGTTCATCCTTTCTTGAACATGTGTACTGGGATGTATGACTTACTATATGTTAGTGAAGAAGAGAAAGAAGAGCGAGTGATGGAAAATATCGTGGAGAAAGGAAAGGAGCTGACGAAGAAGAGAAAAGAAACTGGTGAAGCCAGGGAAGTGAAAATTCTAGCTAAAAAGAGATAAGTACTCAAAAGAATCCTAGTTATTTTTCAAATTACTAAAGTGATTTATGTGATAAGTGTATTGGTATGTTATAAAAATCATGGACTAAAGTGTCAATGATTAATAGTTAGTTGTAGAAAAAAAAATCTTTTAAGAATGTGTAAACTGGTTTGGAAAAAACAACGGTAAGAGTGGCTCAACTTTGAAAATTCATTAAAAAAAATAGAAATTGAGTTAGAGGTTGAATCAAACCTAAAATTGAAGCCTAGTGACTAGTGTTATATATATATATATATATATAAGAAAATGTATAAGTAATGGAATTGTAGATTATGAGATAAATAAATTTAAGTGAGGTAAGGTCAGATTGATTTTCTTTGTTCTGAATTTGAAAAATTATTAAAATTGTACAAAAATAATTAGAAAATGAACTTTATGTGTCTAAAAATATTAATGAGTCTAATTTCAAGATAAACAAATGTCAACATTATACGAATTTTATATTGAAAAGTAAATAATTAGTGGAGAATGGTCAGAGCTGTCTAGTGGCAAAACAAGGGAAGATTAGAAGAAAAAACTAAATTAATTGGTTTGATTTAAAATTTTTATCATAAGTTTTATGTCAATGATGGAATGTCTAGTTTTAGAAATTTCAAATGGAACTTGATTGTCAATTCTCGATGAATGAGATATAAATAAAAATGTGACCGTTGCGCATTGGGCTGTATTGTTTTACATTGTTGAAATTTCAAAATTTATAGACTAAATTTATAAATGAAATAAAAGTATGTTAAAATATGAAAAACATAAAATAAATACAAGTTTAAATAGTTTAATTTGAAGATGAGAATTTAAGAAGAAATGTAAGAGTCTCAGTAATCTTCTCATGTTCATATTCATGTTTTATTTGTAAAGAAAAATATCATGTTTGATTTTAATCTACTATTAAATAAAATTTGTTTATGTATGTTATACTTAAAAGTCAATGTATATAGAGAAGAAGAGAAGAAAAAATAAAATAAAATAACAATAAGTGAATTGACACGAAATATGAGAATGCAATTGAATAATTGGAAATTAAAGTAGTTTGTATTAAATAAGCTTTTATAAATCAATGCTGAAATGTGGCATCTGTTGTTCGGGTTTAGGTTCGTGATCGAATAAGGGGTGTTGCAGGTCTATATATAAATTTTATATATATTGTAAAAAAATGAACAAAAATATATATGAAAATATTGAGTTCTAGGTTAGTTGTTTAAAATATTTCCTTTTTAGTTATATTTAGGAGTCCTGTATTTAAAATTAAGTTTTAAATATGATTTTTTTTTCTTGTTGTTACATTAATTCCAAATAATTAATTATTAAACATTTTGAATAACTCCTCAATACAATTTTTTACGTATTTGGATTATTGATTATTAATACTCCATTTTAAAATATAACTTATTACTAACACTATTTGTAACTAAGTCGATTAATTAGTGAATATATATTTTTACTTATAATGTTAACATATTAAACTTTATTTGCTTCATACCTCTGTCCTTGAAAGTAGTTAAAGATTTATTTTTTTTAAAAGTAAATTAATGTCATATGCAATAATAAATACATTAAAAAATATATATTTTTAATATTAATGTAAAAAGTAATACAAAACTTCTTAATATTGATTATGCAAATTAAGGGGAGAAATTCATAACAGTTAAAAGAATAATTTATATAAAATAAAATTAGTGTTCACACTTCACCCCTCTTCCTTTCATTTTAGACATGTTATACATGTCTAAACGCCTATAAATAGAATTACTGCTAAGAAGATTAAGCACAACAAAAGTTATGGTTTTATTTTAACTTTTTTTCTTATTTTTAATTTATACATTTTAATTCTATTTTGCATTGTTTGTTTTGACGTCATTATTCTCTAATTTTTGACATCAATATCATAAAAGAGAATCATCCACAAATGATTTGAAGAATGAATTCAATGAGAGTTACAACAATACAAGGTTGAGATGTACTTAACATTGTATAATGAGCAACTTAAAATTAATTAAAAAAATGTTGAAGAACTTGAAATGGACAAAAAAAAATGATGAAAATTTATTAAGAAGATTTTATTGATTCAGCTATCAGGGATTATTCGACAAATTTTCCTTTTCCTCGTACGTCCTCTACTCTTTAAGTTTCTTGATGTAAAGTACAATTTAGTTTAGTTTAATTAAATCAATTCAAACCAAATAAGCAATCAATTTACACATTTAAGTCATTTTATTCACATTTATAAATTTACCCCTAAACTTTACTTTTTATATAATTTAGTCCCTAAGCTTGAAACTATCAAATCGAACACAATTAAGCTTAAATGAAGCTAGCTGATTTTTCTATAACCCTTGAACAACCCCTATATTTCTCTATTTCACAATATTTTCATGAGATTTTACAACATTAACATTTAAATCCTTAAACATCAAAATCACTAAAAATTATTTTACAAAATAGTCCTATTTAACAACCAAACTTAATAATCTATCATCAAACTTCAAAAACACTTCAAAATCATCAATGACATAATCTAAAACATTTAACAGTTTTATGAATTAATCCCCAGGTTAGTTGGACCTAGTTGTAACGATCTCAAAAACATAAAATTACTAAATATGGATGCAAAATACATACCATGCAATGAAAAAAACCTTGGCCGAAACTCCTTGCTTTTCAACAATGGTGAATCGATTTTTTCAAGCAAAAATGAAGAAGAAAGATGATGATAATTTTGTCATCTTTTGTTTTAATTTACTAAATTATTTAATTACAAAATTAATCTTTGAAAACAATATTTCACTAAAAACCAACCCACAACCGTCCACTATGTAAAGATATCGTCTATTTACCATTTAAGGCCACACAAATCAAGTTCTAAAGCTATTGAACCCATTTTACTAATAACAATTAACTTTCTCAACTTTTACGATTTAATCCTTTTTACTTAATTAACTATCTAAGTGTAAAAATTTCTTAACCAAATTTTAATACGATATTATAGAAAATCTATAAATATTAAATAAATAATAAAAAAACTGACTTACTGGTCGGAATTGTGGTCTCGAAATCACAGTTTCCAACACCACTGAAAAACGAGATGTTACATTAAATATCTTGACTCATGTATCATTATTCTTTATTCTCTAAATGTCTTTATGAATCATATTCAACTTGGCATGTTACTCTGGCCGAATATACCTGAATAAAGGTATAATATTAGAATCATGAGATAAATTCCCTCTTCAATCTAGAGTGGTGAATCCTTTGTTGACCACTTAATTATCTTCATGTACTTGATGTTATACCCAAACTCCAAGCCATAAACACCCCACGGTGGAGAATAAGTAACGGACTCAAAATGTAGCACTAGTTTTGTAACACCCTAAACTCGGTCTAAACGTTATGACCGAATCTGGCGATTCACATTGTAACACCCCTTACCCGTATTTGGCGCTGGAATAGGGTACGATGAATTACTAGAAGACATACATCTGTATACGTATTAAACCGAGTTACAAAATTTCATCCGAATTAAAACTTTTAAATTATTAACGTGCTTTTATAATTCTTTACAACATATCCTCGAAATATTATATTTGTCGAAACCACTTTTTGAAAAATAAAAAATTTTAGTTATCGACTTATTAAAAATGAAAATTGGAGTCGCACCGATCTTTTATTGTGGTGTGATCGGATCACCTTGAAAATAATTTTAGGTCTGCGAATTTTGAGAAAAACAGGTTCGGGAGTCGGTTACGCACGAGGAAGAGTTAGCACCCTCGTAATGCCCAAAATTGGTACCGAATCTATTGTTTAATGTCTTAATGTCGAAATTTTGAAAAGATTTTAAATACGATCCTTTTATCTTGAATAAAATGAATTGGATGATAAGGCTCACTTATTTCGAAGAAATAAATTGTCACACTCAGTAAGTTAGAGTGTAACATTTCAAATCCTCAAAATTAAGCTTATCCTTTGATTTTTAAAACCTATGCATTTTGAGAAGGATATCCGATTATTTGGGTCAAATGAGAAAATCAAAACCCAGTAAGTTAGGGTTCGATTTCACAAAATTCTTAAATATCGAATATTGCCTTTATTTTTTTAGAAGAATCCTCGTCTCGGGAAAACAACATGTCATACCCAATGCGTTAGGGTACAACGTATCGAATCCCCGAGAATGAAATTTTTAATTATGTTTTAATTAAAAGGGAATTTCCGATTAATTAGATTCAACGAGAAAAATTGGAACCCAATACGTTAGGGCTCAATTCTCGAGGATTTCAAATTTCGGGTGTCTCATTATTTTGAAAGTTTTTGAATAAAAATGCTTTTGATATTTAAATGATATGAAACGTAACCCTTTAGGCAAATAAAATGCGATAGAATTATAATGTACAATGCGAATTGTTTATCCGAGATTAAAATGTAATCTAATGAATAATCAATAATCAATAAATAAATCTAAACAAGCATAGCAATAATTATCTCAACCATATATGTCGAATATCGATATCGAAATTTGAAATAAAAACGAACTAATGAATATAAACACAAGCCAAGTATATAAGTTTTGAAATGATTAGAAAAATAAATGGTATGAAAGGAATGGAAATTGTGAATCAAATAAGCATATACGTAGAAATTTTAACATACGTAATATATAAAAATTTGAAATAAATTAAAATGGGGTTTAAAATAAAATAAATATCATGCGAAGTAAATTTTTAGAATAAATGTTTAAAATATTAATATATACATATATTAAAATAGTACGTATGGGTGGATATAATATAGTAAAGAAAGGGATGAAAATTAACATGTGATTTGATAAAAACTATATATAAAAAAAAACAAAACAATTTTAAAGAAATAAATCCCATTGGATTGATATATCAATATAATATAAAAAATAAAAATAAAAATACATAATAATAAGAGAGTAAATAAATATAAATAAGTGTAATAATAATACCAATAATAAATAATAATAGTAACAATAAATTTATTAATAATAAAAAAAAGAATAGTGAAATGGGTTAAATCGCAATCAAAATCAAATTAACAGGAAATAAATGAGATTAAACTAAAGTGGAGGGCTATACTGCAATGCTCGGATTACATGGGGAGCCGATTGGGAAATATCCCTCTTCCCCAAAACACTGCGCAGTAACGGATCAAATCGAAACAAAAATGAAATAAAAGATTAAACTTAAAAAGGAAATAAAATAAAAAAAGTGTCGAATTGAAATACAGTGCAAAACAAGAAGGACTCGGCGCGCAATTACCCCTCCCCCTTCCAAACACGCGATCTAGCCGCAGTTGGACTGGGTCATCGGGTCAAGGCACCAAACGGTTCCGTTTTTTTAAAGCATTTAAAAGCTAAAAACCTAAATCTAAGATTGCAGAGGAAAGGGAGAGCGCCGTCTCCGTTTTCCCCTCTTCTCTGCCATTTCAAATCCCAGGCCTCTGCCCATTCGACTCCGATTCGCGCAGAGGAGAAGAAGGCATCATCGGCGCATCCACCAAGGTAAACTCCCTCCCCTTCCTTTCTTATTTACTCTCCTTTTTTTTACTTAAACGGAATGAGAACATAGGCAAAAAAGAAAAATGAAAAAAACGAAATCAGAGAACAAATCACATTTTTCTTTTCAATTTTTCCCGTTTCTATTGATATTCTCCCTGTGTCCCCTTACAAACGCTCAAACAATGGCTTTTATACAGCCCAAAATAAAATAAAAATTACAAAAGCAAAAATGGATTTTCGCTTTTTTTCTTTTTTTCCTTTTTTTGCTGTCGATTTCTGCTCGTTTTTGCTTGGTTGTTTGTGTGCAGTTACAGGCGTACGAGGTAGTGGACGTGGAGGCTCACGTGGATTTGGCGCGGAGGCACTACACGCGCGTGGGCGCAACACGTGCGAGGAGGAGGCCTGGCTCTGTTGTGGCGACTGGGGCAGTCTCAGAAACTGCTAGGGTTTCTGCTTATGTTCTGGGCTTAGAATCAGGTTTAGGTTTGGGCTAGGGTCCAGGAAAATTGGGTTTGGTGAAATTGTTTGTAATTTGGACTGTTATTTTATTTTTTATTTTATTATTTATTTTAATAGCGGGCCGGGCAAATTTGGGTATTACAGCTGCCCCTCTTTGCTCTTTGTTGTGTAACGGGAACAGAGTAAAGATAAAAATGACCAGTTTTGCCCGGTCGAGCTTGGACCTTGGTGCTCTTCTTCTTCAAGTGGCTCCACTTCATCCTACTGAATCTTCAGAAGTATAGGAATTGCTTCGATCCTCTCCACTGCAACATCGGGGAGATAAGATTTGTTTTTTTAGTCTGCTCTACTGCAACCTCAGGGAGATAAGACCTGATGCGATCCACTCTACTGCAAATTCAGAGAGATAAGATCTATTACTTTAATCCGCTCTACTACAACTTCAGGGAGATAGGATTATGAGCTTCAATCTGCTCCACTGTAACTTCAGGGAGATAATATTTGCCATCTTCGATCTGCTCCGCTACTGCTTAGGGAGACAAGATCTGTAATTTCCAACCTATTCCACTGCTGACCAGGGACATAGGACTTGTGGCTTAAATCTGCTTCCTTACACTTGAAGATAAGATTCGCCATCTTCGATCTGCTTCACTGTCGATGCAGGTAGGCAAGATTTGCTGTCTTCAACCTGCTCTACTACAACCGAGGGAGGCAAGGCTTGTGTCTTCGATTTGCTTCGCTGTCAGCGCAGGAAGGCAAGATCTGCTATCTTTAACTTGCTCCACCGCAACTGAGGGAGGCAAGGCTTTGTTTGCGATCTGCTTCGTTGTCAATGCAGGAAGGCAATATCTGCTATCTTTAACTAGCTCCACTACAACCGATAGAGGCAAGGCTTTGTTTGCGATCTTCTTCGCTGTCAATGCAAGAAGGCAAGATCTGCTATCTTTAACCAGCTCCACTGCAACCGATGGAGGCAAGGCTTTGTTTTTGATCTGCTTCACTGTCAATGCAGGAAGGCAAGATCTGCTATCTTCAACCAGCTCCACTACAACCAATGGAGGCAAGGTTTGTGTCTTCGATCTTCACTGATCTGTTCTCTGGGGAACATGACCTGTATAATGAACCTAATTATGCCTAATGATTAGGATGACATGATCAAAATGAATCAAATGATCCTAACTAGACATGTGTATATGGTGTTTGCATGAATGCAAAATTTTATTTTTCCGAAAATGATCCCGCTTAGGTTGTCGTTACTTGAAGATTATTAAGGCTTTAACATTGGCGTGCTACAACGCCCTCTCGCTTGGCCAGCTTCTTCAAAGAATCACTTACTCAGATTGCCCCCACTGTGAAGTCCACTGGGACACAAAATTTGTACCATCATTCTCCCACTGTAATCCAAGCGTAGAAATATGTGGCCTTTCCCCAATCCTTCCTTATCATAATTCAAGGATACAGGATCCGAATCGTTCTAGTTTCTTACACCATTCCCAAGGTGTCGTACCAAATACTTATGCGCAGATGAAGGCTCTCTTCTCCGAGGTAACCTCTTCCTATTGCCTGATGATCATTGCTTGCTTGTTCATTTAAGCTTTTTCATTAACCCGTCATCTTATCATTTTGTTCAACCAATGCATTTGACAACGAAATCCAAAGAGAAAGTCCAAATTTAGACTCTTCCTTTTCAAATTTCCAACCTTTACCTGGTGCGTTAAAGTCCAAATTTAGACTCTTCCTTCTCAAATTTCCAACCTTTACCTGGTGCGTTCTAAACAATAGTCCTGTTTCAGGCTCCTATATTATTTAGAAACTTTTCAGAGTAATATGCAAAACTTCCTTTGTAAAAGTTTTATTAGTCCATTAATTATTATTCCAATGCAACATGCTTGCAAAAAAGGGTGATAACAATGGATAAGAAAAAAAGTTGGTTCTGAGCATAGCTCGAAAGAACAAGTTACCAAAAATAGTAAAGAAGGATGACAAAGAAATTGATTGGGAATGTATATCTTGGAAAAGAAAAAAGTATTCCAAGGACAACAAATAATATGAGAATTGGGTGCCCCAGATATCGCAGCTTGAACTTCTCTATACAAACTTTCTGAAGACCATTTTGAATTTGGCATATGTTTAGGAGATCTACAGTGCTTTGTCGATGCCCCAAGATGTCGCCTACCTTTTCCTGTTGATTCAGGTATAACAAGATTACCACATGCCCCAATCTGATCAAGATACGAGTTGCTCTGATCACTTCATGCCTCATTCTGATCAATATTTGAGCCGCTCTTTTCGAGTTTTCAACTCAAATCCCCTTTGACCTAAAGTGCTCTTTGCGGGTTTTCCCCTTAACCTCTCCGTTTTTACTTTTTCATTTTCATTTTTTCACCTTTTTTTTGGAATCAAGGCACCCTTTGCAGGTTTTCACCTTGGTCCTTTCTCCTTCTTCAGGTGAGGTAATTCTTGACTGAATCTGAGTTTACAAGATTTGGCGAGTTTTACCATCTATCCTACTCAAAATCAGAGCTTATCCGGAAAAGGCCCTTGGCATCCATTTTCCTCTAAAATCCTTTTGTGTAAGAAGAATCTTTCTCTAAATTAGGTTCCCCTTATGGAATTCTCTGAGGCAAACCTTTTGATTGTAGGCTTACATTGTTTGCCTTTGGTACATCTGACTGTACTGAATAGCTTTTAGTCTTTTCTTTTGATCAGATTGGATTCATTCTACTCAACTAAAACCCAGAGAACAAGAATTTCTACTTCAATTGGTAGAACTAATTCCGTCTTGTAAACCAGAGAAAACAGTGTTGCCCCAGTCAAAGCTCCGATAAACGTTCTAAAAAACAAAGAAGGCAGATGGTAACTTCATATGCCAACCCTTGTAAGTCTCAGTCATTTTTTCAATTCATTGTTTTGCAATACAGTGACAAATCGTGGTGTCTGATTTTGAATTGATTACAGCCCTCAGCTATCGTGCTGTCATTCAAGTTCAATGCATTTTCGAATACCATCCTCTCTATATCGGCATATGATGACATTGACGCATGCAGTAGCCTCTATCCATTTGATGAAACAATTAATGATCTCGATAGTGAAGCAATGCACATTAGAAGTCTTCGATAATGGATGTCCATGCCCCATTTTACTCAAAATTTGAGTCTCCCTTTTCGGGTTTTCAACTCAAAACCACATTTGGTCACAAAGCGCCCTTTGCGGGTTTTCGCCTCGGTCTTTCCTTTTCTTTTCTTTTTCTCCCTTTCATATATTTATTTTGAATTTAATTGATTTCTCTTTTTTGCTTTTGCTTTTGACTTTGATTTTTTTGTTTTTGTTTTTGATTTTGATTTTTTTTAATCTGAACCCTTTCGATCAGAATCAATAAGATTTCTCACTTTCATCTTGTATGCGAAAAACCTTCATTTCTTTCATAGAGCCTTTTGGGGCGTAACTACAACAGAAAACATCTTGAAGGGATGGAAACTCAAATTCAAATGGGTAAAGCTATGCTGACTCAATGAGAAAGGTATTGCCCCAGCAAAGAATTGCATCGTTCCTACTGCAAAAATCGTACTGTTGTGCAGGTTTCATTATCAGCGATTAACTCGGGCATTTCTTGGTATGACCATATAAAGACATCCTTGAACTCTAGAATAACTTAATGATGAGTTGCTTCGTCTTTGAGGTCAGGTCAATCACCAATCTCACAATTTCTAATAGTTCCTCGTGAGGTAGGATCTGTCGATTCTCTTGTTCTACCATCCTCAACAAGTCTGAGATAAGCTGCAATCTTTGTCATTTTCAAAGTCATAAGATTTGTCTAAACACATGCCTCGCTCAAGAGGAAAATCTGAGTCTGTAGCAGCATCATTCATGTAATTGATATTTGGGGACCCATAATAAGTACCAAAGAATATACAAAAGAATGTATAAATTTATGAGCAATTATTTATACAATATGATTATGAATGAATGAATGATGTGGAAGAAAATCCAAAAGAATAAAATAATCAGAAATGATTATTCAAATAAAATAACATTGGCTCAAAAGTGATCGCAAAGATGTATTTCATTAAAATAATAACGTTTAGACATGAGCCTATTTCACAAAGGAAATTTCTATCATTTTTAGGCTAAAAACAACAAAAATGTTCTGAACATTACTTTTAAAAAGATCTAGAGACTATAGGGTTTTCTTCCGCAGTCGAATTGCTTAGAACACTTCCACGTTTATAAGGGCGGATATCTAACAAGGTCCATTCTTCAGTTACTTGTGCATTGCATTCACTCCATTTATCAATTATGATTGGGTAATGGATTTTTCGCACTGGAGGAATCATCAAATTTAACGATGCCCATACTGATAAGCCTTTCAATCAGTTTTTTAAAGACAATGCAATTTTCTATGGAATGCCCCGTATTTCCCGCATGATATTCGCATTGTGCATTCGCATCGTGCCATTTGGGGTACGGAGGCTGTGGAGGTTTTGTGTAAAGAGGGGCAACAATGTGCGCGTTGAATAAGCTTTGATACAGCTCCTTATACGACATCGGAGTTGGCGTGATCTGGAGGTTCTCAGTGCCTTGTTTCACATAAGATTCTTGTCTTGATGAACCTTGTTGACTAGCTACCCCTTTACCTAGATGACTTACTGACCTTGAGTAACCTATGTTGTTCACCTCATCTTCTCTTCTCCTTGGGGTTGACCTCTTATCATTCTCTTCCGCCTCAATTTTTTCGGCTCTTATAGCATTCTCAATCATTTCACCATTCATAACTATGTCAGAAAAGCTTTTTGTTGCGCTCCCTAACATATGCGTAATGAACGGGGCCTTCAGTGTATTGATGAAGAGCATTGTCGTCTCTTTCTCCAAGAGGGGTGGCTGAACCTGTGCATACTGCCTAAAACTTTCACTCGATTTCTTTTCCAAATTTTGCAAGGTGATTTTATCGGGAACCATATCTGTTACATGACCGTATTGTTTCATGAATACCTGTGCTAGGTCCCTCCATGAACCAATCTCGGTACGGCTCAACTGATTGTAACATTTCGACGCTGCTCCGATGAGGCTATCCTGAAAACAATGTATTAAGAGCTGATCATTGTTAATATACCCAGTCATTCTCCTACAGAATATGGTGATATGGGCTTCTGGGCAACTGGTCCCACTATATTTCTCAAATTCAGGCATCTTGAACTTGTGAGGGAGTACTAAGTCTAGAACCAAGCTCAGATATTTTGCATCGATTCCATGGTGACTTCCGGTGCTTTCTAAGGCTTTGAATTTTTCCTCTAACCATTTACACCTATCTTCCCACTGTTTTGGCAATTCTGCGTTCGCCTTTCCTTCCTCAGCTACTTTATCAAAATCCGGGACGGCAAGATTAACCAGATTATCACTAGGGTTAGGACCTGATCCGGTCAGAAAGTTCATCGGTAATGAAACATCGGTTTGAAACCTCTGAGGCCCAATTGAAATAGAGGATCTGCATGGAGGTACCTCAGTCTGAACCTGCACATGCGGAGTCGTAAAGCCTGGAGGATAGGTGGGTCTAGTCTTGTCTTCATCATCATTAATCATAGGGCATTTCCCCTTATTTATTCCTTTTAATAATTGCGTCAGCTCAGTCATCATGTCCTTTTGAGACTCCAGCATCTTTTCTGTCATGTCCTGTTGAATTTTTTTCAATTGCTCATTCATTTGTTTCTGTAGCTGATCTTGTATATCCTTTTGCATTTGCTCCAATTTCTCTAATCTTTGGTCCATTTCCTTAGTTTTGCGATGAGTACCGTAAGGATGTTTGGTTGGTTGGTTTTCCAGATTAGCTGAAAAAAATTTACTCGTTTAGACTCTTTCAATGGATTTTAATGCATACGATGCAGATGTATGAAATGCATGCCTAAAGAGATGTTGATTCTGATTCAATTACATTTAGGAAACTTTTCTAGAAAGAAAATTCCTTTACATAAAGCAGAGGCATGTATGGCTTCGCCCTTATATTCCAAGAGACAACATCAATCTTTTTCTTCATCCGCATATTTGTGATAATCTCGTCAATTTCCAATAGATGCCATTACTAGCTCCTTTTCTTGATCTTGGTCGTGAGCCATCATCTGCCCATCTTCATAAGGCTCATCAGCTTCTTTAAGGGGTTTGAAACGTCGAAGGCTCTTAGACAATCGCCTTGAATCCTCAGGCCACGAAGCAAGGTCACGAACTCTTCCATCGCTCTTCTTGTGTTTCTCAGAATATATTCAGGTAGCCGTATTGTTTTCCACTTTATCAAGGAATCCGTATTCCATGACAAGCTTTCTAATTTAGTAATCGGATTTGAATTAATATCTCTTTCCTAAGATGCAAATGCAATGCAATCACAATCAAAACACAACGAGAGGGGTTAGTACAAAACAGAAGTAAGCAAGGAAAACAAAAGTACCTAGTCGGGTATCCACTAGGGATTTAGAGTGGCTCTACCTAGGATGGGTTCCTAAGTCCACTATATGCGGTTTGGCTCTAAAGTCAAGGTACCCGAACCAACAGATTCCTCGATCTTCACCCATTATAGGCTCATACAGACCGAGTTCGGTTCAGGGGAATACATTTCCCTATGGCTGCACGGAGATAAAAATCTCACGAAGACATAGGTACGGATGTATTCCGAAAGTGATCCACTATCCTGCACGGAGGTGAGAACCTCACGAAGGAGTAGCTTCTCACTCCCACTTAAAAGGGAAAGACTAACAATCTTTATGCAATATGATGCCAAGGTATAAAACAATAATTATACAAACAAATGCAAAGAGAGGATCATAATTTTTCAAATCAAATTTTCAATTTTTGATAATAAGACAAGAAACAATCAATTTTACGGCTTGACTCTCTAATTACTTCCCCAGTGGAGTCGCCAAGCTGTCGAAACCACTTTTTGAAAAATCAAAAATTTTAGTTATCGACTTATTAAAAATGAAAATTGGAGTCGCCACCGATATTTTATTGTGGTGTGATCGGATCACCTTGAAAATAATTTTAGGTCTGCAAATTTTGAGAAAAATAGGTTCGAGAGTCGGTTACGCACGAGGAAGGGTTAGCACCCTCGTAACGCCCAAAATTAGTACCGAATCGATTGTTCAATGTCTTAAGGTCAAAATTTTGAAAAGATTTTAAATACGATCCTTTTATCTTGAATAAAATGAATTGGATGATAAGGCTCACTTATTTCAAAGAAATAAATTGTCACACTCAGTAAGTTAGAGTGCAACATTTCAAATCCTCAAAATTAAGCTTATCCTTTGATTTTTAAAACCTATGCATTTTGAGAAAGATATCCGATTATTTGGGTCAAATGAGAAAATCAAAACCCAGTAAGTTAGGGTTTGATTTCAAAAATTCCTAAATATCGAATATTGCCTTTATTTTTTTTAAAAGAATCCTCGTCTCGGGAAAACAACATGTCATACCCAATGCATTAGGGTACAACGTATCGAATCCCCGAGAATGAAATTTTTAATTATGTTTTAATTAAAAGGTAATTTCAGATTATTTAGATTGAACGAGGAAAATTGGAACCCAATGCGTTAGGGCTCAATTCTCGAGGATTCCAAATTTCGGGTGTCTCATTATTTTGAAAGTTTTTGAATAAAAATGCTTTTGATATTTAAATGATATGAAACGTAACCCTTTAGGCAAATAAAATGCGATAGAATGATAATGTACAATGCGAATTGTTTATCCGAGATTAAAATGTAATCTAATGAATAATCAATAATCAATAAATAAATCTAAACAAGCATAGCAATAATTATCTCAACCATATATGTCGAATATCGATATCGAAATTTGAAATAAAAACGAACTAATGAATATAAACACAAGCCAAGTATATAAGTTTTGAAATGATTAGAAAAATAAATGGTATGAAAGGAATGGAAATTGTGAATCAAATAAGCATATACATAGAAATTTTAACATACGTAATATATAAAAAATTTGAAATAAATTAAAATGGGGTTTAAAATAAAATAAATATCATGCGAAGTAAATTTTTAGAATAAATGTTTAAAATATTAATATATACATATATTAAAATAGTACGTATGGGTGGATATAATATAGTAAAGAAATGGATGAAAATTAACATGTGATTTTATAAAAACTATATATAAAAAAAACAAAACAATTTTAAAGAAATAAATCCCATTGGATTGATATATCAATATAATATAAAAAATAAAAATAAAAATACATAATAATAAGAGAGTAAATAAATATAAATAAGTGTAATAATAATACCAATAATAAATAATAATAGTAACAATAAATTTATTAATAATAAAAAAACAGAATAGTGAAATGGGTTAAATCGCAATCAAAATCAAATTAACAGGAAATAAATGAGATTAAACTAAAGTGGAGGGCTATACTGCAATGCTCGGATTACATGGGGAGCCGATTGGGAAATATCCCGCTTCCCCAAAACGCTGCGCAGTAACGGATCAAATCGAAACAAAGATGAAATAAAAGATTAAATTTAAAAAGGAAATAAAATAAAAAAGTGTCGAATTGAAATATAGCGCAAAACAAGAAGGACTCGGCGCACAATTACCCCTCCCCCTACCATACACGCGGATCTAGCCGCAGTTGGACTGGGTCATCGGGTCAAGGCACCAAACGGTGCCGTTTTTTTTAAAGCATTTAAAAGCTAAAAACCTAAATCTAAGATTGCAGAGGAAAGGGAGAGCGTCGTCTCTGTTTTACCCTCTTCTCTGCCATTTTAAATCCCAGACCTCTGCCCATTCGACTCCGATTCGCGTAGAGGAGAAGAAGGCATCATCGGCGCATCCACCAAGGTAAACTCCCTCCCCTTCCTTTCTTATTTACTCTCCTTTTTTTACTTAAACGAAATGAGAACAGAGGCAAAAAAGAAAAGTGAAAAAAACGAAATCAGAGAACAAATAACCTTTTTCTTTTCAATTTTTTCCGTTTCTATTGATATTCTCCCTGTGTCCCCTTACAAACGCTCAAAAAATGGCTTTTATATAGCCCAAAATAAAATAAAAATTACAAAAGAAAAAATGGATTTTCGCTCTTTTTCTTTTTTCCTCTTTTTGCTGTCGATTTCTGCTCGTTTGTGCTTGTTTGTTTGTGTGCAGTTACAGGCGTACGGGGTAGTGGACATGGAGGCTCACGTGGATTTGGCGCGGAGGTGCTACACGCGAGTGGGCGCAATACGCGCGAGGAGGAGGCCTGCGGCTGGGGCTGTCTCAGAAACTGCTAAGGTTTCTGCTTATGTTCTGGGCTTAGAATCAGGTTTAGGTTTGGGCTAGGGTCTAGGCAAATTGGGTTTGGTGAAATTGTTTGTAATTTGGACTTTTATTTTATTTGTTTTTATTATTATTTATTTTAATAGTGAGCCGGGCAAATTTGGGTATTACAATATTCATAACAAATAGGGCCTACGAGACCCGATATTTACTCATGTAATTCAAAGCTTCATTTCCATTTCATTCAATTCACAATTTCTCATGTTCACAATTCAAATCAATTTCTCAATCCAATATATATATTTCAATCATCTAAGAATATAATTCAAGTTACACAAACTTACCAGGCTAAATTACAGAAATACCAAAATTCAGGGACATTTTGGTAATTTTTTATTTTTCTCAAATTTCCACTCAATCTTGATATAAATTAATATTCCATTCAATTTATTAATTTAAATAATAAAACAATTCATTTAATGCAATTTGGTCACTTTTTGACATTTTTACAAATTTACCCTTAAAATATTACGTTTATTCAATTTAGTCCCTGAACCTAAAACATGCAAATTAGCCATTTTTAATGAAAACTCATGCTAGTTGAATAATCATATATTTTCCTCCTCCTCTCCATTCCACATCCTTAATGTATATAACATGCTTATATGTAACATTATCTATAATTTCACTATTTATTTATTTGTTCATTCAAAGCTATCCACTTGAGTCATTGTCACAAAATTATTTATATCTTGAGCTATGTAACTCCGAATTGAGATTAGTTAATTTTATATGTATCTAGACTCACATATATTCTTAATATAAAATTTTAAAAATTTTTTGTTTTGCCAATAAGTACAGTTTATTCTTTAAAGTCATCCCTGTTCTGCTGTCTGACAGTTCTGACCTTTCTTCACTAAAAATTAATTATCTCATCGTACAGAATTCAGATGATGTTTCTGTTTGTTTCCCTTGAAAATAAACTCTTTTAGGATTTTAAACATATAAATTTAAGCCCATAATTGTTTTTCTCCAATTTTTTTTATAATTTTCCAAAGTCAGAACAGGGGAACCCAAATTCATTCTGACCTTGTCTCACATAATTTATTATATCTCATGATTTAAAATTCCATTACTTACACCGGTTCTTCTATGAGAAACTAGACTTAATAATATTTAATTACATATTTTTTTCATCCTCTAATTCAATTTCCATAATTTATGGTGATTTTTCGAAGTTACCCTACTGCTGCTGTCCAAAACTGTTTTAGTGCAAAATGTTGATTACTAAGTTTATAACTTACTTATTCATTTTCTCTATAATATTTTCCATCACTTTCTCTTATTTCCCGTCAATAATATATCAAGAATATAAGACTTTATTTAAGAAAACTCTACTATAACATCATTTCCATGCTTTTTCAATAATAACAAACTTAAAAATATATTGAAATCTTGATGTTCTTACCTTGTCCTATTGATTTCAATCTTTAACTTGATTTTATCTCTCCTCCAGCTTCTATTTCTTGAATCTAACTTGATATTCTAGCTCCCCATTGTCTCCTTGTTATCTTTCTCTCTTGATGGATATGAAAATTCTTTTGATTTCTAAGTGAAAATGGTGAATTTTTGGTGAAAGGACCAAATTGTAAAGAAAAGAAAGTTTCTTTCTTTCTTTTCACTTCATACGTTGGATGCATGGGAAGAAGATGAAGATTCTTCATCTTTCCTTCCATATATATACTAAATAGAATAATAATAAAATAATAAAATATTATTTAAAAATCAAATTAAAATATTAATAAACTAATATTTATTTAATTAATTAATCTAAAATATCACCAACATCATCATTGCCTTCTAGATTTCTCTCTCTTCTAATTGACCATTTTCCCTTTATAATCTTTAAAAATTTCATCCTTGAGTCATCACTTAATTTGGTAAAATTGTGATTTAGTCCCTCAAAATTCTTCACATTTTCAATTTGGTCCTAATTCATCCATTTTCCTTAGTTTCTAGATTATTCCACCCTTAAAATATTTACACTATTGGTCCTTCAAATTTTTTATATTTACACTTTAACCCCTCAAATTTTGAATATTTACTCTTGGGCAACAAAACTTTTCTTACTTTTGCGATTTAATCCTTTCTTGAATTAATATGTCATAATATAATTCCTAATGTTGCCATAACTCAAAATTTCCCTTTTGTCACTTTATTTCCTTATTTTACTATCAAGGATACCTACTTTCTTACTGTGGTAATTTTCGAGGTATTACAGTAGTAATTTTCGGGATATTACAAGTTCCACTTAAGATTATTTTGCTGATCTCAAGTTAAAGGATACTTGCACAACCAATATGATGATTTTCATTCACTTAAATAAATTATATATCCATGTAAATATTCTCATTATAAGGTCTCAAATGAACTTGTTTCTCTAACAAGCATTCACATATTAACTCTAGACATCAAAATGCCTAGAGCTTGCGAGAAAAATTGCTCGACTTAATCAATGAGTATAACATGTGATGCGGTCGTTGAAAGCACCAAAAATATCCTATCCCTAATAAATAATGAAAAAGAATAGTAAAAGGGAAGTAGGGTCAAATCCTCAGGGACTGGACTTGCAAAATATCTTGTTCCGTGAAATCCTAGGCAGAATCTTGCCCAAGAAAACTTGCGTGCTTAAAAAAAATTAAAATAAAAAAAACAGAATTAAATGTTTGGATTTGAAAACGAAAGATAAAATAAAAACAAATTTAAGAATATTGAATCGAAAATTAGAAAAATTAAAAATAGAATTGAGAGAAAGGAAATTCTTATGGAAGATTCCAACCTCCAGTTGTCTCGTTCCGCCTTGGGTTAAATCCTCGGCTTTTAGATGATCCTTCCCAAACCGAATAAGCCAGTTATAGTGGAAGAGGACGCCTACAACCACCAGCTCCAATGATAAGGACTTATGATGTGGTGGAACCTGACTCTAGCCAACAATCGCTTCTGTGGGATCGTCTTATGCTAGATCAATGCTTCTCAATGGCGAATCCCACGCCATTTTGTCTCTTGGGCTCGCCAACCTCTGACGCAGCAAGCTAACGAACCGACTGTGCAACCTTCCTAAAACATACAAAGCGGCTGCCTTTGCATACGTTGAAAAGCTTACTTCTTTAAGGACATGGATGGAAGCGTCAGCCCCGTAGTGCGGAGAAACGATGAATACTCAGCGAGGAGGCTAAGTACGGATTCCAAGCCTCATGAACCCTTTTGGGGATTTTTGACAACATTCGTCTAGATGGGTTTAGTGGCTCATGGTTGTGGTAGAAAAGAAAATAAATAAATAAAAATAAAGATTTTATTAAAAAGAAATATGAGAAGAACAAAAGCCTAAACTTTTGGGGAGAGTGTTTTCAGAAAAATATATGGGATGGGATCCCCTTTTGAGTCACTTCACCCCCTATTTATAGTGCTAGGGGAGATATTCTAATCCTACTTAAATTCCTAAAAGATAAATACATTTAATTGAAGATAAATAAAGATAAAATAAAATTCTAAAAATAATCCTTAATAATTATCTCAATATTAATTATCCTAATATAATTAAAATAGAGTTTAATAGAATAAAATCTCTTCTTTTTGCATTTCAACCCTTGTGTCCTCCATGCTTGCACTTTTGGCACCAACTTTTCTTTGTGTCACACATTGGCCCATTTTATCTCTAAATTCACGCTTTTGGCTCTTAATTTTGCTTTTGCCTCAAATTTAGTCCGTATGAGATAAAAGATCATAAATAGCTCAAATTAGCAGGATCATACTCGGAATAAATACATAATTAATACATAAAAATACGTTATTCTAGAGTGTTATCAACATGTGCTAGTCTATCTGCATTAATAATGTCCCATCTTGTTAATACTTTGACTAGGGGTAATTTAGGTATATTCACATTTGTATAAGAATCTCACACCATGAACTCTTCATGATTTCCTTTGCATTGTGATTCATATACTTTGACTAGGGGTAATTAAGGTATATTCACATCTTGTATAAATACTAGGAAAATATTACGATTTTTGAAAAAATAAGAGAGGTTTTAAGCAATTTTACCTTTTCTTGGCGGAGCTAAATAATTTGGTACTACTAGATTCCAAGACCCTAGCCTATTTTGCTGCCTATTCAAACAACCTAAATTTTTTATTTTTTATTCATTTGTTGTTGATTCTTTTTTTTCATTTCTTTGTCCTTTTTTGATTTTTTTTTTAATTTTGTTTTTCTTTATTTACTTTTTCAGTTTTTTTATTTGTTTATTATTGGTTTTATAATATTTTATATGTTTTATAATATTATTATTTAAAATCTTAAATATATTTTTTTTTAAATTTAAATATTATTTTTTAAATATTAAATCTAATTTTTAATATTATAAAAATTTTAAAATATATTATTTTTAAAGATATGACCTTTCAAATTTATTATTTGGTTTATAATATTTAAAATGTATATTTTAAAAATTTAAAAAAAATACTTTTTTAAATTTTAAATATAATTTTTTAAATCATTATTTTGAAAATTATTTTTAAAGATATTCAAATGTTTTTTTAAATTATATTTAAAATTTTTAAAAAATAATATTTTATTTATTTGTCCTTTATTTGTTTTTCTTTTTTTATTCTATTTTTAATTTATTTTATAATATTTTATGTAAATTTGTATATTTATTGTAGATTTTAGGTTATTTACGTATTTTATCAAAAAATAGGTAATTTACGGAATTGATTAATTTTTTTGGGTTAGTTTTATAAAAAAAGGCCTCTAAATAATCTATGTAATGTGAAATCAAGAAAATTAAAGGGACATTCTTAATAGAAATAAAAAACGGAGGACCAAAAAATAAAAAAAATTAAAAAAATAAGAAAAAAAGTGAAAATTGAATTAATTGGAAAAAAATAAAAAAGATTTATTTATTAAAAATCATTTATTTGTTAAAAATTATAGCATTTTTTAAATATATATTAAAAAATTAAAAATATATTATGACTAGTCACATCGTGTCAATGGCATTAGCAATGTGACTAGTCATTAGTCTAATAATTGTTAATTTTTTTAAAAATAAAAAAAAGATAAGAAGAACGTCCTATTTAAAAAAAGTGGGGTTTTGGTTTCCCCTTCAAATATTTTGTAAAAGGAAAGAAAAAAAGAGAAAAAAATAGTAAATTATTTATAGTTTGTATTTTGTATTTTATAGTTATTGTAATATAATAATCAATTATATTTCATTTATGTATTTTTTTTAAATTATGCAGATATCAAAATGTCTTCTAGAACAAATACGGATTACACTTCATCGATGATCAACGAAATAGTAAAATTAATTATAAATTAAATAAAAAAATTGTTTTAGTTTCTTGTTTTTTCTTGCTAAACGCTACCTTGCTCAACATGTTTTGGTTGCATGACACTGATCTCTATTTGGTTGGTATTATCCCTCTCCTTTTTGCATGAAATTGATCTCTACGTGTTAGTTATAATTTTTTTAATTTGTGACACATTCATAAATTTATATATTAATTTTTTTTAATATGACGACCTTTCTGCTTAATTTTGCATTATTACTGTGCTTGGTTTCATTTGTGTGGTACAAAAAAGTTACATTTGTTTTTAACGAGTGAATATATATATATATTTTTATAAAAGTTCTCGTATGTAAGATAAATTTTCGAGTTTGAACATCCCTAGTTTATATTATATGTAAAACTCTATGAATTATTATAGATATCAATTCAATAAAAATAAGTCTTTTTTTATTTTTATATTTACTCATACCACCTATGTTTTTTAAAGACATTATTATTATTTTTTGTTTGATGTACTTTTCGTAGTTATATGATTGCCTTTTGTTTTAATGCTTAACTATGATTAGGACATAATAATCACATTTAATCTCTACGTGTTATTATTAATATTTTATGACAAATCTTCATTCTATTATTAATATTTTATTACTCATTTAATTTAACTTAAATAAAAAAACACCCATGTTCACGATTTGTTTGCGCCAGTCTTTGTTTTTGTACTTAATGTGGAAGTTGATAGCGATGTGACAAATACAATAAATGAACCTCCACGGAACCTCGGATTGCCGAATCGCAGCAACAACGCCCTTCGATCTGTTCAAGATAATGCAAATGTTGTCTTGCCTGACAACATGCCTCCGCAAGTTTTGAATGAAATATGCCTATGATTCAGAGTTCTCCGACTCCATCATGGCGAAAGCTATCGGTAGTACATTTCCATTACTGTCTTGTGTAACCACAATCAGAAGTATCTGCGTGTATTTTCCATAAAGCCATGTTCCATCAACTTGCACTAGCGGTTTGCAGTGGGAGAAGACCCTAACACATGGATCAAAAGTCTAGAACAGTTGACGGAAAACTCTTCTTCCCAGTTTCAATTGTCCATTCGGGCCTCTATAAGGAAAAATTTGCAAGTCCACGACAGTTCCTGGGACGTACTCCACCATCGCTGAAATTCAACCTTGAAGTTCATTGTATGACTCATCCCAGTCACCGTACAATTGTTGCATGGCCATCTATTTTGCCCACCATGCTTTTCTGTACAACACTCTGTACTGGAATCGGGCTTGCATGTCCGTAATCAATGTCGACACATGAATGATTGATCTATCTTTCACTAGGGGCATGATGCAGTTGCAAATACTTTTGGCATCTAATTTTTGGTGGTCTTGAGATATAAGTGCGATAGTGCATGTATGATGCCCTTCTAAGTGTCGTATTTGCCATTGTTGAGTCCTTTGTATAAATGCAGCCCGAACCTGCCAACCATATTCATTGCTGGCTCTCGAACATTCCCCAACATATAATGTCAGTGTAGACTTGGCAATTTTGTAATCAATCGACAACTTCATGCTGTACTGTTTGATGGCAAACACATAATCCACTTTGTTCTCGAATCGTTGCCCAACAAACAACTCCTCCAACTGCGAATTTGATGCTAATTTATGAGCAGGTACTATATCGGCGTGCTCAAGGAACTTGGATGCATGCACTGCATTTGGATCTACGTTCAACATGTCGCCCCCAGGTTCATTTTGTAAAACAATTCTATGACTCGGGTTACTAAATGAAGGGCCGTGAACATCTTCAACCTCCTCTAGCCCTTCATCATCGATATCGTCCGGAACCTTATCAACATCAGGGTCACTAAAATCTTCAACGTCCTGATCAAAATCTTCACCATTATTAGTCCTTTCTCGGACATCTGCCTCTGTGCTTATTATCACCTCCGGATGTATTTGTAGACATGGATCGGGGGTAGGGTTGTTATACGAACTCCCACCATAATTTGGATTTTTGGGCATCTATTATAACGCCCCTAAGTTTGTATATTTGTTTACATGTATTTATGACACAACTGTGTATCTACTTCAGTGGTTAAGTGCATTGGGTGTGTGTGAGAGGTCTTAAGTTCAAGCCTTGTCTTGGGAAAATTTTTGTATTTTTCTGAACAAAGCCCTATCACTAGTGAGTAGGCTTATAATTAAATGTTGGTAAAATATGTCAGGATGGGCTTGCTGGTCTGGTGGTTAAGTGGAGAGAAAATGAGTAGAAGGTTTGAAGTTCAAACCCCTGTTTGTACAAATGGGATTTATTTTGCTGCTTGTGTTGCGTGGGTGTTTTGCTTTAGCCGAAATACTGAAGTGTTTGAGTGGAATTTAAAGTTGGTAGTTGAGAGGAAGTGGTGGACGATTTTGGGAGGTGTTGGAGTGATTTGGGGAGAAAAATAAGGGATGTAGGAGTTTCAAATTATCCCAATTGGGTAGTGGAAGTTTGATGGAGGGAATTAAGGGATTTTGGGGTTATCGGAATTCTTATCGAATAATTCTGTTCATATATTTTTCCTTTTTCTTTTCCCCAAAAATCAAATTTTCGATTTTCTCCTCTTCTCCCTTTTGCTGCCGTTTTCCTTGTCCATTGTTTTTCCTTGTTACTGAAATTCTTGTGCTCTCCCATTCTTTTTCTCCTCAACTTCTTTCCATTCGGTCTCGTGTCATCCATCGATTAACCACGATCGTTCGGTAAGTACTCATCTTTTTGACGTTATTTCTCTCAAAAAACTTTGCCGATTCTCCTTTGGGATTTCTTCTCTCTTTTACTGAAACCTATCATTCTCTTCCCATTTTTCTTTCAAATCTGCTTTCATTTCGACTGCAATCGCACTTTCTTTTCCTTATTTTGGCGTTTCGTGGACAACTTCAGTAAGTGATTTTATGTGGTTAGTAGTTGAGAATGTTAAGTTTCTGACTAGGGGTTATTCTGTTGTATGGGAAGCATCTTTTCGCTTGGATTGAGACTCTTCTAGTACTACCTCGTAAGCAAATCGATTTGAAGCGTTGGAGGTAAGTTTCAATCGCTCAATAGTTGAGTAATCCGTTCGGGTTAGTTTTAATTCATCAGTTAAGTGATTAACTGAGTAGAATTTTGGTCAATTATAGGTTCGAGATTGCTTGGAGTTACTTTTGCGTCAAAAATGTTACATGTTAACCACAATTCTATAAACAGAAATCGACGAAAAGCTAAAAAGTGAGGCTGTCGACGTTACACGGGCGTGTGATCTATAAGGCTGGCCGTGTGCGATACACGAGCCGGACCGAATCGAGTCGTGAGGGCCACACGGGCGTGTGGGCCCATACGGGTAAATCACTCGGGCTTGTGAGATTTTTGGGCCAGGCCGTTTGAGCTACACGACCAAGGCCAATTTGGGCCATGTGGGCCACACGGGCGAACATCATGGGCTTGTAGGCTCATTTTTACTATTTAATTGCTAAGGTTGCACGGGTCGCCCGAGTCGACTGTGGACCTACTAAAGGGTCGGTAAACTTACCTAGACCCCTAATTGACTGAAAGGACTGTATGACTGATATGATTAAGCATGATGATGTCCCAATGATTTGATACTGTATGCCGGTTTACATGCATGATATTATGTATAGCATGTCATATTTGTATAATGCATTGCATTGGGTTGGGGGTTGGTATTGTTCGGAGGAAGTGTATTGAAAGGCCTCGGGCCTAATTTACTGGCAGCTCAGTTGCAAACCACTGTTTAGTGCCACATTCGGTACTTTTTGGAGTGTAGGGTTGGACGGAGATGATGTGTAGAGGCTGGTTGGGTAGGATTTTGTGAAAGTATTTCTGTTACTGTACTGAGTACTTTTATGTAATGGGCTAAGGCCTTAATGCATGACTGCTTCTGTACTGAATTGGGCTAAGGCCCTAACTGAAACTGAATCTGGTACTGAAAGGGCTTAAGCCCAGATTGTGACTTTATTTTGTTTGCTTGCTCTATATGGGGATTACACACTGAGTTTTCGTAAACTCACCCTTCTGATTTATCTGTACAGGTAATCCCTAGGCTTGGGCAGATCGGTGCGGCGGAGGACTCAGCGGTGGCCACATAACTTTATTTGTCTCTGTTTCGTACTTAATTATGATTTTAAATTTTATTTGGAAATTTTATTGTAAATATGACCTCTAAGGATTTTTCTTAAATTTGGTATTTTCAATTTATAACTACTAGTTTTAGGAAAACTTGAGTTTTCAAAAGAATCAAACGTTTTAAAAAAATACTCACGATTACACAATCTGTTTTAAAAAGCTTCCACATAGATTAAACGTTTTGGAAGCTTTCGAATGATTAATTATCACAATATTAGAATTAATAAATAATAATGAAAAAACTCTAAACGGAAAATGTATTTAGCAAAGTTACGGTTTTCCAATACAAGCTACAGTTTTCAAACACACTACCATGTGACATCGCCAGATTCGGCCATAACGTCCAGACCGAGTTTGGGGTGTTACATCTATGATGTCCCTCCGCATTCTAACTAGTCTGTCCATCCGACATTAAGATCAAAGTCAAATTCGCGATGTTGACTTATTGGACTAACATTCTCAACAGGCTCTAAGTCCGCTAACTCAGCAATTAACTCAAGTGGTTAGGGGTTCTCACTCCCAATCGACCACCATATTTCCATCATAGTGCCCAAGTCATCATCATCTAATAGTTGCATCTTACAAAATTTCAACGGATCTGTAGAGATTGGATACTTGTAAAATAATCTGGACATCCCTCTTCCACAACGGATATCTATTTTCGCATTGATCTTCCTTTTCATTTCTGCCAGCTTTACATTTTTTTGAATCGCAACCCTACTCTTTGCCGACTTTGAAATACACAACCAACATCACCTTCTACAATTTCACCATAAAAAAGAACGTATACCAAAAACACCTCGTTATTCATCTTCAACAGAATTTTTGAACTCTCCTACTAAACACAACAATTTCACCATTCTATATATGCTAGAGAACCAAGAGGCGGAGCCATAAAGAATGGCTCCACCAAAATAAAATATTAAATTTTAAAATTTTATATTAAAAAATATATTTTAAAAAAATTACACTTATAATAAAGTGGTGGAGCCATTCTAAATGACTCCACCAAATAAAATATTAATTTTTAAAATTTTAAATATAATTTAATAAAAATGTTTGAATATCTTTAAAAATAATTTAAAAAATTATATTTAAATTTAAAAAAAATAATATTTAAATTATAAAAAATAATAATTTAAAAAAATATATGTAAAATTTTTAAAAATAATATTATAAAACATGTAAAATATACATTTAAAATATTATAAAACTAACAATAAACAAATAAATAAAACAAATAAATGACAAATAAAAGAACTGAAAAAGTAAATAAAGAAAAAAAAACTAAAAAAACGAAAAAGGACAAAGAAATGAAAGAAAGAATCCAAAAAGCAACAAATGAAAAAAAACTTTGTGGTGCTAAATTATTTGGCTCCACTAGAAAAAAGGTAAAATTGTTTAAAGCCTCCCCATTTTTTCAAAAATAATAGTATATCCTTAATATTTATACAAATGACGTCATTTTACATGGGCATGTTGGTATATCCTTAATATTTATATCCTTAATAGTATATCCACTAAAAAAATGATTTTTTATGCAGATTGCTGACGTGGCATGTTGGTGGTGCCAAACACTTTCACTCCACCAACTTTTACTGTAAATTTTAGGTTATTTTCATATTTTATCAAAAAATAAATTATTTAAGTAATTAATTATTTTCTCAGTTAGTTTTATAAAAAAAACCGTATTTTCCTTTATCTTAAAGGCCAAAGATTCACCTCAAACCCATCTTCTCAAAAGTAGACGTTAAAAACAACTAAATTCAATACAATCCCATCCATGTCAAATGAAAAATGTTTCATCTTATGATTAAATTACGTTTTTGATTTCTATGCTTACATCTAAAATCTTGTCTTTGCATTTTAATGTATTATAACCTGATGTCTTTATTTTTATAATATTTTAATTCAAATAGTTAACATCGTAACTATTCTGCTTAAAATATATATATATATATATTTAAAACGCTGGTTCTAACTCATCATACTAACATTAATATATTTATGTTGGAAGTAAGATTTTTAAGAGAAAAAATCAGTATTAACATTTTAATTGGAATAATTAACAATGTTAACTATATAGATGAACTAATGAGATTATAAAAATAAAAAAAAACTAAATTATGTCAAATTAAGATACATAGATTTGAATATAATAAAAATACATAAATTAAATTTTAAATTTGAGTATAATAAAAAAATCAAAATCAAAATCAAAATTTGACATTTTGTGATGCAGTAGACTTAATAAAAAAAAATCTTCCAGTCTTGTTTTTGATCTATTAACGTTGGAGTAAAATAAAATATTTTTTTCTCAAAATATAGGAAATATATTTTTCTTATTTTATAATATCCATACTTATTTTTAGTGTTTTTTTTGGTCTTATTTGGGGTTTGCACGTAGTTTATTATCAACAGACAATAAAATAATTTCTAAGATATGTCATCTTTCAAAATTCAAACTTAGGAATACAATAAATGACAAATGCGAGTATATGTTATATATATTTTTAACATTAATCTTATTATATGTTAATATTATATCTGCTTTTTTTGTGACAATGTCTAGAATTATTTATGTTCATTTCTAACCCTTAAATAAGAGGATAATGCGCATTAACACACTCAAAGTCACATCCTCCTATGCTGACAATAATGCCGATGCCAATCGAATTAATACTCAATCGACAATACGAGTATATTTTGAATAATTCTTTTTTTTTAAATTTAGAAAATATATTTAATATATCCTATACAAATATTACCGACGAAGTATTTAAAAAGATGAATATGAATAACATAACCATTAAATTACTGTTAAAAAATCAGCATTAATTCTACAAATTGAATGAACTCTTTAATTTAATATTTATTTCGGTTTAATCATAGCAAGTAACTTAATTAATTCATAGCCATGGCTAATGAAACAGCTATGTAAGTTACCAAAAATCACCTTTTTTTTTGTCAAAACAAGAAGGAAACTAGTTGTATAAAGCATCTTAAACTAGTTTAAGAATCCCACAAGAGAAAAGCAAGCAAAGCCCCCAAATTTAAAGCAAGTTAAATATCCTACAAAATATGGGCAAACCCTCGTTGACTTTGGTTTTCTTTTTCATTCTTTTGGCTAAAGCATCATGTTAGTAATTTCTGTCTTTCAATTTTCTATTTTTGTTTATAGAACATCTATATACTATGTGTTTTTATGTATATAGCCTATATGCTATAATTTAATCAACTTTTGTATTTTCTGTTTTTTTTAAATGTATATTTTTAGTGATAATTTTACTTGTTTTTTTTTTTTTGTTAAATATGTTGTAAATGACATATATGCATATATATATATTTACATTTGGGTAAATATTATATTTTTTTTCTTTGGGTCTTTTGTAAATATGAAAATAAATTTTAATTAAATCATAGCTTAGGTATCATCGTTGCTATTGTAATAACATGAAAGGCGTAAGTTTGAATATCTTTAAGTATGTTTTTCCTCCATTTTAAAGGTTTAGGGGTTATGTATGTAGTAAGCATTATGTCAAAAAATACAAAAAAACAAAATCCTCCAATTTAAAGATTTAAGGGTTATGTATATAATAAGTATTATGTAAAAAATGCAACTGTACAAAAAAGTCAAAGTCTTTTTGTCACGTAATAACATATATTTTTTTAAAATAAACTATTTAATAGAATTAACTGAATTTTATTTGTCTTAAGCCTAAAAATATACAATTTTAAAAAATAACTAGAAATAATGTGCCAAAACATTATAAATAGATTAAGTCCGAAAAGAAATTATAGTAAATGGAATTTAAAAAATTAATTAATTTGGTGTGGCTGAGAATAGCAAAAATGATTTGTTCAGATTGGCAAAATGGAATTGAAGCAAGGGAAGTTCCCATACAGTGCTATCAAAGCCTGTTTGACACTGTAGTTGAGGTAATCCAAGAAGCATACGAAGGAATCACTGGCGACCTTGTGGAAAGAAAGAAATGCGACTCTCACTTTGAAGTTATTGGTGGAGGCTACAAATTCCGAAAAATTAATTCTTTATGAAATATAAATTAGAGATAAATTTTATATATAATCCTAAGGCATATAGCTGAATGATTGATGAAATCTTATATTTCCATGTATAAGGATCTTCCATCTTTCTCAATATAATAATAAAACATTCCCCTTTTTCTTTTGTTTATTTTTTCTACAAACTTCTTTACTTGCATTGCAAGTTACCTATCTATGTAGATTACCCTTCCAAACGCATGCATATATAATTGTTATTTGAAGGGGAGGACAACAATCCGGTTCGAATTCTAATCTTTAGAATACCAACAAATCGTTTAATCACTACCCCTCCGCAGTAAACAGTCAACAATTGAAAATAACAAGTTTGCAGAAAGGATTTAGGAATGTTGAAGTTTAAAATTTGTTTGTGGCGTAGGTGCATGAGTTAATTAAGGTAATACATGTAGTTAAGTTTCATTCAAATCCTTGTTTTCTTCCAAAGCATGACCCTCCTCCTTTATCCGGGCTTGGGACCGGCAGTGCCGAAAAGGATATATGACTGATGACTCTCAGGTTTCAATATGGTACAGGCGGAGTTATCATAGGGCATTGCCCTCTAAGTTAGAATTGTTGGTTTTTCTAAGTGACCGCATTGGATTACTTAAGGCTTAAACCAAGGATAAGAAAAAGGCTAGCAAGGAAAACCCACAAGCAAGCTAAGTAACCCAAGTGAAATTCCCAGGAAGGAAAATGCTAGACATTATGAAAAAACCAATTGCTGCAATCACAGATGCTGTGTTGCCAATAATGCTTGCAATCCTTGGGTGGGAAGTGTGCAAGAAGATCCCACTGAAAGAAGCTGCAAAAGCCATCACCATGGAAGCAGCAGGTGATGATGATCAGCTTGCTCCGTTGAAGATGATAAAGCTAAGACAAAAACTGCCTGGAATTCTAAACTCATAATGGTCTTACCAAGACTCAATGAATTAGGCCTCGGTTGCTGGTGATGACTTTGCATTTCAATTTCAAAACAATTGATGTAATTGCATATTGGTGAGGCACCCAATGAGCCAGCAGCTGAGCAACACCTGATTCTGGTAATGGAATTGGCGGTTGCTTGAGGTGTTGATCTTGAAATTGGTAAAGTAAGAGGATTGTTAGCCTCAAAGGAATGCCTAAATTGGGAGCATTATACCAACATCATGAAATGAGTGTTTGTTTGGAGGCATTACCACAGAGAACCAGAGTAAATAATATTTCTTTGGGCTCTTTTTAGTTATAATGTCTCTCTATCATATAAAAATGGGTTACACCCCACACACGCACAAGAAAGAAAAAGGTTTACTGGTTTTTGAGTTTCCTCAGAAGATTCAAGGAAGCTGCTTTAAATCAATACTTATTAGAGAAAGAGCAGGAAAAAGAAAAAGAGAAGGGTTAGGATCCTTTACTAATTTACTCATCTTCAGATTACTTTTCTACATTTTATTTTTTATATTAGATTAGGCTCATTTTATCTCACATATACTGTATATAATATTTTTTAAGAAAAGAAATAAAAAAGGAAAAATAAATAAGTATGATTTTTATCAATAAAATAAAAAAAAATTGATTTTATGATAACATCAATATGAAAAATCTAGAGTTTTAAATTAGTGAAAAGTTATATGAAGTGAATAAATTGAAATGAGTTAGGAAGAGAGAAAAAAACACATTTGGTATTTGATTGAAGATTGAATGTTTTTATTTTTGTTTCTGAAGAGTAAAAAATTAACTTAATTTAGTTTCTTTTTTATATTTGCATGATGGTAATAAATCTCTTAGTTTAAAAAAAATTATAAGTACTCACTTATGGTACAAAATTTAAAATCGTGTGATATTTTTAACTTGTTTTAAGTTATAAAGTGGGTGTAAAAATTATATTTATAAAAAAACAAGTGAAATTTTAATTAAAATGGTTAAGTTAAAAGTTTAAAATTTATGTATTCTGAGTTGAAATCGTATTATAACATTATTTTATTGAAATAACATGAAAGGAAAATTAATATATTTTTATATTAATATTAATATTTTTAAAATAATACAAATGTTTTAATATCTAATTACAAATATTTAATGGTTATATTTAAATATTTAAAATATAGTTTATATATTCTAATTAAATTTTATAAAAAATAATGATTATTGCTTAAAAATATTTAAAATTTACATTTCATATATTAAAATATTAACAACAAGATATAATAAATTTTTTATATTCTTATTAAAATATAATAATATTCACTAATTTGAACATTATTTAAATGTATATTTGTTACTTGATAATAACATATCTAAAATGAAAATTTTATTTCTTAAAAACACTTTTTGACAGCAATGCTAAACACTCAAATCTTAAATCAAACTTTTCAAAATAATTTTTCCACAACACTTTTCAAAAACATTACTAAACTAGCCCTTAAGTAGAGTTGATCATGGGCCGGGTTGGATTAAAGCAAAAATTAGACCCGTTTTCTAAGCTCGAGCCCAAGTTGACCCAAAAAATGAGTCTAAAATTTTGCTCAAGCCCGGCCCGTCCGTATTAAAAATAGCAATTATGTAGTTTTGGCAAAGATGTAAGGGATAAAATCCCCAAACATGAATGTTGTAAAGATGCAAAAGCTCTATATAAAAGACTTTAAGTTTTGTAATTAAAGGCACGACTTCAAACGCTCAATACAATGATCAAAAGTTTGTTTCTCCAATATTTTCTAGCTTTCAAAATTTAAGTTTTCAAACAATATTTACTTTTCAAAAATTTAAATTTAAAACAAATCAAATTTAAGCTTTCAAATTATTTTTAGATTATTATTTCCGATATTTTCATACACTTCTAATACTATAAAAAGCTAAAATATAGAAAAGAAGGAAATAAAAAAATCAGAAAATAAAATAGACAAAATAATAAAATGTTATAGATGTGGAAAACCAGGACGCTAAAAACATTAATTTTTATTGAAAATACATATAAAAAAAGTTTTATACTTAAATTATATTAACATAACATAACTTAATAAACAAATGCCTCTAAAATAGTAGCAAAATTAACAATAAAACAACTGTTATACAACATCCAAACAATAATAACAAAATAGTAGCAATATAATAGCAAAACAACAACAAACAACCGCAATTTTTTTTTGTCAAATTTGTGCCGGGTTGGGTCCGGGCTAAAGAAATTTTGACCGAGGCCCGGCCTATTTTCTAAATGAGTCTTATTTTTTGTCTAAACTTATTTTTCGAATTTATAATTTTACTTAAATTTTCTCACTTTCAGATCTGAACTAGTAACTGGTCTCATCATCAAGTCTAACTGTTACTAAGGTTCTGTTTCTTTGTTTCACATGTGAATATGATATAATTGCCCATTTAATATACTTAAAAAATATTTAGAAAAAGAATCAAAACTGCTAATAACAATTGGAACATGTTAACGTTTGTCTCCTTTAAGAAAAAGAAAAGAGAAAGAAAGATCCCAATAGAAGCAGTAGTTTGAGTCAAAAGATTGGTGACCGAGTAATATCTATTCTGTCTCTTACTTTTGCAATAATGCACAATCCTTCGTGAGGAGTTTCAGAAAATTGAAGTTGGTACTAGAAGAAGTTTCGAAGGAAGAACTATGCTTTGCTTTCAATACGGACAAACATTTAGCTTTATAAACCCCCTTCTTTTTCATCTTTCTTTAATCAATTCCATTACAAACGCCTAATTTCTTTGTGTTTTCCTTATTTTTGTTGGCATTGATTCTTGGGTTGTCTCAATGATATGATATGCATAGGAGTGGAGATGGTTTCAATAAGTTACCATCGCCATGTCAGTTTTACAGAGATGATCTCAAGCCTTGCAATTCAAACAACCATCTTGGAATCAATTCTATTTATCTCCTTCACAGTTGTCACCATCCTTATGGTATTTCCACATGATTATATGTCAATGAAAACCCAGTACCAACTCTTGTCTTCAAAGGTCACCCAACCAATTTTTAATGCATTCACAATCTGCATCATCTTCGCTTTCTCAGCTGCATTTTGTGCACTGATGATCCTCAACTACCCTAAAATTGCAAGATTTTGTGGATACTATTCCATGGCTTCAGCTTTGAGTCTACTCATTTGGGTAGTTTCAAGCTAGGAAGATCCATGCTACAATGGTACACCTATCTCCGTTTCTCCCCGTTCTCAAAGATGATATCTAACAAATAACAGAATAATTTACATCATCCAAGTAAAACCAAATACAGAATATGGTGATGAATGCATAGTCATCAATCGAAAATGACAAGAATATGCAACACAGGGCACAATGTGTGCCAGCAAAATATAATTTCAGTGGCCATCAGAAACCAAACATGACCTGTTTCTCACTCAAAAAATATACAGCTAATGCAGAAAATATTGCAACCAGAATTGCTATCAACATACATAACAGTTTAAAGTTGCCTGTCTTTCCTTTTTCCTCAACATGCTTGCTCGGAATAGCACTAGTGCCACCGTCAATTATGGTTCTGGAAGGCCTAGCTGCTGTCCTAAGAAGAGATACATCTTTTGATGGCTCATCCACCTGTTTTAGAAGAAAACCATAACTTGAGACATACTGAAGCATATAACCATCACATCTTATCAAAGCCTAGTGAACCCTTACACTAATAATATATATTGGCACAAAGGGTTAGAAGAGCATATTCACCACCCATTTTCTTGTGAAGTATAAGAATAAGAAATAAGATAAAGCAAAGAAACATGAAATTAACATATACATGCAGAAATTCCGAGAAGGCTAAACTTAAAAGGGAAAGCTATTGAAAAATTCATATTCATGGAGCTTTAAAAGAAAAGAAGGGAGGAACCTGGAGAGTACCTGCCTGTACACTTGTGGCAGAGGGGACCTCTTTTTCGAATGTTTTTGTACATGTAGCTCTAGTTGAATCACTATTCAGAACAGATATCTCATTGCCATCATCACCTCCAGAGTTACAGACTGCTGAAGAGTCGGCTTTTACCATATTTTGTAACTTTTTCACCAAAATTTCCTTCTCTTTTACTAACGAAGATAGCTGCAAGGAACATTTTGCAACTAATTAAATACCAGGTCCAACATGAGGGTACATGTACAAACATAATCATGAATAAGAAAATAATAAAAACAACCAAGTTCCGAGAGATTCCAATGGGAATTCATTCCAAATGCAGAGGACATGTTTTTATTTTTTTTATTGTATCACAATAACATAAAGTTAATACCTGCTTCTGAATGCGTTCTCTTTCTGTAGCTAGTTGGGCAACCATATCTGTGATTAACTTGGTCCTATGACTGATTTCTTTTGCATTTGCCTCTTTTTCAATGTTAGCTTGATTCAAAGATGTCTCCAAGCATTCAATTTTATGCCTTAGGATGCCTAGCTCGTTATTAAGTTCGAAGTTAGATTCAGATAATTCAATGCATTGCTCCTCCACACCTTCGGTTCTACTTTCAGCTTTTGAAACCTTTGATTTTAGATCTTCAATTAAAGTTTCCATATCCCAAATTGCAGAGTAGAGCATGTTTTGCTGCTCCTGACTTGCTTCGGAAGACGCTTTTGCATGCTGTAGTTGAATCTCCGATTCCCTCAACTGCTTCTCTAGTGAGGTCACCTTCTTTGTGCTTTTCTCGTTATTACCTTTAAGAAAATTCAACTCTTCGGTAAGTTCCAAGTTCGCATCTGTTAACTCTGAGACCTTAGCTTCTGCACTTTCAGCTCTACTTTCAGCTTCATAAATGCTTACTTTTAGTGAATCAATAACGGTTTCCATTTCATTAAGATGTTCTTGACTTGTTTCATTGGAAGCCATTGCATTCTTCAGCTGTATCTCGGATTCTTTTAGCTGTTCCTCAAGTAACTTCATATTCTTCCTCAATGTGAATACTTCGGAAGCTTTTGCAGCATGTTCCACATTGCTGATATCAAGCTTTTCTAAAGCTATACCTTTGGCATTCAACTCTTCAATGCAACCTTCAAGTTTAGATTTGAGCTCAGCTTCTCGTTGAATCGAACCATTCATGTTAAACTGAACAATCTGAAGTCGACCTAATAGTTCCTTTGAAATTCCCATGAGCACCTCAGCAACATTCTCAGCCTCTAGAAACCGTCCCCAAACAACTTCTGCTGCCTCTTCCATGCGAAGAGCGACTTGTTCAGTATGATGTAGCTTTAGTTTTAACGATTCTTCATTTTGTCCGGACTCTAATAATTTATTTTCAAGCTCTAGCTCCCTCGCAAGTGATTTGTCAAGCATCCTCAGAATTTGTCTTTGTTGTTCAACGGTCAGTACTTTGGATTTCCCGATGATGTTTGATAGCTGATATTGCTCAGATACATCCATGGCCTCATCATTAGTCCCTATTCATAAGCATATGTTAGGGTAAGTATAGTTTTTGTGCACTGTTAATTATGTTAAGTGATAAAATCGAACTTGGACTTACAGTTCTCATGTTTGAAATATGGAAAGGAAGCTTGCAGCTTGGTTGACAGCAACTTCACCTCCAAGACAATCCCTTGACACCTTTTCAGGGATTCTTCAGAATCATGTAGCTTCTTATCCATTTTTTCAGATAGTGCTCCCAAAGGTACGCACGAAGATGTTTTACGACGAGCATCAACAATCTCTGACTGAACGGCACTCAAGAAAGTTTCCACTTCCCTTAACTCAGAATCTAAAATTCCACATAAAAGGTCAAATACCAAAGCCTTCTCAATGAACTGAGCCGAAATATCACAACTCCCATACGCCATCTCTTCGGGATCCTTGTCCCAACCCAGAAGAAACATCAACAGTACATGCAAATTTACCAGTTTCTCATTACAACAAGCCAAATCCAAGTCAATTCTGTCCAAATTGGCACCCAACATTTCTTGGATGCCCTCTCCAGTTGATAAGGCCTCTTCATGAAACTGAACTGCATTTGACTCTGGGTTTCCCATATGCATATACTTTTCATCAACATTGAATTCATTCATTTCCATGGCTCAATTCTTGGTTTAGGTAACTGAGAGGCAAAGGATGGATAAGAAAAAGCCAGTTCAGATCTTTCTCAGCCACAAATTTAGGGTTCTATCAAAACAGTCTGCAGTTAAATTCAACTATAGAGAGAACTCATCAATGCAAATCAACCATAAAACACCACAACCAATCAGATTTATCAACCATAAAATTGACCAACCCTAATCATTACAAAACCTTAAAAATCCCCAATGGAATATTCATCAATTTAACAAAGACTTGACACTTGAACTCCACAACAAGATTCAGATGAAAAGCCAACAAAACTTTATATAAAACTCAATTCAACCTTCAGTTCACCAATACTTCCAGCAACATTAAAGTCAAGCAGTCATCAAAAGACACAAAGCCAACACTGTCATAAACTTCCCACAATAAATGAACATGCATGAATAACATAACAAGAAAAAATAGACAAAGTACTATGTAGAGAGTTAAAGTTGAGAACAAGAATAATTTTTTTGCAAGGAAGACAAGAAATGAGGTGAAAAAGATGGTTACCTGAGAGCAAAATCTAGATGGGTTTTTGATAATTCTTGGAAAAAAAGAAAATTAAAGGGATCAACCAAGAAGAAAAGTCAACTGACACTTTTTAACAACGACCTGTTATGTTCATAAAACCGTTGATGTTCACTGATCTGTCTGTTACAAAAAATGGATGTACTAGTAAATAACAAGTCAATTGGGAACGAGAGTAGGTGATCTTAGAGAGGGAGAAATGAGGGTGGTGGTTCATGGTGGGGCGCACTTTAGCAACCACCGGGCTCCATGGGGACCTACGTTGAATTATTGAGATGCCATAAAAGAACAATGTAAAAGTTTATCATATGACCTACTACAAGCACAAAAGTTATAATTATAATCAAAATTATTACAATTTGGATTTTAATTAAGTATTATAATATAAAATTTAGGGACATAACAACTGGATTTGATGAAATGAACCATATCCAATGGGGTTAAATATTATACCGTATTTTCTTTGCATGGGAAGGATTATTCAGATTTAAACCGGATATTTAATATGAATAAAAATTTAGATTAATGGTCACTAAAAATTTAGATTTAAACTGGATATTGTGGAAAGGAAAGGTAGTCATGTGACATTATCACATTTATACTGAAACTGAGATTATGAAATAAAGAGAAAGGGGGGGGGGTAGATAGATAACTTGGCCAAGCAAACGACAAGTTCCCCTGTCTTTAGCCATATGGGAATCATTAATATAGTCCATCCATGTCATAAACAATTGAGTGGTTTATTGTCGGTTTATTTTTAATTTTAATAACCACATTTTATATGAAAAAAGACCTAAAGTTTTTTAGGATCTTCTAATATTTCAAAATTTAAAATGGTTTGAAGTTTAGCCATTAATTTAGAATTTATTAACTTATCCAATTAACTATAAAATTGCAAGTATCATCATAAGAAATTATTAGTATACTTGTAAACAATTACAATACACAAATCTAGACGAAAATAACAATAAATTTAGATAGCATCCACTCCTAAAAAAGTTTAAAAATTTTAATATTATCATTAAAGCAAGATCTTCCTACTATTTTATTTTATTTTTCTCAATTTTCAATTTTCAATTTTACCAAATTGACTTTGATGTTAATTATAATTACTAAAGCGAGTTAATCTTCTGTTTTTAATTGAGATTTTCTTTATTCATTTATTCTCTTCTAGTTATTTTATTTTTTGGGTAACATTAATTTTAATATTCTTATTTATCGTAATATGATTTTTGGTGATTACTATTTAGACATATTATTGTAGAATTAATTTTTAGATTTGATTCAATCTCCTTTGAGTACGATCCTCGAAATACTTATTGATGTTCCGTTCTAACACAAAACTATATTACAATTTGACCTGTTCGCTTACAAATATCACACTTATTTTCTATATTTTTATTTGTACAATTTTACTTTAAACGTTCGCACGTTTGGAGACTGTCACTCTCATTGGGCTAGCTCGTTGCGACGTTAGGGAGACCACGTTGGGATGTGGGTAGCTTGTCGGGACGTTGTTCACTATTTTGACCTTCCTACGTTCGAAATTTCACTTTCTTTGACCCTTTGACTCACCCACTTCCCGAGCTTAGCAAACATTGTAGAAAACACGAGAAAACACCTAAATTAAGACTTTAAATAAATAAAAAAAAATGGCAAATAAAATTTAGATTTAACAGAAATTTAAACAAGAAGCCCTTTTCCAAACTCGGGACACTCCATATCGCCATGGAAGAAGAACTTCCAACTGGTTCTCAACACTTTGATTTGGCGTTTGTTCCCTTGTTGGTGTATTTGAACCAGCGACTTCGGTTGATTCCAATGTTGTTGTCTTATTTTTTACTGTCTTGACATCCATATTACAAGCCATTTAGTACCAAATTCGAGCCAACCCCAAATTGTTTTTCGGGGTATTACTGCCTCAAGATTCCTCATCTCCATGTTGCGTGAAATTTCAATTGCTTGAGCTTTTCCTCTATCGTTGAATGAGAATGAAACAGACTCTTTGGCCTCTTCAGTTGGCATCTCTCCAACTATGGCTAGAAAGTGTATTGGCTTCTTTACACTTTCACTCAGAATTAGTTTAAGCTCTGTGTCAGTTGCTACTGTTAAATCTATGTCTACTGCTACGTCAATTGGATCAGAGGCTGCTTCAGCCATATTCAATTCATCCCCATGATCTCCGGTTTCAAACTCTTGTTGACTGCTATTATCTAATTCAGGGTGGTCAACGATAATACCAAGGGGGTCTTCAAGATCAAAGTTGGGAACATCATGCACGACCTCCTCTCTTGGAGGCATAGATGAGAAAAATGCTCTAAGAAATATCCGAGATATTTTTGACATGTTCGATAATAGCTCAGAGTTGGATGACTTAGTAATTTCTCATGAGGGCATCTCATATGGATCAGAAGGAGGCTCGTCTGAATGTTTGAGCATATCACTGTCTTGGTCGTACAACTCATAAATAGGTTCGTATGAATACTCGTTGTCTTCACATCCATTATCATTACTCTATTGGTTCGTTGAGGCTCCGTTTGACCAACCTGTTATGTAGTTCCATTCGTCGTCCCAAGAAGTCCTCTCATCGTTAAACCACCTATAATCAAATTCATCCATGATTAAATCTGCTAGTGAACAAGGACAATTAAAAAAATATTAAAAAAATAATTAATGAACATAAAAAAATTAGTAAATTGTTTAGCTTCTTCGTTTTTCAATTAAAATTATTTTACAAAGCAACCAATTCAATAACAATTATCACAATCGCAATCCCGGTAGTGGCGTCAACAATGTAGCGCCCTTAACCCGTCTCGATTCTACGGGTCCATATCTTGGGTGTTATTACACATTTCACTTAATGAAATTTTTTTACATCCTTCATATGCATTTGACTCAATACATTTTTCTTAACATTCACCATAAATCATTATCATTAAAGAAACAAGGAAATGTATTTAAACATAATACATCATACCAATAATAATTTATTACATAAGTTAATAAAACAGACTCATATGGCGTAAACCTACAATACACCACTTGTCCAAATAGGTCCACTACGTACATAGTTTTCCTTATTTGTCGCTTCTCTGGTGCACTCCTGACTTGTCTCTCCCGGTGAAATCACATAAACAAAAACACTTGAAATATAAACATAACATTTCGTAAGTTCAGAGGAGCTTAGTGAGATTGGACACAATTAATATACCTTTTTAACATATCATGTTGAATTTCGTCATCTTGAATATTTGGATTTTATCATATCTGTCTTTGGTGGATACTTTCACCTTGTCAGTTTTATCATCGCGTACTTATACGCCACTTACAATTCTTATCCTATCATCATTCATCTATCTGCTTGGCTATTTTTAGATCTTAGTGGATGATACTACCTTTTTCTTTTCCCTTCAGACAATTTTAAATAGTTATTCTAGAACAGTTAATCGCAGACACTATTCTTGACAAATACCACATGTTGTTCATACTTTTGGTGGATTTCCATACTGATCTTACTAAATCAAACCTTAAATTTAGATACACTCTAAATCAACCCAAAACATACTCATACTAGTAAAATACACTTCAGATCATTCAGGAAAATTTCTCATGTCTTTTTTATAGGACACAATACCTCTAAGATAATGAACAACTTTGATTCCTTCAAGTCTCAACAAGATATGATACTATACAAATATAATAAATACTAGATGACTCAAATGTCTACCTTAATAGCACGGATAACTCAAACTAATGAACTCTTACATTGAATATGCCCTTATAATAAATTTGATAGATAACCTCGGTGGATACCCTCTTTGAACATATTGATTCATACTTCTTTTCAAGAAACTTCCTTTAAAGTTTATTCAAATTCATTACAGAACTTTTCACACCAAATAACTTTAGACATATCATATCCTTATCATAGATTTATCAGAATACGCCACAAGGGCCAAACAGAGATATGTCACGAAGGTGACATATGAAATACGCCATAAAGGCCAAACAAGAATGCGTCACAAAGGCTAACTAGGTGCCACAAAGGCTAATATAATGTTACGAAGACCAACAAGAATGCGCCACAAAGGCTAAACAGAATACCACCTAGGCACCCCATGAACTGTCGTGTTGCAATATGAATTTGCCTAAACTCATAATCACGTGAGGTTTTCCCATCATCGCCCTAGGACATGCAAAAACCCTAGTCGATAAATGCGGCTCATCCATTCTTTTTCCAGAATGTGCCATAGCCATGGACTTTATTTAGATTTATCATATCATAACTCATTTTTATTGTCCCGAATGGAATTCAATGAAAGCCACCGCAAGGTCAAAAATTTACATCACAAAACCTCTCAATACTCGGTTACAACCTATTTCTCCATATTTATCAATCACACCTCATATATCTAACATAGGTACATATTCAAATATGCTATACTTATTTTCTTAATCAAATCATGCCCATTACACGCTTGACACATATCACATAATAACGTATCACAATATACATCTCAAACATATATACACAGTTGCTTTACAGAATCATATGCATCCATGCATACAGTCTATTACATACTAGACTCACGAAGACACTATATCAGGATCTCATACATATATTTTCAATAGTCAGTTCAAGTACTCATTCACTGATACTAGAACATTGATCACAAAAGATTTATCTAGAAAGACTTGTAGGAGTCGATATTAAGGACTCACTTGAGAGTCACATTGTTGAAGGTCAAAATCCTCAATTTTGAACGTCTTTCATGAACCCACCTCATCATCTGCTTAAAAGAATATGGATTCACCGTTAAAATCCATTTACAGACAGATTGCTAACATTTCATCTACAAATAACCCGTGCATGACCTTTTAGTAATAACTTGCTGCGTATATATATATCATAGTACCCTTACTCTTAAAATGCAAAGTTTTCAGACTTACCAGGAGATAGAACATCCTCTATTTATTTTAAAAAATCCTTAGCTTCCAGTTTACATAAGAAAAACAACCAAAAATAACATTTGATATTTAAGAATTTAATAGTCATTTTGAAGGGAGAAGAAACTTTCTCACGAACCCTACTCACATATATATGTAATCCACTTCCATTTAGCGAAATTTGACAAGTGTCAAGAAATTTCAGAATATGCCCTTCTTAATGGCCTACAGAATCCGAAAGAAACATAAATGAGAGTCTTGTCCAAAAACTATTTGACCAATCAGTTTATTTGGTTTATAACCATATATAGTTACCAAGACTTGCTGTAACACCCCAAACCCAGCCTAAACATTAGGGCTGAATCTGGTGATGTCACATTGTAACACCCCTTACCCGTATTCTACGCTGGAATAGGGTACGAGGCATTACCAAAATAAATACACTTATAAACATATTAAACCGAGTTATAAAATTTCATCCAAATTAAAAACTTTCAAATTATTATCTTTGAGTCGCTAATTAGGGTTTACGAGTCCCAATACATACTTATTCATATGCTCAATATATCCGTTAAATCAATCCGATATTGAAGAATCCACTTTAAGTCGGAATCAATATTAATCACAATCATAAATCTTTTCATGTTATTTTCATATATCACTAACTAAACTTTGAATGTCAATTTACGAATATGTAATTCACTAACACATTCTGGTATACACAATGTTTAATTGATGAAATCATTTAATTGAGCTAAATTTCATATTCACTCCGAATTTTCTTCTATATCCATAAATGCTTTCACTTACCATTTACCTAACCAATTTCTCGAACCAAGCTATTACACAACAATAATACATCACCTGTGCTTCATGAATTCAATGTTCGAATCTCAGCACCATCAAATCCATGTCATTCGAATACTTAAAGTTTATTCAAGCATATATTATTACGTTTCATATACCAAGCATATGTCAAAATTACGAATACGTAATCAATTCATTTGTCATTTATTTTACTAGAAAATTAATCTCAAAATTGATAACATTTCATTACTTAAGATATGCCATAAAACACTCCTTTAACATAAACTAGCACCATGACCAAATTTTTAGTATGCTATTTATTCCCCTTTTTCTGAATCACATAGCAAAATATTACAAATATGTGTAACACCCCGAACTCGAAACCGACACCGGAGTCGAACACGAGGTGTTAACTGACTTTAACCCCTTATAAAACTTATTTTCCAGACACTGCCCAATCTGTGTACTAGTCGTTTTAAAAATCATATCTTGAGTTTCGTAACTCGAAAATCAGTTCCGTAATTTTTCCCAGAAACTAGACTCATGTGCCCATCTATGTATTTTTTTCTAGAATTTTTGGTCGGGCCAATTAGTACAGTTTATTAGTCAAAGTCTCCCAAGTTGCAGGGATCGACTACACTGACCTTTGCCCATTACGACTTGGATATCTCCCTGCACGGGGCTTCAATACTGATGCCGTTTGTTTCTATGAAAATTAGACTCAGAGAGGAATCTGTACATATATGGTACGACCCCTAATTATCTCTGGTTAATTTATAATAAATTTCCAAAGTCGGAGCAGGGAATCCAGAAACTGTTCTGGCCCTGTCCCACAAAAATCTGCTTATCTCTTAATACACTGCCCATATGATCTTTTCGTTACTTCCTCATGAAAACAGACTCATCGAGCTTCGATTACATAATTTATTCATCAATTAATTCCACTCCTACTATTTTTAGTGATTTTTCAATCTCATGACACTGCTGCTGCCAGCATCTGTTACGAAAGTAACTAGGCCCATTTCATGCCTACCCTTGATCCAACTCATTCGAACATTCGTGCCATTTTCGCATGGCTTAAAGTTTACATGCCAAAGTTCAAACACAACGTAATAGCTTATACATGCCAAAATGTTCCTCTAAGCCAACTAAGAAGAAAGTACCAAAACTTGCTATCCGGTGTGATGACTTCGATGACGGCCCGACCCCGCAAAAATAGATGAGTCTAAGCAACCTATAATGGGTGACAAGGAAACATCGAGTGAGTTTATAACTCAGTAAGTCATAAGCAATGCACTACCATCTATCAATAACATTATCACAAGAGGAAACAAAATGGAACGAGACAATTTACTCCATCCATACCGAACCATACCATAGTTCCTCCAACCTATCGATTCAATTTCATATCAATTCATGCATTCACATTCTATATACTCATCAATAGGACATTGAAGCATTTTCATAAATCGATTTATTTTCGTTACAATCAAACGACTATACGGCCTTTCACCCATCCTACGATAAATTTTATGTACGTGACTTCAAGTATATTTGTCACATAGGTTCGAACTTACCGAGCTCAACACCAAGTATAAGCATAGCACCTATTAGCCACGTACTCAAGACACTTACCCGATCCGCTGTCCGCGATCGACTCAATAGTGTCGCACACATAGTGTCCATAATGATTCACGAATGTATATTGAGCCCGCACACTCAGTGCTATATAATCAACTCGCACACTTAGTGCTACGTAATCAAATCGCACACTTAGTGCTACATAGTCAAACTCGCACACTTAGTGCCGCATGGTCAATTCGCACACTTAGTGCATCATATTCATTTCGCACACTTAGTGCAACATAGTCGAATCGCACCCTTAGTGCTGTACAATTTAATCCCGCGCACTTAGCGCCAATCTCATGGTTATAAATGGTCATCCCGCACGTTTAGTGCCGAGATCAACAACTCAGTACATCTTACTTCTTTTCTTTCATTCAACAATTTCATCATCACATACGTACATGCATATATATATGTATACTTATTCATTCCAATCAGCATCAATACATACACATTATGACCATTTGAAATAATACCAACTACATGCTTAATGACTTACTTTATGTTGGGTAAAATAATTCCGAGTCGGCTACTCGATGACCTTCGATTTCCCCTTGTTGGACGCCTCTCCTTTAGGTTCTTGAGCTTAAATAATACAAATAAGAGTATTCAATATTTAACCCAATAACATGAATTTATTTATCACATCCGGCAATCACACATCATTAAATTTTCAAACCAAGATGTCATTATATGACCACATATACACATATCCATATACTTAAGCTCAATAATTATAATGTAATATCATGTACCCACTTTAAGTATATTGCCGAATATACTTAATCATACATACACCTAACCAAAACAATTTCCTAAAATCTTCATATCATTTATACACTAGGCCGAATACTCTCACCAAGTTCACCTATATTCTTCAACAATTCCTTCATTGATCAAGCACATATTCGGCTAAAGAAATGGCAATTTTAGCAACCTTCGATTTAGTACTTAACTTTTACCACATATCAAATAACTCATTTCCTTACTCATGTGACCACGTATATTCGGTCATGCATACACACATAAAATCAATTTGGAGACTCTATCAATCCAACATACATTCGGCACCTTCATCCACCATTCTACCAAGCATGTAATATTCAAACACAACCAAACTCACATTCGGCCCTAGCTCATAACAAGGTAGCCGATTCTTTTTTTTTATAGTTCAAACACTCCTCTATCATCATTCACCTAACTTTAACATGAAACAACAAAACTCACCATTTCTCATCCAAATAACATGAACAACAACCATTCCTTGAACACTTTCTCATGACCGATTGCTCATGTTATCAACAAGATTCAAGATTTGAACATGGGCTATTTAAAACATGCATGCATCTCAAAGACAACATCAAACATACCTTAGTCTAGCAAACCACCATAGCCGATTTTCTCAAGCTCTTCCCCCTTCCTTTCTTTCCTCTATTCGGCCAAGGATGTTCAAGAATGAACACTTTTTTTTTGTTTTCTTTCTTCAATTCACGGCAACAAGGGGGTGAGACCATTATTATTTTTTTTTCCATCACCCTTCCTTTCATTATTTAATTATCATGCTTAATATTTTATTTCCCTTACCATACATCACTAATACAACATGTTGGTGACATGTTTCCACCCATAGCATGGCCGGCCACTACATATTAGGGAGGGGGAATTTGACATGCAAGTCCCCTTTTTCTTCCACATGCACTAATAGGTCCTCATGCATTGACCTATCACATTTTAAAATTTTCTCATATAAGTCCTATTGACTAAATTCACATGCAATCGACTAAATCGAAGCTTGAAATTTTCACACATTCATGATTACATATTCTAGATAATAAACATCACATTCAAACCTTTCGGTGACTCGGTTTAGCGGTCCCGAAACCACTTCCCGACTAGGGTCAATTTTGGGCTGTCACAATATGTATATATTTGAATACTATAATTATGCATCAACTTAACAACATGAGTTAGTTCATGAGCCACTCATGACATCATTTCATGCCAATTATACCACACGCATATGCCATGAAACTTTATTTTCTCTCATGAGCTTACCATGACCAGTAATGCACCAATATAAGCATCACTCCTATTTCAACATTTATCGATTATAATTAGACATTTAACCAATTATACACAATTCATTCATATACTTTATTTTCCTCCTCCTCCTCTCCATCCCAGATCCTTTATGTATATAACATGCTTAAATAGCATTATACATAATTCACTATTCACTTATATTTAAATTCAAAGCTGTCTAGTCAATTTATAGTCACTAAATTATTTTTATCTAGAGATACAGAGCTCCAAATTAATTTCTGTTAATTTTACTTGAAACTAGACTCACATATCTTCTTACCATAAAATTTTCAAAATTTTTGGCTTATCCAATTAGTACAGTTTATTCTTTAAAGTTACCTCTATTTCACTGCTCAACATCTCTGACCTTTCCTCACTAAAAATGAATTATCTCATTGTAAAAAATTTATATGATATTTATGTTTATTTACTTTGAAAATAGACTCATTAAGGATTCTAAAAATATAAATTATAACTCATAATTATTTTTTTTACAATTTTTAATTATTTTCCAAAATTAGAAAAAAGGATTCTGAAATCAATCCGACCCTGCCTCACTAAAATTAAAATATCTAAAAATATATTACTCTTTTGATTGATTTTTTTCTTTTATGTAAAAATAGACTCATTAAGATTTCATTTCATATCTTATTCACTCTCTAATTCAATTTCCACCATTTTTTGTGATTTTTAAAAGTTGCACTATTGTTACTGTCCAAAACTATTTTGTTGCTAATTTTACTTTTTCATAATTTCACTTTTTCACTTTCAATCATTATTCAATTCAATTCCACACATATATTCATCATTCAATCACACTTAATCATTACATGATCTCATGTATTTTCACTTATTCAATTTCCCGATGAACACTTTGGAATAATAACAGATACACAGTGGATGCAGCACATAGCTACCACCTTATAATTAATGATACAGGTTCACATAGTAGCCTACACATAGTACTACACATGTGACCATCACTATCCGATACATGTAGTAGCCTACACATAGTACTACATACGTGATCGAAGCTATCCGGTATGCATAGTAGCTTGCACATAGTACTACACATGCGACCTATCATTTTGGTACACGTAGTAGCTTGCACATAGTACTACACACGTGACCATCACTTTCACTTTCACATAGTGGCCTACACGCAGTCCATGTCATACATGTGATCATTTCTCTCACTTCATTCGTATCCCTTTTTATTTCGAATGTTCAATTGGGAAATTTCTTACTTTTTCTCATTTTTTTCATTTTCACTAATCAAAGTCAATTCCTTGTCTTTCTTGACTTATAATAACATATTTAACTTATTTAACACTCACATTATTCAATCCAGTCCAAAAATCACAATTTGGAAAAATTACATTTTTGCCCCTAAAGTTTCACAAAATTATGATTTTGCCCTTAGGCTCGGAAATTAAACTTTATTCCTTTTTCTTATGTTTTATGACATGCTGAACATTTTTCCCTTCTATGGCAACATCAAATTCTCACTCTAACACTTACTTATGAACATTAGGTATTTTTACCGATTATGTCAATTTACTCGTTTTCACTTAAAATCGGCTAGCAACAGTTATTTAACATAATTTCAAGCTGCATATTCTACCATAAAACATCAAAATAAACATATTTCAACTATGGGTATTTTTCCAAATATGAACTCTAGATTTAATCATTGCTAGAATAAGCTAAATCAAGTAACCGTGTCTCCAAAGACGTAAAGAACATTAAAAACGAGCCTTTTCAATTCTTTTAATTACTAAATGACCAAAATGCCCCCAACTTAAAAATTTTCTATTTCACTTATGTCTTGTCCATTTTTGTCCAACAAGTTAACCAATGGTCTAATTACCATTTAATGACCTCCAATTTAAAATTTCATAACAATTGGACACTTCTAACATGTAGAACTCAACTTTTGCACTTTTACAATTTAGTCCTTTTGACTAAATTGAGTGCCCAAACGTCAAAATTTTGCGAACGAAATTTTCACGAAATCATTTTGTGAAATAGTAGACCATAAAAATATAATGAAAATAATTTTTTTTCTCGTCGAATTTGTGGTCCCGAAACCACTATTCTGACTAGCCCAAAATTCGGGCTGTTACACTTGCTTTTCACAGTGCTTGGACAAACTAGGCAAACTATACCTTTGGCGATAACCTACATGGAGCTTACTTTTCTTTTATCGAATTCTTTCTTTTATTGAAGAATACACCAAAAACTAAATCCTTATATACTTTCATGGGTAGATACTTAATTTACTAAGACATTAGTTCGCCAAAAAATTATAATTTGGTGAACAAACTACCATAGTGTGTTAGAATAAACAACTTCACATCTACACGCCTTCAATTCAAATCATCTAGATTTGGGGTGTCACAAACAACTTGATCGCCTCTTGACGTGTGAACGTAGAAAGTGTAAAATCATGCAAAAAAATAAAGATAAGAGTTAAGTGTGATTTCTGCAAGTGAACAGGTCAAATTGTAATATAGTTAAGTTTACAATAAAATAATGGTAAGTAATTAGAGGATCGCATCTAAAGGATTGCAGATTGGAGAAGATCACAATTAAATCAATTATCAAAAATAATTACTAATCTAATTGAGTTAGAATTAGTAGTGTGAATTCCAATTTAAGATAATAAAACTAATTAAATTAATTAAGACTGACTCTAACCCTAAGTTATTTGGAATTACTCTTCCTAGTTTCGACAATGCGAGCTATTTGCCTATAATCAATTGAAGCCCTAATTATTCATTAAGTCGAAAATTCCCCTTAATTTAAGTACTTATCACTCTTAGTGACGAATACCCTCTCGGTCTCATCTTCACTAAGGATTACCACCTAATATACTTTCTCAGTCTCTCTTAAGCATACAAACACCCTCTCGCCCTCACTTGTCTAGATCTTCTACTAAGGGCACCACTTCCTAGTATACTAAGTATTCTCGAATAAATACTTTAATCTTAGGTTGTTATTTACCTAGCCAATTAATCAATTTATCAAATGAATCATGCAATATATTGATGAAGCATAAATTATTCTAATATTCATAGAAACATTCGATTAATAATATCAATGAATGAGATATGAATAAATGAATAAGGAATAGAGAATGCTCATTAATATATCGATGAAGGTGCAGATTTGGAACAATCTCCGTTCACAATTGTCTTACTGTCGAAATAGAAACCTCTGGTTAAGCGAACATAAAATAAACTAAGTAAAACCTAAGAATGAAATAAAACCTACATAATAATCCATGTCTCGCTAAAGCTATGTCTTTAATTTGCATAATAAAATCTCCGTTCACAATTGTCTTACTACCGAAATAGAAATCTCTGGTTAAGCGAACATAAAATAAACTAAGTAAAACCTAAGAATGAAATAAAATCTGCATAATAATCTATGGCTCGCTAAATCTATGTCTTTAATCTGGTTACAATGGCCTTTATATAGGCTAAATTTGGAATATTAAAGTGCCTAAAATATCCTTGAAGTAGTTAATGTTCGACTAGGAAAAGACCCCTAATCGGTTGCCATAGACGCGATATCCAAGTTATTGTTGCATCATCTTGACATCCTTGTTCTCCATGCCGTGACGTTGCCCCTACTTTGTCCTTAATTGCTCCTGTCGCCGGTATTGCGACACTTGTGCTCCTGGGTCACGACATGGATAGCAGTTTTAGCCTAGGTATACATCTTTACTCCCGATTTGACCTACAAGACCATGTAACTTTATTTATGTATCTAAACTATAATAAAAATGATTTAAAAGCATAAATTACGTCTTCAAGTATGACAACATGAATACGTACTAAAATGGCTTGGTTTAACTATTAAACAAGCTAAATTTATGTGAAAAAAGGGATGCAAATAATAGTGTAATTCATGGCAGATAACTACTCTAGACGTTATCGCTGGTACTTCTATCTTTTTGGTGTTAATGTATATGTATTGATTGACCCCGGGTTAACTTTTTCTTACATATCTACTGCATTAGTAAAACAAAAAGAATATAGCAGTAGAGTCGACTGATTTTATTGTTAGAGTAACAAATCTGTTGGGACAATGTGTCTTAGTTAATAAGATTTGTAAAAAGTGTCTATTGAGAATACAGAGTTATGATTTTCCTATTGACTTAATGCTAATACCATTTGATGATTTTTGCAACACCCTATACCCAGTCTAGTCGTCAATCCCGAATATTAGGATGCCACACCACCATCTCATGTCATCCTTATAGTAAATTGTCACATTATTAAGCAATCATCCTCTTTATCAGTGATCTTATAAAATTTTAATCAACATATATCAGTCATCATTAGAACATGTCAAACATACTTCAAATAGTCTTATAAATATAATTAAACATGCATTAGAATTTCCAAGACAATCACGTAGGCACCAATACTAGGACAATCATGTAACATCCCAAAAACTGACCTAGAAAAAATCACGTTTTGAAACCAAAAGAGGTCATCCCCCGATTTGGATCTTAGACTTTAGAAATTCTTGACAAGTAAATTGATCTGGTTCAGTGGTTAAGTGTTCGGGGTATGTGTGTGAGGTTCCAGGTTTGAATCCCGTTTCTAGAAATTTTGTTATTTTGCTTAAACCCTTACCCTTGAATGTTTGGCTTGTAAGTTAAATTTAGTCAGTTGATGTCAACAATGAGCCTAATGGTTCAATGGTTAAGCTTCTGTATAATCCTTGGTATTGTGTTCAAATCACGGCGGAAATAATAGGGAATGTTTTATTTTTGATTTTAGTTAAAGGGTAGTTAGTTTGGGTTGGTTATCTAAAACCTTCTAGAAGCCTCCGACACTATTATTTATTTTTGTTCTTTATTTTTTTGCGAGAATTTCTATAATTTTGTTTGTGTTCTTTAGTTTCTGCATTTTGGTTCCTTATTTTCAAGTGACCGTTCTTTTTATTATGTTACATTACACCAATTCTGTACGGGGTCTGACTTCTCCTTCTAGTTAATTCGCTGGCTAGTAAGTTCAATTTAAAGTTCTGGTGTTGAAAGTTCTTCGACATAACTGCGATTTTAGAATGTTAGTTTTTAGCGATTTGACCGTGAATTAATCGTTTTTTTTGGCAATTTCTTATCATTTAGGTATGAGAATTCATCCTTGTTGCTCTTGCATCGAGTCCTATCAGGTGGGTGTTGAAACCCCTCATTTTCTGCGTTTTTATTCGTCAAAAAATGAGACTGTCGACGCCATATGGCCAAGGACATGGGCATGTGCCCAGGTCGTGTGGCTCACGTGAGAAAGGACATGGGCGTGTGCCCAAGCCATGTGAGCCACACGGGCAAGGACATGGGCGTGTGTCCAGGCCGTGTGAGCCACACGGGCTAGGACATGGGCATGTGTCCAGGCCATGTGACTCATTGTTTATTATTTAAAACCATACAGGCAGACGACATGGGCGTGTGCCCAGGCCATGTGAGCCACACGGGCAAGGACATGGGCATCTGTCCAGGCCATGTGGCATATGAATATGATCCAAATCTTATTTTTTGAGGCCGTGAGTGTCGCCCAACATGAGCACTGATCTCCACAATGTATTTATGATCTGAATTTGATCGTAAGAGGACTATCTGATGCTTTAAAATTGATATATGGATGATATATGCGATATCTGAACGTATTAGACTTATGATGAACAACTTGTGATTTGTATGTATATCTCTGTTGCTCTGTTGATGAAGAGTACGCGATATCTAAACATGTTAGACTGTTTGTCATTGATTCTAATTTAGAATTGTGCATATGACTTCATGGCAAATCTGATATGGTCCATTGAGGTTTTTTAAGTTTGTTTTACAAAAGATGGACTCCCATATTTACTGATTCTGTTATTGGGAGATAACATGACTTGCATGCTCATTAATCTGATTCTGCATAAGCTTGCCATGAAACATTGCATGGGACTTGGGTTAAAGTAAAATGAGGAAGTTTCTGGAAGTTTAATGATCTGCATTATCTGGTGGTTTATCCACACTTCTATTCCAGCAGTTCGACTGTACTATAGTGGTTTGACCACATATCTATTCTGGCAGTTTATTTGCGATTTTGGTGGCACTGTCCATGTTTATTTGTTGGTGTGATTTGCATGGACGAGTTCTGGGGAACGTTATTTGGCGTGTAGCGGAGTTGGGTAGGAAATTTCTGAAAATTTGCATTATGTTTTCCTGAAAAATACTTCATCTGCATAAACATACATGCTTTGTTCTGCTCTGTTCTATTTTGCTCTGCTCTACTTCGTTCTATTCTGTTCTGTTCAATATTGCTCTGCTTTGTTCCATCATGTTTTGCTTTGCTTTATTGAATTTTGTTTTGTTTGAATTGCAATGTTCTGCTCTGTCCTGTTTTGCTTTGTTCCACTGTACTACCCCTGTTGAAACCTCTATGATACTCTAGATGTGTTTCGTACTAGTTATACAATTGTTATCAAATGCTTGCATTACTGTGATTTATATATTATGTTCTATTTATTTGTATTTGAGTTTGGTTATACGCTGTGCTTGGTGAGTTACCCTTTGTCTTACTTTTATCTGTCAGGAACACATCTGATTTAGGATCAGATGGCTTGTAGGAGCTCAGATTATTTTGCACTAAGTTAACTATAATTTAATCCTTTGGATTTGTAATCTATTTTTGACTTGTCTTATTTTTTCTTTTTATAACCTCGTCAGTATCTACCAAGTCTAAAACAGAACTACAAAATCATCTAAATTGACTAAAATGAATTTCTGGTTTTCGAAGTTAAAACTATGAAAAGAAGTACGTTTTTACTACGTTGGTGTAACTCGTCCAGATTCAGCTTAAACTTTTAGGCCGTGTTTAGGGTGTTACAATGGGTATTGATATTTTTCTGGTTCAGTATCGATACTGTTTGTAAAATCGGTACCAAATCAAAATATATTTTCCTGTTTCTCGTCTAAAATCAAAGTCTCAAAAATATCAGTACCTTTGCAAAAGTACCGATAAAATTACCCTGAGTAGCGATACTCGTGATAAGGTATCGATAACAATTTACGATTCTGACTTTCTGTACATTTCAAAATCATGCAGGTATCATTTTTACAACACGAATATCGATACCTCTACTTCAGGCCAGAAAAATATAACATACATAAGGGTATAAGTCATTCTAACTTGTACCAATTCCTCATGCTATCATATCATCATCAAATAAACATCAAAACGACTATAATAATAGTCTCAAACATCGAAAGTAGGTTCGACCAATAATCAACACAATACGAAATGAATCTCACAAACTTAGGAACATATAATCCATAGAAGCATCCAAGAATATCGGGGCAAATATCATTAAAAATCTACCACATTGCATTATTCCCAAAACTAAAATGAATAATGATAACACCTACAAAAAGCGAAATGGACTTTCTTGGATCACCTCTCATAACCACACCACAAACACTGGCACACTACTAATTTGCAATGGTTTAAAAGGAGTGAGCGAGTTTAACAAGCTCAGTGAATGCCTAGAACAACTACTATGCAAACAATTCATCATTACACATATAATCACCTAACATACAAGCATATATCTCAATACTCAAATAATCACATAACACTCAAGCATATATCCCAATACTGAAAAACATCTTTATAGATAAGTTGCATAATGGTCACATGTCATATAAACACATATCACAATACAAACATATTCATAATTTAAGATAATTTGGCACTTGAGCTATGAAACGTGAAAGTGAGCTCTATCATCACTCATCGGATACACTGATCTCCAAGACACCACATAGTCTTATAGAGTCAAACATGTCCCAAAAGTGAAGCATAAAGCTAACACTCTTCTTATTTCTCCTCACATCACCGGTTGAATGGAGCTTAGCTCACATTCTTGTGTCCCTCCAACATGTCCGAAGGCTTCAGTGCCCAAAAGCACTATACATATAGGTGAATACTTACAATCCTATGGCATGCCAAATATATCCAATGATTTCAAGATCACAAGGCCAAAATATTCAAAATCAAACACATATCACTTACCGATTATCCGTGCACTATCACAGCATATTTGCATCTTTAGCAAAATAGTGTCACTAACATTTAACTTATACATAACATGTACGCATTGCACTTCCACTACGGTTATCATAACCACATATCACATGTTATAACATCTCATCTCAACTCACATATTCAAAAACACATAAGCACATTGACAAGATAGTATAGGTATGAGAAAGCTTACACTCAGAATTTAGAGTAGGGGTTTAGGATACTACTAAATTCCCTATTAACACATTGAATCATGTCCACAATCAATTATTCCAAACACTCACCAATACGCTTTCGCCGAAAAGTTGGAAGCTCAAACTAGCTTTTCATTGTCTTTATCTCTACTTGTAGAAGGTCCTAATGAATCTGAAGCTTCAACACAATAATTCACACAACAATACATTTAAAAATCAGCTAAGGACTCACCATAATCAATAAAAAATATAAGCTTAAGCTATGTTCTGATGTAGCTGAAATCTTTAACATAACCAACTTGAAATCCAAATATCTTGATCGACACTCAATATTTTCATCTAAAACCAATTCCGTTCATCTTATAATTCACCTACGATTAATTTTCAACCTTTAAACTACACTAAAATGCTCAGTTCATAGTATCGACTTTTTTGACATGTTTATGGCAATTTTAACGAAAATTTATTGAAAAGTTAGAAATCTTTAATAAAACTTCAAAGTAAGTTTAGAAACCTTCTAATCATGTCAAAAATAATTTAAAAACACTTTGAAACCACATTTTTACCCAAAATCTCGAAATTCACCATTAAGGACCCAATTTTTGACTTTTATTAAAAATATGCGATTTAATGGCTAAAAATTTAGTTTTAAAAACTAAATAAAATTTAAAAATATTTAGGAGTTAAACCGTTACCTTAGGTGATGAAAAATTGAGTGTTTGATCAAAACCCCAAAAGACCCGAAAGCTTGATAATAGGGAAAACTATGGTGTTTTTGGTGTTTTTTCTTGGTTTCAATGGAGGTTTATAGCTTAAAGGATGATAGAAATAAAAAAGGATTTAGAGTTGGAATTTAAAATTAGTTTGGAAGAGTTGGGATAGCAAAGGGACAGCAAATACAAAACAAAGGGGAAGCTTTTACGTGAATAAAATTTTAGGTGGGGGTTAATTAGGTTGAATTTTAAAATTTGGTTTAATTGCTTCTTAAAAACTCTAAGTTTTGGCTCTGTTACAAATAAGTTCTTTTTACAAAATTAAAGGTATTTAAAATTCAATTTCAGAAATTGATTGAATTTTCTAAAAACCATAGTAAAAAACCTTTTCGATAAACCATGTCGCAAAATTCCAAACACTCTAAGGCTAAAATCCCTAAAATACCCCTAAAACTTCTAAGCCCTATTTTGGGGTGTTACAAATGATGTTACTCTCAGCATACATTGGTTGAATGAATATGACGCAGTGGTTAATTATAGATAGAAATGGATTGCGTTGAAATGTGAGAATGGTGAATCTATTAATGTTGAGACTTAAATAATAAATTGTGTGACCAATATCATATCAGCGTTATCAGACCAGGAAATGATCAAAAAGGGTTGTGTATCGTACCTTGCTTGTGTCTTAGATACCAAAACTTTGAAATGAAAGATTGATCAGGTACCAACAGTTAATGAATTTACTGATGTATTTCTAGAAGAATTCTTAAGGTTACCACCAGTCAGAGAGATAGAATTTGTAATTTAAGTGGCACTTAAAACTGCTCCAATTTCAATTGCTCCATATCAAATGGCTCCGACTGAATTGAAAGAGTTGATAGTATAGTTACAGGAATTATTAGATCGAGGGTTTATCCGACCAAGCATTTTGCCTTGGGGTGCTTTGGTTCTATTTGTGAAAAATAAAGATGGATCGAAGAGATTGTGTATTGATTACAGAAAACTGAATAAGGTTACCATAAAGAAAAAATATCCATTGTCTCATATTGATGATTTGTTTGACCAGTTGAAAGGAGCTACTGTATTCTCGAAGATTGATATCAGATCGGGTTATTATTAGCTTCAATTTAAAGAAACCATTGTTTCAAAAACTACCTTCAGGACTAGTTACAAACACTACGAGTTTCTTGTAATGTCGTTTGGTTTGACTAATGCCCCAATTGCATTTATGGATTTGGTGAATCAGATATTTCAGTCGTATTTGGATAGATTTGTTATTCCATTATCGATGACATATTAATATATTCGAAGAATGAAACTTAACATCATCAACATCTGAGAATAGTTTTGCAGACTCTATGAGAAAAACAATTATACGCAAAATTCAGTAAATGTGAGTTCTGGCTATGAGAAGTTATATTTATGAGACATGTAATATCGACTGATGGTATTCGTGTTGACTCGAATAAAATTTTTGTAATTATGATTTGGAAGTCTTCGGGAATTGTTTTTGAGGTATGTAGCATTTTGGGTTTAGCCGGGTATTATCGACGGTTCATTAAAGGTTTTTCGATGATAGCATTACCGTTAACGAAGTTGTTACAGAAAGATGTCAACTTTGTCTGGTTTGAAAGGTGTTAGCAAAGTTTGGAGCAGCTGGAAACCATGTTGATAGAAGCTTTAGTATTGACTCAGCTTGAATCTGAAAAAGAATTTGTTGTTTATAGCAATGATTTGCTTAATGATTTATATTGTGTATTGATGTAGGACGGAAGGGTTATAGCTTATGCTTCATGATAGCTTAAACTACACGAAAAGAATTATCCTACTCATGACCTGGAATTGGTTGCGGTTGTGTTTGCATTGAAAATCTGGGAATATTATTTATATGGTGAGAAATGCAACATTTTCACCGATCACAAAAGCTTGAAGTATTTGATGACATAGAAAGAACTAAATCTACGACAATGTCAATGGCTAGAGTTGTTGAAAGACTATGACTTGGTTATCGATTATCATCCAAGTAAAGCGAATGTAGTGGCTGATGCTTTGAGTTAGAAGTCTCTATTTTCTTTGAGAGCGATAAACATTCGCATGACTTTACATTGTGATGGTTCCATTTTAGCTTAGTTAAGGGCTAAATGTTGCGTGTAAATATAAAGTGCAAGTGTGCAAGTATACATGTCGAATAAAGTAATATAATGACAAGTAAGATTGTCTCAACAGGGATCAGATAGGGTTAACTTGGTTAAGTTGCTGTTATGAAGTATATAGATTACATTAAGGTAAAATAATGACAGAAATGCAATGGTAATCAAAGTAATGGTGATATGCGCAATATGTAAACAAAAGAATATTTAAAAATATGCTATGGTAATGATACCAAGACAAAAGTGAGAGGGTCTACGCTATTGAATGGAAAAGCTGGGATTACTAGGACTCTACCCTTATAAACCAATAATGTATTGGCAAATTCTTAATCAATTTACTACTCATAATGGATTTAAAAGGGTTTACTTCTTTCAAGAGCAAGACCTAAGGCTACCTTACCTAAGGAAATATATGTCTATAGACCTCAGATGTGATTCCCAGTACTGATTACTCTTCACTCTGTACGAACGTTGCTCTATGTCTATAGACATATGTTTATAGACATCGATGAATGCACAATATGTTTATAAACATAATCTAATTTTGAAAAGGTTAGGTTAGTTGGATTAAAATTGATTTATATGAGTGGGTGTTTGACGGAATACCCATAGCAATCTCTAGACATAGAGCATCATTCGTACAGAGTGAAGAGTAATCAGTACTGGGGATCATATTTGAGGTCTACAGACATGTATTTCCTTAGGTGCGGTATACTTAGGTCTTGCTTTCAAAAGAAGCAGACCCTTTTAAATCCCAACCCGATGAGATTTAACTCATAGGTTGGTTAATCAAATCAGAATTCAAAATATCATTTAACATATTCAACAATTAATTTCACAAAGAAGTAATTTAGGAAAATAAAAAAAAAACTTCAGGAAGCTTTCGCCGATGCAGCCTCAACTTTAGTGGTGCAATGTATTGCAAGGACCAAGTTGACTGCCTTTTTCTTTTCCCTTGTGTTCTGCTCTGCTTCTCAGCCACTACTTCTACCCTTGTTCTTTCTCAGGATCTTTCCCTCGAAAAGACTCTCCAAAATTTGGCCTCTTTCAGAGTTCTTTCCTTTCCTTTTTATATTTTTGTTTTCTTCTAATAGGTCCCTCATCCCATGCTTTTTCACATCCTTTTTTTAGGTAGATTTTCTAGTAAAAATACAGCTGGGGCTAGTACACGTTGAGTGCTGACTTGGTGTCTTAGTGGCATTGCAATGGCATTAGTGTTGGCAAACTGACCAACCTTTTGCCATGACAAAACTTCACTCTTTTACTACCTTTTCCTCATTCTGCACTTGCCACTCAAACAACAAACAAATCATTTCCACCCACAAGTAAAATTAACATATAATAATATTTAAGTCTAATCCAAGCTCTATTATGCAATGTTCTAAAAATAAACTAATATAATACCCTAAAATGCAACTAAATTCACCTAAGTAGAAGCAATTAACCAAGTCTAAAGGCCTGAAATATAACTCTTTTCCAGAGTTATCACAGCAGAAACATGAGTTATTACTTACCCTCAAGCAAAATATGCGTAAATGCAACAATTGGCATAGCAACATAATTATTACCTTTGTTCAAGCTTTAGAAGCTTATTTAGTAATGATAGTGCACAAAATATTGCCCTAAAAAATAAAAAATCTAAGTTTTTATGCAATTTTGACTATAATGTCTCCTAAATTACTTAGTTCATCTTTTAACCAAATTTAGTTTTCTTTTTAAACTTGGCATCTTGTATACTTTAATATGTATATATCTATTTATTATAAAATTTTTAGCTAGGGGATTCATCTCATCACATAGTTTTTTTGACTCGACAATCACAGTGGAGCATACACCGAATTGCCGACTAATCAATCATGTCATGATTTGAATTGGATTCGCTCATGAAGCCAAGGCTTTTAACTTAGAAGTTGGATGGAGAAAACAAGTACCTCATTAGTTACTTAGCCTATTACTACAGTGAAGTTCCCCTAAACTATTTTATTATTATTATTATTATTTACACACTCTTACTTAAACCTGCTTTTCTAATCAACAACAAAATGGAGCAAACAAAATTTTGCTGACCTATTTGATAATTTCAAGCATTGGAATGTTGGGGTGTTTCATGGAATTTCTTTGATTTTTCTCCTAATTTTACTTAAATTTTGCAATTTTATTCGTCATTGAGTATTGCTATTTTACTGAGTTTAGCTTCAAGAATCTCTAAGTTTATTAAAAGAAACTTACTATAAACCAATTACAATAGGAGTTAGGGTATTGTACTTTTAGATATCAATTTTCAATCAACTATCCTAAGCTAAAATAACATAATCCAGTATCACAATTTTTTAGATTTATTGAAGAATTAATCTCCTCATTGAACATCATAGACAAATAAATACTCATCACAGTCTAAACTATTCTTGGCAATTATGTGTCAAAGCGGAATGAATGACAAAATGAACAAAAATACTAAAATGAACATACTTAACTAAATATCTAATGCATCTTACATGCACAACACACCCCCAAACCTAAGGGATGCATTGTCCACAATGCATGAACAGGCAAGAATCATAAAGGCAAAACCATATATATAAAGGAAAGGATATGAAAAAAATTATGAATGCATTAATAGTTTAAATGCTTATAGCTAATTTTTCATTGTGACTTTAATTTGTGCGGGTGGATTTGCGTGCAACATGCTTGTAGCAAAACTTTCATTTCAACGCATTGAGTGGCACTTCCTCCTTTTGATCACTAGATTTGGTGAGGTCATCAATGAGCTGATTGATCTCCTGATAAACATAGATCCAGTCGGTGGAGGTGGGACAGTAGTACTGCTATACATTTGTGGTGTAGGAGTTGGAGTTGCTTCTATTCCTTCCTCAGTATCAGTCTTAATACTAACTGTTTTATTTTTTTCTTTTGCAAGTTCCTCTGTTTCTTGTCTTTCAGTAGTAGGGTGTGTGGGGATAGGGTCTGTCACACCGACCTCTACTTCACCTTCCCCTTCCTCTTCATCTGAATGCAGTTCCTTAGGAAAGTTAGGAAATGTAGGTATAGGCTTGGTGAAGTTCTTTTAAAGGAACCTCTTTTTGGCAGCGTCTCTCCTTTCCACATAGGCCCAGAATATGACCATTTTTTCTTGTGCCCGTGCCAAGTCTATAGCAATCTGCAGTTGTTGAGTCTCAAATAGACTGAGCTACTTGAGTAACTTCTTGAAGGAGTCGAAGATTTGCTATTCAAAGATGATGTTAGTAGTAGTGGCTGGTGCTGTGGCACATATTGGGATAGAAGAGGTAGTGGCAGAACCAGGATGTTGGTGCTGCAGAAAATCCTCCATTGAAATGTTTGCAACAATTTTCTCTGTAATGACCCGTTTGTTTGGGGTGACATCTTTATTGGCCTGGACAAAGACATTCACACGCTAGCACAACGCAATGATGAGAGATGGAAAATTAAGGCTTTCTGCATTCTTTTGGGCGCACCGGTGGAATTCTTTGAATATGATTTTTCCCACATTTATCTTCCTCCATTTTATGATGGAATAGAGCAGCAACATCCACTCTTTAGAAATCGTGGAGTTATGAGTTGAAGAAATTAGGCGTGTCTTAAGGAAGTGGTACCAAACCCTATATTTGGGTTTCAAAGAGGCCTCTCCATGGTGTAATTGTCTTGTATTGACACTGTCCACTTAGTACTTACTATAAACAAGTCTTGAAGAACCTGGGTTAGACCATCAGCAGTGATTGTAGCAGCAAACTGGTTATGCTTATCTTGAACAGTAGAAAGGTCGTACTACGTATGGATGGTATCTTTATCAAACAGAAATAGCTCCCCGCACATAAATAAAAGCATTGTTGGGAGAAGTAAGGTTAGCGTAGAACTCACAAACCACCTTTGTCAAAACATCTTCTGGATGTAAGTAGAAAATATGCCATCCATGCTGTTCTACCACAAAAAAGTAGACTTTTCATAGCCCATAAAGGGTTCGTCTTGAAAAAGAAAGCCTTTTTCCAAGTAAAAAGAACGCTTGGAGATATTGTACGTGTATCTATATTTTGTTGCTTGGTTGAAAAAGATGTGTTGTGGCATAGCAGATGGTTGCAGAGTAAAACATTTGGACATTAGGAGAAGCTAGAGTAAATGGTAGATGAAAAAGGTGGAAACTTATAGGACTATAAGTAAGTTTGGAGAGAAAGAAAACTTAGGTTAATTGAAACAATTAGGGTAAAAGAAAAATAAAATGACGTCAAAGTAATGGTGTGACCTGGGCGAGTGGATTAGTGGTAATGATGACCTGATTGTGGTTTTATTCAAAATCGAAAGGAAAGTAAAAATATTTTTAGAGGGTAAATAGTAAGGAAATTCCAATGGATTAACGAGTAATTTATGAAGCCCGACCCTCTTCTTTTAGCAAGAAAACAAATATACCTACAAAACAAAAGGAATAGAATTTATTAAACTAAGCAAATGAAAGAACTAATAAAAATTTAAATTCGAGAAAAATAAAGCAAAAATAACTATCGAGATGCATAAGTTAAACATCTTGGAGATCAATGGACTGTTTATTTCGAGTCACAGGAGTGCCCTAGTAATGCTTCAAGCATTGTCCATTTACTTTGAATGCAGTCCTAGTCCTTATATCTCTGACATCCACAACACCATGAGGGTATACGCAGGCAACTTCAAAAGGTTCTGACCAACGAGTTTTTAATTTCCAGGAAATAATTTGAGCATAGAGTTGAACAACAATACCTGTTGTCCTGGTTCAAATTACCGTGGCATAATCATGTTGTCATGCCAGTGCTCGGTCTTCTCCTTGTACAATCTAGCTTCTCATATGATTTGGCTCAGAATTCTTCCATTTCATTCAAATCTAATAACCTTTTATGGCCAATAGCGATCCACTCCATATTCAGCTTCTTAATGGCCTAAAATGCTTTATGCTCCAACTTAATGGGTAGGTGACATGGCTTCCCATAAACAAGCTTAAAAGGTGACATCCCCAATGGTGTTTAAAAATGCAGTGCGATAAGCCCACAAAGCTTCATCTAGTCTGGATGACCAGTCCTTGCAAGTTGGGTTCACCACTTTTCCAAGATCTGCTTAATTTCTCAGTTAGAAATTTCGTTATGTCTATTTTTCTAGGGTGATATGCCATGGAAATCTTGTGTTTCACCCAATACCTATGCAAGGCATTAGCAACTAATTTGCAATCAAAATGAGAGCTTTCATCACTGATAATTGCGCGAGGTGTACCAAATCTTGTAAAGATATTTTTGTGCAAGAATTTCATCACTGACCTGGCATTATTAGTAGGTAGAGCTACAAATTCAACCCACTTTGAGACATAATCTATTGCCACAAGTATGTATAAGTTAATTGAGGAAGGGGGGAATAGACCTATAAAATCTAGTCCCCATACATCAAACAACTCAATATCCAGGATATTTCGTAGTGGCATTTCATGTCGCCTAGATAAATTACCCATGTTTTGACAACTATCACATGACTGAAAGAATGCATGGGCGTATTTGAATAGACTCGGCCAATAAAAGCTAGATTGGAGAACCTTAGAAGGAGTTCTCATTCCTCTAAAATGTCCTTCGTAAGGAGCGGTGTGACAATATTGCAGGATGCTATGAATCTCATCATCAGGAACACATTTTCGAATAATCTGGTCAGCACAATTCTTGAATAGGAAAGGCTCATACCAGTAGTAATTCCTAGCATCATGAAGAAATTTCCGTCTTCTATGGCTAGTGAAATTAGGGAGCATCAACCCATTCATTAAGAAATTCACAATATCGGCATACCAAGGTAATGTCGTGGCAACCCGCAGTTGCTGGTCTAGAAAATCTTCCTTAATAAGTTGAGCATTTCTATATTCAAGTCTAGCTTCTAATCGTGACAACTGGTTAACCAATTGATTCTCAGTCCCTTTTTATCTCTGATTTCTAAATCAAATTCCTGCAGTAACAGTATCCACCGGATCAACCTTGGCTTGGCATCTTTCTTGGTCACTAAATACTTGATAGCAGAGTGGTTTATGTAGACTGTGACCTTGGTACCAACTAGATAAGATCTAAATTTATCGAACGTGAATGCCACAACCAATAACTCTTTTTCAGTGGTGGTATAATTGAGCTGCATGTCGGTTAGGGTCTTGCTTGCATAGTACATAGCATAAAATACCTTGTCCTTCTTTTGCCCCAAAAATGCACCTACAACAAAGTTACTAGTGTCACACATAAGTTTAAATCGTAGTGTCCAGTTTGGAGCTATCACAATAGGTTCTATTACCACTTACTTCTTTAATTTTTGGAAAGCTCGCAAAGAAGGTTCATCAAGATTGAAGGGTCTATTGTGCTTTAGCAATGCACACAGGGGTTTGGATATCTTCGAGAAATCCTTAATAAATCTTCTATAAAACCCTACATGGCCTATGAAACTTTGGATACCTTTTACATTGGTGGGAGGTGGCAATTTATCTATCATCTCGATTTTTTCTTTTTCAACTGCAATCCCTTACTGTGATACTTTATGTCCCAAAACAATTCCTTCACGAACCATGAAGCGGCATTTTTCTCTATTTAAGACTAGATTTTTTTCTTCACAATGACAAAGAACTAGCTCTAAATTTTTTAAGCAGCCCTCAAAGGAATTACCAGACACAGAAAAATCGTCCATGAAGACTTCAAGAAAAATTTCCACAATGTCAAAGAAAATTGCTATCATACAATGCTGAAACATTGCTGGGGTATGACACAACTTGAATGGCATTCGTCTAAACACAAAAGTTCCATATGGACAGGTGAAAATGGTATTGTCTTGGTCATTAGGATCTATGGCGATCTGGTTATACCCTGAATAACCATCCAGGAAATAGTAGAAGGCATTCCCAGCTAATTTATCCAACATTTGATCGATGAAAGGTAAGGGAAAATGGTCCTTCTGAGTTGCCTTGTTAAGCTTGCGATAGACCATGTATACTCTATATCTCGTAATAGTACGAGTTGATATGAGCTTGTTGTTATCATTGCTAACCACTGTGACACCTCCTTTCTTGGGTACACATTGTATAGGACTCACCCAAAAGCTATCAGAAATAGGGTATATAATCCCTACATCAAACCATTTGATAATCTCCTTCTCAAAAACTTCCTTCATGATGGGGTTCAACTTCCCTGCTATTTAATAGAAGTGCTATGACAATCCTCTAGCAAAATTTTATGAATGTAGATAGCAGGGTTGATTCCCTTTATGTCAAGAATTGTCCATCCTAATATCTTCTTGGATTGTTAGAGAACATGTAACAAAATGGTCTTATGATCAGGTGTCAACTCTGTAGAGATAACTACTGGCAAAGTGTTGTTGTCTCCCAAATAGGTGTGCTTTAAATGCAATGGCAGAGGCTTTAACTCCAATATATGAGGTTCCTCTATAGAAGGTTTAGAAAGTTTGAAAGAACGATTGTATACATGAAATGATTCAAACTTCCTCCTTGGTGTCTCCACAAGTTGCTTGGTGTCCATAAGTTCACCAAGGTCTTCAAAAATTTCTGCTTCACCCATTTCAGTTGAACTTTCTTTCTCATTAGACTTGCTATGGTAAAATTTTGCAAACTCCTCCTCCACTGCTATTTCTGTTAACCCAATGGCACGTCATTCCTCAATCTCATCAAAAAATTTTCAAGGCATCTAATACATTGAAAGTGATTTACTGATTACTTACCCTTATGGTTAATTCACCATTTTGTACATCAATAAGAGTTCTGCCTATAGCAAGAAAAGGTCTTCCAAGAATAATCGACACATCTTTGCCAGCTTTACATTCTAAAATAATGAAATTGGCTAGAAATATAAACTTATCTAATCTTACTAACACGTCTTCAATTTTACCTTCCGAATGTGCGTAAGATTGATCAGCTAGCTGTAGCATGACTATTGTGGATCTTGCCTTCCCGATTCCCATTTTCCTAAAGACAAACACAGGGACTAAATTTATGCTTGCTCCTAAATTACATAATGCCTTACCAACATAATGATTTCCAATTGAACAAGGGATAGTCAAACCCCCCGGGTCCTTCAACTTTGAAGGCAATTTCTTTATTAACATCACTGTGCACCCTTTAGTCAGAGCAACAGTTTTTAATTCTCACAATCATCACTTCCTTGACAATATATCTTTCATGAATTTCATAGAATTGAGCATTTGCTCCAAAGCTTCTACTAATGGTATGTTGATATGGAGTTTCTTCAAGACATCAAAAAATTTCATGAATTGAAAATCTTGCTTGGAATTCTGGAATCGTTGAGGAAAATGTGGAGGTGTCCTTTCTTCATGTGGCTAATATTGTTTTTCTACAACATTTTTATTTACAACATGGTCTAATTCTACTGCAACATTCTTTTATTTAACCCTTTCAATTGTAGGAGGCTTTTCATATAGTTTTGAATTTTTTTATGCTGGAGATCTCAAATATCCTCGTTTGCAGTAACATCTTTAACCACTTCATTCAGTTGAGTTCCACTTTTAAGAGTGATTGCTTGCAATGCTTTTTCCCTTTTTATCTTGAAATTTCAATATCACTTGGCAATGCTCCTTGTGGTGTCGAATTTAAAACATTTGTGATTTGTCCTACTTAGTTCTCAGAAGCTCGAAGGGATGTAGTTTGACTCTAGATTACGGTGTCATTCTTGGCCATATATTCTTTTAGCAGAGCTTCAGTAGATGAAGAACATGATGTTAAACCTTGTTGAACATTTTGCCGTGACATAGGTTGATTATAACCAGATTTGCACTGGTGGCATTCTATCTCACAGCATTGTTGGAATTCCCCAATCCTTGATTATTCCAACTGAAATTTGGATATTGCTTCCACCCTGGATTATAGGTGTTGGATTAGGGGTTATTACTCCAATTGAAATTACCCATGTAATATACCGATGCTGGATTTGGTAGACATTCGTAAAAAACATGGTCTTTACCATAATATACACACGATAGCTCGGTTAATTTCATCTCTTGAACTGCAGTTGGTTTCTTCATCGTCGTGATCATGTTAGCTAAAGATGACACTTGAGCTATTAATGAAGCGATTGCATCGAGCTCCATGGTACCAATAGCTCCCTTACCTGTCCCAACTCGAGTAGTAGGGTACTGATAATCATTATTGGTGATTCACTCCAAAATCTCATACGCTTCGTTATAGGATTTATCCAACAATGTAAAATTAGCAGAAACATCAACTACCATCATTGTATGAACATTCAATCCATTATAAAATATTTCCAACTGAGCCCACTGTTTGAATCCATGCATCAGACATTTCCAAATTAATTCCTTAAATCTTTCCTAAGCTTCGTATAATGTTTCATCTTATGATTGCTGAAAAGATGTGATATCATTTCTCAATTTGGCATTCATGTTTGGAAGATTATATCGTAGTATAAAACTTTGGCAAAGATCATTCCAAGATGCTACTGTCCTCGACGGCAAAGCATTAAACCCTGCTCTGGCACGGTCTCTCAAGGAGTACGAAAATAATTTAAGCCTCAAGGCGCCGTCAGGAACACCATGTTGTCTAAACGAATCATAGACTTCTAGGAAAAGTCTTAAATGCTGTCTTGGATCTTCAAGAGACAATCCACTGAATTGTCCTACTGTTTGTAACATTTAAAACATTATTGGTTTCAACTTGAAATGCTGGGCTTGTATGTGTGGTCTGACTATCCTTGGATTCAAGTGATCCAGGATTGGAACAACATGTCGATGAATTGGCCTATCTCGATCACCTATCACATAATGAATAAGAAGATTAATGTCATGAACATTCAGATGTAATGGATCTTCCATACTAGGATCATTCCCATTCCTAGCCATATCTTGCAATTCTAGTCTCTTTCTTCTCAAAGTTCTCTCGATCTCTTGGTCAAAAAGATATTTTTCATTAGGAAGAATTCCTTTTCTCTTATACTGATGGAAAATCTACAAAAATTAAAGACAACTAAGTTAGCTCAAGCTAATGGTATTAGATAAGCAGTAACAAAACCAAATTTCACCAAATTGTCGATTCTCGACAATGAAGCCAAAAACTTGTTGCATGTAAATATAATGTGCAAGTATGCAAGTATACACATCGAGTAAAGTAGTATAATGATAAGTAAGATCGTCTACACAGGGATCAGATAGGATTAAATTGGTTAAGTTGCTGTTATGAAGTATGCAAATTACGCTAAGGTAAAATAATGACAGAAATGCAATGGTAATCAAAGTAATGATGATATGCGCAATATGTAAACAAAAAATATTTAAAAATATTCTATGACAATGATACCAAGACAAAAGTGAGAGGGTTTGCACTGTTGAATGGAAAATTTGGGATTACTAGGAATCCACCCTTATAAACCAATAATGCCTCAGCAAATTCTTATTCAATTTACTGCTCAGAATGGATTTAAAAGGGTCTGTTTCTTTCGAGAGCAAGACCTAAGGCTACCTCACCTAAGGAAATATATGTCTATAGACCTCAAATGTGATTCCCAGTAATGATTACTCTTCACTCTGTACGAACACTGCTCTATGTTTAGAGATTTCTATGGGCATTTCGTCGAACGGCAACTCGTATCAATTAATTGTGGTCCTACTAACCTAACCTTTTCAGAATTAGATTACTTTTATAAGCATATTGTGCATTCATCTATGTTTAGAGATTGCATGCATGCAATTCGAAAGAACAAATTGAACGAAATAGTAAAATAGATCAAATCCAAGGTTCAACATTAATGGAAAATTAAAGTATCATCTAGTAATCCCAACCCGATGAGATTTAACTCATGGGTTTGTTAATTAAATCAGAATTCAAAATATCATTTAACATCTTCAATCATTAATTTTACAAAGAAGTAATTTAGGAAAATAAAGGAAGAACTTCAGGAAGCTTTTGCCGATCTAGCCTCAACTCTAGTGGCGCAATATCTTGCAAGGACCAAGTTGACTGCCTTCTTCTTCTCCCTCGTGTTCTGCTCTGCTTCCTCATGGTCTAGTTATGATAATAATTAATGTTATGGGAAAATTGAGTTAAGTACATAGTGATAAATTAAAATAATAAGAATGAGAGCGAAATGTATACTGACTAATATTGGAAAATGCTAAGGAAAAACAGGAGTAAAAATGCAATGGCAATTAAGAGAATAATCGAGCGAACAAATAAATAACCAATAATGCTATGGCAAAGATGATGCGGTACTTAATCTACTGCTCAGAAGAGGCCTAAAGTGACCTCCTTCTTTCGAGAGCAAGGTCTTAAGTTACCTGGCCTTTTTCTATAGGCCTTATCGCGGTACCCTGCACTGTCCAGTCTTTATTTTATACAAACACTGCTCTGTTTCTAGAGTCTACTGTGAGTTTTCGGTCAAATACTCACTTGTATCATTCAATTTTGGCCCAACTAATCCAACCTTTTTAGAATTCAATTCAGTTTATAGGCATGTTGCACATTCATCTATGTCTAGTGAATATATGCATACATATATAAAATAAAAACAATTATATGAAGCAGTAGATTAAATAAAATATATGCTTCAACCATTACAGAAAATAAAATTTTTCATCATGTAATCCCAACACTATGAGATTTAGCTCATGGATTGGTGATTAAAATTCAAGTTCAAAATAACACCCAACATTGTTTTGATCAAATTAATTCATGAGAGAACATATTAAGAAATAAAGTAAGAGCATAGGAAGATGGTTGTCGCCAAATCAATCTACAATCCAGTAGCACAGTGTCCTGTGGTGGTTGAGAGGGACTGCCTTCGGGGTTCTCTCCTCCTCTCTACTTAGCTGCTACCCTCTATTGTTTCCTTTGGCTCTCTTTCCCCCTACCCTTAGGGCTTCATCCTTTGGATTTTTATAGGCATTTCAGCTTCATCCTTTGGATTTTTATAGGCATTTCGTCCTAGGGTAACTCTAATAGCCCACTATATCCTCTCCTGTCTTTTAGGTAGATTTTTTTTGGTAAAAGTAGAGTTGGCCTAAGACTGATATGTGCTGAATGTTAACTCGATCATCCTTTTAAATTGCCATGACATTCAAGGTGGCAAAGAGTCCAACCTTTTGCCTCGACAAACCTTTACTCCTTTATTTTTTTCTTCCCAGCCTACACCTGCCAAACCACCAAACACAACCTTCTACACGAAATTAAAAGTGTCTAACATGTAAATACAGTCTAAGCTCGTAGTGCAAATGATAAAAATACTAATAAAATTTCCTAAAATTCTACTAAGTGTACCTAAGTACAAATAACTAGCTAGGTTTAAAGGCATGAAATATAACTTTTTTCGAGAGTTATCAATAGCGCCTAGATTTGCATCCAAAACTTGAAAAGATTCACAATGTTTTTCACGTATCGATGCTTCAACGGTATAGATCAGATCCATCACATGTTTTGTCTCCTGATAAAATAGAACTTCAGCCAGATTTATTGTATTTAGAAGAACTAGTAAAGATTCTAGCTTGAAAAATTAAAGAACTCAGACATAAATGAGTATTGTTAGTGAAAATTTTGTGGAACTAGCATAATATTGAGGAAACTACATGGGAATTAGAGAAAACTATGAAACCACAATAATCGAACCTATTATTAGGTAAAAATTTTGAGGATGAAATTTTTTTAGGAGGAGAGTTGTAACAACTCGTTTTTTAGTGGTGTCGAAAATGGTGGTTTTGGAACCCCATTTTTATCAGAGAGTCTATAAATATTATTATTTAATATTTACGAGGCTAGTATAAGGTTTAATTAAATTTTGGTTCTTTAATTTTGTCAATTAGATAATTAATTAAGGTAAAATGCCTAAATTGTAAAAGTGGTAAAAGTTAATCGTAATGAATTTTTAATTAATCACAGGACCTAATGAACAATTTGACCATTATAAATTGAATAAATGGTGGTGGATGATGTTGGAATCCACTTACTTTGGTTAATTATGTTTAAGATTGAAATTAATTAAGATTAAGTTAATAAAGTAGGTTAATTAATTTTAATGTTAGTATAAAAGTTAAAATGATATTATCATCTTTATTTTAATGTGCTAAGAAAACAAAAGGAGAAAGCTGAGCAAGGGTTCCAAGCTTTCGGCCAATAACTGGATAGGTAATTCCAGTTTGTTTCTTGTAATTTTTATGTTTTGAGATCTTGGGAGCTTGATTTAACTGACCCGTGTACTATTTTGCAAAACTGTTAAAGTTTTCAAAATTTTTTCATTGTTGAATAATTGATGAAATTGGTGTTAATTATTCAATTTTTAAGCTTAGAAGTGAAAAATGACTAGTTTGTAAAGTTTAATTACTAGTTTTGAAATATAGGGACTAAAGTGTAAATATTTTAAAATTGATGTTAAATTTTTGTAATTATATATATTAGAAGGCTGTAGAAGGATGAAATTGAGATCGGTTTTGAAATTGAAGTTCAAATTTGAAAGTTATAGCAATTTCAATTTTAGGGACTAAATTGAATAAAATGTAAAACTTCAGAGAATATTTAAAAAGTGAAATTGAATTGATGCATACTCATAGTATATTATTAAGTGATGCTTGGAATTGGTAAATTGCATTAAATTATGATATAGATTTGGAACTAAACCAACCGATAGATAATCACCGAAAAGAGAAAATTGCGGATTAGTTCTCGACATTTCGTTATTGTTGATCCTATTTGGTAAGTTCAGATGAAATACTTGCATTTAGATTGTTTTATAATTGAATCATGGATGTTTTACTATAGTTTAACTTGTTTATAAAATACTACAAAATAGTGAGATTGTGAAAGAATTGTAAGGAAATGTTAATATCTTTATAAAGTAGCGCTTATGTGAACATAGTAAAGAATAGGATATGGTTGGCATGCCAATAGGGTTAGTTGCACGCTTGTATGGGTTTGCATTTTGGTGTCTTTCTTTGCACTACAGTGCCTCTGTACAACACTACGGTGCTTTTTAGTTTTGTGGAGTACCCATGTATCCGAATTTGTTTACTAAGGTTCATTGGGCTAAATTATTAATATGAACTAATAATAAAAGAATGCTATAGAATGAGCTTGAAAAGTGTTTGATTGAATGTTGATTAATGATAAAAATACAAGTTACATGTTGAATTATTATATGGCATGATCATATGAGAACTCACCCTGTGAACTTGAATTTCCATGTTAGGTTTAATTTGTCAGCTTGTATATGTTGTCGTATACAACTATAAAGTGAGGTAAGTTTACTGTTTTATGTTTATGAACTTACTAAGTATTTAAAATGCTTACTTGGTTATTATTTTCTTTTTTTTGTAGTTTCTCCGTTTGTAGAACTTGACAATCGGATCACCTTAGAAGTTACACTATCCAGCTGTTGACTCAATAGTCTTTTGCTTATTTACGTCCGATTATGTGGCATGAAAATAGGTGTCTGTAAATGATAATTTGGACATAGAGTATGGGTATATGTGTTTGCTTTTATTACTATTTGGATATATTAGTTTTAATTATTTAATGTTTGATGTTATGCATCAATTTCTAGGTAGTACTTTTGGAAAAAAATACAATTTGAAAATGATTTTCTTGCGCAACAAAAAATAAAATTTTGAAAATCGACCCAGTTTTTATATTTATAGCAATAAACCCTAGATCAAAATTGTAATTTTGTTTTCGGATAGATGGATCCTTGTCATTTTAGGTTTTCAACCAAGTGATCTTCTTCTCTATTCTTGTACCACGAATTACCTCGAGTGTGGGCTTGATCAAATCGAATCAAACACAGAAACTAGAAATGATTTTCTTTTCTTTTAGAGTGAAAATGAAAATTCTTTTCTTAAATAGAAACTGACAGAACCATTATTCTAGAAAATATATTTAATTCTTAGAGAATAAAAGTCTCTCTATTTTCAGCAGAATAATGATATCTTCAAGTTTTGTGTATAGCTCTACCGATGCTATCTATTTATAGGGAGAGAAGGTAGAACACTAGTTGAATTAGAGAAGTTTATTTCAATAGAAATACATTTTCTAATTTAAGTAGAATTAGGGTGGGCGACACATCCCTAGTATTTCTATTAGGGTTGTCGCACCTTTATATTCCATGAGGGAATTTTGGATCTCTCTCACATCAGGTCCAATTACAAGTACTTCTCGGACTTTTCGACCAGGTACTTTGTAATCTAATCCAGCCAAGTTATGTTTTTATATTTTCGAAAATAAAATTTAATATTTTTATTTAATTAAATAAGTTCTTATCCCAATTTTACCCTCGATAAAATTATGATGATTTACCCCTGATAAAATTTTTGAGAAAATATATTTAATATTTCTAACACCCTTTGCCTATCCCCTTCGTTGGGATTGAGTAACGAGATTCTACAGTACAAAATAGAACAATTATGAACCATTACTAGTCAAATTATAGTAAATTTGATCATATCAAACATTCAATACTATTTTAAACCTTTTCCCAAACGAGCTTATGTGAGCTCTAAGGTCGACCTGGTAACGAATAGGGATCAAACTGTAACATTTTCAAAAGATAAGAACACTTATACAAAATAGGAGTCACATGACTGTGTGAATTTTATATGACCAAATCTACAGTACCCACACGGATGTGTGGCCAGCCTGTGTGACATTTGGGAACCATGTGATTCTAATACTGTCTACTTAATAGTGGACACACAGCTGCGTGGACAGGCCGTGTGGTACAAAAATATACCATTTGATGCCTACTTCATACCAAATCTTAAAGGTGACTTCAAAAGTTCCTTTTGGCAATTATAAACCTGTTCAGAACATAACATTTCCATACCAAAACCTATCATTTAATCACCCAATCAATTCATAGAACCAATATGCCATATTTGGCACCAAAACACAACAATATTTTATGAACTACTTCAAGCATTCCAACTATTGAATCCCTTTCATGCCATACATTCAATCCATGCCAAAAGTAACATATATGTAATAACCTATTGAACATGTTCATCTATAATTGCATACCTCAAATGCCAAAACATTAAACATAAACATTTTATCACATCCAAAAGTTTCCACAAGTGTTCAACATCAATTATACCACAAACATACTTAACATTACAACCACTTGTCATTCTTATGTATACGCCACATATAACCAAGTTCAAGCAATCAAAAGTCTATCGAATTGAAAGATGAATGGTGTGAGCTTCTTGTAGATTCGATCGACACATTTTGAATGTCCAAAATCTATAGAGAAAAAGAAGTATGACAAAGTAAGTATTACAAATACTTAGTAAGCTCCTACGATATAAAGAATTTACTTGCCTTAACCATTCAATAAATATACAAAACATTATGTAAAATCAAGTCCACCTAACATGGCATAACACAAGAACATCAAGGTGAGTTTGATTCATAATTGATCACACAACATTTCAGTTACAAGTATAAAATTTATATAATATATATTCAATTTAACCACCATTCAATTATATAAATATACTCAATCCTTGTCCTTAAATTCTCCATTTTACTACTTAAAATCAATAAACATAATTCAAATTATTCAACTTCGACAATTTTGTGTCATGAATGCTACTCGATGAAACATCATAAAAGAAATCGAATACACTGGTTCTATTCACATCTGATGCTCGTTCGAGCTAAACATACTCGCTTGTGCTAGGTTACCTGTTCGGGCTAAACCTATAAAACAACATCAGGTTACTCGTTTGAGCTAAACCTATGTCATATGTCTCTTCGAGTCCGCAAGAAATGGTGGATCTCAGAATCATTGGAAATTAACCTATAACCATGTGCACAATACATTTACAAAGTTTCATCAGAGTTTTTATCATGTAAGTTCTTGTTTAACCAGTTTACAATTTTGTCCAAATCTCACGATTTAGTACTAAATTAAAATTAATCCAAAGTTAAACAAAAAATGCATAGGTTAAAAAAATATCACTCAAAAGGACTTAAACATGAAATTATACCATATGAAATTACCTGGAAAATAGCAACGGATAAGGCGTCAAGGACTATTCAGTAATTTTCTATTTTTCGCATATATCTTTCGATTGTTGTAAATTATGATCTAAATCATAATTTAATTCAATAATCACTTCCAAACATCATTTAAAAACATACTAAAGTTATGTGAAAATTCAATTTCATCTATCAAATACTCCTTCAAGTTTTGCATTTTACTTAATTTAGTCCCTAAGACCAAAAATTCCATAGCTTTCAAATTTGAGCTACGATTTTGAAATCGATATCAATTTCACCCCTCAGATCACCAAAACATATAATTCCATAAAATTCATGCCTAATTCAAATTTATTACACTTTAGTCCCTATGCCAAAACTAACAACTTTCATTTTACAAATTAGTACTTTTTCTTACTTAAGCTCAAAATCTATTAATTTGATACCAAAATCTTTAAGATTCAACAGTGGAAAATTTTATAAATTTAACATTTTTGCAAAATAGTTCTTAGCTAAATCAAGCTCTTGAGATCTCAAAAATATAAAAATTACAAAAAGGGAAAAAAAGACTTGAAATCACTTACCAATTTGAAGAATAAAACTTGAAAAGTTAAAAACCCTATCTTTCTCCGTTGGACGAAAATGGAGATGAAAATGGATAGAAGAAGATGCTTTTTTTTTCTTTTAATTTGACTTATATAGCTTGGTAAATTTCTAAATATTAAGATATTTTATATTAACCTTAATTAATCCACTATTAATCATGTTTAACTACTTTAATAAGCGTGACAACATCATCATGCACTAAACATAACTAATAATTGATTTAATTGCTTAATTAATCCATTGACAACTTAAAAATCTATAGCAATTAACTTGTACGATTTTTACGATTTAATCATTGTACCTTAATTAACTATTTATTCAAATAAATTATAGTCCCAAAATTTAATATTATACTAAAATAGACTCGTAAATATTAATAATAATATTTGCTGAATCGATCATCAGAAAATGGGGTTCCAAAACCACCATTTTCGGCACCATTGAAAAATGAGTTGTTATAACTTTCCCTCTTAAGAAATTTCGTCCTCGAAATTTTTACCTGAGAACAAATTCGGGTACTGTGCTTGTCAGTGTCTATGGCATAGAACTTTCACTAATGATATTCATTTATTTTGAAGTTCCTTTACTTCTCGAGACAAAATTCTTTCTAGTTCTTCATTGTACGACAAATTAGGTTGTAACTCAACCTCGTAGGGAGATATCACATGTGAGGGTCTGAACGATAACGACGCAACATTGACTTATGGAAAACATTGTGTATCTTTTATAATTCTAGCAGCAGAGCTAAATGATATGCTACAGGTCCAATTCTTTTGAGAATTTCATACGGTCCAATAAATCTGGGATTGAGCTTCCTTTTTTTGTCGAACCACAAGACTTTTCTATAGGGAAAAACTTTCAGAAATACTTTATCACCAATTTGAAACTCAATGCATTTTCTTTTCAAATCAGTTTTTCCTTTTCGATCCTCCTATTGAGGCTGCCAATGCTGTGGACCCCCTGCTTTTACCTTAACTCCTCCTTTTCACGGATTTTGACACTCGTCGCCAAGCTCCTCATACTTCCCCAGTTGACACCCTCTACTATAGTCCCTTTTTAAGAGAGTTCCAAACTTTCTTCTCCTGGTGAAAAAAAATCAGTGCGGGCCAGTATCCCTTCTCTCTTTTTACTGTCCAACAAAAATAGGACAGGGAGCTGTCCAAAAAAATTGAAGGAGGTCGTCCATCATTCCTCCCCTTCTTCTGACATTCACAAACCCACTCTCCTTGAGCAGGTGGGTTTCGTCTCCATGTTATCCGCAGAGTGTGGCTTCATGATCTGGGCTCTCTGACAGGCATGTGTTTAGACTGAGGCCAAGCGGGCAGAGTCTGAAAGGGCCCTTCTTTCTGGCGAGCAGTCTCTTACCCATCTCCGCCAATCATATGGAGCCTTTGTCCAACAATATGCTGAGCTCTCTAAGTTTTTCTTTACCTGGGAAACCAAATACTAGTCCTTAGAGACTCGAGCAAAGGAGTTGGAAGAGAGGGTTCGCTAATTGGAGGCCCTTGGCAGGCAATACCTTGCCGATAGGGAATGCATTCAATAAGAGAATAATGAGGCATTGGAGAAGTATAAGGTAGACACCTAACAAGGCATTCATGATTTTTTGCCTAAGTTAAGGGCCAACTTGATCTTACACGCTTAGGTCATTGCGAGTCCCCTTGACTTTATCCAAGTAAATTTTAGTTGCATGCACTAATTCACCAACACGAACCTTGGCTTCGACGTTTACAACCCTTTAGAAGCTAGCTGGAAGGAAATTCAAAGGGATTGGAGAGAATCTCGAGGACTCTTCCATGCTTAAAACTTAGAGGTGTCTGACTCTAGTCTCCAAAAGAGCCCTCCAGCGTAGAATTGAAATATTTTTGAATCTTTTAAATATTATCTCTATTATTTTTTGGAAGATTACTTTTGCTCTCTTTCTTTGTCTTTCACGCTTTGCCTCACTTATCTACCCTTAAACTATAGTACACCCAATGCCAGTTTCAATAATTTGTACAACTACATCCACTTCCAGAACACATGTTAATATTATATAATAACTTGAGGGACTAAACTAGCATATCATAACATGCCTGTAGGGGCTATTTCCTAATTTACCATGTTCAGAGGATCGATTAAATCAAAACTCTGATACCACTAAATTTGTAACACCTTATACTCGAACCGATCACCAGGTCTAGGTGCTGGATGATACAATGACCTGAATAACTTGATGAAATTTTTGATTTGAATCTTATTAAATTCTTAAACATTTGAATTATACATTAAATTATATTAAGAAACACATATTCTAAAAGTTACTGCCCTACAATCTTAGCAACATTTAAAATTCTAAATTTAAACTTTAAAATTGTTTACTTCAACTTAATCCCCAAGGTGTGGCCCCTAAGGAAGCCCCTCTATATACATGTACGACCTTTGCCTAACACCTAAAGTTGACAGTGCCTGGCTTGGTCCCTCCACTTGAAGTCCTAGTCATAACTTTTATCCTACAAATAAGTAGTAAGCACGTAAGTTCAAATGAACGTAGAGATATTTTGAAAAACAAAACTTTAAAAATAATTCAGAATCTTTTAAAAACAAAGTTTTAAGCATATATTTCAAACTCCCTATCTATCCTTGGCCTTTAGTGAATTTTCATTGACGTGGTCGACACCATGCCCTTTTTTTCGCGATTCATCACTAACAGACCATTTCTCCATCTTGGATGTGAACGTGAGATTTATGGAAATGGTTTTCTATAGTTTGGGCTTGATTTCATCTCCTCTCAATTCCTTTATTCCTTGGTGAGTTTACAAACCGTCAATCAACCATTCACTTGAGAATAAAGTTTGTTGCCTAATGCTGTGTCATACCCTAAGTCTGGTGGACATTAGATTTTGGCTTATAGTGGAAAAATAATTTGTTTGGCAAAGTGTCATCCGCCCATTTGTTTCTTTTGGCGCATAGGTGTAGGTGTATGGTAACTGTCGTATAAGTAAGTGAAGATTTTATTTTAGGATATTCTGCTATTTAAAGGATTCTTGGTTTAATTAGTGATCATTCTATCTCTGAGTAAGTATTACAGCTCTGTATGTTAGATGATTTGAAAAAATGAGTCTATATGTGGTATATGAACAACAAGTTGTAAGTATAAGGCTTTGCATGAGGGTTACTAGGTTTTAATTAGTGATCATTCCATCTCTAGGTAAGTATTATAGCTCTGCATGTTAGATGTTTTAAAAGAATGAGTCTATATGTGGTATATGAATAATAAGTTGTAAGTATAAGGCTTTGCATGAGGGTTATCAGAGTTTGATATGATAGTAAATTGTATGTAAATGAGTTTTAATGATGATCCTATGTTCTATAAATAATTGTTGTTGCTGGTTTGAAAATGTTGTTTAAGTCTGGAGCTTAGAATTGCAGTAGGCGAGTTAAAGTGATTTTCTAACCTGAGTCCCTCTCTTATGTGAACTTTTCAAGTAGAGGAAAATGTATTTATAGAAGATGATGATATCTATAATAATCAGTAAGTGTACAAGTATAGTAAATAGGAGATAAGTGTTATGATGATATGCAACAAGTTCTGTTGAAGAGGAATGTTGATTGATAAGTATGCGGATAAAGTTTGAGATATGAAAAGAATGAGTCACTCTAGAATACAAATAAATCTGGAAAGTAAATGATGAGAAATGTCCCTTTGTGAAACCTCTATTAGGGTAGTTATATTGATAACCACATTGGCAGATTACGATATGAAAACAAGTGTAAGACCATGAGCTTGAGACCCATGACATCTTGATAACCACATTGGCAGATTACGATACATGAATGTGTGTATTACCATGTATGGTGTAGCCTTCGGTGGTGTGTAAATTGAATGGGTAGGCCACGATATATGAACTTATGTATAAGTCCATAAGGGAGAACCCATGGCACTTTCTGTGAAAGTCCGCCAGGACAATAAACATGTGATTATGTATGATGCCCTCGTGACGTATTCTTTTCGGCCTTTAAGGCGTACTCTAATAAATTTGTCTAGTAAATGTACTTATTCGCTCTTATGGTAAGTCTGGGTAAATCTTGATTGTTCTATAATAAGTATTGCTAAGATAAAGTTATGATATGTCCGAGGATATTTGATGGAATTAGATCTGTAAATTAATTGGATAAGTTCTTAAGGAAGTTCTTGGAGAGAAGTGTGTACCTGTATGCTAAAAAGGGTATCCATTATGACAATCTATTAGTGTTGAATATGGGAATATTCGTAGATGAGAGACATAAGAAATTATTTATTTGAATTCATCTATGTTGTATAGTGCTGAAATCTGAGTATTTGGTATATGCCATATTTGAACAGTATCATACCTTCTTTTGGAATCTTATGAAAATCGAGTCATCATATTTTTTGGGTTATTTGGGGTTCTATAATAAAGTTGAATGGAATTTATTTGGATGATTTTTATAGTACATTATCAGTGAGAGTTTGTATGATATCGAACAAGAGTATTATGTGATTAGTAAATTGATGGTATGCAAATTTGAACAAGTGTATGTATCCACCAACGATTAGCATCTGTGAACAAGTGTTTTGGAATGAATGTATGTGTGAAGAGTTGGTCTGTATAAAGTGGGCTTTGAAGGTATACCCGAAATGGAAGTAATTGGTTCAGAAGGGTAGTTTGCGCACAAATGTTCTTCAAATAAGAATCAGTATTTGCTAAGGTATTTTTGTGATAAAGCTTACTAAGTTCTCTTGAACTTACAAGATTTTTTATTGTTTCAGGTAATGTGGTAAAAGAATGCGCCAAGAGGGATGACGTCAGGAGTATGACAGGGTAGCAGCGAATTGGGTTGTTATGCATACAGTGGAAAAGTGGCGTATTGTGGGCTTTTACCCTAAGAGTCTGTCTTTAATAAATGTTGTATTGTAAAAGTTTAGAAAAATTATGATGTAATTTTTTATACTTTCTTTTGTTTTTAGATATTAAAACCTTCAGTTAAAATAATAAGTTTTTTTTTTCATTAAAGAATATTTGCCAACTGTTTCAATATTTTGTTAAGTATTGTGTAGTAACACCCAAGTTTTGGACTAAGTGAATCAGGTCGGGTTGAAGGCGTTACAAGTTGGTATCAAAGCTATTGGTTTAGTCGATTCTATGGCAAATAGTTAGTCATCCCTGTTTGCATAATATGTTGAGCCTAGCTTAGTCCCACCTTATAACTCATGTTTAACGTCTTGGAGGACTCTATTGGTTGCCATAGCCGAGCTATGGTCTTACACCTTAAACCTCTTTTGAGGTGTCATCCTGTAGGATCTGTATACCATCGTCATGGTGTCGCTCCATAAAGCCTACAGATTGTCATCGCAATGTTGCTCTATGGAACCTATAAATGTCGTCATGGTGTTGCCCTGAAGGACCAGTCGATAACTGTCGTCATGGTTTTATTCCAACAAGCCAATAGCTAACCATTCTACGATGCCATCTAACTCCATTGAATTTCCATTTCAATCCGCCTACTCCTCCAATGCGTCAATTATTCCTATCTCCATCTACCTTGTCAAGGTAAATACCTTCGTCTCCGCATACCAAATACTCATATATTTCATGAAATCAAGGTACTTGATACCTGGCACCAAGTACACTAGATATTCAACACCATATAATATACGTTTAACATTGAATGATCATACTTACAATTATTCACATACTTGTACAAGATTATGCATTCATAGCATGCCCAGATACCATTTTTGCACACAACAACAGACTTAAAAACCCCAGAACAGTCGCACCACCAATCATTTAACAACACAATCTTATCAACCAACCAAGATAGAGTGCAGAAAATCCCCTTGCTTCCTTTATCCTTAACCACTTAGCTTGTCTATGCCGGAGCCTTCTTTGTCCTGGCAGCTAAGCACGACAATCATTTATCGGTTAACTCGAAGGTACTCAACCTTAAAAACCTAGAATCCATAATTATACAAAAACTTTTTAAGAATCCTTACTTCTCTTTTCTCTAATACACAAGTATAGGGAGGCTTAGGGCTTACTGGTTTATCGAATTCTTAGCTTCACAGACGTCAAACCTCACATTTAACTCGTCATGTAGAGCTTTCTCAAATCTCCTCTTCAAAGCAACCAAATAAGATGATGTAGGCGAGAAAGAGATTACCAACTAAATTTAGGATAATTCTTTCCTCTACACACACGTGCGATATTTATAGCCAAAGTTTGCATGGTCTCCCTAGTCCATTTTAGCCAATCACTACTAATTGTTTTGTCTCCCACTATAGAACCAATCGGTTCCATCTTAACCAAACCAGAATTGAGATCTAACTATTCACACTTTAGCCACCAAAATTTCTAAATTTTTCCAGTGAAGCTTGACAATTATCCCATTCATTCAATTTAATCCTATCATTCCTTAAATTTTGTGTTTTTAAAGATAATCGGTGTTACAGTAATATATTAAATTGAATAGTCTAAAAGTTAAACAATCACTTGTATTTCTACAAGCTCAAGCAAAATCAAACGCAAAACACAAAAAATTTAAAACCAAGACTAACTAAAAGTAGTAAAATAGCAAAGAAAATTATAAAAATTTCCTATGTTATCCCTCACACTTTAAACAACACATTGTTCTTAATGTGCATCCCAATAAGTATAAAAAAGAAACTACCCACTTTTTGTCATTAAAGTGCTGCGAGGTATGTCAAGTTGTTCTCCTCTTATTCATTTCAGCTCCATATTGTAGTCCTTTTTTGTATGGGGTTCCAACATAGAAAAACAACTAATAGATTTTTTTTAATAGGTTAGATGATAATAACTAAAATAAGTCCTAATCTAAAACAAAAATATAAAATTTTCCAAAGTTAAAACAATATTTAGAATCCTCCAAAATAATCAAAATGTTTAATGTTCAGATTTGAGTTCCGACCACCTCTCTATTGGAGTTTTCCCCTTACATGTGGTTGCCGCTTTGGATGATCTTCCACCTGATGAGTGGGCTTGGTGGGTTGGGTTGTGTATAATTTCCATTCTAGTTGGAGTCCTTTCCGGTCGAAAAACCTCCTCATAGTCATAATCGTGTGGAGAGTCGTGATCCATCTTTTCCTCTTCTTCCTCTTCCTCATCATCATTATTCTCATCATCGTCCTCCTCCTCACTCCTTTCTCCCTCTCACTATATTGGAGCATATTTATTTGGTGAAAGGTTTGGTACTAGCATACCATGCCTCCTCACGTAGTCTTGGCTGATTGGCCCCATTTCTTACAGCCACTGGATTATCCACTCTATGTCAAGGGTATCGCCTCCTTCTTGGCTGTTCTGAACCTTTGTTACACTATTCATTTTTAGCAATCTCGGGAGATCCATCTTTTCTTTTCGACGTTGGTGTCTTTCCTTAATTTTCTTTCTGTGAAGCTCGACATATTATGTGTATATAAAGTCTCCAATAAGACTCTTTATCGACTTTAGGAATTGTTTTGTTGCAGCCATTGGAGCTTTTGCCTTCTTGCATAAGGCTATCACTAAGTGAGGAAAGAAAATCCCCACTTAGTGGCCATTTATACATCGTCTCATGTTTTTGTATATCCATGTCCCGATGCATACATATTTTTCCTACAAAATCGCATATAACTAGATAGCTCGGAAATTATTAACATTAGAAACATTTAAGGAATGAGAAATTTGAGTGCACAAAAATTGCATCCACATATTTGCTATAGAAAACATAATGGCCCGATTAAACGAAGTTGAAGCATTAGTGTTAGGTTGATGCTTCCCTTGGCCCCTTCTTTCAGTTAAGTAATTAAAAATATTGTCCATATCTATATTTATAAAATAGTCTAAATTAGTGTTCTCAACAAAATTAGATGAATAGTATGGAACATTGTAAAATTCATATATTTCTTGAGGAGTTACAATCACCTCTAATCCCCGAACCATTACTTATTTCCAAAAATCATGAGGTGATCGCTTAGATTCTTGGTCTTTCAGGGAGGAGTAAAATTCTTGTACAATCAGGATGATAGCTTGTTCTTTCGGGGTTGTATAAAAATTTTTCCACCTATGGTATCACATTAACATCCAAATTTCGTTACATAAATTCATCGACGGATCAAAACCCCTCTCTTGAATGAACGTCTTGCCTTGCAATTCAAAAAGTGTTTTTTAACGTTCTTATTCAAAAAAGTTGAGGTGTTTTCATTCGTCTATGAATCTAAGTTAGTAGTTCGTCTAACTTTCTTAAGAGCCATATTTTTACTTTTCAACTAGACAAACTAGCTAATTCAATCAAGTAAGAGAATCCTAGATTTATCAAGCAATACAACGAGATTAAGTTAGGAACCCTTAACCTCAATATGGATTTTGTTTTCATTTGTTGACGATGTTGTTTCTAGTGGAGTGCACTTGTACTATGCCTGCAAAAGAAATCAAAAGGAAGAAACAAAAGAAAATCTTGTAGCATAAGGAGAAGAAAAAAGAAAGGCTTGAAAGCAAATAAGTCTGAAAGAGGGTTAAAGAGTGTTTAAAGGGTTATAAAATATGTTTAAGGGTTAATAAGTCTGATTTAAGTTATATAGTGGGGTGTATTTAGGGTTTAAACTAGGTAAATTGAAGCTATAGCCCAACGGGTTGTGTCACGAGTCGAGTAAAAATCTGTAAGTTTTTGCTTCGAGGTCGCGATATGGCTGACAGACTGCCTATGTTGCGACACTAGGGTTCGGTGTCATGACACGCATTTGAAAATTCCAGTTCTTGGCCACTGTCTTTGGTGTTGTGGCGACATACGCTGAAAATTTCAAAATTTCAGCCATTTTTGTCAGTGCTGTGACACAAGGGTTTCATGTTGTGACACCGGCTCTGTTTTTAGCCCAATTTCTTTTTTTAAGGGTGTCTAACAGGTATAGGTTATGTTTTAACTACCCGTATACATATAATCCCAACATACTCCCCTTTCTACATAGTTAAATTCTACTCCTAGGTAATGATTAAGTTCGAACTTCATCAAACGATTAAAATACAAAAATATACAGCACAACTACGACATTTGGCGGAACAACTTTAAAGTGTTGATGTCGGATTCGTCTGAGAACTCACTTTGTTCATTCATTTACTTTCGCTTCCAAATTCATTCATCTTTATTCGTCCATGCTTTCCCAATCCATTTTGAATCCTTACACTTATTACGTTTCGCCAGGTTGCCCGAACTACCTGTATGTACTAAAGAACACACTTTCCCTTGATCAAGGTTGTTAGGGGTGATTAAAGATAGATAATAGCAATTATTCTCTACATATTTCCCTAACTCCTTTTGTGGGTCTCTACTACATTTAAACACTTTGATCTCACCATTTATTTTCATGATTAATTCATTCTTTTCAAGGTCAATGGTAGACCTAGAAGTAGCAAAAAATGGCCTGCCTAGTAGAATTGGGATTTCCTGGTCTTCTTTAAAATCAAGAACTACGAAAAGATCCACCAGTTAACTGTAGTGTGATTGAAGTATTTTTAAGCTCCCCCAACTCAAGAGTTTTATATGTGGAAAGGTCATTAGATTAATATTGACTCCTAAATCGTGTAAGGCCTTTCCAAAATTCACGTCCCCTATCTCTATGGGAGTAGTAAAGCTACTCGGGTCTTTCAATTTCGGGGGTATTTTTCTAGTGATAATCGCACTACATGAAGTGTATATTAATCTGTTCTCCTTTTTTAATTTTTATGTGCCTAGCCATTATTTCCTTTAAGTATTTGACATATTTGAGTATTTTCTCGATTAGCTCAATTAAAGGCAGATTAACATTAAGCGACTTGAATAAGTTCAGAAAACTTACAAATTCCGCTTTATCCCTTCTTTGCTTGTCCTCTAATCGTGAGGGGAGTTGTATATGTGCCGAAGTAGGCTCAATAGTCTCTTCAATTTTCGGCTCAGCTGTCGGTTTTACTACCTCGTCAGATTATTGTTCTGGCCTTAGTCGATCTCTTAAAATAGAAATAGTTATTATATTTTTTAAATTTATTTGATTAATAAATAAAACATACACGCAGGGTATAAAAAATAATTAAAATGTAGAAAAAAATAAAATATAGATAAAACATTAATGGATTTTCTTTTACATATCAGCTACAAATATTTAATTCCATCTCTCCCCTATTGCTCCTCTACCATCTGACACTTGCGAAACTACCAATTCTGCAACTTCTCAGCTTTAATCTAATTGAATGATTCTCTCAAATTCATGTTCATATGGTGTTTCAATAATAATAACCATCGCTTTAATTTCACCAATAAAACTTACAAAGTTTCACCATTTTTCTTGAATCGAAACACTGTTGAAGCAATGAAAAGGGAAACTTGATTAATTTTATTATTATTTTTTAATTTAACAAAACACCCTGCAAATATTGTTTGCGATTTCTGGAAACCCAGAGGAAAAAAATGATAATTTTTACAAAAACAAAAACGACGGATATAGATCATTTTTAAATCCCTGACGTATTACACTCGTCCTTGATGCAGATTCGAAAAATAATCTCGAAATTTTAGGTTATGAAGTTGAATTGTAGAGTTAAATTGGAGGATGAGGGAATGTTTGAAAAGAGTTATTGAAATGTTTTGAATTTATTGACTGGGTGGGAAAGGTTCATCTAATAAGGGATACTTTTTTTAATCCCTAGAAATTGTGCTCTTAAAATCTTATTATATTTCGTAATTTTCTTAATCGAATATATAAAAGAAAGTGTGAGTTTTTTGACCCAAGAGAAATTCAAATTTGGATCACCCAGCTATACAAAATGGATCACTTAAACCCATTCAAACATATCAACATTTGTTTTCCTATGAGGGCCCTATCCTCAAACGCCTATATCAACATTTGTATGGTTCTGTTCGGTATTTTTGATTTATGTTCTTTCTCTTCTTTTCTTTCATATCCATGAAAGCATTTGGGATTTTTTTTTTTACTATGAAAAAATTTGAGATGATTTGATATATTTCATTTGCTATAAATTTTTACTCAAGATTTCTAGAACCCTAAATCAAAAAGTTCTAGTGTCATTAAAAGATGAAGACCAGAAATTATACTTAATTTCAATTAGGTATAAATAAATTTTTGATTATTTATTAGAAAGTCTTTCAACTTTTTCTTATTTTGTTTATGAATGATGTAGCGAATTGTGTTGTATAGATGGGACGTAGAGCTCATATTTTGACAATGCATCAAATATAATCTCTTAATTAAAAAAAAACTATATATATATACTAGATTATAACTTGTGGGTGAAAAAAAATTCATTTTTAAGGTCAAATTTATTAAATTGAGTTAGTCGAGAATTAGAATCAAATAATTAAGTGTCGAATATATAATTATTGAGTCGAATTATTAAGTGATATTAAATTAAATTAATCATTATGAAAAAAAAAAACATAGTACAGAGACTAAATTGTTTAGTGATCAAAATGAGTGAAAATGATTTAGAATTTAACAAGGCCTTAAATGACAATTTAATTAAGGATGTTATGGTAATTTAACAAGGCCTTAAGTGTCACGGGACTAGAATTTAAGTTTGGTAATTACATGGTCTTAGATGATTTCTTTACTTTAAATCTGCCTAAGTTAGCCTAAATCTTGAAAAGTGAAAATTCTCCCGGAAATTCTCTAAGACACCAAAACTAAAGAGGAAGCAACACAAAAGTGAAGGAGCAACGAAAAAAACTTGGAAAGCCATAAGAAAGTAATGCACACCAATTGTTTGAGTAAATGCTTTCAAATATATTCTTCAACTCAAAAATCAAATAGAATGGGATGATTACCAATGAGAGGGAATGCCTTTATTTATAGTTAAACTCCTTCAGATTAAACGATATAGATTAAATTACATAAATGGTTAAGATTAGCGTCTACCTACAATATGAAAGTCCTAAGAGATTTAAACTTTATACATATTTATCCTTTAAGATTTACAATAATTACCTTGATAAGTTTAGTTTCACTGGAATGTTTCACTGAGCCACCAAGGCTTCAAGTAGATAGGCTTCTCCCTACGTTCCACGAATCAGGCCAGTTCAAGTGGGTTAAATGAGTCTTATTTAGTTACTTGAGCTCCATGAGACGATTTGTGTGCATTCTTCACGGGCTTTGATCTATGGCCAGTGACATTCTTCCCCACCAATTCTCATGACACCCTTGTTGCATCCACGGGATGACACTGGTTTGACTCGTCTCAGAATTGCCACGATTCCTTGGCTGATTCCTAACTATTTTCTTTTTTGGGTAGTTTTTCCCCTTGAAACATTTGCCTCAACTTATGTCTCATTCGTCGTCTAACTCAAATTGTATTTCTCTCGTGTACATCTCAATCGTAAAAGGGCCACTGCTCTTACCTGCCCCCATTGTGACTTGCCTCAATTGGGATCCCTCTGATCCACACAAAAACAGTTTCGCACACCCATATTGAACATTGGGTTAACCTTGAGTGTTGTCACTAACTTTGGTTTGTAAGCCCCCTGTTTAATTGTTTCAAAACTCTAAAAGGGCTCATGTCTTTGCTAAGCAAATGATAAGCAATAATGTAAAACACAAGAAAAGTGTTTGAGACGTACCTCGCTCATAGAATTTACTCGTTTGACTACCCAATTTGCATCACTACTCATCCCACAAAGTTCAATGCACAACCCACCTCTCTCATAGGTCGTAACCCCACTGATAACTCAATTGGCTTCATATTGGTTTTCTAAACCTCTAGCATTTCCAAGTGGGTCTCCTTAGCACTCTGATCTGCCAAGTTAATGTTCTTACCACAACCAACATCCTCGGCTAGCTGGCACAACGCATTGTTGTTGTCGAGTATCGAAGATGTATATACAATCAGCAAAAAGAACCAACAGAGCTTTCATCTTTTCAAGGAAATTCAAGCCAAGAACAAGTTTGAAATCATCCAAGTGAATTACCTTGAAGTCTTCCTTGCCTTTCAATTAACCGATCTGTAGCTCAGCTCCTTGTGCTACTCCAACAGTTAGGACCTTTTTGGAATTTACGATATGATCTTCTTGGTAGATTTGCTAACCGAGAGACCAAGTGTACCCATGACTTTCTCCGATATGAACAAGTTTGATGCCCCCGTATCGATAATAGCACCTCTCTTATGGCCTGCGATGTTGATGTCCACAAACATAAACCCTTTTTGCTTGTGGTCCATCTTCACTTTTGTAGAATTGAGTATCATTGAGTCAAGCTTTAAAGTCTTACTCTCTGGCTCCCTTTCCTCTTCTTTACTAATCGCTGACAACTTAGATCGCTCTGGATAGTCTCGTATCTTATGAGGCCCACACCATAAAAAAACACTTAACTGGGTTCTTTTCATTCTTCGTGAACCTTTTGGTTTCGACAAAACTAAAGATTGAACCAAGATTTATTGGTACTTTGATTGGCTCATCATCATTTTTTATGGAAAAAATCATGGATCATTTCGGACAATCCCTTACCATATGCGAACTATTACAAATGAATCATTTCACCTGCCGCTTTGGTTGTTCTTGGGCTTCCACTTTCCATTATGTGGTTTCTCATTACCACCATTTTCGTTGCTATTCTTAACCTGTCCTTCTTCATCTCCCCTACCATTTCAATTCTTTTTAGGCTTGGAAGACTCAAACTTGTCTCGAAACAAGCTCAATTAAGGATTCCACTACGGTCATAGCTTTTGAAAGTTCTTTGACCTCTTGGCATTGAAACTCTTGCTTTGCCCACAACTTTAGCATATTCATAAAGGTGAAAAATGCCTCCTCACCCAAATAAAAAATTTAGAGCATCAACTCACTAAACTTCTTCACATACCCCCTAACTGTGTGTTGTTGTGTAAGCCAACACAACTTAGCCCGAGCCTCATCCTCGGCATTCTCCAGGTAAAACTGCCCATTGAATTTAATTTAGAACTCTTCCCAAGTCCCAATAGTGGTACCATCTTGTCTTTCATCTGTAGGACTACGATGCCATCATAACAAAACAACATCGGTAAGATACATGACAATGATAGTTACCTTAGTAGCATCATCCACAATGCCTTTGTCACAGAAATATTGCTCCATTCCCCACAAGAAGTTCTCCTCATTCTTTATGAACCTTTTCCCATTAAACTTTTTCAGCTTTGAGACATTTACATTAGGTTTGGGTGTCGCAGCCAACACAACATTGCCCAAAGCGGCTTTACAGATATTGAACTCCTCAATCTGTTCCATCAAGATTGACACCATGGCCTCGAGAGCATCATTTTTCTCAATCAGCTCACCTACAGCGATATTGGGGACTCCTTACATCAAATCCAAATTAGCACTAGAAACTTATCAAACAATGTAATTATATTTGGTACTAGAAATTTTGTACTTAATTTTTCAATTTATCAAACAATAACTAAATCTTTAAAGATCGAAGCATGCTAAGTTCATGTTCTATAAAAGGCCAGTGTGTTCTATGTTGGATCTGGTGCCCTTAGTGTAGGTGTGTTCTATGTTGGATCTGGTGCCCTTAGTGTAGTATTTTTGTCTATATACACTTGTAATTTTTTTGAATAGATTGGTCAATAAAATAATTCATAGATTACATTAATCTACTTTGTATAATGTCCTCACATGATTTTTTCATTCAAATAAAAATAAAAGCAAATATTGCTCATTGATTGTCTAATATTTAAATTAATACTAAGCAATATTACATGGTCGGATCATGATACAAAAAGACAACTTATATTAGTAGACGAACCTAAACATGTCCTTAATTTAATAAAAAATGAGCAAACCAATTAAAAGACTAATATGTTGTCTATCAAGTCCAATTGTGGAGATGTTTTATCCTGGGTATCGGAGCAGATGACTCCAAAAAGATAGAGACATAGATGTGGCTGAATGGACTAACAATACATCTGACTGGACCCAAGAAGAATAGATCCTGAATCCACTTGTGGATTTATTCACTTGTGACATTCATAGTGTGTCATAATTAAATCCTGAATGGATGAATGACTATGTATGCATGACTCATATATTTTGATGTAAGTAAAAGCCTGAGTTTAAATAGATAAGGAACCGAAAGCTAGTGCATTGGGTATATGACTTCTGTAGTATGTCGCGTCATTCACAATAGTGGAATTCATAGCCTGAGACATAGGTAAATGACATCGTCTCATTAGCATTACATGGTTAATGAAAAGAAAATGTAATCACAGATCATTCGTCTTTATGATGAATGACTTGGTTATAATTTGATAGTAATTGACTTTTCATGAAGGAAGATGTAATGGTTGCCATGAGATAAAATATGATTATATCGAGAGAATGAATATTATCCTAAGAAGATTAAATATATCCTATGAGGGTAATACACTTATGACTAGGTCATTGGACGAGCACTGATCGAGTTACTTTCGTAATGGTATGCTGTTAGGGAGAGCTCAATTATGATACTATAGTAGAATGACTTCATGACCAAATGAATTTATAATTAATAGGCGAAAAGCTGGAACTTAATTATAAATCATTTGAGCTGTAATCATATATGTTTGATCAATCCCTCTGCTAGCTCGTTGAAACCATAAATGTATTACATGTTGAATTAAATGAATAGAAATGGAGAAAATGGAGAAATGAAAAACATTTGGAAATGATTATGGTTTTCTCCAAAATGAAAATGAAAATGGAAAAATGGAATCATTTGGAAATGAATGTGATTTTCTCTAATATGAAAAAGAAAAAAGAAAATGACTTGGAAATGAATTTATATTTTTTGAATTAAATGAAGTTTGAAAATAGAAATAAATCATTTGGTCATAGTGAACCCTTAGATTGTACGAATATTAAATATATTTTCTCATAGATCCTTTTACAGCAAAGTCATCATGATTTTAATTGAATTAGAATTGGGTTGAGAAGATTATTTAATTGAAATATATTGAGATGTTTATCTTGGGAAATAGAAAAACAAATGTCGAGTTGGATCGAATTATAAAGTACTAAGTTAAAAGTCCAAGAAGTACTTGTAATTGGTCCTAATATGGGAGAGGCCCAAAAGAAGCTCATGTTAAAGGGATGGACGAAACACCCTAGTATTATTAACTAGGGTTGTCGCCTCCTATACTTCTAGTTAGACTAGGAGTTCGTTTTTCTAGTTGAAATAAACTTCTACAATTCAACAAGAGTTTTACTTATTATTATAAATAGATGGCATCGGTAGGGAAAAACACACAACTTTAAGATATTGTTACTCTGACCAAAAATAGAGAGAGTTTTATTATCTAAATACTAAATCTATTTTTTGAAATAACAATTCTGTCGGTTTCTATTGAGAAGAGATTTTTCGTTTTCATACTAAAATAAAGAAAACTATTTCTAGTTTTGTGTTTGATTCGAATCGTTCGAGCCTGCACTCGAAGCAGTTTGTGGTATGAGAATAACGAAGAATGCCGTTTCGTTGAAAGTCAAGAGCAATAAGGATCTGTCTAGTTGAAAACATAAGTGCGAATTTAGTTTAAGATTTATTGCTGTAAATATAAAAAAACTAGCTCGGTTTTCAAATTTTCATTTTTCGTTGTGCAAGAAAACTATTTTTGAACCAAATTTTTTCCAACATTCTAAAATTTATCCCGGGTTATAAAATGACAAAAATACCCTAGCAAAATTACTCATCAATTTGTAAAAATAATGAACTTTTCCAACTAAATTGATGACTAGTTGACTTATAACATCAATTCAATCAAACACTTAAATATTAGTACATATAGCCATCTCTATTGCAGCTCCATCTATCTGTCATAAAAAGAGGCGGTTGTTATACACCTATAATAGCATTTGAGATTCATTTCTTATTTGATTTTTCTTAAAATTTGAAATTAAAAAACTATAATATATACAAAATATTAATTAGTGAGATTTTCATAGTATATTTAATAAATTTAGTAATTTAATTCCATTTATTAAAAAATATTTTAATTTAATTTAATAAAATAAAATAAATATATTTTTATATAAAATTTAAAAATTTTATTCAAACAATATCGTAACTGAAAATTATTATTTTTATTTCACTTAGAAATTAAATTAATTTTACTAAAATTTTAGACAACATATTGTTGTAGAGAGCTAATTTAGGAAAAAAGTGTATTTCATACTTTATGACTGTTGTTATAGAGGGTAAAAATAAAACATAAAAAATTGATTCTACAACAAATTTGATTGTTACAATGAAATGTTATTATAAAGTATGATTGTTACAAAGATGGTTGACTATATATATATTTGCCACTTTGTAAAAAGAATGAACTTTTAGTCATTTTCCAACTAAATTAATAACCAATTGACTCTTGACATCAACTCAATTAGACTTTTAAATACTACTAAATTTTATTACTAACAATGTAGGTAAAAAAGAACATAATATTAATATTATATTTATAAAAGGATCATTAATTGAGTTATAGGTGAAATGGTAAATTGTTTATAGTTAAACATTTTTTTATACTCGAGTTCAATCTTAGAGATTGCGTTTTTAGTTGTTTTATTTAAACATTTCATATAAAAATAATAAAAGATAATAACATTATTATATTAATATTCAAATTTTTATTAAAAGAGAGGCTTTAAGTAATTTCTGACTAAATTAATGTCGAGTTTATTCATGACACCAACTCAATAAAACAACTTATATAGATAAATGTATTTTTCGCAGATGATCTCATTTATTTTTCGTAGACGATCTTATCATTTTCTGTGAAGCCAATAGGAATCAAGCAATTCAAATTAATGATATTCTTCATAAATTCTTTCATTTTTCGGGCCAAAAAGTGAATAAAGGGAAGTCACAGTTATATTTCTTTCCCAATACACCAATTGATTTAGTAGATGCAATTTGTAGAGATATTGGTTTCTTGCGTGTGGATGATCTTAGTAATTATCTTGGCATTCCATTGTTTAACAAAAGAGTCACGACTAATACTTTTGATTTCATGGTTAGCAAAGTTCGAAATAAGCAGAATGGGTGGGAAGTATGGAAGCCTTTGGCTGGAAGAATTACGTTGGTAAAATCTGTATTGCTTGTTATTCCTAATTATTTCATGAGCAGAGTTCATATTCCTATTTCTATATGTAGTGAAATTAAAAATTTAGCTCGTAATTTCATATGGGGAATGACATCAGAGTTTAGTAAACCAACATTAGTGTCTTGGGGGGATTATTGTTGACCTCGATTCTGGGGGTCTTGGACTCAGAAGCCTAGTTGATCAGAACAATTTTTTTTGTTGAAGTTGGGTTTCCAGATTCTCACTAATACGAAGGATTTGTGGGTGTAATTATTGAGAAACAAGTATAGTGTACAAGGTGTGTTACTAGAGTCCATAGTAAGGAGTAATTGCTCTTATATTTTGAGATCTTTGATGAAGGTATGGCTGGATGTGATTGCCAATGTGTTCTGGTCTTTAGGGGATGGTCGACTTAAGAACTTCTGGAATGATGTGTGGGTTCGTCAAGCTGGTCAACTTAAGGGCTTTTACGTAGGTACTGGGTAGCCAGACGATAATTTACGTGTCTGTGACTTGGTAAATAGTAGTGGAGGTTAGGATTGGCCTCAGTTACACAATTTACTTCCTGGTAGTGTCGTTAAGCTCATTGCAGCTATGGTTCCTCCATTTGCTTATGCAGGATTAGATAGGTTAGCTTGGAAGTGGATGTCTAAAAACAACTTTTCTAGTGTTGAAACATATAGGAGTATGTTAGAATTGTGTGACCCAAATTCCTATAAAAAATAAAATACAAGTGGAATCCATATAGAAGTTTACGTCTCTCTTTGATGTTATTTAGAATAAGTGTTTTAACCTTACTCCATTACTTGTATTTGACTTTGATTAGAATAAGATTTTAAATTTATAACTAGATGTAATTATCTCTCATCTTGTGTAATAGCCCATTTTTTAGTGGTGTCAAAAAAATGGTTTCGGGGTCACAAATCTGACGAGTGAGTTTGTAAATATTATTATTTAATATTTACGAGTCAAATATAATATTATATTAAATTTTGATCTGGTAATTTATGCTATTTGAACTAAATTTTAAGTGCAATTGATTTGTTTAAAAAGTCAAGTAATTTTTGAAAATGATGTTTCGGGACCTCATTCTATAAATCAAGCCCATAAATATTTTTATTAAATATTTATGGAGTTATTATATAGGTGTATTGATGTTTGGACCAAAAATTTTAACATATGGATAGTTAATTAATTGAAAATGACTAAATCGTAAAAGCTACAAAAGTTAAATCCTATTAGTTAAATTCATCAAATAGCTATGAAAAGGTGATTTGGTGGACTTAAATGGTAAATATACCATACCATAGTTAGTGGACGGTTGGTGGCAACATTTTTTGCTAAATTATATGTTATATTTTAATAAAGTTAAAATAAAGGCTATGTTAAAAATAAAATAAACAAGGCAAAACATTTTTTTTTCTCTCTATGTTCATCTTCTACAGCCGAATAAACACCATTTTGAAACCGTGGAGTTCGGCCAAGTTCTTTTCCATGCATGGGTGGGATTTCGAGTTCCATTTTTTTTTATGACTTTTATGTTTTTGTTATCGTTTTAGCTTAATTTAGCTAATTCAGGGGTTAATTTGTGAAATTGTTAAAAGTTTAGGGACTTACCATGAATGGTTTAAGTGTTTTTATGGATTTAATTGATAGATTATTAATTTTAGTTGTTAAATAGAAGTATTTTGTTAAGTAATTTTAGTAATATTAATGTTAAATGATTAATTTGTTAAAGGAGTAAAATTCATGGGATCTAATGTGAAATTTTGTTGAATTTAGGCTGTTTAGAAATCCTATAAAAATTGGCTAACATATATTTTAGCTAAAATATGGTAAATTTGCAAATTTTGAGTTTAAGGACTAAATTGCATAAAAGGTAAAATATTAGGGTAATTTTGTAAAATGAGGATGGAAGGACTTGATTGAATATAACTGATTATTTAAGTGTTGTAATTGTATTAATTGAATGAAAAATATTTTTTAGATTAAGAAACACTACGATTGAATTTAAATTGAGGAAAAAATCTAAGGTTTCGGACTAGTTGTCGACTCTATTTTAGCAACCGTTCTAATCGAGGTAAGCTCGTAGTCCTTAAATTCGAATTTTATTTATTTAATTAGTTTGATTATCCGCTAAGTTGATAATTTTATTTATTTGAACTATTAGTATTTTAAATGTAATGCTATGGAAATATGTATATATATATATGAAAATAGTTATGGAGTGGATTATAGAAGTTCAATATAGAAGATTAATGAAAATGATTAGAATTATGAATTGAATAATTGTGAAATGATATAATTATGTATGTACTTGTCGGTTTATCAGACTAGCACTGGGCGCAATTCATTTTTGGTACATCCAACTAGTGTTGGGCACACATTTGATATCGTCGATTTACCCGACTAGCGCTGGGTGCAACTCATTGTTGGTAAATCCAACTAGTGTTGGGCACACATTTGATATCGTTAGTTTACCCAAATAGTGCTATGCACAACTCATTGTCGGTTTATCCAGCTAGTGTAGGGCACACCGATCATCGGTTTATCCAGCTAGTGTAGGGCACACTGATCATCGGTTTATCTGGCTAGCGCTAGGTGCAAAACTTTGTTACGGTTTATCCGTCAGGCATCGAGTGCCAATAACAGGTTGATCCATGTTGATGATGTATAAACGATCCGTTGAAGAAGCTTGAAATGGGTGTATTCGAAAATGATATCAATGAAAAGGTCGGTATCTCATCCTTCAATTTTTTGCTATTCAGGTAACATGTTTCGGGGAGATATGTATCACAAGTAGGAATATGAGATGAATGTTTGACTAGTATAGTTTGGTGATGAATATAAATGCATTGTTGTAATTATATGTTTCATGAGTCTTTAAATATGTTAATTAGTTATGTTTGTGGTGGGTTTAAAGAGTAAAATAGATATATTAGTATTTTCTAAGTATTCGATGTTATTTAATTAGGTACATCAGTTAATCAAGGATTAATGGAATGAATATGAATATATATATGGAATGTTACATGGTTATAATTTGTAAATTAAAAATTAATATTGTGAAGAATTGATATAGGATTTGATGATGGTGAATTAAGTGTTGAATGGAATTTGGAAGGTGTAACACCCTATACCTAGCTTGGTCGCTAAGCCCAAATACAGGATGCCACACCACCATCTCATCTTATGTACATCAGATAGGAAACTAGATCCAAGCAAACCGATCCTCTTTTGTTAACCTGTATAAGTTTTTAAGTCATCCAATTAGTTAATTAACATTGTTACATGCAAATCATTCATTAATCTGTCTTACATACAGTTAGAATCATGCATAAGGGCTATTTAGCAAAATTTCATAAAATTGCTTGTAGGTATTGATATTGACATTAATGTATCGATATTTCCTTTGAGTGGTATCGATACCACTTGGAAAAACAATACCAAAGTAGCTTACTGTTTTCTGGCAAAAAATTCCAATTATAAAAAATTACCGGTCTTTGCTAAAAAGTATCGATACTTTAGTCCCGAGTATCAATACTCGAGATAAGGTATCGATACCAAATCCCTATTTTGTATTCTTGTACGTTTTAATTCATAGAGGTATCGATTTTCAAAGCCAACTATCGATACCTTTGATATTGAAGCTAAAAATGTAGAATAAAAGAGCAAATAATCCATTCCAAATAGTTCCTAAGCAACATGCATTAAGCCGAACTCTGAGTCTATTAAACCTTAACCCTAAGTGGGCAATCCCTCAGAAAATGTTCTTTCGAACCACATTTAAACCATCCACCTATCAAATTTTGACACTTTCTAGAATGCCTACATGCACAATGTACACAAAGCAGTCATCCAGAAATACCTGCTGAACCACTAGCACTAACCACAGTACTACTCCGGTGCTTAGGTTGACTCGGTCGAGTCCCACATCTCGCACGTCTACTAGAGACATGACTATCATGCCGTATCGTAGATGGTCGACCTATGCACTATTAGAAGCTCTCTTGCCAGAATCAGTAACAACAAAATGAGGCAGCTCAGCTAAGGTCTCCTCAATAGCCTTGGCTCTCTCAACTAACTTATCAAACATCTCTATAGGCTGAGCTACCAAATAAACCTAAATATCGTAGTTTAGCCCAAAATGAAACCTCTTACAACGATCCTTGTTGGAAAGAATCATCTCAGGTGCATAGTGATTAAGTCACACGAACTTAGCCTCATAATTAGCCATCGATAAATCACCCAAAATCAGGTCTAAAAATTCACGCTTACAAGCCTCTATATACTGCTCACTCATATACTTCCTCTTAAAAACCTCAAGAAAGTAGCTCCAAGTCAACCTATCAGTCATAGTACCTCTCCTAACTGTATTCCACCAACGATGAGCCTCATTATTGAGTAAGGACATCTGCTCGAGGATCCTTTCAACTCCCTTCAACCAGTACTCAGTTATGACTGGACCAACACTTTTCACTCTAAAAAACTTTATACCACCCAACGCTCGAAGACGTTCAAGCGGTAACCCTCGACCAACCACTGCAGGATTGTCAGCTACAGGGTTAACATCAACAATTTGCTAAAACACTCCTATCACGGCTTCCATCAGAGGGCCTACACCCTCTTTAGGTATGTTCACTCAACGTAGTGGCACAAGAGGTGCAGAGGATGTACCATCCTCTTGAGCACTAGCTCTCACATTAACACATCTAGGAGGCATATCTAACAATCTAACATACACACAAAAAAATAAACAGTGTAAGTGGCGAGAATGATCCAAGTCTCGTTCCTGCAAACAAACTTTAGGATTAAAGGCAATGTGTTCCCGTTCCAACCCCACATGTATAACAAATAAGAGATATCTCATATAATACTAGCAACTAGAATATTTTAATCACTTGGGTTTCCAATATTCATAGGTTGCGAAACCCTAATCAACACATCAAAAACAATCACCTAGGTCTAAGAGTTATTGAACTTAGGTTTTGATACCACCAAATGTAACACCTTATACACGGCCTGGTCAGCAAGCCCAATTACAGGAGACCACACCACTGTCTCATCTCATGTACATCAAATAGGAAACTAGATCCAAGAAAATTGATCTTTTGTTAACCAATATATGTTTCAAGTCATCAAATTAGTTAATTAACATTGTTACACCCAAATAATTCATTAATCAATCTTACATACAGTTAAAATCATGCATAATGGCTATTTAGCAAAATTTCATAAAACTGCTCGTAGGTATTGATACTGACATTAATGTATCGATATTTCCTTTAAGTGGTATCAATACCAATTGGAAAAATGATACCAAAGTAACTAACTATTTTTTGGCCAAAAATCCTAATTATAAAAAATTATTGGTACTTGCTATAAAGTGTCGATACTTTAGTCCTAAGTATCAATACTCGAGATAAGGTATCGATACCAAATCCCTATTCTATTTTCCTGTACTTTTTAATTCATAGAGGTATCGATTATCAAATCCAACTATCGATATTTCTGTTATTGAAGCTAAAAATGAAGCATAGAAGAGCAAATAATTCATTCCAAATAGTTCCTAAGCAATATGCATAAAGTGTTTTGTTTATTTCATCATGCTATGGCTAAATTTATCAGTCTAAAGTGTCTAATAATCCAAGCAAGAATTGTTAGGCCAACATCAATGTTTAAAAGTTCTAACATAAAAATAACATGAAATTCTCATAAGCCAAATCAAAATGTTTTAAGATCAATAACCCAAAATAGTTCTACCACATTGCCTATTTCCCCAATACGAATAAAAATAATAGAGCGCCTACAATAAATAAGAAGTCTTCCTTAAATCACTCCGTCAATAACAACACCGCCCACACCGTGACGTCTCTAATTTGCATATGTTGAAATGAGTGGGTGAGCTACAACAATGTTAGTGAATGCAAAGAATTTCCTCAATGGAAACATAACATCATGCAACACAACCAATCATTTACTCACAAGTACCTTATTCTTAAGTCTAACATCATATAGTATTAAACCATGCATCATTTAAGAGTTTATTCTCACAACGCACACATACTCATTCAATCAAAGAACATATTCCACACGCTTACAAAAAAAATATGATAAGATGAAACTTAGATTATGAAACATATAGTGACCTCTATCATCACACATCGGATATACGGATCTTCATTTCACCACATAGACTCATAGAGTCAAATATCTCTCAAAAGTGAAGCATTTAGCTAACACTTTCTTTATTTCCCCTCACATGTCCTATTGAATGGAGCTTAGCCCTCATTCCCTTATCCTCCAAACATGTCCCATGGCCTCAACGCCAAAAACCGCTATAGATATAAGTGAATACTACAATCCTATGGCATGGCAACTATATTCAATGGTTTTAAGATAACAAGGCCAAAATATCCAAAAATAACACATATTACTTACAGATTATCCATACACTATCACTGCATATTAGCATCATTTGCAAAACACCAACATAGTCATATAACATATATATTACACATTCATTTCATGTATATAATTGTAGTTTACAAAATAATCACCATACTCACTTTTTCACATTTCATGCACAATCCATAACCACAAGATAATTATAGATTCGAGAAAACTTATGCTTGAAACTTAGAGTAGGGGTTTAGGCTACATCTAAATTCCATAATAACATATGACTAATGTTTACATGTAGCAATTAATAGACTCACCACTTTACGCTATTGTCGAAAAGTCAAAAGCTCAACTAACACTTCTCTAGCTTGTAGCAAGATCTAACGAATCCGTGGCTTTACACACAAAAATCATACCATAACCATAGTCAAATAACAACAAAAAATTCACTCAAACCAACTAAAACACAAGCTTTAAGCTAAGTTCCCATGTAACTTAAACTATTAACATATCAAGCTTTAAATTCTAATATCTCAGTCTATATTCAATCTTTTTGTCTAAAATTAGTTCCTTTCATTTAATAAATCATCTACACCTAATTTGCAACCTTCAAACTAGACAAATCTACTCAATTGATGGTATCGGCATTTTCAACATATTTTAGGCAATTTTCACAAAATTCATTAAAACGTAAGAAATCATTAACGAAACTTCAAGATAAGTTTTAAAACCTTCTATTCATGTTGAAACAAGTTGAAAAATACTTTGAAACCATATTTTTATTCAAAATCCTGAAATCCACCATTAATGGCTTGATTTTTGACTTTTATTTAAAACATGCGACTTGAGGGCTAATAAATCAGGTTTAAGGACTAGATATCATGAGAAAATCATAGGAATTCAAAACATTACCTTCAATAGAAGATTAGAGGAGTTTTAACACAACTTTAAAAAACCCATGTTTGGAGAAGATGATGAAATCTATAGAGTTTTGGGAGTTTTTCTTGAAGATTTATGATGGTAAATGACTTGGGAATGATAGGAAGTCAAGGTATTGTGGTTTGGGAATAAAAAATCAATTGAACTAGCAAGGAAAAGCAAGGAGCGACAAGCTTGATGTTTAGAGAAAACCTATCATGAAAACAAACCTGGGAATGAGGTTTTTAAGTTCAATTATAAAAATTGGTTAAATTGCTACATAAATGCTCACTATTTTGACCCTTTTACAAGTCAGTCCCATTTCTAAAATTAAAGACATTTAATTCTCATTTCCAAAAATTGACTTAACTTTATGAATTTCCAAAATACACCATGTGATCAAACTAGATAAGCACATATTAAATGCCAAAGCACATATATCATTTAATCACTTTATATTGGTGCATGTTGTGATGTTTAAGTTTTTTTCCCGTAATGCTTTATATCCCTAATTCGGTATCAGAGACGGGTTAGGGTTGTTAAATCTTATATCATTCGAATTCAACATAATGAATTTTCTTCTCCTCTACATGGTTTTTTCTCCAAAGGTTTTCCACATAAAATTTTGTGTGTTCTTTTTTCTTTCTTTTTCTTTGCGATACACTACCATTATTGACGTTACATTTCTCACAAACTGGTATCAGAGCTTTTAGGGTTACTTATCTCGATCACGATATAGAATCACTGAAGTATGAAATTCCACTATTAGATCATAACACCAGATTCCCATTATGACAGATAAAGATGGAGATAGTTCTTACGTAGATGGGCTTGGAGGATACCCTGCTAGGGATAGATAAGATGCCTTCAACATTGACAGAGGAAGAAAAGAAGCGTAAAGATTGAAAGGCTTTGACACAATTACATCTGTAATTTTTGAACGAAATTCTGTATGATGTGATGAAGGAGAAGATTGACGATGCATTATGGGCGAAATTGTAGTTATGTATGTAAAAAACCCTACTAAGTTACATACGAAGTAATGTTTTTATGCTCATCATTTGGAGGAAGGTGCGTCTGTGCACAAACACTTAACTGTGTTTAAAGAAATTGTCTCGGCTATAGAGGCCATGAGTTTCAATATGATAAAGAGGATCTAGGGTTGATTCTATTTTGTTTGTTGCCCTTGTCTTATTCAACCTTTAGAGTCATTATTTTGTATAGCCGCGAATCTCTCACAGTTGATGAGGTCCATGCTTCTTTAACCTCGTATGATAATATGAAACATCTTGTGGTTGGATCCGACTCTCAATGAGAGGGTCTCACTATTCGTGGAGACAAGAACGAAATACCGATGATGATTGTGGCAGGACAAATGATCGAAAACCTTGTAATAAATCTAAGGGTAGATCAAAATCTTCAAACAGAGGTAAAACCTGTAACTTCTGTAAGAAGAAATGGCACATTAAATCTGAGTGCTATAAGTTACAGAACAAGTTCAGAAAGGAGGCTACGAATCAAAAAGGAAAATAACCTGAAAAATTTGGTGAAGTTGATGTTGCAAAAGACTACAGCGATGGTGAACTCCTTGCTGCTTTTGCCAATAAATCTAAAGTGAGTGAGGAGTGGATTCTTGATGTTGGTTGCACTTTCCATATGAGTCCCAATTTGAGTTTGGTTTACAACTTATGAAACAATGTCTGAAGGTGTTGTTTTGATAGGAAATAATGCTTCGTGTAAAATCGCAAGTGTTGGCATAATCAAAATCAAGATGTTCAATGGATTTGTTAGAACACTAAGTGGCGTACGACATGTAACAGAATTAAAAAGAAATTTAATTTTTTTAGAACTCTTGATTCAAAAGGGTACAGATATTCAGCTAAAAGTGAGGTTCTAAAGATTTGCAAGGGTTCTCTCGTTGTGATGAAAGGGTAGAGAAAGACTTCTGAGTTATATGTTTTGTAGGGTTCTACTATTACTGGTGATGCAACCGTCCCTTCCTCTTCCTTGTCAAATGATGATGTTACTAGAATTTGGCATATGAGTGAGAATAGCATGGTATAATTGAACAAAAGAGGACTTCTTGCTGGGTAAGGAATTTGCAAATTGAAGTTCTATGAGCACTATGTTTTTTTGGAAGCAAAAGAGAGTTCGATTCAACAAAGGAATCCATAACAAGAGGGAAACATTGGATTATATTAATTATGATCTTTGGGGACCATCCTGAATGCCTTCAAGAGGTGGTGCTAAATATATGCTAACTCTTATTGATGATTTTTCCAAAAAAGTTTTGGTGTTCTTCTTGAAGTGAAAAAGTGATGTGTTTTTTGTATTCAAGTATTGGAAAAATATGGTTGAGAAACATATATGAAAATAGATAAAACATCTCCACATAGATAATAGCTTGGAGTTTTGTTCTGATGAGTTTAATGAATTGCGTAAATCAGAATGGATCATTAGGCACTTGACAGTTCGTCATGCTCCATAGCTAAAAGGTGTTGGTGAATGAATGAACAGAATGATCATGGAGAAAGTTCAATGCATGTTGTCAAATGCAAAATTAATGAAGTCATTTTGGGCTGAAGTAACCTCTATTGCATGATTTTTGATCAATCGATCTCCATCCATTTTCATTGAGAAAAAGACTCCACAAGAGGTAGGGTCTGGTAATCCTAATGATTATTCTAATTTAAAGATTTTTGGGTGTCTTGTGTATGCTCATGTTGATAATGGAAAATTGGAACGAAATCCATTAAATGTGTTTTTCTTGGTTATAAGTCTGGTGTAATAGGGTATAAGTTATGGTGTCCTGAAAATAGAAATTTTTTGATTAGCAGAAATGTTATTTTTGATGAAACTGCTATGCTGCCTAACTTATCTCTTAAAGACTCTTCAAATAAAGAAAAACAAAACCAAGTAGAGCTTCAGATTAATTTGGTATCTACAACAAAGTCGACTCCCTAAGTTAGTAAAAAAATTCAAAACAGAGTCACTTTTTCACCATAATATTCTATTGCCAAAAAAAGAACTAGAAGAGAAATTAAACCTCTAAAGAGGTATGTGATGCTGATCTAGTTGCTTATGCTTTAAATCTGGCTGAATATGTAACAGGCCATTTTCAATGAAAGCAGAACGGTGGTTTTGGGACCACAAATTTGAAAAGTAAATTATTATTTTATTATTATTTTAATGTCTATGGGATGTTAGTAAGGTCACATTAAAATTTCGTTAAGAAATTTTGATGTTTGCATGATTAATTAAGTGAAAATTACTAAATCGTAAAAAAGTGTAAAAGTAAAGTTTCATTAGCTAAAAGGGTGAAATGGCTATGACATTTTAAAGTGAAAGGAATTAGATGATAATTAGGCCATTTGAATAGTTAGTGGATATTTGTGGCAAGGTTTTATGGAAATTTTGATATTAATAAAAGGTTAAAAAGGTAAATGTGTAATTAAGGTTAAAAAAATAAAACTAAATTACTTTATCTTTTTCCATCCCCTTCCACCAAATTTGAAGAACCAAAATAGTCATTTTTAGGTTTGAAGCATTCGGTCAAGTCCCTTGCTTGCATGGTATGATTTTCAACCTCGTTTTTAATGATTTTTATGTTTTTAAGGTCGTTTTAGCTTAACCTACCTAGCCTAGGGATTAATTTGTAAAATTGTTAAATATTGAGGGTTATTTCATGAATATTTTTGTATGATGCTTGATTTTTTAATAATAGATTATGAGTCCTTGTTGATAAATAAACAAGTTTTGTAAAGTGATTTTTGATGAAAATTGTATTTAGGGACTTGTTTGTAAAAATAGTAAAAGTTCAAGTTAAATTTATGAAATGATGATTTGTATGAGTTGGTTTAAGTCCTTAGAGAAATTGGTTAGTTTGAAAGGAGGATTAAAATGCTTAGATTTTAATTTATGAGCTTAAAGACTAAATTGTGAAAAGTTAAAATGTTAGGGGTAAAATGGTAATTTTGCATAAATATGAATTGTTGATTGAATTTAATAATAGAAGTATTAAATGGATTGAAATTGTCTATTTAGATCAAGATGGACCACGTACGGATTTAGATCGAGGAAAAGCTAAAGCCTCAAATTAGATCGACTTTGTTTTTATGCCTTTAGTCGTCGAGGTAAGTTCGTATGAACGGTTACTATATTCATGTTATTCAATTGTATGTTATTATGTATTTATAATGCTATTAAACGATGTATATCCAAATCAATGTTGTGACGGTTATTGAGTCCCGGTTGAACCTTAGGAATTCATAGGATACAAATGACATGTCATTAGGGATTCCATGTTTCGGGTGTTGGTCTTAAATGTCCTACTGATGGCTGAGGTCTTACATTTGTTGCAGATTCTCCACAGCTCATTTGAGTAGCATCCTGTAGGTTACATTCTGACCCAGAGCTTGTGTGAGCAAGCCCATTCCACAGCTCGTGTGACCAATGATGTAATGGAAAGGTTACGGTTATATGTTTAAGCAGACTTTGTGTGAGCTTTCCTGAGTATCCAATGATATTCTAGTTGGTTCGACGAGAAAGAAAAGGGATTGGAATGGTAAGTTTCCAAATGGTATTATGCATATGTTCATGGAAAGGATGAATGATTCAAATGATATATTTTCATATGGAAATGGCATATCATGTGGTTAATCCAAATGAGTTGTGTATAAATGCACTAACTTATGCATTGATGATGATGTTTACGCTTGTGCCAAGCTTGTGGTTTGAGTTACATTATGCTTATACTTATTGTTATGTAAACAAAAAGGTAAGTTATGTTTTATTTTCTATGAACGTACTAAGCATTATGTGCTTACGTAGTTTCTTTCCTATGTTTTATATATTATCGGAAGCTCGATCGATTTGGAAGCTCGTCGGAGATCTATCACACTATCCAGCATAAATATTGGTAGTTTTTTGAATGTTTTGGCCAAGGTTATAATGGCATGTATAGTTTGAATTGTAATGTCATTGTGATGAATGTTTAGTTGGTGGTTTGGCTTGTAAAATTTGTAAATGTTATCTTGGTTGATATTACTTGATGCCTTGGTAATTTGTGTCATAGTGACTATATCATGTTATATGTTTTGAATGGCTCAAATGGCATGTTTTTGTGATAGAATGGTAATAGTCAAAATGAGGCATGTTTGGTAAGTTTTGGAGCTAGTAATTGATGAATGGTAAGTGATAAAATATGCATGTTTAGGTAGATCTTGACGAATGTATTGAGGTGCCTTTGAATGACATATTGGTTAGTGGAATTAGAAATTTGGAATGGCACATATATATGTATGTTTAGGTATGGTTTGATGCTTTGTAAGTGTGCACATTTGGTTAAAATGTTTATGCATGAATTGGTGTTCTAAATGACTTGTTTTGGGTTAATTTAAGGTTCACAAGGCCTGTGACATGGGCGTGTGACTCAGCCGTGTGTGACACATGGTCTAGCGACACAGTCATGTGTCCCTTAAAGATCTCTTTGCATGCAAGTCAGTTAGTTACATGGCCTAGCACACGGCCTGATACATGGGCGTGTGGGGAAGTTTCGAGAGTTACACAGCCTAACACACGGGCGTGTGACACGGCCATGTGACCTTACTCAGAGAGTTGCACGGGTAAAGACACGGGCTGGGACACAACTGTGCGTCCCTAGTTCAAAGGTTACACAGCCTAAGACACAAGTGTTTGTCTTAGCCGTGTGGGGCACACGGTCGTGTGACCACTTTAGTCAATTTTTGTAACTTTTTCATAAACTTTCCAAACGATATCAAATTGGTCCTGAATTGTTTCTAAGGTGTTTCTAGGGCCTCGAGGGCTCGATTTAGGGACAACATATGTGTGAATGATTGTTTTATAATATGCTTTCATTAATGTATGAAATCTATGTTTTAATGTTTTGTTTTTATAGTAATGCTCTGTAACCCTAATTCGACAATGAATATAGGTTAGGGGTGTTATATTTAATGGTATCAGAACTATGGTTTAGCCAGTTCTTAGACTTAACTTAGCATGTGTGGAGTCTAGAAATACATGCCATTATATAACCTGTGATAGTTTGATAACTCCTGACCCAAATTGAAATATGTTTTCATATAGATAAGATGTCATCCAACCGAGTTGATTTTGATGCAGTTGACAGTAAAGCGCAAGCCTCCATTCACGTGTAGTGTCTAGTGGTAGTAGGCCCGTATCTAAGGGCCAGGAAGGAGAGGCTAAAGAAGCCTTCTTCCAAATGATGTCCGAGTGGTTCTTAGAGTTCGTGAGAAGAAATCTTATGGCTCAATGACCTGCACCCCCACCCGTACCCCCACCGGTCCTCGTAGTTCCTCAAGAGTTGGAACCAGTACAAGTGAGTAAGCCTCTAGTTGATAAAATTTGAAAGTATAGGGCTAAAGAATTCTGAGGTATAACTAAAGATGATCCAGAGAGATTCGAGTTCTGGTTAAAAACACAATTAGAGTTTTCAATGAATTGTCTTGTACACCAGTAGAATGCTTGAAATGTGTTGTTTCTCTATTAAAAGACTCAGCTTACTAGTGGTGAAACACGTTGATCACGGTGGTACTGAGGGATCAAGTAAATTGGGAATTCTTAAAGACAGAGTTCAAAAAGAAATATGTGAGTCAGAGGTTCCTAGATAAGAAACGCAAAGAGTTTCTTGAGTTGAAGCAATGACGTAAGGCAATAGCTGAGTACAAGAGGACTAAAGAATAGGGCTAAAGAATTCTGAGGCATAACTGAAGATGATTCAGAGACAGTCGAGTTCTGGTTAGAAAACACAATTAGGGTTTTTGATGAATTGTCTTGTACACCAGGAGAATGCTTGAAATATGTTGTTTCTCCATTAAAAGACTCAACTTATCAGTGGTGGAACACGTTGATCACGGTGGTACCGAGGGATCAAGTAAATTGGGAATTCTTCTAGACAGAGTTTAAAAAGAAATATGTGAGTCAAAGGTTCCAAAATAAGAAACGCAAAGAGTTTCTTGAGTTGAAGCAATGACGTATGTCAGTAGATGAGTACAAGAGGGAATTTATGCGACTCAGTAAGTATGCCTGGGAATGTATGCTAAAAGAGGTTGCTATGTGCACTCAATTTGAAGACAGTCTAAATGAGGATATCAAACTGTTAGGCGAGATTCTTGAGTTGAAAGAATTTATAGTTTTGGTTGACAGAGCGCACATGGCTGAAGAACTCAACAAAGCAAAGAGAAAAGTTGATTCTGAGGTTCGTGATTCGTGAAAAAGGCCTATGAGAAAATTATTGTCATCGCCATCAAAGAATAGAAAGAATTTCATAGTCGTTCATTAGCTTCGGTGGGTTATTTTGGAAAAGATAGAGGAAAACAACATTCGAGCTCGAAACCTCAGGCTACATCTGTAGTGAGCATAATAGTGTCAGGAATAACAATCCTAAATGTCAGCAATGTCACAGACGACACTTCGGTGAATGAAGGTTGAAAGACGAGTGATGCTTTAAATGTGGTTCTTATGAGCATTATATCAGAGATTGCCCTGAAAGCTCAGATAAAGAAAAGGCTCATACTAGTCGTCCGAATAATGCAGTTGCGAGGGAGAGACCACCCTGGAACACTGGAAATGCTGGTAACAGTCGTAGTGGGATGAAAGATTCTGCTATGAGATCTAAAGCACGGACACCAGCTAGGGCTTATGCGATTCGTGCTCAAGAGGAAGCTTCAGCACCTGATGTGATCAACGGTACATTTTCTATCTTTGATACTAATGTTAATAATTTGATTGACCCGAGGTCAATGCACTCATATGTATGCACAACTTTAGTGTCAGATAAGAAAATACCTTTTGAGTGTACTGAGTTTGTGGTTAAAGTAACGAGCCCTTTAGGTGAGTATGTATTAGTCGATAACAGATCGTTTTCACTAAAATCAGAACAGTGGTTTTGGGACCACAAATCTGACGAGTAAATTATTATTATTTACTATTTTAATGTATATGGGATGTTAGTAAGTTCGTATTAAAATTTCATTAAATTTTTTTATGTTTGCATAATTAATTAAGTGAAAAGAACTAAATCATAAAAAGTGTAAAAGTAAAGTTCCATTAGCTAAAAGGGTCAAATGGCTATGAAATTTTAAAGTGAAAGGACTTAGATGGTAATTAGGCCATTTGAATAGTTGGTACATATTCATGGCAAGGTTTTATGGAAAATTTGATATTAATAAAAGGTTCAAAAGGTAAATGTGTAATTAAGGTTAAAATAAATAAAACTAAATTACTTCCTCTTCTTCCATCCTCTTCCACCGAATTTGAAGAACCAAAATAGCCATTTTTAGGGTTGAAGCGTTCAGTCAAGTCCCTTGCTTGCATGGTATGATTTCCAACCCTGTTTTGAATGATTTTTATGTTTTTGAGATCGTTTTAGCTTAACCTCGCTAGCCCGGGGATCAATTTGTAAAACTGTTAAGGTTGAGGGTTATGCCATGAATAATTTTGTACTATTCTTGATGTTTTAATGATAGATTATGAGTCCTTGTTGATAAATAAACAAGTTTTATAAAGGGATTTTTTATAAAAATTGTATTTAGGGACTTGTTTGTAAAAATAGTAAAAGTTCATGTTAAATTTATGAAATGATGATTTGTATGGGTTGTTTTAAGTCCTTATAGAAATTGGTTAGTTTGAAAGGAGGATGAAAATGCTTAGATTTCAATTTATGAGCTTAAGGACTAAATTGTGAAAGGTTAAAAATTTAGGAGAAAGATCATAATTTTGCATAAATATGAACTGTGTACTGAATTGAATAATAAAAGTATTAAATGAATTGAAATCGTCTATTTAGATCAAGATAGACAGCATACGAATTTAGATTGGGGAAAAGCTAAAGCCTTGGATTAGTTCGACTTCGTTTCTATGCCTTTAGTCGTCGAGGTAAGTTCATATGAATGGTTACTATATTCATGTTATTCAATTGTATGTTTTTATGTATTTATAATGCTATTGAAAAATGTATATCCAAATCAATGTTGTGATGGTTATCGAGTCCCAATTGAACCTTAGGAATTCGAAAGATACAAATGACATGTCATTATGGATTTCATGTTTCGGGTGCTAGTCTTGAATGTCCTACCGATGAATGAGGTCCTACATTTGTTTAGCGATAGTGCACGAATAATCAACAATGGATGCGGGTTAGGGGTGTTACAAAAGATATAGATACAAATCATGAGTCATTTACTTATTCCGAGGTAGTTAGCTGTAAAGACTCAGAAAAGTGGATGTTTGCCATGTAAGAATAGATGAAATCACTCCACAAGAACAAAACATGGGATATTGTGAAGCTTATTGAAGGTAAGAAATTTGCTCATTGTAAATGAGTGTTTAAGAGGAAAGAAAGGACTCCAGGAGTTGAAGAACCCATATATAAAACAAGGCTTGTTACAAAGGGTTACAGTTAGATTCTAGGTATGGACTTCACAGATGTGTTTTCTCCAGTTGTGAAACACAATTCGATTTGAGCCTTGCTTGGTATTGTGGCCATGTATGATTTGGAGCTCGAATAGTTTGATGTACAAACAACGTTCTTGAATGGAGAACTTGTGGAGGACATTTACATGCAACAACTGGAGGGGTTTCAGTCTCAGCAAAAGAGGACTATGTTTGCTTCCTGAAAAAGTACCTTTATGACTTGAAATAATCACCAAGGCAGTGGTACAAGAGGTTTGATTATTTTATGGCTACTCATGATTTCAAAAGAAGTAGCTTTAACAGTTGTGTTTATTTTAAGAAAAACTGTGATGGTTCTTTTGTGTATCTACTCCTCTATGTTGATGACATATTGATAACAACAAAAGATTAAGGAGATATAAGAAAGGTCAAAGCCCAGCTTAGTGAAGAATTTGAGATGAAGAATTTGACATGAAGAATTTGAGAGCAGCAAAGAAGATACTTGATACGGAGATTCTCAGAGATACAAAAGCAAGTAAATTGTACGTAAGTTAGAAGGGATACATTGAGAAAGTTTTTTGCATGTTCAATATACAAAGTGCTAAGCCTGTTAGTAGTCCTTTAACAGCCCATTTTAGACTTTCTTCCGCTTTTTCTCAACAGTCAGATGATGAGATTAACTACATGTCACATGTTCTATATTCTTGTACAGTGGGATCTTTTATGGGTGCTATGGTTTGTTTACGTCTGGATTTATCATATGCAAATAGTGCAATTAGTAGATACGTGGCGAATCTTGATAAAGAACACTCGAAAGTAGTTTAGTGGATTTTGAGATACTTACGAGGTACTATTGATGTTTGCTTATAGTTTGGAAGAAATAGAGATGGAATCATTGGGTATGTTGATATTCATTTTGTTGGAGACCTTGATAAAAGAATATCTCTCATAGGTTATGTCTTCACAATTGAAGGTTGGGAAATCAGTTGGAAAGCTACTTTGCAAACTTCTGTCACTTTGTCTACCATTGAATCTGAGTACATGGCGACTACTAAGGCTTGTAAAGAAGCTGTTTGGTTAAAGGGGCTCTTTAGTGAACTTAATGATGACCTTTAAATTAGTACAGTATTTTGTGACAGTCAAAGTGTCATCTTTCTTACAAAGGATCAAATGTTTTATGATAGAACAGAGCACATTTATGTTCGGTATCATTTATTCGTGATATTATTGCTTGTGTTGATATTTTTGTGAGCAAAATTAGTACTCATGATAGTCCTGTAGATATGATGACTAAGTCACTTTCTATAACCAAGTTTGAGCATTTCTTGGACTTGGTTGGTGTTCATTGTTGAAGATAAACCCTTAAAGGGTTTCATGGAAGAGGTGGAGAACTTGGCCATTGAGGGTTCATGATAAAAACTTGTTTGTTGAGAATTCGTGTCAAGGTGGAGATTGTTAGATTTGTGTGACCCAAATTCCTGTAAAAACTAATATACAAGTGGCAAGATAGGGGGATTCGTATAAAATTTTACTTCCTCTATTTGATGTTGATTACAATAAAGTGTTTTAACCTTACTGCATTACTTCTATTTGACTTTGATTGGAATAAGGTTTTAAACCTTTAAATAGATGTAATTATCTCTCCTCTTGTATCATTCAAATTTGACATAGTGAATTTTCTTCTCCTCTGCTTGTGATTTTTTACCGAAAGGGTTTCTACGTAAAATTTTGTGTGTTCTTTTTCTTTCTTTTTCCTTGTCATACATTACAATTAGCGATGTTCAATTTCTCACAGAGTATGTGCTAACCTATTCGTGGCGAAGGCTCTAACTGTTGGGAGTTAATATGGAAAGCTAAAGTGCCTCAAGGAGTGCGTGTCTTTCTCCAGGCTTTTTGGAAAGATAGGTTGCTAACGAATGGTGAAAAAGAAATGAGACATATGACTAACGAGGGGCATTATCCTAAACGCGGTGAGGTGTTAGAGTTAGGACTCCATGCTGTTAGGGACTATCCTTTCTCAAGAACAGTATGGTAGTTTGTGGTGCCAAAACATGCTCAGAGTGCATTCTTTTCCTTATCGGTTGGTGACTGGTTGCTATGGAACTTAATGAGTTTAAGGAGATGGAAACCTTAGGAGTTTGAGTGGCAGTCCCTTTTCTCCTTTTTATATTAGTTATTTTGGAAGAATCGTAATCTTTATGTTTTTGCTAATAGTAAAAACCGTGTAGAAGAACCTGTATATACATGTATTATTTGGGCAAGGAGTTATGTAAAATTAGATTTAATCTGGCCTCAACCAAATCCTATGGTGTCAGCTATATAGTGGTCACCACTTGAGAAAGGGTGGGTTAAACTCAACACGAATGGAGCTGTGTGTACATTAGCAATTGTGCTTCGGTGGAGGCATGTTTAGAGATGCTGATGCGAGATGGTTGTGTGGGTTTTCAATAGCGGTTGGTAGGGGAACAATTTTTTAAGTTAAAGCGTGTGCCATGCTTGAAGGATTGCACATAACATGGGAGAAAAAATTCAGGCAATTAGAACTAGAATGCAATAATGCACTTCTAGTGGAGACTCTTCTAGTTGATGGAGCTGCCAATAATAGTTTGGTGGAGTTATGTTTAATTAATTGCCTTTTCATACGGAATTGGAAGATAAGACTTCGTCATATTCCAAGGTCTCAAAATGCGGCTGCTAATCAAATGGCTTAGTATGTGAATAATGGTACATCGAATTTATTGTTATTTGTGGATCCACCAAGTTCAGTACAAAGGGTTTTGCAGTTTGAGAGTAATGTCTTTACATGGGTTTGATTGTTTCAATGTAATCGCTTAGTGCTGTTCTTTTCTACCCAAAAAAATGTTGAAGAATGTAGGTAAATCCACTTTTAACCATGGGTAATTGTAATAAGAAAAACATTAATAATTGGAGAAATAAAGGCTTCAAACACCTTTCTCCAAAACATTACTATATGATATTAGAATTTAGAATAGACATTCAACTAACTTATCTATCTTTGAGCAAGTTAAATTTGTAATTAGGCGGACTTTGCTTTCTTGAATTTACATTTCAATCATAAATTCCAAAATATGTATTTAACGTATTCGGTTCATTCCTTACATGTCTCTCTCGGTAGATCCCAAAATATAAATCCATCAAACTCTTTAATATAATATTTATACTATATCTTATTTATGTATCTAATCATTTTTAAGTATTCGGTAGAGTTGGTGTCGTCCTGACTTAATTAGAAAATTATTAACAATTATTCTCTTTATAATGTAATAATATTTTTATCTTTTTGTATAAAATCTAAAAAATATAAATTGACAGAAAATATAATGATCTTTAATATCTTAACTTTACAACTATTTTACTAAGAAAGGTCCATTTCCTACTTTATTTATGGAAATGGGTCATTTTAAACTTTATTTACCGAAATGGGCTAAAATTACAAAAACGCTTCCAAGTAGGCGCATTTTAAGTGGAAATTTCAGAAAAGCAAATCCTTAAGAGAGTGTTTTTGCCATGTTAGCAAAAACCGTGCTGATGTGGACGCGCTTTGCTAACATGGCAAAAACGCTCCCTCGAGGACGCACTTTATCCCGTGTTTTTGGCCCCCAATAGTCATTTAAAAATTTTACCATTGGAGGGCCAACGGTCATAAATATATATATAACAAGTCCCGTACCTATTTTTTCACACAATTTCCTTTAACATTTCTTCCAAAATTCTCAAATTTCTCCCTAAATTTCTTAAAGCTCTATTTAAATAACTATTTCCTTTAATTTTTTTTTCTAAATTAGTATTATTTTTTATAATTTGTAAGATATTTGATCGTGTTAGTAATGGCTGGGGAATTAATTCGTCTCGGTCATAAACATATCACCTTCAAAAAAATGAAAATGGTAAAGGTTAATTCAATTTTTGAAATTTTTTTCTCATTTATGTAATTTTAATTTATTTTTGTTTTATAATTTTTTTATAATAGTCGGTAGATCGGGTGTTACAATGTTATATTCGTAATATATCAAGTCCTCCATCACCATTGATAGAAAATTACTTGAGGGAAGCGGGTTTTTTTGCACATGGCCAATATAGGCCGGGGGTGCGAGTTACACCCAAAACTTATCAACGCATTCATAGAAAGGTGGAGACCCAAGACGCAAACATTTCATCTTCTATTCAGGGAGTATACCATCACTTTGGAGGACGTGCAATTACAATTGAGATTACCGGTGGATGGGTCTATACTCACCGGGTCTGCTCAATCTGGTGATTAGGGAGTCGTATGCTAGGATCTTTTGGGTGTGATTTCGGATAATATTTATGGAGGTCGGATCGAGATGGCCTGATTACGAGACACATTCCCGGAGCCGGGGGATGATTTGACTGAAGTAGAAAGAATACAATACACTCGAGCATACATCCTTGAGATGATTGGAGGTTATCTGATGTCGGGCTTTTCACGAAACCTCGTACATCTGAGGTGACTGCTAAAACTTGTCGATTTTAGAGCAGTTGGCAAACTCAGTTTGGGGTCTGACGTGTTGTAGACATTATGTCGGGCGACGAAACCAAATAAAGCCAAAATTAGAGGTTGCCTATCACTACTACAATCATGAGCTCGATTTCATTTTCCATTTTTACGTCCTCGAGTGAACCACCTATATACATTCCCACTGTTAACGAGGTAAAATTTATATTAGATTTTACAATAATTAAATATATTTAAAATATAATTTTATGGTTAAAATTTATTTAATTAGGTTGAACCATTCAACGAGTTATGTTGGAATACCTACCGCTCTTGAAGATATACGGCTTATATTAGACCAACAGTCGGAAGCACATGTAAGTATTAAATGAAATATATATACATAAAATAGTCGTTTTGTGTTTAGTATTTAGTATTATGTGTATAACTAATATTTTTATCATGTTCTTATAGTTTCAACGGACACCATACGAGGATCCAAAAATTTGGGCAGTAATTTTAGATGAATTCCTACAGAATCCGAACATTTGGCACGTTAGGGTCCCATTGGTCAACTACACTATCGTCGAGATGCACTAGATGGATAAAGTGTTACGACAATTTAGATTCCGACAACCGATTCCCATGGCACCTGAGGTGCTCAATAAAGAGGACAAAATCTACTTACACTGACTGAATACACATTGGCCGGTCTTCTTATCGAATCTGATTGAAATGTGGGAAAATTGGTATGGTCATATACCTACTCGCGAACCGATCATCGTTCTAAAGTTAGCGTGCGAGTCAGATTACATGCCAAGGTTTAGGATCCATGACAAGTCATATTTGCTTTCCAAAGAGTAGAGGCGTCGGCAATTCCATGTCGAAAGGGAATGACGGGGCCCTTTAAATCCAAGGAGAAGGGCTGACAGGGCGAGCCCATCAGCAGTGCCCACGCAATCACCGGGCCCAACGCTTCAAGCAACGATGCCCACACCACAATCCCTTCAGATTATGCTAGCTGCATATCCTAGCCCTTATATGTTTCCTTTTCTCAGTCCTATGCCAGGTTGCAATGCATCGCCTTATGCATCTACTTTCCCTATGACTCTGACTCAACTGATGATATATAGGCCATCAACGTAGGATGGATCGCAGGAGGCACCATCGGGGAGCTCATCTCATTTCCAATCCCTCCTTATTCTTTGTTCTATCATGGTGGGTCATCCTCCCAACACCAACAACTTGAACAACCACAACTCCCATCGGAAGCTAAACCAAGAAGGAATCCAACGCGTAGCCGTCGACCACCCCCATGTGGCACTAATTCTGACCAACACATGCATTGATTTTTTTAATATATTTGTGCAAACTTTTTTTATATTGTTTCATTTAATAAAATAGAAGTTGTTTTAAATATTTTAATAGTAAATTATTTTTATATTTGGTCAAATTTAATAAAATAGAAGTTCTTTTGAATAAGCAATAGAAATAATGCAACATAGTTTCATTTAATCAATTATGAACTATTTCGATTTGGGCATGTTTGAATTGTATGACCTGGGTTCCTACACCATCTGCACAATTTTTGTTGGTTCGTTCTTTCCCAGATATCCATATTATCACGTATTCTCTATCCAGTAACTACTTAAACGGAGAAAGCAATACATACGACCACTTATGTTCATTTGAGATCAGTGGGAATACGTGTCTCCACACGTTGTACATGTATTCTAATTTGTACACTTCGTCGACATAACCTATGGGATCCAAACGGAGATTCTGACAAGCTGCAATTACATAAGCGCAATGTAAAACCCCTAACCTGTATCTGTCGCCGGAACAGAGTTACACAGCATTACCAGAATATATAGATCAAGTAAACAGATATTTCACATCATATAGTATTCATATCAGAAGTCAATCATAAAGTCCCTTATATGAGCCATCGAGGCCCAAAATACAGATTAAAAATAGGTTGGGACTAAACTGAGTACTCAGAGAATTTTTTAGAAAGCATTTAAATTTTTCAAAAGGCGCAAGAGACACACGCCCGTATGGCTAGGCCGTGTATCTCACACGGTCAAGAGACACGCCTGTGTCTAAGGCCGTGTGGACATTCGAAATAATGACACACGACCGTGTCCCAACCCGTGTCCAAACATGTGAGTTCTCTGATTTAGGTCACACGACCAAGCCACGTGAACATTCTGTTTTGCTCTATTTTAAAAATACAGGGGACATATGGCCATGCCACCTGGCCGTGTGTAACACACGACTGAGACACATGCCCGTGTCTCTGCCCGTGTGGACAAAAATAGGCCATTTTACAAGCCAATTTTAAGCATCCAAAACAAGTCAAAATCATGCCTAAAATATATAATATCTTCACATACAACCAATATTCCTATAGGCACTTCAGATGACAGATTATAACATATGTGTCCATGTATTCAATATATTCATATGTATAACTAACTTATATGCATAATTGTACCCACAGTTTACCGAGCTAATTTGCATTATCTCAAACCAAGTCACTTACCTACCAAAACATGCCATCTAGTGTCAAAATGTATTTTAAATACTAATATATTTAAATATATTTATACCTTATATATAGAGGTACCTATTCCTGATCAATTCTTCACATCCCAAAACACATGTATATAAATGGCACTGTTAGTTAATATTTTACCTTTTTACCATACAATCATAAACCAAATCACACATAAATCATATAAGGCAAATAAGTGAGTAATTTTAACAAAACACATATAGGCCCACATTAACTAGAACACTTGTACATGCCATTATAACCAAAATCAAAATATCCGAAAGTACCAATAAAAATTAATGGATAGTGTGATATATCTCTGACAAGCTTCCAACCTGATCAAGCTTCTGATAATCTGAAAAGTAAAGGAAAACAACTACGTAAGCAATGAATGCTTAGTAAGCTCGTATAAACTTTAATCATATCAATTCATTTCAAATATGAAATTTGCTCATATTTTGAGTAATCTAATAATGATACCGCGATACTCATGAAGCTAAATTCATCGACTCACAAGATGAATAAATCTACAGTATCACTTTAACATATTATCGTACTATACTAGGATTTTAAACAACTTTAAACTCTTCTAAATTTATTTATCTTCATTTGCATTTCTTTACTTTTCACATTCATTCTATGTGCATAACATACAAGTCATAAGCATAATATTCAACCATAGCCAGAAGTTAGTGCATTTAACATAGCCTTTCTCGAATTAATCCCATGATAAGTCTTTCATAAGTAATTGCACAATTTAAACCTTACCACTCTTTCATGAGCACTTGCATATTTTCACTTGAATACTTACCATTTCAATGCATCATGTAAATGAACATATTACCATTCAATCAATAGCTTGACACTTGCCTAAGCATCAACAACAACACTTGTTAGCGTACTTTCACATATTCCATATAAATCAACATTGATAAACTTATTTTCTCAACATGTCACATTTGAGGTTATTACTCGTCTCAATTTACATAATTTCCTTGTATCAAGATCTAAAATATATTCACATATGTACATATCATGATGCATATCATTCTCTTACTGTTTCTTTATAAATATATATATCATTCATTTCTTTATTTCAATATACCATGTACCATCATTTCTATGTATTTCGTATGCATATATATTCCAGTAATAGTTCGTAATTACTAATGTACTTAGTCGTCAGGCAAGTTTCATACACATGTATCTTCTATCTCATATTTCAACATGTCATGTAATATCAGTTTCATGTATTTCAGGCATATACGGATAATAATTCATTTCGTACTCATACTTTCTCATGTCAGGATTTTACCCGTTGAATTTATTAGAAATATTTATGGTTACACAGGTAGTACACTTGAAGTGTACAATCTGTAATCCGTCAATTCATATTCGGGAGTGCTCCTTAGAGCACATAACTGAGAAGCCCTCTCTCAAGCCTTATAACAGGAAGCTTATGTGAGCCATTTAACGGGAAGCTTATCCGGGCTGTATAATGGGAAGCTCATAAGTGCCATAATCAGGAAGATCATGCGAGCCAATAACGGGTAACTCTGAAGAGTCATTTACAGAAAGCTCCGAATAGCCATATATCGGGAAGTTTAAGCGAGCCATATCGGGAAGCTCCGGAGAGCCATTAATTAGGAAGCTCACAAAGAGCCATATAATGGGACGCTCATAAGAGCTGTGGTGTGTCTACAACACATGTAGAGTCACAACCAATCGGGATGCTCCGAAGAGCTATTAACGGAAAGCTCGCAAGAACCATATAACGGGAAGCTCTAGAGGGAAAAATATCAGGATGCTCATGAGAGCTAATAACGGGATGATCTTTCAAGCTATGGTGTGTCTGCAACATATGCAGGACCACAACCAATTTGAGAAATCCTGTATACATCGAATTTCATTTATTCAAATGGGACTTGACATTTATTGGGCTTTATTAGATGTGTAATCAATTTCATATAAATAGCAATTTCACAATTAACATAGACAACATTCAATTCAAACATATAAATATACACAATTTAGTTACACGAACTTACCTAGCTAAATTGCAGAAATTCCAAGATTTAGGGGCATTTTGGTAATTCTTCATTTTCCTCTATTTTCCACCTGATCTTGATTTAAACAAATAATTTCATTCAATTTATTAATTTAGATAATAAAAAAATTCATTTCAAGAAATTTGGACATTTTTTATATTTTTACAAAATTACCCCTAAATTTTTACGTTTATTCAATTTAATCCTTAAACTCAAAATATGCAAATTAACCATTTTTTATACAAATTCAAGCTAGGAAAATATTCATGGAATTCAATACAACCCAATTTTACAATAAATTCACAAAAAACTCTTAATTGGAAAATTCATCAAAAATCACTTAATAAAATACTTTTAATTAACATATTATATCTCAAATTTATAATTTAACATCAAGAATCCTATATATTCATTAATGGAAACATCGAAAATCTTTAACAAAATCAAAAACAAAGGTAAGATTTAGTTAGACTTAATTGTAATAATCTCAAAAATATAAAAATCACAAGAAACGGGTAAGAATTGAATTCACATGAAGAAAAATTGAAGAACCAGCTCAAGGATCTCTCCCATGTCTATTTTTGAATCAAAATTGAGAAAGAAATGTCTAGAAAACCTTTAAATCTAATTTGTTTACTTTTAATTTCAACTTATTTACCATTTTGCCATTGAAAGGCATTTTTTTATTTTCCATCCTTATGCCGCCTCACCGTTTTAATTATGGCATAATTATTTTTTAAGTCCTCCCTCATTTATTAATTAAGTCATTTAGTCACTTTATTATTATAATTAGCAAGTTCTGCACCTTTTTCAATTTAGTCCTTTTTAATTAATTAACTGTCAAAACGTTAAAATTTTTCAACGAAACTTTAATAATACCTTAATGGCACTCTATAAATATTTATAAAAATATTTACGGCTTGATTTATAGAAACAAGGTCCCAATACCTCATTTTTTAAAACCACTTAACCGAATAAATCATTACAAAACACAAATTACTAATTCAAAAATCTTTCTAAAACCATATTTGACTCGTAAATATTAAATAGTAATATTTACGAACTTACGTGCCAAGTTTGGTAGCCCACTATTTCTGACACCACTAAAAATTTGGCTGTTACACGTATGGATAACGAAGTCCATCAAGCATCCCACAGACGCAAGTCCTATTTCTCAAGTGTACACGATATTTCCCGCCGATAATACATTGGTTCGGTCTGTCAAACTGCATCACACGTAACAATAGGTTGTCGCAATCGTGACACACTGTGTGCATGGTGGTGGCCGCAACTTCGCCTTGTTAATTTCTTGTAATACCTTCCGGCACCATACATGGCCTCCCTGTATTTGGCCTTTATAACTCGCTACACGCTTTGGAAATAGTGCTTCTAAATAGAAATATTTCTCCCGCACAACCGAGGTTATCGGCAAATGGCGTGTTCCTTTTAGAACAAAATTTATGCATTCAACCAGGTTTGAGGTCATATGACCATATCGTAGGCCACCGTTGTATGTTTGTTTCCACTGATCGAAGGGTATGTTATAGAGGTAGTCTGTGCCTTGATTGTTAACTGACTGTAAAATCGCCAACATCTTATGAAAATGATCCTTATTGATCTCGTACCCTGTCAATATAAGTTGATAGTGAAAATTACATACACTCTTCCATTTAGAATAAATTGAATATTACAAACGAAATTATATTAGTAGAGATTAAATACCCATTTGGTCACTTTTCGTCATTCAGTGGTAGATCGATATTACCCGTAGTAGTTGGACTCAACATGCCTTAGACAATACTAATGGTGTGTGCGATCCCATAAGCTTCCCTATCACTCAATTGCGGCTAGTATTCCAGTGCCCTGATCCGATATAACGCAGATATTAGGTTGGGGGCAAACATGACTCATCAACCTAGAAAGAAAGAAATCTCAATCATCATATGACTCCCCCGGTGTTATTACAAACGTAATTGAAAGGATTCTTCCACTGTCATCCTATACCACAACTAGTAATAGCCAATGGGTATATCTACTATACATAAAGGTACCATCAATTCTTACCAATGGCTTGCAGTACACAAATGTGTCCCAACATTGCTTAAAGCTCCAGAACAAATACTTGAGCACTTGGCATCCACGGAGTAAGCGATCATTGTAGTACGCAGGGCCCATTTCAAGGTCCGTTACGCAACCTGGGACATAACTCTCCAGCATCTGACACCACTGCCACACCTTATTATATGAAGCATCCCACCCACTATGCATCTTTTCCAACGCCTTCTGCTTAGCTATCCAGGCCTTGCAGTAAGAAGGCGTGTACTTGAATTGGCTACGAATATTGATAATTAAAATTGACACAGAAGTCCTGGGATCCCCCTGCACTACCGGTAGTATTAAGCCAGATATCATGTCTGAATCCATCTTGCGATGATCTTGTGAAACACCTATCAACGAAGTACGTTAAATAATACAACATTAAATAATAAAAGTAATATTCAAAACCCCTAAACACCTAGTGATACTATATTGGCAACGCATGTATGTGGACCTTTGTACTTCTTTATCTCCCACAACCTTGTCTTTTTTCCTAACCAAAGGCATTATTTTCCATGAACATGTACCATCTCGCACTGCACACTTGGCCTCGAACTTCTCAGATTTTGATTTAACCACTTGGTAGTTAACCCCGTTCATGGTGCTATATTGTTTCAATGCACCGAGAAAACTATCCTTATAGGAAAACTCCTTACCAACTTCCAATCCACCCAAATCCAATGACGAACTTGTATGGTTACGCCTTCCATGTTGTAGATCTGGAAACTCCAACGCATCATCTGCCGATAGATCGACATTATGCATACGGGCTGGAGGCAGGTACGCCGTGAATCACGGATCTTCTTCTTCTTCATCTGAGCCCCCTTCACCATCTTCAGGTTCGATTGGAACCGGCTTTGGTTTAGAAAATAATGCAAATTCTGCACCATCTGAGCCGGGCTCTCGAGGTGGATCCACATCGGAGTCATCATCCAACCCACCATCATCTGCAATGTACGAGGTCCCATTACCGATGGACGTCGTAGGGAGTACATTATCCCTTATTATGAACGTTTCATAATGTCCCCAATCAGATGTAGATTGCCAACCACTAGAAATTGATGTCAGTCCCAGTACGTATATCCAGCATCAAACATCGACCCACCGAGGTGCATGTCCCATCCGTTGACTGAGTGTCATGCATGGGTTGTTTATCCCATACTGCCACCAAAGACAGGCACTTCCGTGTTTTGCCTCCTACTAATGAAGTCTCAGGCGGGGGCCGTGTATTTCTCTCGAACAGTAGTAGATGTTAAAGTCACAAGTGCTTCATTTGGCGATGAAAATTATACATATAACTCCAGATAGGGTGATCTACTAATGAGATGAGTCTGCATCATCGCCTCCAAGCTATGACTACCTTTGATATCAGATGAGTCATATGTGACGGGATCAATCGAAGCACAAAATCGATACTTAATAGATGAAACTCTCATTGGCGTCATTTCAAAGATTTTGTGCTAATTCTTTTACGAAGTTCTGTTAAATCTATGTTCTGGTTAAAAATCAGTTGCGTTGTATTATCTGGTAAAAAAAATGACATTCTCGGTGTCACGTACCTCACCATCATAATAAATAACAACACTAATACGTTCACTCATCTTCAATTTCTACTCTTCTGAACTTCTCTAATTTTTCTTGCTGTAACTTATGCAACATGAGAATGAAATTTGGCTTATTTATAACCTAAGGCCAAGCAAGAACTACTGTAGAAAAAGAGCGTCCACATGGGAGCGTTTTTCAATACTTTTGCTGATAGTACATCTTGCTTGAAACATTTTTGACATTATTTTTTTAGAATCGTCTTCTTAAAATTATTTTTTCAGAAACTACTGTAGAAAAAGAGCGTCCACATGAGATCTTTTTTAGTACTTTTGATGACACTGCATCCTGCTTGAAGCATTTTTGACATTATTTTTTCAGAACAGTCTTCTCAAAATTAGTTTTTCAGAAACTACTGCAGAAAAAGAGCGTCCACGTGGGAGCTTTTTTCAGTATTTTTGCTGACAGTGCATCCTGCTTGAAGTGTTTTTGACACTATTTTTTCATAACCATCTTCTCAAAATTATTTTTTCAGAAACTACTGAACAAAAAAAAAACAAAATCCATCTTGTCAATATAATTTTTTCAAGACTCATCCCAAAAACTATTACAAAAACCCTAAAACCCTAAACACAAAATTATTTTTAAAACCCTAAACCCTAATTTAATTTATTTTTAAAAAAAATCTAAATCCTAATTTAATTTATTTGTTAAAAAACCCTAAACTTGATTTATTTTTAAAAATCCCTAACCCATAACCCAACAAATAAATTCCTAATTTATTTTAACAAAACCCTAACACTAAACCCTTAAAACCCTAAAACTCTAAACCCATAAACCCTAGGCACTAAACATGCAAATAGCCCTAACCCTAGAAAAAAACATGGGCTAACACACGTCCTTGAGGAAGCGTTTTTGCCATGTTAGCAAAGCACGTCCACGTCAGCGCACTTTTTGCTAAGATGGCAAAAACGCTCCCTCAAGGATGCACTTTTTTGAAATTTCCCCTTAAAAAGTGCCTACGTGGAAGCGTTTTTGTAATTTTGGCCCATTCCGGTAAATAAAGTTTAAAGTGACCCATTTTCGTAACTAAAGTAGGAAATGGGCCTTTTTTTAATAAAGTAGTCTAACTTTACCTTTCAACAAAGGTTTATTTATATTTTTTAAATCAATTTTTTATAAATATATTTATAAAATAAAATTTTCACATGTATTATAATTATGCAATAATTTAGTACTATATAATGTGATTGACTGAATTGGTCTTACAAATCAATTTGATAACAATCCAATCAGGATAAAAACTAGCTTTTAATAAATTAATAAATTTTAATATAATAATATTTTCCGTCTTTTACTATTTGTAATAAAACAATTAAAATTTAAATAAGGATTATACACAAGATTGAAGAGAATTCATTCATAATTACTTTAGCACCCCACTTATAACTCAATTGTTAAATATTTTTTTATAAATATTTAAGTTTTTCTTTCACCCATCTAATACTTGTGTACATTAAACGAATTATGTAATATTTATTAGATAATTTTTTTGTATCTATTAGACATTATTTTCAATTTTCTTATTTTCCTAAAAGTATAGAATTTATTCAATCAAATTTATCCAATCGAATTGCTAAATATTTATTTCATAAATATTTATTACTTGTACAAAGAAAAAAATGTTTTTTTATACACTATTATAGTTTAAATCCGTGTCAAACAGATATCTGACAAGAGTTTCATTGCTTTATTCTAGACAATATAAGTAAAAGTAATTATATTATAAAAAAAATGCATACACATGTTAGAATTTGAATTCAAGACATTATAATCTTTCATATCTTGTTTTTATCATTTTAACTAAAGTCACCTTAATTTTTGTACCAGTTTTTATTTTATTTTTATTTTTGTTATATCAATTTTTCTTCTACATCGTGGGTGTGTTATGATCTAGTCTAATAAATCCAATTTGAATCATATTACTTTTTAAAATAACAAAAATATTTTACATTTAATTTAATTATAAAATATATAACTAGTAATAAAAAATTTATTTTTAATATTTTTTGAGAGAAAGATAAATTTCCATTAAAAATAACAGAAATCACATAATAAGACGAAAAATTAGAGGATAACTAAAAACCCAAACAAACATGTTTACCCCATACACCTAACTTAAGTTTGACCTCAACTAAGATAATAGATCTAGAGACAAAATATTCGAGAGACGAGATTGAATAGTCTGCCATTCACGCGTAAAATAAGACCACCCTTGCAAGCGAGTGAGTTGTCCTATTAGCATTTCTAGAAGTCTAAAGAAAGGAAAAAAAGATTGGAAACCTGCTCTAAATTGAAAATAACCCTTAACAATCAAACCGAACTTAACATGTCAATGATTTGATTTGTAAAAGAATGCCAAAATTGAGAACAATCGTCTCCACAAGAACATCATCAATGTGCTGATCTCGCAGCAACATAATGCTTCTTTAATGGCAACAACTTCTGTCATATAAATGGCTATCTTTGCCATCACAAAATCAAAATTAAGCATAACAAAAGAGCCTTCAACATCTTGTACTAATTCTCCCCATCCAGTACCACCCTCTCCCTCAAACACGACCGCATCAATATTACACTTTAACTGCCCCATAGGCGGTTTAGACCAGCCAGGCACAATAACACTAGCTGATAGTTGAAAGCAAAAGCACTGGCTGATAGCCATTGTGAAAAAGACAAGCCTTCTAATTTTTGGGTTAAGTTCCTCCCTTGGATAAGATTTGCTTGGCAAAAGATTTTATTTTAGGTCTTCATGACACTCCTGAGTTCCTTCTTAGACAACCCAACCCTTTACCTAAGTCTTCAATTCACACCATTCCTGAATTCGTTAGTAGACAACCCTACCATTATGGTTTAAATCATAAAAGGTCACCACCCAATATAATCCCTTTTATTAACATTTATATTAGTTAATTACACTATACATCTTTAAATTATGGATTAAACTTTAAATTAGTGAATGAATTTCAAAATGTTTGCTAGTGTAACTTTCTAAATTTTTAGTTTAACGTTTATAAAATTATTTTAAAAAATGAATTACTAGTCTGATGGTTAATAGTGAGTAAGGATATAGTGTAATTGGCTTTGAGACCTAAGTTCAAATCCCTTCGCTTCCAAATTGATTAATTTTTCTATTTCTGCTCACACTCCTCTACTGTGCCGTCCCACCCTAGTGAAACCTTAAGTTTAAATACAAAAAATTTAACATAATGGTCAGCCTATTCATTTTATTTCTCCTCCCTTTCCGTCCAACCCTCCTTTTCCCTCTAAGTCTTTCATTTTTCATCTTCACTTTTCTTCCTTGTGCTGTCCAAACAAGTGTATTTCCACCATAGTTAAGTCATCCCTTTGATATAATATTTTTTGGTGTTTTGCTGCCATTTTTCCAACCTTCAATTCTACTACTTTGATCACCAAAGCCGCCCCTCATTGCTGCTAACTTGATTTCCAAAATTGTCCCTTTGCTGTAAAAAAATCTCTCATTGAGCCACCCCAAATCAGCTTTTCTTGTCGCTGTTTGTGGTGGTGTGCCGTCCCATTGTGCATCACTTTTGGGCTGTTGTATTTTTTTGTTTTTGTTTTTGCCGCACCTTTACAGCAGTATTTCCTTAAAATTTTCCACTATTTAAACAACCCCTTTACTTGGCTGAGTAGTGCTCATTCAATTTTGTTTAAGATCACATCTTGGATCTCGGAAATGAGAAGCGTACATGTGGATTTTTAGTGAGATCTAGTGTCAATCTTGTTTCATTAATTGATGTTGTGTTGGCTGAATTGTTTAAGGCCTTAGAAGGGTTTTCGATTATTGATTTTATACATTATTTTAATAGTAGGTACTGAACTTAATGTCCCGGATCAACAGTGACGATTGGTCTTGTTCGCACTTTCGTTTCGGGTCAAAGCAGTGTAAGTTAACTTGTCGTTTCGAATCTAAAAAATTCGTTGATGTGGCACTGTTTTGGCTGAACCTTAGTTAATAGCTCACTTCCTTCTATATTTCATAAATATTTGCTTGTACAGTCCCCATGGAGACGATAACTTGATATACTTATTGCTTTATTACTTGTTACGATTGTGTACACTTGCACATTTTCATCGTTCCAAGTTTTTGGTGCCATTGTCAGGGACTGTTAAAAAGACATTATTTGTGAAATTATTAATTTTGCATTTTGGTTTATTTTTCTATTGGATTTTAATTTAATTATTCTTGTGATTTTTTTCTAGTGTTTATGAGTATTGATCAAATTATTGACTTACTCCCAGTAGACCTTGAAATTGAAAGAACTTTTAGACAAAGGAGAAGACAAACAACTCAAACAGGAAATAAAGAGATGAACCTTAAAAACCAAAATCAAGAAAATGGAGCAAATTATGCTCAATATCCCATATTTGTTATTAATACAGGGATCAAGCTTTTAGACAGTATGTCGTACCACGTTTTCAGGAGCTTAATCCAGGAATTAGAAGGCTCAAGATTGTGACACCCCAAACTCGATCTGAACGGGCCGACTCGGATCCGAAGCAACACATTAGCCAGCAAAGTGACTCTCCAGCACAAGACCACCCCAAAACACACCCCAACCTTATAACACCTCAATTCTAAACCCTAAAGGTATTTTAGTCATTTTACCATTTAAAACTAAATGATCCTAATTTTAATTCTAAATGATTATCAACTTCCTTTTAATCAATTTTGGAAAAACCCTAAAATTCATTTTAATTAACCATTTTTCCTTAACCCATTTACTAATTAAGGCTATATTAGCTAAGTTTTATTACTTTAATCATATATATAACTTTAATTAATCTAATTACAACTAACAAATAACATGTATTCATAATTTAAACATTCAAAATCATGTTTGACAAACTTAAACCAAGGCACAAAGTTGTGAGGGTGTGAGCTGAAAAAACTCATTGAGTGGTCATAAATTCAATAAGTAAATCACACAAAAAACATACTTAAAACAAGACAAATCATGTACCAAATTTGGAGTATATGAGTCATAGTTTCAATTATATTTTCATGCTCAATTATTGTACTCAATTGATTGAAATTTCCAGCAACAATGCAACATCATAATTCCATATGTTATTCCACGAATAAAAATCACATTTATTATGGCATATGGAAACATAATTTAATTAAAAAAACAATTATATTGACAAATGACATCCATGGAAAAATATAAACATGTGATCATGCATTAGATAAACGGATCTCCAATCTCCCAAATATTGAATACAATACTTACACTCCCTTGTATCGCCTCTAAATCACCAATAATTGAGTGGAGAAAAAGAATCAACACTCCCTTATCCACTCCAACAAAATTAATACTCCTAGAGCCATATGCTCACAAATAACACATATAGTGGCGAGTACTCGCTAATCCTATGGCATGCCATCTATATCCAATGAATCCATCATGTAATGTTGCCAATATAATCAATCATATAGGGCATAAAAACTAATATTTAAGCACTTAATTCATGATATAAAAATTCAATTTAAATCATATCACTTAGCAATTTTAGTACCAACATAGATAAGAAAAATAAGTGTCTTTGTCCATGGATCTAAAACCAATCATAAAACCATCATCAAGTGCTCTAATATACAGTAATTCATGCTCTAATTATTATTCAATACAATTCACATCAATCATACCTAACACACAATTCACAATTTCCATAAATCATTTACAAATATGCTTATATAAAATTAAAACCAATTTTAATAACCTAAACCATTTGAGATACAATTGAATCATTAGAAACACAATTAAAAACCTCAATTTAGAATGTAAATAGGCATGTTTACCAATTGTCTTTAAAAACCACCCACCTTCACACTTTGCTTCTCAAGCCAAAGTGTATCAAGTAGCTGTGTTTGGACCTCGATTCTGATTAACAATGGCCTCCCTTTGTTGTGGAGCTTAAACAGAGATAAAATGCATGTTACAAACTATCATAAACAACAAGAAAATTGAAAAAAATCATGAACCACACGGATCTTAAATGTCTCTCCAATCTACCTTACCAAAAACTCACAGTATAGCCGAAACATAAATTTCAGCCCCTAAATGACCTTCTCTGCACCAAAAGTCATTTCTGAACATCATTTCTAATCTATCAACACAAAAACTAAGCATTAATTTCATCAAACAAACCGTTTCATAATTTTCCAGAAAATTAACTCATGTTCTTAGTTAAAAACAAATTTGTCAAAATTGATCAATCAAATGAGTTTAATCTTTTGTTTTCTAATATAAAACCTCTTAATAAACATGATTTGAGCTTAGATATCCATTTAATCTTGGATTCCAACTCAAAATCATGAATTCACCATTGATGAATTTCATGTTCAAGAGAGAAGATATAAATATTTGAAAAATCATTTTAATCAATTTAAATAAAAAATAATGATTAAAAAAAACTTTAAAATGAATTTAGAGTTGAGAAAATACCTTCAATTGATCTAGAACCATCAATATTGAAGATTGGATCAACATCGTTGAAGAACTTGGGTGAGTTTTTCCCAACTTTGAAAATATTTTCTAGAGAATTTTGAAAGAATTTGGAGAAAATGAAAGATGAGATCTAATATTTTATATGTGGACTTCGAAAATGAAAAAGAAAAACAAGAGAAAATGCTTAGAAATCGGGTGAAATTTATGTGTGAAGTGAGGGGGTTGCAGTGTTTTTGAGCTAAAGAACCGCCACCTAATTTTCAAAAATTTGGGAAGTTGCCATTAGGCCACTCCCACAATTTCCTTGTTTTACAAAATAATCATTTCCCTCAAAAATTCTGATAATATGAGTAATTTGCCATAAAACCACTCAAACATTTTCATTATTTTGTATAATGGTCCTATGTAATTAATATTTTAAATTCTCTCAATTAAACCCCCATTTTAATTTATTTTTCAATTCTAATTTGACCCAAAATATTTAATTTACCCAAAAAATTATTTAAAACTATAAAAATTAATTTTTCTAAAAATGTTTTTATTTTCTGGAATATTACTTCTTGATTTTTTAAAAAATGAAATTAAGCTAACTAAACTAAGAGAAAAATTACTAATAACCCCGTTTAACTCCTAATGTTTCACTCGGAACCTAGTAAACTTACTCAAAACTACTAGACCTATTTTTAGGGCCTTACATAGATCGAGGCACAACAATTCGAGCTGAAGCCTATTATGTTTTAGATGCCTTAGACAGTGGGTCAGTTAAGTGCAATGCATACTGAAGATCCTTACTTTCACCTCAAATTGTTTATGGAGGTGAGTGACTCCTTTAAAATGATCGAAGTAACCGATGATGCACAAGGCTGAAGCTGTTCCCATACTTACTGAGGGACAGAGCTTAGGCCTAGCTAAACTCGTTACCACCCGATTCAATTTCTATATGACAATAGTTGGTAGAACGTTTCCTAATGTAACATTTCCCAGCTAGAAAGAATGCCAAGTTGCAGAATGAGATCATGAATGTTCAACAAATGGATGACGAATCATTGTATGAGGCGTGGGAGTGATTCAAAAAATTATTATGAAAATGCCCTTATCACGAAATTTCGCATTACATCCAGTTGGAGACATTTTATAAAAGTCTCAATGCACACACAAGGATGATGGTAGATGTTTCTACGAATGATGCTCTTCTTTCTAAGTCTTATAATGAGACTTATGAAATCATTGAGAGAATTCCCAGCAATAATTACCAGTGGCCGACCAATCGAGCAACTTCAGGAAGACAAGTAGCAAGAATACATGAAGTAGATGCCTTCACTTCACTTGTAGCTCAGGTATCCTCGATTTCTTCAATGCTTAAGAATTTTATTGCTAACGGTTTTAATAATGTTGTAGCTCAGCCACCTAACCAATTCAAAAGCATAGCATGTGTATACTGTGGGGAAGGACATTTCTTTGAAAATTGCCCATCAAACCCAAAGTTCGTTTATTACATGGGTAGTCAATACCAAAATAGAGGTAGGTAAGGATTACATTCCAATTTTTACAACCCATCATGGCAAAACCACTCGAATTTTTCTTGGATTAACCAAGGAGCTGGGCTTAATAGCACCTACATGCAACCTAGATTAAACCAACCACCAAGATTTGCCTAGCAAGTTCAGAAACCATCATAAGATGAGCCTTCCAATGGTTTGGAAAGCTTGTTGAAGGCATACATGGTGAAAAATGATGCCTTAATCCAAAGCCAAGTAGCCACCTTGAAGCACCTAGAGAACTAAATGGGCCAGCTTGCTACTGAACTTTGAAACCGACCACAAGGTGCTTTGCCCAGTGGTACAAAAAATCCAAGAAATTTAGGTAAATAACATTGTAAAGCAATGAATTTAAAAAGTGGAAAGACGTTAGAGCCAAACACTAGCGAAATTGATGAAGGGCTTATTGTTGCTTGATCGCGTTTGCATGTTCACATAAAACAAACAATTTTATAAAACAATTTTATAAGGGCAACTTTACTGTAGGCGTAAAGGTCAGTTGTAATATTTGTAGTGTTACAATGGAAAACCAAAATATTCCAATGATCAAGCCCAAAGGAGATGGAGATTGAGTGATAAATAGCATACACTCTAGATTCTAAGCGGTTACTGATATGAATTTATAGTACGGCAAATCATAACAAGAAAATTTTACAAGACAATTAAATATGCTAATCTACGGACTAAATTACAAAGAGTGGTTTGTCGATCCTTGAACAATGGACTTAAATCACTTAAATTACTAAGTGGCTCCATTTTATCTTTTAATCTGAATTTTATCGACTTAGACGAATTAATTTTGATTTACCTCTTGATCTCACCGGTTAATCTGAGACTAAGAATTGGGTGTGCAACAAGATTACCTCTCGGTCTCACTTACCTAGATATTCCCTTAACGGTGTCACTTTCTAAGTTTTTGGATCTATTTGATTTAGTCTCATTTTTTACGATTTAGTTCTTTTTCCAAAAATTAGCTTACCCACATCTTCATAAACCAACCCTTTTTTAGGTTTAGCTACGTATATTGAAAATAAAGACAATAGACGTGGAAATGAAAAGCAAAGAAGTCATTAAAGTAAAACTTAAGAAAAATATATAAGTTTGGATTTTTATGCAAGAAAACTTAAAGAACATGAAACTAAAAACATTCAATAAGAAAATCTAAAGCAGTAAACATAAAAGGAACAAACTTTAACTGATGGAAAGTAAAAGAAACTAAAATACATTAAATAAACTTAGAAATGTTTTACAGCCAAAGGACTGAAAGTGTAAATAAACCTAAGTTATAGTGATAACTAACTTAACTAACACTATGAACATTAAGAACAATAAGTAAATGCAAAAAGAAAAAAAACTCTGAAACTAAGAAAGAAGAAGAGAAAATATAAACCCTAAAAAAATACAGAGAAACTAAGAGAAAACCTAGAGAAAACTAAGCAAATGTATTTGTCTCTCCTCATCAGCCAATTTTAGCTGTTTTAGGCTGAATGTTGATGGATTTTTGTTGCCAAAATTTCCCCTACACAGGCCTTAGGTGATTGGTGGATTGAGTGGACAAAGACTACCATTTTTGTCGAATTATGTCCCTCTCACGATGTCAGTGTTGCGATACCCAAAAGAGGATATTGCGGCACCTCGGGTAGTTTTGAGCCTTGGGGTCTTCTTTGAAGGATGGATATCGCAATACCAAAAATTGATATCGTGATACCATTGAAGGGTGGTCTCAATCTTCCATACTGTTGGAGGTATCACGATTCCAAGGTGTGGATATCGTGATACCCTTTTCTTTGGTGCCACACTCTCTTGTTTTCATGCTTCAACATGTCCCTACACCACTCAACCACATTTTAAGCCCCCTAATGACACTATTGGCCAAATTGGGTCACAATATGAGAAAAAAACGAGACATTTTTCACTTATTAACTTAAAATCTAAAAATTATGAAAAACTATGCAAAAGACGCTACTTTGTTTGAGTAAGCTTTTTAAGTATGCCGAGAAAGCCTAATTTGCATATCAAATTCTGGTAGATCAAACTCCCCCACACTTAAATCTTTGCTTTTCCTCAAGCAAAAACACCAAACATGCAAAAGAAAAGATAACTCTTGGAATAAATCAAACAATTAAGTCACATAGCGGTAAAACATCAAACTCGTATGAGAACTACTTCACATGCAACTTAAGAGTGATACCTAGCTAACTTGTTTATTCCTAATGCAAACGTAATTAGTTCATTAAGTTAAAATGTCAATAGATGTAGTGGTAATGGAAATGAACATATGTACAAGTGTTATTCATCAAAATAAATTATGTAGATCGCTCAGAGATATTTAAAAAGAATTAGTCATATTCATTCAAACAAATGCAAGCTATTTACAAATTATTGTGTTGGTGACTTATTTGGGTCTCAAAGGTCTTATAGGCTTGTAGTGTTTTGAGGTTTAGGATGGTTTGAAATTCAAATAGTAGATACTCAAAACGGGTTCAAACACTAGAAACAATTAAGCACACGACATTGTTCCCTACTCGTCCCCAATTCATTTACAAACTCACTTCCTTATTTCTCTTTCTCTTGCCTACCTTATTTCTCCAAAAGGTTAGAAGGTATTACATGAGATGAATACGTACAAAATTTATAAATGTGAATCAAAAGATTTTCAATTTTAAGCTTAATTTTGATTTAGCTATCTTTTTCTTTATTTTTCACTATTTCATTCATTTTTTTACGTACTAATTCATGTAATGCCTTCATTTTCTTCTTTTTTTCTCACACAAAGCCACCATAATGTTTCTACCTAACCTTCAATTTTTATGGCCTGACTCTATTACATAATGCATTTAAAGAACGGGAAAGAGAAGGATCGAGTACTAGACTCGTTTAGGCTCAACGCTCAAAGATATAGGAACTAGGGGTACATAGCAATAGTTAAGTTTTTAGGTTCTAGGCTATTTCAAATAATGCCTAAGGTCTTTCCCAAATCAATCATACATCTATTTGGTATACTTTTTCAAGCATACATCTATTTAAACAAAAAATTAACAAGTTTGGAAATTCTATGTACTTATTCAATACGTACAACTAGTAACTTATTACCTAATTATAGTCCAAGCACTATCCAATTACATAAAATAAAAACAAAAATGAATAATATTTTTAGAATTTTTATTTTTTATTTGGAAAAGGCAAAAAAGTTAAAATAAATATACAGAATAACATAAAAGCAAGAAAAATAAAACACATAAAACTATGTGCACCCCCACACTTAGACTACACATTATTCCCAATGTGTCCTAAAAGAGATAGGAGGTTATCAGACTTCCCTAGAATAGAGCATTAGACTAGCTAGGGGTCCACCTCCTCGTTGAAGCTTGCAATGTTGTGTAGTCCTTCAGGGTAATTTGTTGCACATAAAATAAATACAAAAACAAAAACAACCAAACATGTAACAACCTATTTCCCAGTGGTGTTAGAAACAATGGTTTTGGGACAATAATTATGGTGTGTTAGTCTATAAATATTAGCTATTTAATATTTACGAGATCATTAGTGTCGTATTAAATTTTGGTTATAAAATTCTAATGTTCAGGTAGTTAATTAATTAAAAAGAACTAAATCGTAAAAGTTGCAAAAGTTAGTTCTTATTAGTAGTAAGTACTAAATTACTATGGAAATGAAAACTAATGGACCTAAATGGTAAATATACCATGTAATTGCATGTATTGGACGGTTAATGAGTTAATTAATTAAAAAGGACTAAATCGTAAAATTTGCAAAAGTTAGTTCTTATTAGTGTAATTTGAATGTTTAATTATGGGCAAAATGGTAATTAGTTCATTAAAAAAAACAAATAAATCAAACAAGGTTATCATCTTCCTTTCTGTATTCTTCTTGCCAAAGCCAAATGTTCATGGGGGAAATAGCTTAAAGCATCGATTAGGTTAAATCATTGCATGGTATGTGCTTTTCAATCCATTTTTCATGAATTTTATGTTTTTGAGATCGTTTTAACTTAGGGCTAGTTTGGATGGGCGGTGTGTTTACCTCCGGTGAGGTTAAAAACAGCAATGGCAGTGAGATTAGTTACTGTAGATGTGAGATTGGATACTGTAGCAGTGAGATTAAAAACAATAGTGGAGTGTGTGTTTGGATTCCAACGCAGCTGTAGCGGTGAGGTGAAAATAAAAAATGACTATTAAGGACATCAGATTAGAATTGATATATAATAGAAGTTTTTTAAATTATTTTACTTTTTTAAAATTATTAAAATATGTAAATTTATAAATTCATTTAATAAAATATTAAAATGTATCTTCCAATCTTTTAATGAATTATATAATTAATTTAAATTATTTATTAGTTAAAATGATAATTATTTTTAATTTTTTATAGTTAAATATTTTTTATAACAATGATAAATATTATTTTCACAAATAGTAACATTATACTTGGATCAAATTTTGAAGTATCTAAATGGATGATTTTTAATAAAAAAATATAGTAACATAAGACATAACAAGTTTCATTATTACTAGAAATTAGGTTATGATACAAAATGTTTTTACAAATATGGATTCATTAAACTAGTTGCAATGGTTTCTCTTACCATCGTGATTTCAAGGTCACTTTCTCTATTAGAAGAACTCGATTCACCTCTATCAAATTGGCTTGAAGAGACTGGCAAGTCAGGTATATTCTCAAATTCTCGAAAATCCTCATCATTTGACCAAGCATGTCTTCAAATGTAATTATGCAAAACCATTGTTGCAATAACTATTAAAATTTGCTTGTTGAATGAATAACTTGGAATACCTCTTAATATTGGTCATTTTTTTCCACACTCCAAATGTTCGTTCAATCACAGAGCGTAACGAAGAATGGACATGATTTTTTTCCAGATACTTGATGATTACCTCGACGAAAATCAGGTAAATGATATCGTTCCCCCTATATGGACCTAGAAAACCTACCATTTGTGGATATCCTGAATCCATAAGATAATATTTTCCTACAAAAAAGTAAAACATAATATCAAGTTTAAAAATAAATTAAAATTTTAATATTTTTTATGTAAAAAGTAATTTAAAAATTAAAGTTCAACCTGGTGAAGGGTGTGGAAACTTTAACTCTTGTTTTCTAAGTGCTTGCAAAAAAATTCTACTATCATGTGTTGTTCCTTCCCAACCAGGAAATGAAAAAATAAAGCACATGTTGAAGACACAAACTGTCATAATATTTTGAGTTGGTTCACCTTTCCGTCCGATATAAGGTATTTAACAAGAAGGCGAAATGCATACTTTTACGTGTGTTCCATCTATGGCCCCAATACAATCCTTTAAAATAAATACAAGTAATGAGATAAAAGTTAGAAATAATTTATATTTTAAATATATAAAGCTTGTGTAAATTTTACCTTAAAGTGAGGCCAATATCTTGTATCATGTCGAATATGGTTCGGTACTTCCTCGAATTGACCTTTAGTGGGTTTAATCGTGTCTATTCCCATTCGAGCAAATATATGCAACATATCAGTAAAAATTCAACTAACAGTTTTCCTAGATCATTGAAACCGTTCTGTTGCATTTGAATTTAATTCTTTATTTCCAAGAATGTACAATGATAATGCTAACTTCTTTATCGCCGATACTTTCCCATTCTTTAAGCCATTATTTGTTTGCAAATCATGCAACAAGCTGTGAAATATATCTTTTGGCATCCTAAAACTATTCATGCAACGATCATCATGCCCATTTAATACTTCATCTACCCACATTTGACCTGTATAATTTGAATCCATACGTGGTTGCATAGTGAAATAAGTTTCATGGTGTACCAATACACTGCTTAACACATTTTTTCTCTTCATGATAATTGTTGTGCTCAACTTGGGTAACAATTGTGGCTATTCTTCGTTGAGCTTCTTCACTTAATTCAGGGGTATCTAATTCATATCAAAACTATTATACATATTGTTAAATTCATCCATAACCTGAAAAAGTAATCAAATGAAAATAAATCCTTTAAAATCTCGTGACATTCTATACAATACAGAAACTTGATTAAAAACATAGCATAAAAATACCAAACACAAAAAGTATCATACATTAGTTTTACATATAAAAAAAGTAGTATAGTTATATTAGAATAATAATTCTAAGGAACTTATGGTGGAGGTGGTTGATGGTATGGTTGGAAGGGAAATAAGGATGTTGCTACCAAGGATGAAAATGATGCAATTGGATTTTGTTCAGCATACTCACTTCGAAGCCACCAAATCCTATCATCTGGATCTAAGTTCAAAAACACTTCTCGTTTCACCGATATTTGGAACATTTTGGTGGAAAAATAGTACAGTTCATCTTTTTTGGAATTTCATCTCCCAAAGCACGCAAAGCATCCATTACATTTGAAATAGTATATTGAGAGTGTGGAAAAATAATTTCATTCACTGACTTCCTTCGACTAGCCATACTCTCACACAATTTCTCTATATGAGTAGTTAATGTATTTCTTGATGATTTTCTACTTGAACTTGATGTTTTTCCTTTACCGTATACAGCCCCAAGTGTTTGTTTTCTTCGATTATGAATTTCATGAGAATGGTTTGATGGTACCTCATCAGGAGGAATACTTTCATTCTCGTTACTATGTTCATTTGAATCACTGAATTCCTCATTAGGTGCATCATCTCCAAGAGGAACCCCACTTGGAAGAACACCAGACGAAGGTGCCCATGCGTTCTCTCCAGTGGCTACAATGCCACCAAACATTTGCCACATTAACTCATTCAATCGTGGTTCAATTCCTTTCTTCTTAAATCCTTTAAAATCGGGATTTTCTTACATAACATGTTAAATGTTATACTAAGATTTTTATAATTGTAAATTATTAATTTCAATAAACTTTATCCATTAAAATAATGATAAAGTTAAAACTAACCTGTATTTTTGCAGCCCACCATTCCTCAATAGCATCGACCGTCTTTTTAGATGGACACCATCCAATACCTGTAGATTCCTTAAGCAACTCCCTCCATAACCTCCATTCCTTTTTTAATATATCCCACTTATTTTTCAATTGAGGTTTTCCATAATTTTTTTTGTGCTTTTGCTTTAAAAAAAAACAATGACATTTTCCCATCCTTTTGAGTTTAGATGAGTTGTCGGTCAATTACCAGCATTGACTTCATTCACGCAAAGTTCACAAAATATCAACGTCAGCTCATCATCCCAAACAGCTTTTGTTGCTATGGTACTATCTCCCTCCACAAAATTTCGTGTCTTTACCATCTATTATTATTATTTTGATTTTAAATGCCAACCGACATAAAACCATAAATATATAATTAGATATGCTAATATAGTTTCATAAGAAAAATAAGAATAACACATCACGAATGGATGAATGCCATAATAAGAACACTGAAGGAAAAATTCTCAAAGATCCATGGTAAACAATAACGAGGATATAGAAAGTGATACGAGTCATAAAGGCCCAATCCAAGTTCAAGAACGTGATGGGCTCAAATTGCCACAAGGCCCAATAACGAGATCAAAGGCCCGACAAATGCGGTCCAAACTAAATGGGACCATTCAAGAGCTTGTTAGCAAGGCCTTAGATGCATACACGAGAGAACAAGAAAATCAAGATTCACTTTCTTGTTTTCAAGAAAATCAAGAAATCGAATCTTGGCCCAATTTTGCTGTTCGAAGAGATTTCAAGAATCAAGAAAATCAAGATTTCAAATCTTGGAAATCTTGGTCCAAGAAACCAAATCTTGCAGCCAAAACGCATTGGATCTCCATTACGAGCATCAACGACCCAATTTTGGTAGGAGATGGATCACGAGCCCAAATTCTTGAAGGCGAGGCCCAATAACCAAAATCCAGCCCAATCAAGAAATTTCTTCATACTTAGTTGAAAATCAGGCCAAAATGTCAAACGGCCCAATTTGTAAACATCTTACTTGTTTAATTTAATTTTTTAATCTTTAGGAGCATTATATGTAAAATTCGGCCCAAAACAGCCCATATAAGTGCATGGCCGAATTTACCTTGTTATTTTATTAATTAGGTTTAATTTTTTTTAGTTACTTGTGAGATTAGGATTTGTTGGAGGCCTATATAAGCATTGGCTAGCCACCCTTTGTGAAAACATCTCATTATTATTTTTTTCTATCAAATTTCAGATTTGTTGAGTGCAGAATTTTCTTTGGGGTTTTCTCCAAGAATTCTCTCTTGAGTTTTCTTTAGAAGTTGTTTTAACAATCTTTTGATTGTGGGAGCCATCTTCAACCTTCTTCTTGCCATCGATATTCTTTGGAGGGGAGATTAGAGCCGTTTGAAGGAATTTGTGAATTCTTTCGGGAATTAAGGGTTCTTGGGACTTTTCTTTATTTCTTGCTGTTTCGATTTGTTTCTTTATTCCTACTTGTGCCGATTCATCATCTAATATTTTGCTGTTCTTGTTTGTGTTTCAGCCTTGATTCAAACTCCAAGAACTCTTCATTTAATCGGTTCTTTTATTGGCCACATATAATCGACTCAAAATTCCCCAAAATTTAGGGTTCTTGCCGTTTTCTATTTCTTCTTGTTGGGTGAAATTCGGCTGCTGAAATTTGGGCAATTCATATTGGGTGTTCAATTGATTCGGCTTGTGGGAGTTCATTATTGGGAATCAATTTCGTGTTCTTGGTTTCAAGAAACCTCTTTCATAAGTGTTTCGTTCCTTGATTAGATCTTGCTGATTTTTAGGGTTCTTATTCCAGATTTTAATTTTCCAGATTTAATCTTGTTCTTTGTTTGATTTCAGATCTGTTCGTTTAGAGCTTTCGTAGGAGTTTCTCGTGACTTGGCAACTCGATCTTGGTCCGCGCGCATTCCTCTATCAGAAAGGATAATTGATTACGACTATTTTTTCAAAAGTGTAAGCAAACTTGAGCAGTTGGTTTTTCTTAGCAACACTAGTCATCAGATTTTTATTTACCGTTCTAGTTTGTCTTTGGAGAGCTTTAATTTTGTTTATAACTGGACTAAAGTGACTTGTTTTGGTGTAGCAGCTCAAAACGGTGTCACCTATGAGCAGTCGAGCATTGATTCATCAAACAAGCAGCTCAAAATGCTATATTGATAACATAGCGAGGCAAGGATTACAAGGTTGAGGAAGCAGGCGGGATGCATCAATGCTTGCCCCTCTAAAGATTTAGGAGTGTCAATTGTAGGAATAAAATCTAAAATGGTACCTCTTCTACTATTAGGATTATGGATAACAGTAATGATGAGGATGGTGATGGACAGAAAATATAAGATGGTTTACTAACAGTTTATATCTACAACATATTCTTCCAGGGAGATTATATAATTCTACTTCCCTAAACATAATCTTCATGTTGATGAATTCTGTAAATTGCTGCCACCATTTTTCAAGAATTTCCTTAATCAAGAAAAAAGGTAGAGTTTTATGAAGTTAAAAAAAAAGGAACATAATGAGATTTATAAATTCATTTAGCTTGCACGCCTATGTTCTTGATTGAGATTGGCTATATTTTTCGCAGAATAAGACCATATGTGTTGTGTTGTAGGTAATATCCAGTGGCTTCATATTAAGATTAAAATAATGTTAAAACAGAAGCTGATACGTGTTGTATTAAATAGGTTTTGTTAAATTTGCTTCAGCTTTTGAACTGATAATGAATGTTTGTAGTTTCATATTTGTTTGAGTCACAAAATAAGCTGAAAATTGTTATAATTTGGATTTAAAAGTGAATGAAAGGTTTGATGTGTAAAAATTTAAGTGACTTTGGTGTATACGGGCACATAGAGTTATTTTATTATTTACATTGAAAATTTATTTATCTATAAATTAAAAGTCCATTCATTAATATTTTTTATTATTTTATTCTTTACATTTTCATTTGCTTAGATTCTAACCAAAATCCATGGGCAAAAACCATGCTTACAATCTTCTTTTCATTTATTAAATTAGCACATTTCGTTCAAATCGAATCAAAACCAGCAAATATAGTCGATATCATGAGAAAATCCTAGAACAGGTATCGATCGTAATAGAATTCCTTGACAGATCATAATTAACAATAGCTTTAACTGATAGTCCTTAACTCTGTACAGTTTTGTTGTCTTTTACTGTTTGAATTTGATGGTTTTTGCATGCTATTTTTTTTGGTTTGATGTTTTACTAAATAGTTTTTCATTGGTTGGTTGGATGGTAATGTTTTTGTTGGGATTGAAAGTATTTTTCTTTTGACACAATGTTTCTATTAGGCATTCAGATATTTTAAGAAGTTGATACAAATGTAGTAGCATAAACAACAGTTACAAGACAATGAATTCATTCGGAAATGTAGTTATTGAAGTATGTTTGCCACTGATCAGTTCTTTTTACTTTGGAAATAATTACTATATATCTAACTATTGGCATAATTGTTACGAATAATTGTGGGATCTTCGCTATTGTTTCTCCGAAGACTTATACTTTTAATCTTTTGATTTGTGGGTTACGTGATTTGGGTCATTTGGAGGATGCCCGAGAGTTGTTTGATAAAATGCCTAAGAAAGGTTGCTTACCGAATGAGTTTAGTTTTGGGATTTTGGTTTGTGGGTATTGTAGGCAGAAGAGTTATTGGAGGCAGAAGAGTTATTGCAAAAGATGAATGAAAAAGGCTATGATGTTGATAATGTGACCTGCAATATTGTAATTGATGGTTTGTGTAAAAGTGGGAAATTGGACAAAGCTATGGAAATTGCACATGAGATGTGGACACATGGTCCAAGAGAGGAAGCTGGGGTTTTGTTTTGATGGAATCAGTCAAAACCTAAACAAATTGTTTGCATTTATCAACATTCTGGTTACTGTTTAAATGCTCTACCCAATGACTCAAAATTTGACCTTTCCATTGTTTCTTTGTATTTTGGGTATATGAAACTAATTGAGGCATATGCATAATGCATGTATGACTCTTTGTACATTTAGTTTTAGTTTTTATTTATAGAATCAATGGATGCCCAATAGGGATTATATATATGTATGTATTTTGCCATTTTAGGTTTTCTACGGGTTTAATTAGACATCTCTGGTTGTTGGTATTTTTGCAATGCTTTGTTGTTTTTGTTAATCTAATTAGACTTTTGATCAACTCTATTATCAGTCAAAAGAAGAAACGAAATGGCAACTTAGAGTTTCTTAGACATGCATGTTTAAGGTGGACAAGTATATATATACTTGGTTTTTAATTATGCCTTTCTACTGAATTTGATGCAACCCTTTATTGCCTCAATTGCAAGTGAAAAGTTTTAATACTTAAGGGTTTTAAGGGTTTTTATATTTTCTCTCAGCATTGTCTTTTGTTATTATCAGAAGTGTTATTTAGTAACAGTGTTCATCAGGGCTTTCAGTCATAGACACTTAAGATAAGATGTGTATGATCTCTTACATGGTGAAAAAAAATGAGAAATATATGTTTGTAAAACTGTCAAAAACTCGCCAAACTCTAAGAGTAGACTATCTAACTCTTTTAGGCTTTCCAATTTTCATTTTTTTTAGACTTATGATGAAAATATTATCTTATTCAACAGCTGGCAAAAGGGAAGCAAGAAGCATTTGTATCTAAAGTGCATGGTGGAGCAATCATCTTGTTGTTTTGAGCTTTTAGTTGGTAAGATCATTAATTCATGATTGATTTTTACTTTCCTTCATGTTTTCTATTGGATCTTGTGCAATTTGTAGGAGTCACTCAATTAGTGCTCTATGCAAAGTAGAAAAGATAGATGAAGCTAAAAATAAATTCAGAGAGATGACGGGTAAAAACTTCCTTTATAAGGATCTCATTGAAAAACTTTGTAAAGATGGGAAGTTAGAGAAAGCTAGTGGTATTTTGCACAAGTTGATTATCAAAGGATACAAATTTGACCCTGCATCATTCATGCCTGGGGTTGATGACTTGGGTAAAAGAGGAAACAAGCATGAGGCTGATGAACTTGCAGAGAAGATGTTGCAGATGGCTTCAGATGGTAGAGTGGAAAATAAGATATCTCGAAAACCAAAGGAATTGATCCATAGAAAAGAAATGAAGTATGGTGGAGATGACTGGCAAACAATAGTACACAGGTACGGCTAAAGTAGTAATTCTGTTTGCTGCTAAATGATAATTGTCAAATATAGATAGTAGTAAACTATAGTCTTCCCTTAAAAAAGTATTAAAGAACCATTATCTAATAAAATCACATATGTTATGTCATGACACTGCCAATAAAGCCTTTGGTATCCTGGACTCCTATATGTGATATATTTTTAATAATGTCTTTGCCTGGTAACCCGTCACGTTCTTTTCTATTATTGTAGTCGTATATTGTTCTCTGTATACCATTATCTAATAAAATCCTAATATTTCTACCTTCAGGATGTTAGTATATGTGGTCACAAGGAAGCCTTTTATAGTTTAATATTTGGTACCTCACGCACAAACAAATGAACCCAGATAGTTATTATTTTCTTAGCTAAGAACAAGATGAGAAGGAAAAATAGAAACTACTTTGATACAATTCAAACACATATATAGAGTGGAAAAATAAGGGTTTTGACTTACCAGATCAAAGTTGAGAATAAGATTGATAGGATAAGTCGAAAAACAGAGTTTCTTTGAGTCTGCTTGTTGTTGCTGGGGTTTTGTAGGAGTGTCAATTGAAGAGCAGGAGTTGAAGAGCAAGGTTTTCAGTAGAATTTGGCTGCCAAATCTGAAGAAAAATAAGATTGGGAAAGAAATTAGTTTAACTTTCAAGGATAAAATGGTAAAATAATAAATAAAGGTAAGGGTATTTTTGGAGCGTTAAAGTACCAACAGCTCACTGCACCTCCATTGCTGCTGAAATCACCAGTTGATTTTTAGTTGAGCAGCATGGTGGAGATGCAATCTCACTGCACTGACTTGCTGAACCAAACAGCATAGCAGTGAGATTGGTACCAGTTTTTCCCCCAACTGCACCTCACTGGCTGTAAAAGCCAAACCAAAAGAAGCCTTAATCTAGCTAACCCGGGGGTTAGTTTGTTAAATTGTTAAATTTTTTAGGAGATGCCATTTATGATTATGATATGTTTTTGAAGTTTATTTAGAGATTATTATGTTTGGGTGTTAAATAGAAATATTTTATTAAGTGATTATGTAAGATTTTAAGTTTAGGGATTTAATTATAAATAAATTAAAATAGGCATGGTTTTCTTGGAAAATTCTAGCATGTGTGGAATGTATTTGGGTGTGATTGAATTTGGTTCATTGGGTATAGGGATTAATTGTGAAAATAATCATGTTTTGGTTTTAAGGATCAAATTGAATAAAGTGTAAAAGTTTAGGGCAAATGTGCAAAATTGTATATAAGAAGTTATATGTAGTAAATTGAATAGTATATGAAATTGAGGCTAATAATTGAAATAAATTATATTATAGATCACAAACAAGTAGACAACCGAGGAAAAGGGAAAGTTGTGGAATAGTTCTTGAACTTTTGTCATTATTGTAGTTTAGCGCTGGTAAATTCGTTCAGTTTAGTTCAATTTATTTTAAAATGTAATTGAATGAGAAATTGGTTTTTGAATCTTTAATTGAATGTTTGATATTAAATTTGAGTGAATTGAAGAAGTAAATTGTTGGAACATTGTTAAGTGATGATATCTCTTGAGCCGAATGAACGTAAGATAAAGTATGACTGGATTGTCAATAGTTTATAATGTGCACTTTACGGGATTGATGTGTGATGAGGTGATGACATTTGATTTGTGTTCATACACTGAGTATACTTAGGTTTAGCATTCGTTGCTGACCGCCACTGGACATACTAAAGTCTAGAGTGTGAATACTGCAATAAGATAGAGAAAGACAAAGCGGTTTCCACAAGTATACGGGTCGAGTTGTAATATAGTTTTACAACAAAATAGGTGAGTACTCTAATGATCGTACCCAAGGGAGGCAAGTGCCAGATCCATTCAAACCTAAACACTAAAACATTTAATTAGTACTTTTAAATTAGTTACCGTATGAAAATATAAAATAAAAGATTTTTAGGGTTTTAATAATAACAAAGAAAAATAGAATAAAAAATAGACTTCATGAGAAAAAAAGAGAGAATAAATCAAATCTTAATTATGGGTGATTAGCTCACTTCCGTAATCTCTATCAATTGTCATTTCAAGTTCCTCGCCAATAAACTAGTCGTTACCCTATCAAGATCTTCTAATCTTTCACTAACATAACAAGTCAGCTAGAACTACTTATCTTCCGACCTCACAGTCCAGACTGACTTGGGATGAAGATGTTCATGCATGGACCATAGCAATTTTGGGTTAATTTCCACCTTCATAACTTCTGGGGTTGTCAAGCCTAAGGTTTGTTCCACATTCTTCCTTTCCCAAATAGTTGATCCATTGGGTAACCCTACAAAATAGTTAACAAATCATACCTCCACTTGCTAATCCTCCATAGAGGGATTAGTTCCTCATGGCTTTCATAGACAATATAGAATCGATGTAAAGAGAAAGAAAGCTAATTAAATCGACAAGGTAGAGTAAATGAAAGAGCCTGATTGTATTGAGATCAATTGTGAATCCACAAAGTTTGAATGCTTTCACAATTCAGATCTCTTGAAATCAACAAGAAAAACTGAAATAAATCTAAAACCTAAGAATGAAAGAAAATAGTAAACTAAATTTTACACAAAGAATCTAGGCTAAAGGAATGGTGGCCATAACATGTGAGAAATGAGCCTATTTATAGCCTTCAAGTGGTCGTCATCGTCCTTAACCCTAGGTTCGCTGACGTTCTCGAGCTTTAAGTTTGATTGTGCAGACCCAAATTCCCGTACTTCGTGTTTAATTCTGTTATAGAGGCGATGTCACGACACATTAGGACCTGTGTCGTGACATAGCAATCAATATACTCCACTTCAGCTATCTTTAGGGGTATGTTGTGACACCCTCAGTCTATGTCATGACATTGAAGGCAGTCTTGAGCTTTCTCAATTCTTCTCTCTATGTTACAACATCGTGTGACAGCCCTAAAGTGACCCTGTCGGAAAGCGGTTTCGAGACTGCTAAACCGAGTCACCAAATTATTTGAATATGATATTTATTGTCTAAAATAAATGTGTGAAAATTTTAAGCTTCGATTTAGTAAATTGCATGTGAATTTAGTCAATAGGACTTATGTGTGACATTTTTGAAATGTGATAGATCAAAACATAAGGACCTATTAGTGCATGTTGAAAAAGGGGGACTTGCATGTCAATTTCCCCCCCATCTAGTAGTGGCCGGCCATGACATTAGGATGGACAAAGGGTGATGGGCAAAACATGTCATAGACATGTTGTGTTGGTGCATCATGGGAGGAAACAATAAAATAAAATAAGGAGTATGGGTAATAAAATAATAATGGAAAGGTAAATGATGATGAAAAAAATTGTCTCATCCATGTTCCCCCCCATTGCCGTGAATTGAAGAAAGAAAGCAAAAAAAAAAAAGAAAAAAAAGTGTTCATTCTTGAACATCTTTGGCCGAACAGAGGAAAGGAAGGAAGGGGAAGAGCTTGAGAAAATCGGCTATGGTGGTTTGCTAGACTAAGGTATGTTTGATGTTGTCCTTGAGATTCATGCATGTTTTTAGTTGTTAGTTTGAGTTCTACCTAGCCCATGGTTTAAATCTTTGCTATGAGATGGAGATGATATTCGGCCATGGGTGTTGTCTTCTTGGTTGATGTTTGATGTTGTGGTGATAAGGCATGAAGATGAGTTAAGTTTCGGCTAAGGTGGATTTGTGTTGATGTGATTTGCATGCTAAGTGTAAAGCTTTGTAATGATACATGTGATGGTGATTGATGACTCTTGGATTTTCTTTTTGGCATTTTTGAGTTAGACATTAAGTTCTTTGTGTAACCCATGACCAAAATTGAATGGTATGGTGTCTTGATGCATTCGGCCATGGTAGAAAATAGATGTGAAATGGTAGTAAGGTGAAGTGCAAAATGTTAGTATTTGATTACTAGTGTATATATGCGTATTAGCCGAGTTTTGAACTTGAAACAAGATGATATATAATCAATACAAGTAACCATACTTGTAGGAAGTATTAAGCATATAATCGGCCTCAACATAGACATGCATATTCGGCCATAGGAAGAAGATTGGTGTTGCATGTATTCGGTTAGAGGCAAGCATATTGATGCTTTTATCTTGGCTTAGACAATCGGCTAAAAGGAAGTGTGGGTTAATATGTTGAGTTGATTCATGATTTCATATGTATGTGACTTTAATGTCTAATGTATATATATATGGGCTAAGTATCTTGAGTTCCTCTTTTCGATGCTCAAATGATTAAATCAATTTATTTGTTAAATTAAGCTCAAGAGCAAAGGGGAACTAAATCCGATAAAAGGAAGGAAAAAGTGGTCGAATAGCCATCGGAATCGTTCGACAACATCCGAGGTAAGTTCTTGAGTAATAGAGCTTAAATTATGATTTGATTAGATCATGTTTTAAGCAAATCAAAATCATGCTCTTTGTGTGTGGCTATTGAGCCGAAATTGCAAGAGTGATAAGTGTCTTGTGTTTGAGTTTTGCTAATGAAAATGAAATACGAATGTGTCATGATTTATTGTTAAATGTGCATGGTTATTCGAATGATGTCCGGGCTAAGTCCCGAAGGCTTTGTGCTAAGTGACCATATCCGGACTAAGATCCGAAGGCATTTGTGCGAGATACTAATTCCGGGCTAAGCCCGAAGGCATTGGTGCGAGTTACTAAATCCGGGTTAAGTTTTGAAGGCATTTGTGCGAGATACTAATTCCGGGCTAAGCCCGAAGGCATTGGTGCGAGTTACTAAATCCGGGTTAAGTCCCGAAGGCATTTGTGCGAGTTACTATAACCGGGCTATGTCCCGAAGGCATTTGAACGAGTAGCTATATCCGGTTAAATTCCGAAGGTACGTGATTTGGGAATGAATGATCTTGCTGTAAAAATTTCAGTTAATACGCTTGTAACATCCCAACATTGAGGTATGTTTCGTATGTGCTTTGAATTAGTTGAGCCCTTATAAATAAGTATTCGCTCAGTTGATAAATGAGCTACCGGCCTTTGGCTAAGTTGATCTTTTGTGTATGAACATAAGGGTTGGTAATGTGAAGTAAGTATGATATTGAAAATTTGTGCGTATGAAATTATCCGTTTAGCTATATGAATGCTATACTTTTGTTGTCCTGGAATCCCTTGCTCAAAACTTACTAAGCATAAATTGCTTACTCCGTTTCTTTGTTTCTCTGTTTTATAGATTTCGGCTCGTCAGCTATCGGACTCGGGATTTTTGGAAGTCGAAGTCTCCCACACTATCAAAGCCCCCCCCCTTTTGGTACAATTTTGGTTGAACTTTGAAATGGAATGTATAGGACTGCCCTTTTTGTTGTGGGTCATGGACCCTTTGGATTTGTATAATTTTGGATAGCCATGCGAAAATGGCTTATATATGTTTGAGCATAATGTTATAATCATTTGGTATGGATATGGTTATTGAGAGGTGTGGATATGCTTAACAAGGATTGGCCATGGGAATGGTTAATCACTATCATAATTTGTGCTATTTATGCTAAAAGGGCTAGTTGAATCATGGAAACTATGAAATAGGTAAAGTCTACCTTAAAGGCAGATGCTGACAGCAGCAGTGATATAGATTTGGAAAATCACTAAAAATAGTAGGAATGGAATTAAATAGTGAATAAATTATTTAAACGAACCTTGATGAATCTATTTTCATAGGAAAGTAACGAGACGATCATATGGACAGTATGTGAAGAGATATTCAGGTTCTCGTGAGACAGGGCCAGAACGGTTTCTGGATTCCCTGTTCCGACTTTGGAAATTCATTATAAATTAACCAGAGATAATTAGGAGTCATGCCATATATTTATAGATTCCTCTTTGAGTTTAGTTTCTATAGAAACAAACGGCATCAGCATTGAAGCCCTGTACAGGGAGATATCCAAGTCGTAATGCGCAAAGGGCAGTGTAGTCGATCCGTGTAACATGGGAGACTTTGACTAATAAACTGTACTAATTGGCCCGACCAAAAATTCTAGAAAAAAATTTGTAGATGCATATATGAGTCTAGTTTCAGGGAAAAATCACGAAGCTGATTTTCAAGTTGTGAAACTCAAGATATGATTTTTAAGGTGACAGTGATGCAGTTAGCCAGCTTGCCTAGAAAATTTAAAATGGATTGTGCAAAGAAGTGATTTAAGTCTGCAAACCCCTCGTGTCCGACTCCAGCGACGGACTCGGGTACGGGGTGTTACACATCGAGTCATCCATGTTGCGACATAGTGACCAATATCCATTTAGTACCCCTTCTAATGGTTTCCTACCCACTCAAAAAGTGCGTTAGCTCACCCTTAGGCCTCATTCGACCCCTAAGGTAAATAAAAAAGACTCAATTTGCACATTTTATTAAATATAAATAAAACTAAGAAAAACTAATTAAAACATCACAAAAATGCTTATATTCAAGCTCTTTAAATGTGGAAACTAGTTTAATCTTCTACATTGAATTACGGTAGATCAAACTCCCCCACACTTAAGTCATTACTTATCCTCAAGCAACATAAACAAAAATGGCAAATAAATATGACGACCCTTGAGCAAATATGATACATGTATTGACTTCGGAGCATATGACTTAGGCATTTTATGCTTACTAACAACTTTAACATGATGAATAATTGACTTACCACATTTGATCACAAACACCCAAGTTTAGTATGTTACCAAATATACAAGCATTAAGGACCTCACCTGTAGGGGTCTATCAACAAATCATACAAGTACTTTGATTATCTGAGCAGAATACAAATAGTAAGCATCAAAAGGGTTATAAACAAGAAAATAGTTTGGCACAACGTATTGATCCCTATTCTTCCCCCCTTAGTGACCTTCACCCGCTCCCCACTTTATTTCTCCTTCTCCCACCTTCCTTCTCTCTCCATGTATAGGAAATCATAGCATGGCATAGTAACTACGGCTAGCCTACGAGTTTCTGTGCACTAATGAATGAATTTCTCTTTCTTTTGTGACTTTTTCACTTCCTTTTTCAGCTTATCTAACACAAGAATGCTTTTCATTTTTTGAGAACTTTTTCTACTCGTGTTACATTTTGTTTGTTTTTCTTTTCTTTTTCACTTTTCAGGCTAACCTATAGTCCCCATATCACACTAATCTTTCCTATCTCACTCTATTTTTACAAAATCTACCTTAATGTATCTACTTAACCCTCATTACGTATGGCCAGATGTCTATAATCTTGCAGTGCAGAACCAAATAAAAAGGGAAAATACAAATTAACATTTTTAGGCTTGATGTTTGTAATGAGGTTCATTAAGAAGTGTCAATACGCTAAAAAATTGGTACTAAAGATGAACATTAATAGGTTGGCTTTTTTGGCTCTAAATGTGTTCTAAAAAATGCCTTAGGTCATCCCTAAATGTCCCAAACATGCATAAATTTTGTCAACCAAACAAACTCAAATTCAACTACTTATCATTTATACTAGCCTGTTCGTTTCATTATATTTTCTATATCACTTGGTATAGTTGATTGCTTAATGCCTACTTATAGTGTAACTTATAGAACTTTAGTAGTCTAATAATAAAAAATTTAAAATCTCCTATCATCATGCTAAATTTATTCATAAACATAAGCAATCTATGTACATGCTCCTAACCAATCACTTGTATTTCTACAAGCTCAAGCACACAAAAGACAAGAAAAATCAAAGAAAAATTTAAAAACAAATTTTCTGTGTTACCCCCCACACTTTAGTTGAAACATTGTCCTCAATGTGTAGCCCTTAAAAACATAAGGAAAAATGTTACCTGATTGGTCGTGGTTCCTCCAATTGCTAGTGGTGGGTGCTTCCTCCTTTAATCGTGTAAAGCTCAAATTGTTTGTGTCTCCTTTGTGTTGGGTTTCTAACAAAAAATTTGAATGAACTACAAAATAAACAGTTTCATATATATCCCTAATCCTAGAAATAGATTTACATCATCCTTAAAGTAATTAATACAATCCATAAAATAACTATTCAATTTATTAATGGAAAATAAAAATTCCTAAAAAAACATTGAATTCATCTACTCTTAAAACTAAAATCCTACTAGATTAACTCTTGAATATTAATCCTTATCTTCCAGAAATCCTCTTTTTCTTCTTTCATCTTTTTGTTTTGTCTGTAGAAGAACAGATTGCATGAATAAATCATCGCCGAGTAATTTTCTTTGGGGATTCATGGTTTTATCCATCAGCTCGATGGGTACTCCTGCCCTTTTACACAATTTCGTAATTAGATGAGGGAAAATTATTCCCTTTTCTAAATTCCTTGCACAATCAACCATGTTCTTATATATCCATGTCCAATACATATTTGCTTCCTTTTTTAGGATCCTATATGTTACGATGGCTTGAGTTGGACTAATCTCGGATATCTCTGTTATAGATATATTCTTGAACAGACAAATTTCATCCACATCTTTGCTTTTGGTGTCATTAGCTCTTGATTGAATGTTTCAAGTATTGTTGTTCCTGTTCGATATGTCCACATCTCTTTCCCCTCCGTTAGAAATCTCAATATTTCCTCCGTATCTATATTTCTAAATTCATTCAAATCTGTTTTACAAAGATAATCACGATAATAATATGGCAAATCATAAATTTGGCAAATACCCATCTCAGTTACCGGAACATTAACCCCTCTAACCTTCACAAAAGATCATATCTCATAGAATTGTTTGGTTGCTTCCTTTTATTTTAATGCAAGATAGAATTCTTGCACCACAGGAATTATTAAAGGTTCTTCTGATGACAAACAAAATTTTATCCATTCTATTTCAGTTGCATTCTCCCATATTCCTTTACAATTCCTCATTTAGAAGGTCAAATCCCTGCTCTTGAATAAAGGTATACAGTTGTAGTTGCTGCAAGTATTTATACATGTTGCCTTCATTGAACTCAATAGCTAGACTTGAAGCATTTACACTGAAATTGACCATTTGATATTATGTTCTTGCTGAAATCTATTATACCTACAATTTAATCTTTGTTGATGATAAAATAGGGTAGCAATGTGTCCTATTTATTAGGGGTGAGCAAAATTCGATTCGACTCGAAAAAATAAAAAAAAATTCAAATTTCGAGTTAAACGAATCAAGTTATTCGAATCAACTCGAATTTTTTCTCAAATTTCGAGTTCGAATCGAGTTGAGTTTTCAAATTCGAATAACTCGAATAATTCGAATATCAAACTATAATATTTTACTTTTCCCTCAAAACTTTTACTCCTTCCCACTTTTCCCCCAAAACTTTTACTCCCCTCCCCTCCCAACCCCCCAATCTACCCAAAATTTATTTCCCACCAAAATTTAACTCTCCCATTTACATTTTCTCAAAATTTTACTCCTAAAAACCCTCAAAACCTTTTATTTTCCCCCAAAATTTTTACTCCCTCCCACTTTTTCCCTAACACTTTTATTCCCTTCCCATCCCACCTCTCATCTACCCCAAACCCTCCCCCCTCCAATTTTTTTTAAATATTTTCCCTTCAAAATTTTACTCCCCTTATTTAATTTCCCTCAAACTTTTATTCCCCAAAACTTTTTATTTCCCCCCTAAACTTTTACTTCTCACCCTTTACTCTCAAATAAAAAATCAAAATTATCCAAAAAAATTACTAAACATAAATAGTAATAATTTGATTTATGTCTACTATTTCTATTATTAAATTAAATTTCACATTTTATATTATTTATGTTATTGAATTGTTTAGTCATATTGAATATTTATATTAAAATTAAATTATTAATTATGCCATAAAATATTCGTGATAAAATTTTATATTGGTATCAATTTCACATTTTATTTTGAAAATAAATTTTATTAAAAAATCATATTTTTACATTTAATATATTTTTTAATTCCAAAATACATAGTGACAAGAATCTGAAGATAATTGAAACAACTAAGCAAGCAAAGAACCTAACAAGTATATAAAAATAATAATAAAAAAATTATGAGGTGATGAAAGTTAGTAAAAAATTTGATTAAGGTGGACAAATTTTATTCAAGTTCTTTATTCATTCTTTAAAGAATCTATAAAAATTTTATAAATCGTACTATGCCTACAAATTCATTCTTTATTCAAGTTCTAGCAAGCTGTTTATTCGCGTCATAGTCACTAAATTATTTTTATCTAGAGCTAAAGAACTTAAAATTAAGATATGTAAATTTTATCTAAAACTAGACTCATATATCTCCTTAGCAAAAAAGTTTAAAAATTTTTGGTTTAGCCAATTAGTACAGTTTATTCTTTAAAGTTTTCCCTGTTTCACTACTCAATAGCTCTGACCACTCTTCACTAAAAATTAATTATCTCTTTGTAAAGAATTCAAATGATGTTTTGTTTGTTACTCTTGAAAACAGACTAATTTAGAAATTTAATCATGTAAATTACAAACCATAATTATTTTTGTACAATTTTTAGTAATTTTCCAATATCAGAACAGGAGATTTCGAAATCATTCTGACCCTGTCTCACTAAAATTCCAATATCTCAGAATATATAACTCTTTTGTCTATTATTTCTATTTTATATCAAAATATACTCATTAAGCTTTAATTCCATATCTGATTCAACCACTAACTCAATCCCCATAATTTTTGGTGATTTTTCAAACTAACATCACTGTCACTGCCCAAATCTGTTCTGTTTCAATTTCACTCATTCATAAAACACTATAACAATTTATTCAACATTCAATAACAATTTAATTTGTAGGCATAGTACGAGACTTTATCACTCCAGTTACTCCTTTGCAATTTATCACATTTCAATCACATATTCATAGATTTTTGCAATTACTCATATCCCATTGAACATGTCAAAATAATAACGAATATTCGGTGGTTTGCACATAGTACCACCCATGTGACCATTATCATCCGATACAGGTAGTAGCCTACACATAGTACTACACACGTGATCAAGCTTTCCAGTTCACGTAGTAGCCTGCATATAGTACTACACACAGGACCAAGGCCATCCGGTACACATAGTAGCCTGCACATAGTACTACAAATGTGACCATTATCTATCAATACACGTAGTAGCCTGCACTTAGTACTACACATGTGTTCATAGGTACTTTATTCAAGCCTTTCCTATTCCGACGGTCCAACAAGGATTCTCACTTTTCAATATTTTATAATTTATCCAAAATCAAATCACAATTTCCAATATTTCAGTCCAATACCATAACAAATTTAGTAATTCGATTCAGACTACTTCAATTTTTACTCAACAATCATATATCCCCAATTCAAGCTAATTTTGTTCAATTCAACTATCAATACTAAATTTCTAATTGTTAAATAACTATTTCATATTCAACCATTTATAACAAAATATTAAAATTAATTATAAACGATGTATTATTTACATACAACTTACCTCGATGCAAAATGTAGTGATTTTGCAATTTAATTCGAAATATTTTCCTTTCCCCGGTTGAGATTGATTTCACGTTCTTCTTGATCTATAATATCAAATTTAGCTTGTTTAATATTCACATATATCCAAAACAGCCCTCAACTCAATTTTGGAAAAATTACAATTTTACCCCTAAACTTTTGCATATTTCCACTTTTGTCCCAAAGCTCGGAAATTAAACTTCATCCCTCATTATTATGTTTTATGACATGCTGAACATTTTTCCCTTCTATGGTAACATCAAATTCCCACTCTAACACTTACTTATGAATATTAGGTATTTTTACCGATTATGTTGTTTTACTCGGTTTCACTTAAAATCGACTAACAAAAGTTGTTTAACATAATTTCAAACTTCATATTCTACCATAAAACATCAAAATAAACACATTTCACCTATGGTTATTTTTCCAAATATGAACCCTAACAGGAATTAATGGTAGAATAAGCTAAACCGAGCTTTGAGGACTCTAAAAACGTAAAAAAATTAAAAACGAGGCTTGGATGCACTTACTATGAGACTTGGAAGCTTGAAAACCCTAACTATGGCTTCCCCCTTGTAAAATTCGGCCTTAGCTTGAAGATGAACAAAAATTGGCTTTTAATTTTGTTTTTAATTCATTTTAATAACTAAATGACCAAAATGCCCTTAATGAAAATCTTTAGAAACATGCCTAACCATGTCCATTTTTGTCTACCATCTTAACCAATGGTCTAATTACCATATAAGGACCTCCAATTTAAAATTTCATAACAATTGGACACCTCTAACATATAGAACTCAACTTTTGCACTTTTTACAATTTAGCTCTTTTGACTAAATTAAGTGCCCAAACGTCAAAATTTTCGAACGAAATTTTCACGAAATCTTTTCGTGAAATTGTAGACCATAAAAATATAATGATAATAAAAATTTTCCTCATCGGATTTGTGGTCCCGAAACCACTGTTCTAACTAGGCCCTAAATCGGGCAATTACAACTCTCCCCCCTTTAGGGATTTTCGTCTTCGAAAATCTTACCAGAAAAGAGGTTTAGGTATTGTTTTATCATAGCTTCTTTCGATTCCCACGTAGCCTCTTGCATTCCATGTCTTTGCCACAACACTTTTGCTAAGGCTATACTTTTATTCCTTAACTGTTTGACTTCCCGAGCTAGAATCTTTATCGGTTCCTCCTCATAGGTCATATCTGGTCGAATTTCAATCTCTGTCGGAGAAATTAAATGTGAAGGATCTGAATGATAGCGTCGTAACATTGACACATGATTACATTATGTATCCTTTCTAACTCTGCTGGCAACGCTAACCGATAAGCCACGGGTCCAATCCTTTCAATGACCTCATACGGCCCAATGAAACGTGGACTCTGTAACACCCCAAACCCGAAACCGACACCGATGTCGAACACGAGGTGTTAACTGACTTTAACCCCTTATAAAATTTATTTTCCAGACACTGCCCAATCTGTGTACTAGTCGTTTTAAAAATCATATCTTGAGTTTCGTAACTCGAAAATCAGTTTCGTGATTTTTCCCAGAAACTAGACTCATGTGCCCATCTATGTATTTTTTCTAGAATTTTTGGTCGGGCCAATTAGTACAGTTTATTAGTCAAAGTCTCCCATGTTGCAGGGGTCGACTACACTGACCTTTTCCCATTACGACCTGGATATCTCCCTGCACGGGGCTTCAATACTGATGCCGTTTGTTTCTATGAAAACTAGACTCAGAGAGGAATCTGTACATATATGGTACGACCCCTAATTATCTCTGGTTAATTTATAATGAATTTCCAAAGTCGCAGCAGGGAATCCAGAAACCGTTCTGGCCCTGTCCCACAAAAATCTGATTATCTCTTAATATACTGCCCATATGATCTTTTCGTTACTTCCTCATGAAAACAGACTCATCGAGCTTCGATTACATAATTTATTCATCAATTAATTCCACTCCTACTATTTTTAGTGATTTTTCAATCTCATGACACTGCTGCTGCCAGAATCTGTTACGAAAGTAACTAGGTCCATTTCATGCCTACCCTTGATCCAACTCAATCGAACATTCGTGCCATTTTCGCATGGCTTAAAGTTTACATGCCAAAGTTCAAACACAACGTAATAGCTTATACATGCCAAAATGTTCTTCTAAGCCAACTAAGAAGAAAGTACCAAAACTTGCTATCCGGTGTGATGACTTCAATGACGGCCTGACCCCGCAAAAATAGATGAGTCCAAGCAACCTATAATGGGTGACAAGGAAACACCGAGTGAGTTTATAACTCAGTAAGTCATAAGCAATGCACTACCATCCATCAATAACATTATCACAAGAGGAAACAAAATGGAACGAGACAATTTACTCCATCCATACCGAACCATACAATAGTTCCTCCAACCTATCGATTCAGTTTCATATCAATTCATGCATTCACATTCCATATACTTATCAATAGGACATTGAGGCATTTTCATAAATCAATTTATTTTCGTTACAGTCAAACGACTAAACGGCCTTTCACCCATCCTACGATAAATTTTATGTACGTGACTTCAAGTATATTTGTCACATAGGTTCAAACTTACCGAGCTCAACACCAAGTATAAGCATAGCACCTATTAGCCATGTACTCAAGACACTTACCCGATCCGCTGTCCGCGATCGACTCAATAGTGTCGCACACATAGTGTCCATAATGATTCACGAATGTATATTGAGTCCGCACACTCAGTGCTATATAATCAACTCGCACACTTAGTGCTACGTAATCAAATCGCACACTTAGTGCTACATAGTCAAACTCGCACACTTAGTGCCGCATGGTCAATTCGCACACTTAGTGCATCATATTCATTTCGTACACTTAGTGCAACATAGTCAAATCGCACACTTAGTGCTGTACAATTTAATCCCGCGCACTTAGCGCCAATCTCATGGTCATAAATGGTTATACCCGCACATTTAGTGCCGAGATCAACAACTCAGTACATCTTACCTCTTTTCTTTTCATTCAACAATTTCATCATCACATACGTACATGCATATATATATATGTATATTTATTCATTCCATTCAGCATCAATACATAAACATTATGACCATTTGAAACAATACCAACTACATGCTTAATGACTTACCTTGTGTTGGGTAAGACGGTTCCAACTCGGCTACTCAGTGATCTTTTCTTTGCCTTTGCTTGATTCTCCTCCTTTAGCTCCTTGAGCTTAATCAATAATTCACTAGTTTAACCATCTTGTTAAACATTCATAATTCAATTACACATGCTTATGTATGTTTGTATATTCGGCAACCATCCTCACTAATTACTCATGTTGATGGCCAAATGGATGTATGTGTGTACAATGTCAACTAATACATCATGTGATTCCACATATGACTACATTTCTTAAGTTCCACATCTTAATGCCCATTATACATAATCACATACATTACTCAATATTATCCAAATTCACATTCGGCATTTTCACAAACACACATCCCGATTTCATTCACTCATCTCTAATGTTAATTAAGAAATGCCGAATGTCACCAACTAAATGGCATACACACACACCCACATGCATAAAAGTCATCCACACCTCCTATAGCTCATTCGGCCTTCACCTTTGCTAGTTTTCCCCATTTTTTTGTCGGTTATATATACATAGTCCTAAGGTAATATCACGAATGGGCTTACATATATATGTATGTATATATATAGCCGAATATGCAAAGCTTAAACTCAACATCACATAAGCTCCTAAGTGATGGCCGAATATGTATATCTATATATATTCATCAACTATACTATTACCTTTAATTTATCTAATCACACAATTTCATCTCATGAACACTTGACCCATTTCTCACAAAAATGAAACAACAACTAAAATGAACATCCCATTTTTACCCCATATGGCCGATTACTTCATTAGTTACCAAGCTAACAATTCAACAATTTCAACCTCATTACAACCTCTACCTATCCAATATAACATGAACACAATCCTCCACCCCTAAATTAGATTCGGCAATCACTTAACCCATTTTAACCTCCACTTTCAAGTTAAAAGCAATTAACCACTCACCATATCCTACATTACTATCCATTTTAATGACATTAACACATCTACTAAGAGTTTCAAGCTTCTTGGCCGAATTTCAACCTCAAAATCCTAAGTCTAATCTATAGGATGAGTAGAATTTGAACTAACCATCTCAAACATGCATAGATTTTCAAGAATCATTCAATACATACCTCATTCTAGCCATCTTCCAAGCCAAAATCCAATAACCAAATCTCCCTTCCTTCTCCTCACTCACGGCAATAGCCAAAGAAAAAAAAGATGAACACTCCCTCTTCCCTCCTTATTTTATTCATCTCTTCCTTTTTAATTCCTTTCTTTAATTTATTTTAATTATCATGCTTAATATTTTATTTTCCTTACCATACATCACTAACACAACATGTTGGTGACATGTTTCCACCCATAGCATGGCCGGCCACTACATATTAGGGAGGGGGAATTTGACATGCAAGTCCCCTTTTTCTTCCACATGCACTAATAGGTCCTCATGCATTGACCTATCACATTTTAAAATTTTCTCATATAAGTCCTATTGACTAAATTCACATGCAATCGACTAAATCGAAGCTTGAAATTTTCACACATTCATGATTACATATTCTAGACAATAAACATCACATTCAAACCTTTCGGTGACTCGGTTTAGCGGTCCCGAAACCACTTCCCGACTAGGGTCAATTTTGGGCTGTCACAGACTCAATTTACCCCTCCGACCAAATCTCAAAATCTTCTTCCATGGAGACACTTTCAAAAACACTTTATCGCCAACTTGAAACTCAATCTCTTTCCTTTTTAAATCCGCATATGATTTCTGTCGATCTGAAGCAGCTTTGAAACAATTACAGATTATTTTCACTTTTTCTTCAGTTTCTCTCACCAAATCAACCCCGTGAATCTGTTTCTCATTAAATTCGATCCAATACAAAGGGGTTCTACACCGGCGACCATGTAAGGCTTCGTAAGGTGCCATCTGTATACTTGACTGATAACTATTGTTATAAGCAAATTCAACCAAAGGTAAGTATTTTTCCCAGCTACCTTCAAATTCTAAAACACAACATCAGAGCATATCTTCAAGAATCTTAATTAATCTTTCGGATTGACCGTCAGTTTGTGTATGAAATGCTGTACTAAAATTCAACCTCGTACCCAAGGCTTCTTGCAACTTTTTCCAAAACCTCGAAGTGAACCTCGGATCTCTATCCGAAATGATGGATATAGGCACTCTGTGCAATCTCACAATTTCAGTAATATACAACTCAGCCAATTTATCAAGTGAGTAATCAATACGTACCGGTATAAAGTGGGCCGATTTCGTCAATCTATCAACAACAACCCAAACAACATCTTTCTTTTTAGGAGTCAAAGGCAAACCTGTTACAAAATCCATCGTAATTATGTCCCATTTCCACCCAGGAATCATCACTAGCTGAAGTAAACATGAAGGCACCTGGTGCTCAGCTTTCACTTGTTGGCAAATCAAACACTTTGATACAAATTCAGAAATATTTTTTCATACCCAACCACCAATACAATTTCTTTAAATCATTATACATTTTCGTACTACCTGGATGAATTGATAAACCACCACTGTGTCCCTCATGTAAAATTATCTGAATCAACTCATCATTTCTTGGTACACATATCCTATCACGGAACATCAGATAATCATCTGATCCAATTCAAAAATTTGTATCACCACCTGATTCACACTGAACTCTTTTGACTTGCAATTCTTTGTCATTCTTTTAGGCTTCACAAGTTTGCTGAAGGAATAACGGTCTAGCCCTCAATTCAGCCAAAATCGAACCATCATCAGACAAGGTTAATCTTGTACTCATAGTTCTCAAAGCAAATAAGGATTTTCTGCTCAAGGCATCTGCGACTACATTCGCTTTTCCAGGGTGGTAATCAATCACTAGCTCATAATCTTTTATTAATTTGAGCCATCTTCGTTGTCACAAATTCAAATCCTTTTGATCCATCAAATACTTCAAACTTTTATGATCGGTAAAGATTCGACATTTTTCACTATACATGTAATGACGCCAAATTTTCAATGCAGAGACGATGGCAGCTAATTCTAAATCATGCGTCGGATAATTCTTCTCGTGTGGTTTCAACTGTCTCGAAGCATAAGCTACCACTTTGCCCTCTTGCATCAGAACGCAACCAAGACCGTTTAGTAACGCATCACTATAAATCAAGAACTCTTTCCCCGTCTCAGGTTGCACCAAAACCGACGCCTCTTTCAATAATGCTTTCAATTTCTCAAAACTTTGTTGACATTTATCAGTCCACTAAAACTTAACATTCTTTTGCCGTAGCTTAGTCATAGGAGAAGCAATCATCGAAAATCCCTTGACAAAACGTCTATAATACTCGGCTAAGCCCAAAAAGTTTCTAACCTCAGATGCATTTTTTGGTGGTTCCCAATCAACAATTGCCGAAATTTTGCTTGGATCAACCCGAATACCATCATTTGAAACTATGTGTCCCAAGAATCTGACCTCACGGAGCCAAAACTCACTTTTACTAAATTTAGCAAACAATTTCTTCTTTCTCAAAATCTGCAACACAATTCTCAAATGTTTGGCGTGCTCGGATTCATTCCGAGAATAAATCAAAATATCATCTATGAACACCACCATAAATTTATCCAAATACGGTCGAAAAATCTGGTTCATCAAGTCCATAAAAATAGCTGGAGCATTAGTGAAACCGAAAGGCATCACAAGGAATTCATAATGGCCATACCTCGTTCTGAAAGCAATTTTTGGCACATCTGACTCTTTAACTCTCAGCTGATAGTAACTGGATCTCAAATTGATCTTTGAAAACACCGTTGCCCCTGTTAACTGGTCGAATAAATCATCAATTCTTGGCAACAGATACTTGTTCTTTATAGTCACTTTGTTGAGCTGTCGATAATCAATACAAAGTCTGATAGAGCCGTCTTTCTTTTTCACAAATAATACAGGAGCACCCCAAGGAGAAAAACTCGGTCTTACAAGTCCTTTATCTGACAAATCTTGCAATTGAGCTTTTAATTCTTTCAATTCGGTTGGATCCATTCTATACGGAGCAATAGAAATTGGTGCAGTCCTAGGTAACAAATCAATAGCAAACTCAACTTCTCTAATCAGAGGTAACCCAGACAATTCCTCTGGAAATATGTCCAGAAATTCACAGACTACCGGTACTGATTCAAGCTTCGACTTAGTCATCTTAGCATTTAACACATAAGCAAGATAAGCTTCACACCCTTTTCTCATATATTTCTGAGCAGAAATGTACGAAATCATCATAGGCAATTTATTTGATTCATCTATTTCAACCTGAAGAATTTCACCATTTTCACATTTCAACTCAAGAATTTTCTGTCTACAATTCACCTTGGCATCATGCAATGTCAACCAATCCATCCCCAGAATAACAAACTCATCAAATGGTAACAACATCAGATTAGCTGGAAAACAATGACCTTGAATCACTAAAGGGCAATTCTTGCAAACCTTATCAACTAACACATATTTTCCTAAAGGATTTGACACTTTAATCGCAAACTCAGTAAATTCAACAAGCAAACTCTTATTAGATACTAAATTCACACAAACATAGGAATGAGTAGACACGGGATCAATCAATGCAATAACATGAATATCATAGGGAAAAAATGTACCAGTAATCACATCAGGGAATGACGCATCCTCTAGAGCACGGATGGCATAAGCTCTAGCGGGTGTTTTAGTTTCTGGTCTCACAACTGTATCTTTCATTACACTTTTACTGCTAGCTCTGCTTTCGGTATTTCTCGGCGGTCTACCTCTGCTGACAATATCACCCGATCTAACATTCTGAAATTTTTCTTCTTCAATCTTCTCGGGACAATTTCTAACATAGTGTTCTCGAGAACCACACTTAAAACAGGCTCGGCTAATTAACCAGCACTCATCAGGATGTCGCCTACCACAATGCTGACACTCGGGTTTATTAGAATTCACACTACCCACACTTGCCATTGAAGTAGCTTGAGCTCCAAAACTCGAATATGATCTCCCCCGGTCTCGACATGAATACCCAGCTGAAGTAGTCAATCGAGGATTCATCTCTTTGGGCTTCTTTGACTAAGTTTGGAATGATTTACTCATTGGCCTCTTTCTTGCATCTCGTGCCTCAATCACGCTTTTCTCTTTTCTTTATTCAGTTCTTCAGCTTTACAAGCTCGATCAACCAATACCACAAATTCTTTTAATTCCAAAATCCCAACTAATAGTCTAATATCTTCATTTAATCCATCTTCAAATCTCTTACACATGATAGCCTCTGTGGACACACATTCCTGAGCATATTTGCTGAGTCTGACGAACTCTCTTTAATATTCTGCCACAGACATTCGGCCCTGCTTTAACTCGAGGAACTCTTTACGTTTTTGATCAATGAACCGTTGGCTTATGTACTTCTTTCTGAATTCCTCCTGGAAGAAATCCCATGTAACCCTTTCTTTCGGAAGCACAGATACCAGTGTCTTCAACCATCGGTATGCTGAATCATTTAGTAAAGATATAACACATTTCAAGCATTCTTCAGGAGTACAAGATAGCTCATCAAATACCCGAATAGAATTCTCAAGCCAAAACTCTCCTTTCTCGGGATCATCATCTATATTAGCCCTGAATTCTTCAGCCCTTTGCTTTCGGATTTTATCAACTGGAGGCTTACTCAATCTTACCAAATGAACACCTTGTGGAGCTACGGGTACAGGTTGGGGAATAGGAGGGAGTGGAGGAGGTTGAACATTCGGATTTGCTCGGACAAGTTCTATATACCAATTGTTCATCATATGGAGAAAGGCTTCCCAATCCCCATCTCCCTGGGTTTGTGTTTCAGGTCTACTATCCTCAGGCACAGTCCCTTGTGCGGGAGCCGGTGTATTACTCTCTACATCATCAACTACAGCTCGGTCGGGATGCATTTACTATAACAAACATTTAAAATTGTCAAGAGTCATCACACTATTCAGTATACTTATGGCATGTATAGATAAACTTTCACACTTTACGTTGGTCTGAGAACCGACTAAACCATAGCTCTGATACCACTAAAATGTAACACCCCCTTACCCGTGTCAGATGCTCGGACCGAGTACAAGGCATTACAGAACTTTAACAAAATTAATTTTTTCATATTTTATTTTAAAGTCCCTTTTTGCATTTAAACATTTACATACATTAAAATTTATCAACACAACATTGAAATTTCATACACGTGGAATTTAATACATATTAGTCCATATTGATGACTTATCCAAAATAAACTATTATATAGTATATACAGAACAATTTGTGACATATAACAAAATGACCAAGTCCTCTATACATGCCATAATTCCAAAATAATATTTTTGACTAAAATACCCAAAAGGAAGTTGATAGTGTGACTAGATCTCTGACAACCTCCGATTTCTGAGCTGGCTTGGTAACACTATAAAACAAGCGAAAAGAGAAAGGGATAAGCATATAGCTTAGTAAGTAATTATGTAATTAAGAAACAAGTTTCTAGCATATTTCCATAGATAATATAATCATAATCACACATAAATTCATTCTTTATTCAAGTTCCAGCAAGATGTTTATTCTCATCATAGTCACTAAATTATTTTTATCTGGAGCTACAAAACTCCAAATTAAGATCCGTAAAATTTTCCTAAAACTAGATGCATATATCTTATTACCACAAAATTTTAAGAATTTTTGGTTTAGCCAATTAGTAAAATTTATTCTTTAAATTTTCCCCTATTTCACAACTCGACAGCTCTCACCCCTCTTCACTAAAAATTAATTATATCTTTGTAAAGAATTCAAATGATGTTCTCGTTTCTTTCTCTTGAAAATAAACTCATTGAGAAATTTAATCATGTAAATCACAAACCATAATTATTTTTTGACAATTTTTAGTGATTTTCCAAATTTAGAACAGGGGATTTCGAAATTATTCTGACCCTGTCTCACTAAAATTCCAATATCTCAGAATATATAACTTTTTTTTGTATATTCTTTCCTTTTATATGAAAATAGACTCATTAAGCTTTAATTCCATATCTCATTCAACCACTAACTCAATCCCTACAATTTTTGGTGATTTTTCAAACTAAGGTCACTGTCACTGCCCAAATCTGTTCTGTTTCAATTTCACTCATTCATATAACACTATAACAATTTATTCAACATTCAATAACAATTTAATTTGTAGGCACAGTACGAGACCTTATCACTCCAATTACTCCCTTGCAATTTATCACATTTCAATCACATATTCATATTTGTTTGCAATTACTTATATCCCATTGAACATGTCGAACTAACAACGAATATTCAGTGGTTTGCACATAGTACCACCCATGTGACCATTATCATCCGATACACGTAGTAGCCAACACATAGTACTACACACGTGATCAAGCATTTCGATTCACATAGTAGCCTGGACATATACTACACACGTGACCAAGGCAATCCGGTACACATAGTAGCCTGCACATAGTACTATCAATGTGACCATTATCTATCGATACACGTAGTAACCTGCACTTAGTACTACACACGTGTTCATAGGTACTTTATTCAAGCCTTTCCTATTCCGACGGTCTAACAAGGATTTTCACTTTTCAATATTTTATAATTTATCCGAAATCAAATTACAATTTCCAATATATCAGTCCAATACCATAACAAATTTAATAATTCAATTCGAACTACTTCAATTTTTACTCGACAATCATATATCCCCAATTCAAGCTAATTTTGTTCAATTCAGCTATCAATACTAAATTTCTAATTGTTAAATAACTATTTCATATTCAACCATTTCTCATATATTATAACAAAATATTAAAAATAATTATAAACGATGTATTATTTACATACAACTTACCTGGATGCAAAATATAGTTATTTTGCAATTTAATCCGAAATATTTTTCTTTCCCTGACTGAGATTGATTCCACGTTCTTCTTGATCTATAATATCAAACTTAGCTTGTTTAATATTCACATTAATCCAAAACAACCCTCGACTCAATTTTGGCAAAATTACAATTTTACCCCTAAACTTTTGCATATTTCCACTTTTGTCCCAAAGTTCAGAAATTAAACTTCATCCATTATTATTATATTTTATGACATGCTAAACATTTTTCCCTTCTATGGTAACATCAAATTCCCAGTCTAACACTTATGAACATTTGGTATGTTCACCGATTATGTTGTTTTACTCGGTTTCACTTAAAATCAACTAGCAAAAGTTGTTTAACATAATTTCAAACTTCATATTCTACCATAAAACATCAAAATAAAAACATTTCACCTATGGGTATTTTTCAAAATATGAAACCTACCATGAATTAATGGTAGAATAACAAAGCTACGAGGACTCAAAAAATAAAAAAAAAACATTAAAAACGAGGCTTGGATATACTTACTATGAGGCTTGGAAGCTTGAAAACCCCAACTATGGCTTCTCCCCTTGTAAAATTCAGCCTTAGCTTGAAGATGGACTAAAATTGGCTTTTAATTTTGTTTTTAATTCATTTTAATAACTAAATGACCAAAATGCCCTTAATGAAAATCTTTGGAAACATGCCTAACCATGTCCATTTTTGTTTACCATCTTAACCAATGGTCTAATTACCATATGAGGACCTCCAATTTAAAATTTCATAACAATTGGATGACTGTAACATATAGAACTCAACTTTTGCACTTTTTACAATTTAGTCCTTTTGACTAAATTGAGTGCCCAAACGTCAAAATTTTCGAACAAAATTTTCACGAAATCTTTCCGTGATATTGTAGACCATAAAAATATAATGATAATAAAATTTTTCCTCGTCAAATTTGTGGTCCCGAAACCACTGTTCTAACTAGCCCCTAAATCGGGCTGTTACATCATTCATTGTCGAAACATTCGGGAGCAGTGTCGCGACATGACGACCAGATTTCTCTATGTGTTTTAAAATCATTACTTTGGTCACCTTTATTCTCACTATTTATGTTTGTTGATTTCCCATTAATATTTGTTGATTTCCCATTAATTTCTTGGAAATACCAAAACATGCTACACTGTAAAGTTTGTTCATCAACTACGGTGTTAATTTTTCCTCAAAAATAATGTTTTACTCTTTGGAGATTAACGAGAAAAGGTCATCCCCCTTTTCCAATCAACTATATTATTCCATGAGGAGTTACCTAATTTATTGTATATGGACCAATGCTGGCAGTGTACCAAACCTGGCGAAGATGTTTTTCTTAGAAATCTCACTACTGATTTTATATCATTAGTAGGTAGTGCGACAAATTAAACCCATTTTGAGAAATAATCTACACCCAGAAAGATGTACCAATCCCCAAAAGAACTCAAAAAAGGTCCCATGAAATCAATCCTCCAAACATCAAACACATCAATCTCAGGTATCCCCGTTTACGACATTTCATCTCTTTTTTGATATGTTCCTAATTCTCTTACACCTATCACATCCTTGTACGAATTCATAAGTGTCTCTATTCATAGTTGGCCAATCAAACCTCGATTGTAGTACCTTTTGTGTTGTCCTTTTTCCACCAAAGTGCCCTCCACAAGGAGATGTGTGACAACCTTGTAAGATATCATGTATCTTTTCCTCTACTACACATCGTGAAACTAATTGATCCACGTATTGTTGAAACATATATGGCTCCTCCCAAACATAATTTCTTGATTCATGAGCTATCCTCTTTTTCTATTGCCAAGATGTCTGCTCTGGGAAAACCCTTATTGCAATATAATTGACATAATATGCATACTATGGTGTTAGATGCTTACCTGGTCTGGGCTAATTAATGTCTACTTTGAATAATTGCTTATCTGCAAAAGTCTCTTTAATTTCTTAAATATCATCTACTTTTAACTTGTTTTCAATTCTGGATAAATGATCTGCGATTTGATTCACAGTACCCTTCCTATACAATATCCAAATCAAATTCCTGAAGTAATAAAACCCATATCATTAGTCTAAATTTTGTTTCTTTTTTCATCATAATGTATTTTAATACAGAATGATCAGTATACACATGTACTCAATTCGCCATTAAGTAAGGTTGAAATTTTTTGCAAGTGAACACTACCGCCAACATCTCTTTCTTAGTTGTAATGTTGTTGCATTGTGTTAGATTTAGTGTTTTGCTAGCATAATGAATAGCCTCAAATAAATTATTTCACTTTTATCCCAGAATTGCACCTACTACATAGTCACTACCATCACACATAATAATAATAGGTTCTGACCAATTAGGAGTGATGATTACAGGAGTAGATATGAGTTTTTCTTTTATTACCTCAAAAGGTTTGATATAGTTTTGGCCAAATATGAAATGTGTCTCTTTTTGGAGGAGTTGATTCAGAGGTTTAGAAATATGAGCGAAGTCTTATATAAACCTTTGACAAAATCCTGCATGGCTTAAAAAATTTCGAACATCTGTAACATTTTTTGGATTTAGAAGATACTTTAAAGCTTCTATTTTGGCTTTATCTACTTCCAAACCTTTTCCCGATATCTGATGCCCTAAGAGAAATCCTTATTTCATCATGAAATGACATTTTTCCCAGCTGAGCACTGAATTAGTCTCTTCACATCATTTTAACACTTTCTCGAGGTTACTCCGCTTCTAACATATCAACGAAGACAGCAGTCACACATCTCATTAAGGTTGCTGGAGCATTACATAGGCCAAAAGACATTTTTTTAAAGGCATACGTACCAAAGGGGCATGTGAAAGTGGTTTTCTTTTGGTCATCGGGATGAGTTGGGATTTGATGGTACATTGAATACCCATCAAGGAAACAATAGTAATATTTTCCTACTGAATGATCGAGAATTTGGTCAATGAAGGGCAATGTAAAGTGGTTTTTTTTGTTGTATCGCTCAACTTTTGTTAATCGATGCATACTCTTCAACCAATAACTGTTTGCATTGTAATTAACTCATTATTATCATTCTCGACAACAGTTAGACCTCCCTTCTTCAGAACACACTAGGTGGAGCTAACTCATTCAATATCAGAGATAGCATAAATAATACTTGCACTAACCATTGAAGTAATTCCTTCTTGACCATCTTCATAGTTGGATTAAGTCTACGCTGAGCATCTACCATAGGTTTTTTCCCTTCTTCTAAACTGATCTTATGCTAGTAGAACGTAGGGTTAATTCCTTTAATATCAGCAATTGTCCATCCTATCGCTTTTTATGCATTTTCAGGACTTTTAATAGAGCTTATTCCTATTTTGCATCTAAGCTTGCAGCAATAATTACTGGTAAAATGTTTTGCTTCCCTAGATATCTGTATTTTAAGTTGTTAGGTAATGGCTTTAGCTCTAATTCTAGGGTTTGAAAATAGATGGTACCATTTTTACTGAGGTTAGGATCATTTGCTCTGGTTGCTCCTTATTTTGTCTCCAATAGTCCCATTAGGTTACCATGTGATTGTTCTCTTGTTCTACATTGCCCCCTTCTTCTTATGTTTCGTAACCCATTTATTCTTTCGTGCTGAACTCTAATTGGTTAAATTCTTGCTCTTTATGGTCTACAAGTTCTAGTTCCTGCTTTGTATTTCAGGGCATTCTTCCCAGGTTGATTCATTAATGTTGGATTTTTCCAATATTTCTATCACTTCCTCTTGGGTTTTTGTCCAAATACTTCCCTCCGCCATAATATCAGTTTTTTCTTTATTCTAACTATCCAACCCATAGTAAAAATGTTGTATTTGATCTTCGAAATGTATGCTTCAACATAATATAAATCTAAGGATTGCCTTAAACCTTTCCCTCGCATGCCCCAAAGTTTTAATGATACCTTGCTGGAAATAAAATAACTGCGTGGAACTACTTAGTACCTTAGTCATAGGTAACATTCGGCGAAGGAATAGCTGCACGAAATCAGTCCACGTAGTGATGGTGTCTGGAGGAAGTGATTCTAACCACATATTCGCTTTCCCCTCTAACGCAAATGGAATCAATAATAATTTGATAGTCTCTGTGGAATCCCTGTATAGCTAACAGTGCTTCATATATGGTCAAATTTCTGAAAAATGCTATGGGATCGTCGTTCATATGGTCGAAAAATCTTACATTATTAGCGATCCATGTTAATAAAACATCATTTAATTCAAAATGTGAACTATGGTTGATAGATTGGGAAATGCTAGATCTTAACTAGTTTACATCAAATAATGTCTCTAAAACCTACATATTGTTAGTAATTTATATACGAATCGTATCTATAACTTAATAATTTCCTAATTATTCTTTTTACATTCAAACATTAAAAATAACCAAGTGGCGTTGCCTCCCCGACAACGGTGCCAACAACTTGACCACCTCTAGACGCACTAACGTCCAAAGTGTGAATACTGCAATAGAATATAGAAAGACAAGGCGATTTCCCCAAGTATACGGGTCGAGTTGTAATATAGTTTTACAACGAAGTCGGTGAGTACTTCGAGGAACGTACCCAAGGGAGGCGAGTGCCAGATCAATTCTAACCTAAACACTAAAAGATCTAATTAGTACTTTTAAATTAGTTATAGTAAGAAAATATAAAATAAAGGATTTTTAGGGTTTTTATAATAATAAAGACAAAATAACAAAAAATAAATAAACTTCAAGAGATAGAAAGGGAGAATAAATCAAATGTTGATTATGGGTGATTAGCTCACTTCAGTAATTTCCATCAATTTTCGTTTTGGGTTCCTCGTCAATCAACTAGTCGTTACCCTAGCGGGATCTTTCGATCTTCCACTAACATAACAAGTCAACAAGAACTACTTATTTTTCGACCTCATAGTCCAGGCTGACTTGGGGTGAAGGTGTTCACGGATGGACCATACCAGTTTTGGGTTAATTCTCACCTTGATGATTTCCCAAGGTTGTCAAGCCTAGGGTTTGTTCCACATTCTTCCTTCCCCAAACACTTGATCCATTGAGTAACCCTACAAAATAGTTAATAGATCATACCTCCACTCTAATCCTCTATAGAGGGATTAGTTTTTCATGGCTTTCATAGACAATATAGAATTATTGTAAAGAGAAAGCAAGCTAATTAAATTGACAAGATAGAGTAAATGAAAGAGCTTGATTGTATTGAGATTAATCTAGAATCCACAAAGTTTGAATGCTTCCACAATTCGGATCTCTTGAAATAAACAAGAACAACTGAAATAAATCTAAAACCTAAAAATGAGAGAAAATAGTAAACTAAATTTTACATAGAGAATCTAGGCTAAAGGAATGGTGTCCATAACAAGCGATAAATGAGCCTATTTATAGCCTTTAGGTGGCCGTCGTCCTTGACCCTAGGTTAGATGACGTTCCTCAGCTTTAAGTTTGATTGTGCAGACCAAAACACGCCTACTAAATGTTTAACTTCCGTCACAGAGTCAATGTCGTGACACACCTGGACCTGTGCCGTGACATCGAAGGCAATCTTCTGCTTTCTCCATTCTGATCCTTCTGTTGCGACATTGAGTCATCCGTGTTGTGACATAATGACCAATACCTATTTAGTACACCTTCTAAAGGTTTCCTGCACACTCACAAAGTGAGTTAGCTCACCCTTAGGCCTCATTCGGCCCCTAAGGTCAATAAAAGACTTAATTTGCACATTTTATTGAATATAAATAAAACTAAGAAACCATAACTAAAACATCACACAAATGCTTGTATTCAAGCTCTTGAAATGTAAAAACTAGTGTAATCTACCACATCGAATTCAGGTAGATCAGTTGCGAACTATCATGATATATTATAGTGATTCTGGCATGTTATCAGAGGTGGATGTAAAGCTGTTGGGCTTAGCACTTAGTGCCCAGGCATGTTTTCGGAGAGATGTTAGCCTAAGGTGTAGGCACTTGGTGCCAATGCGTGTCTTCAATTAGATTAGCTCATTTGAGCATTTGGCATGTTTCATGTAACACCCCTAACCCGTATTCATCATCGAAATAGGGTTACGCAGTATTACTGTAAAAACGTAACTTAAAATCATTAATTTCCAAACATTTCATAAATCATAGCAAAATCCATTCAAACACATGCATATCATCCCTTATTCGAACCCTTGAGGCCTTAGAATCATTTTAGAAATGAGTCCGGACTAAATAAAAAAATATGAAACCTTGAGGAAAAAGTAAGAAAAATTCACACTGTAGGGGTCACACGGCCGTGTGGCTCACACGGCTGAGAAACACGTCTGTGTCTAGGGCCGTGTAACATTTGAAATCTCTTTGACTTGGGTCACAAGACCAGGCCACACGCCTGTATGCCAGGCCGTGTAACCTTCGAAATCGTCTCAAACGCCCGTGGGCTAAGTCGTGTAACTTTTGAAAAAAACCATTAAAATGTAAAAGGGACACACGCCCGTGTCTTAGGCCGGTTGGACAAGAAAATGGCCAAAATCAAGCCATTTTTGTCACCCATTCAAACATGCACCTACAAGCAACTTGCATATATAGTTAAGTTCTTAAAACATACCTAAATCATGCATAATAAGACCAATTCCCTATACCAAATATCCATACAACCAATATGCCAAAAGGCACCTCAATCACAATTCATCAAACTTACCAAAACATATGTATAATTACCTTACTTCCAACACACACATCTAGTTCCATATCATCTTAAAACATACAAAAATTAAGACCATTTCTATCACTTCAACTTAATTCACCAACAAGCCAAAAGAAACTACAAGTGTATATTTTCATAACATTTTATTTGTACCAAAAGGTTACATATTTACAACCTTAGTAAAGTGCATAACAACTTAGTTTAGTATATTGTCCAAATGATACCATAACAACCTATATAGCCACATATACATGCCACAACCCTAAGGAGTACAAGAACTACCAACGTTGGTGAATAGTGTGATCTGAAGATTCAATCCGTCCAAAAATCAACGGTAACGATCTAGAAAACAATACACAAAAACATATAAGCTTATGGAGCTTAGTAAGAACATAGTAAATCTTTTAACATAACAACAAAAGAATGCAACTCTTATTTTACTTGATTTGAAGTTATCAAAGTGTAAACAGGGTCACGTATGTGTAATTCGGGGGTACCAAAGTACATATAGGGGCACAAAAGTGCAATTTAGGGGTACCACAGAAAAATAGGGGCATATAAGTGCAATTCAGGGGTATCGAAGTACAACAGGGGTACGTAAGTGCAATTCAATGTATAATTAAGTGTAAGCAAATAATTACATAACTATATTATAACATACAAGTAGAAATTCAATTATGTTTAGAAATACTATGAACTTGCCTTAACAGCTATGATGAAAGAAAAACGATCCAGCTAATCTGTGACTTTCGCTTTCCCTCGGTTTAAGTTCGGCATAAATTTATCTTGATATAAAAAAATTATATTTAATTAAATATTTCAATCAACCTCAAAAATTTAATTTATTTCATAATCCACATTTATACATAATTATAATTTTGCCTTAACATTTTAACTTAATTTAGTCTTTAAGCTCATCAATGGGAATTTATGTTATTTCATCCCTAACCCATGCTAGTCGAATTTACAATGAACACAAATCAACTCATACAAATCATTATTTCACAATTTCACCATGGTATTTACTATTTTTACAAAGAAGTCCCTAAATGATAATTTCATCAAAAATCACTTTACAAAAGTTGTTTATTTAACAACAAAGACTCATAATCTTTCATCAAACTTCAAGAACCATACAATAGCATTCATGGAAAAACCCTAAATCTTTAATAGTTTTGCAAATTAGTCCTTGGGCTAGCTAGATTAAGCTACAACGAACTCGAAAACATAAAAATCATTAAAAACGAGATTAAAATACTCACCATGTAACCAAAACAAAGCAACGAACCCTAGGTATGGTTTCTCCTGAGAATTTCGACTATGGATGAAGATAGGAAGATGATAGCTTTTTCTTTTCTTTTTTTATTATATTAACTTTTATTTACTAAATTACACTTTTAACCTTTTAAAACATTAATAATTTCAATAATACCAATCCCATAATTGTCCACTATCACTTAAATGGTCTAATTACCACCTAAGTACTCTTACATTAAAGTTCTATGGCCATTTAATACCTTTAACTACTAGAACTCCACTTTTTCATATTTTACGATTTAGTTCTTTTCACCTAATTAAAAATGCAAATGTTAAAATTTCTAAATGGAATTTTTATATGACACTACTAACATACCGCAATATTAAAATAATAATAAAATAAATATTTTCACGTTGGATTTGTGGTTTCAAAACCACTGTTCTGATTTCACTAAAAACGAGTTATTACAAGTCTCCCCCTAAAGAATATTTCATCCTCGAAAATCTTACCAGAAAAGAGGTTTGAGTATTGCACTTTCATAGCTTCTTTCGGTTCCTAGGTGGCTTCTTCTAAACCATGTCGTTGCCAAAGAACTTTCACTAAAGCTATGTTTTTATTTCTCAATTCTTTAACCTCTCGAGCTAAAATTGTGATTGGTTTTTCACTGTATGTCATATCAAACTGACTCTCAACATCGATAGGTGATATCACATGTGAAGGTTCTGATCGATATCGTCGTAACATAGATGCTTGAAATACATTGTGATTCTTTTCTAACTCTGACGCCAGAGCTAATTTGTAAGCTATCGGCCTAATTTTTTCAATAATCTCATACAGCCCGATAAACCGCAGACTTAGCCTTCCTTTACTATTGAATCAGAGAAGTTTCTTTCAAGGTGAGACTTTTAGGAACACTTTGTTTCCTACTTGAAATTCAATGTCTTTCCTTTTTTTAAATCTGCATAGGATTTCTATTGATCTGAAGCTGCTTTGAAACTATCTCATTTTACTTTAACTTTTTCTTCGATTTCTCGTATCAAATCAACCCCAAAAAGCTTTTTCGCACTAAGCTCAGTCTAGTATAATAGAGTTTGACATGTCCTACCATACAAAGCTTGGTATGGTGCCATCTTTATGCTCGATTGATAAATACTGTTGTATGAGAATTCAACCAATGCTAGAAATCTCTCCCAATTACCTTCCAATTCTAAAACACAACACTGTAGCATATCTTCAAGTATCTGAATCACTCGTTTGGACTGACCATCGGTCTGAGGATGAAATGCGGTACTAAAATGCAAACCTAGAGCCTCATTTCAACTTACTCTAAAATTGAGATGTAAATCGCGGATCTCTATCAGAAATAATAGAAACTGGCACCCCATGCAATTTGACAATCTCAGCAACATATAACTCTGCTAATCTTTTGAGAGAATAATCTGTATGCACTGGAATGAAATGCTCAGATTTCGTCGAACAATTAATGATGACCCAAACTGCATCTTTCTTTCTCGGATACAAAGGCAATTCCAATACAAAATCTATCGTAATGTGCTCTCATTTCCATTCTGGAATCATCATTGGTTGTAGCAAACCAGAAGGTACCTGATGTTTGGCTTTAACTTGTTGACAAAATAAACATCTCGATACAAACTCTGAGATCTCTTGGTTCATACCTGGCCACCAGTACATTTGTTTCAAATAACCATACATTTTATTGCTACTAGGATGAATAGTCAAGCTACTATTATGAGCTTCTTGCAAAATCTTCTGAACGAATTTGACTTTCTTGGAATGCAAATTCTTCCTTTGAAATATGAACTATCATCAGATCCAATATGAAAATCTGAATCAGGAGTCATCTCAATTCGTATCCGTTTAGCTATTAACTCATCTTCACCTTTCTGAGCTTCGCAAATTTGTTGCAAAAACATTGGTCTAGCTTTCTACTTAGCTAAAATCAAACCGTCATTGATCAACCTCAATCGCGTGCTCAACGCTCGCAAAGTAAACAAAGATTTTCTACTCAAAGCATCAACAACTACATTTGCCTTTCTCGGATGATAGTCAATGGTCAAATCATAGTCCTTTAATAACTCGAGCCATTTGCACTATCTCAAATTTAAGTTTTTCTGTGACATCAAGTATGTCAGGCTTTTGTAATCTGTGAAGATATGAAACTTTTCTCTGTACAAATGGTGTCACCAAATCTTCAAAGAAAATACAACGGCTGGAAGCTCTAAATTACACGTCAGATAATTCTTTTCGTGCAGCTTTAACTGTCTAGAAACATACGCTATCATTTTGCCCTCTTGCATTAAAACACAACCCAATTCGTTCAACTATGCATTACTATAAATCACAAATTCTTTACCTGACTCTGGCTAAACTAACATTGATGCCTCGGTTAACAATGCTTTCAACTGATTGAAGCTTTACTAACATTTCTCATACCACTCAAACTTAACATTTTTTTTGCAATAGTCTCGTCAACAGTGTAGCAATCATCGAGAATTCCCTTGACGAATCTTTTGTAATATCCAGCTAAACCCAGAAAACTTCTGACTTCAGATACATTTTTTAGAGGCTTTCAATCTACAATAGTTGAAATTTTGCTCAGATCTACTCTAATGCCATTGGTCGATACAACATGTCCCAAAAATTTGACTTCCGAAGCCAAAATTCACATTTGCTAAACTTAGAGAATAATTATTTTTCGCCCAAAGTTTACAAAACAATTTTCAAATGATCGGCATGCTCTGCCTCATCCCGTGAATAAATCAGAATATCATCAATGAATACCACAAAAAATCTGTCTAAATACGGTCTAAAAGTTATGTTCATTAAATCCATAAATAATGCAGGTACGTTAGTCAAACCAAACAACATCACAAGAACTTCATAATGTCCATACCTGGTCCTGAACGTGACTTTCGACACATCTGTGTCTTTAACTCACAACTAATAATAACCAAAACGAAGATCAATCTTTGACAACATTGTCACACCTTTCAACTGATCAAACAAATTGTCAATACGTGGCAATGGATACTTGTTCTTGATCGTGATTTTGTTGAGCTGTCAATAGTCAATACATAATCGCATGGACTCGTCTTTTTTCTTAACAAATAATAGTGAAGCACCCCAATGAAAAAAACTGTGTAGGGCAAAACCCCTATCTATCAACTCTTGCAACTGTGCTTTCAGCTCTTTCAATTCTATAGGTGTCATTCTATAAGGAGTTATCGATATCGGAGATGTTCCCAGCACCAATTCAATAGCAAACTCAACTTCTCAGTCGGAGGTAACCCTGGTAACTCTTCTGGAAACACATCCGTGAGCTCACATACAACCAGAACTGATTCTAAGTTCAATTTTGAAACCCTAAAATCAACTATATAAGCAAGATATGCTTCACAACTCTTTTTAACATATTATTGTGTCGTCATAGCAGAGATTATTCTAAATGTACCATCCAGTCTTTCTGACTCAATTCAGACCCGTTTACCATCCTAACATTTTAAAACAATATGTTTTCTTCTACAATTCACAATAGCATCATGCAATTTCAATCAATCCATACCCAGAATCACATCAAACTAATCGAAAGGTAACAACATCAAACTAGTGGGAAAATTGTAACCCCTAATTTTCAATGGACACAATCTACATAACTGATTAACTAGAACACATTGACCCAAGGGATTCATAACTTTGATAGTATATTCAGTGAATTCAATAGGTATTTTCTTTTTGTCTACTAATGTAGTGCATATATACGAATGAATTGATCCAGGATCAATCAATGCATATATATTAATATCAAAGAGAGAAAAAGTACCCATAATAAATCCTGGAGCAGTAGCATCCTCTCGAGCTCGGATTGCATAAGCTTTGGATGGTGTTCTCACTTCAGACCATTCGTTTATCTCACTGTTCTTTCCTTGGCTGGGAGTAGTATTTCTCACATTTCCAGATCATCTACCCCTCTGAGAAGTTGCTTTAGGCTTATTTAATTGATTCCCGAAATCATTTTGCTTCTTAGGACAGTTACGAAGAAAGTGGTCAGTAGACCTACAACTGGAAAACAAGCTCCCGATTTTGATCAACACTCTCCAAAATGTCTTGTATTGCATTCATCACTCACCTGAACGGTTCTCTCTACATTTCTTACACTTCCAACACTCATCACCGGAGAGTTGACTAACTGGAAATTGTTTTGTCTTGGTTTTTCTTTATTAATGAACTCTAAAGGAGCAGCTGATCTACTTGTGTCATTTCTAAATTTCTTTGATGGATATGTTTCAGCAGGCTTGAATGACCCAGGCTTGAATGACCCTCTCTTGTTATAATCTCCAAATCTCGAATCTTATTGTTATTTTCTTTTACAAATCTCTTCAACCTTCTGAGCCCACTTGGAAAGTTCTACAAATTCTCGTAACTTTAATGCTGCTACAACCATACAGATCTCGTCATTCAACCCATCTTCAAATCTGATACACATTTCCTCCTCATTTGATACGATTTTACGATCATACTTGCTTAACTGCACAAATTCTCATTCATATTCTGCTACATTCCAATTTCCTTGTTTTAACTCGAGAAATTTTTTTTCTTTTTTTGATCGATGAACAACAGACTAATATACTTTTTCTTGAATTCATTCTGAAAGAAATCCCAATTAACCTGATAATCCGAGACCATCATGCTCAAAGTATCCCACTATAGATATGCCTCATCTTTAAGTAAGGACACTGCATATCTCAAGCAATCTTCAGGGGTGCACAATAACTTCACAAATACTCTCTTTTTGTTTAATAGACAATACTCGGCTTTTAAAGGATCATCATCTAGTGTACCTCTAAACTCTTTATCTTCATATTTCTGAATTTTGTCTATGGATACCCGAGTAACCGTTACAAGTATAGGGTTTGAAACATTCAAGGCTGCTAGAGGAGGCACAACAGGGGGTAGAGGCGGCGGAGGTGTCAAATTTGCTTGTTTGAATTCATTGAACCATTGGTTCATCATGTCCAGAAATACATTTTTCACCTCATCACTCACGGATTGTGGAATAGGCGCATTATTGCTTGCCTCAAGATTCAAAGCTTGAACATTACTTTGAGCGTCATTAACTATAGCTCGATTTTATTCAACTAACATCTTGAATCTATAAGAAATAAAATGTTAGAACAGATCAAAAGCATCACACTATCACAGGATATATGTGGCATGTATATACTAAACTCTACTTTGCTATGTTAGTCCTAGAATCGACTAAATCGTAGCTCTAATACCACTAAATATAACACCCCTACCCTATATTCGTCACGAAAATAGGGTTCCAGAGTATTACCATAAAAACTTAACTTAAAATCATTAATTTCCAAACATTTCCTAAATCATAGGAAAATCCATTCAAACACATACATATCGTCCCTTATTCGAGCCCTCGAGGCCTTAGAATCACTTTAGAAATGATTTAGGACTAAATCAAAAACATATGAAACCTTAAGGAAAAAGTTACAAAATTTCAAACCACAAAGGTCACACAGTTGTGTGGCCAAGTCGTGTGCCTCACACGGCTGAGACACGAGCATTCGAAATCACACGACTAGGACACGAGCATTCAAAATAAGGACACACAGCTGTGTCCCATCCTGTGTCTGTGCTCGTGTAACTCTCTGACTTCAGTCACAAGGCCAGGCTACACGCCCGTGTGCCAAGTCGTGTAACCTTCGAAATGGCCTCACACGTCCGTGTGCCAAGGCGTGTGTTAAGCCTTGTCACTTTCAAAAAAACAACCATTAAAACCTATAGGGAACATACAGTTGTGTTGCATGGCCGTGTGTCACACACAGCTGAGACACACGCTCGTGTCTTAGGCCATGTGGACAAGAAAATGGCCAAAATAAAGTCATTTCTGTCACCCATTCAAACATGTACCTACAAGAAACTTGCACATATAGTTAAGACCTTAAAACATACATAAATCATGCACAATAAGACCAATTCCTATGCCAAATATCTATACAACCAATATGCCAAAAGGCACCTCAATCACAATTAATCAAACTTACCAAAACATATGCATAATTAACCTTACTTCCAACATACACATCTAGTTACATATCATCTTAAAACATACAAAAATTAAGACCATTTCTATCATATCAACTTAATTCACCAACAAGCCAAAAGAAACTACAAGGGTATATTTTCATAACATTCTATTTCTACCGAAAGGTTACATATGTACAACCTTAGTAAAGTGCATAACAGCTTAGTTTAGTATTTTGTCCAAAAGATACCATAACAGCCTATATAGCCATATATACATGCCACAACCCAAAGGAGTACAAGAACTACCAACGTTAGTGAATAGTGTGATCCAAAGATTTGATCCGTCCAAAAATCAGTGATAACGATCTACAAAATAATATACAAAAACATATAAGCTTATGGAGCTTAGTAAAAACATAGTAAATCTTTTAACTTCAGATCAAAAGAATGCAACTCTTATTTTACTCAATTTGAAGTTACCAGAGTGTAAGCAAAGGTACGTATGTGCAATTCAGGGGTACTTAAGTACAAATAGGGGCATGTAAGTGCAATTCAGGTGTACCGAAGTACAATAAGGGCACGAAAGTGCAATTTAGGGTATAATTAAGTGTAAGAAAATAATTACATGACTATATTATAAAATCCAAGTAGAAATTCAATTACGTATAGAAACACTATGAACTTACCGTAACAACTAGGATGAAAAAATATGATCGAGCTAATCCGTGAGTTGTGCCTTCCCTCGATTTAAGTCTGGCTAATATTTATCTAGATCTAAATAAAGAATTATATTTCATTAAACATTTCAATCAACCTCAAACATTCAATTAAATCCATAATCCATATTTATACATAAATACAATTTTGCCCCTAGCATTTTAACTTCATTATAATTTAGTCATTAAGCTCATAAATGGGAATTTATGCAATTTCATCCCTAACCCATGCTAACCGAATTTACTATGAACACATATCAACTCATACAAATCATTATTTCACAATTTCACCATCGTATTTTACTATTTTTACAAATAAGTCCCTAAATGATAATTTTATGAAAAATCACTTTACAAAAGTTGTTTATTTAACAACAAAAACTAATAATCTTTCATCAAACTTCAAGAACCATAGAATAGTATTCATGGAAAAACCCTAAATCTTTAACAATTTTGCAAATTAGTCCCTGGGATAGCTAGATTAAGCTACAGTGATCCCAAAAACATAAAAATCATTAAAAAATGATCAAAATACTCATCATGCAACCAAAACAAAGCAACCAAACCCTAGCTATGGTTTCTCTTGAGAATTTCAGCTATGGATGAAGAAAGGAAGATCATAACTTATAATTTTTCTTTTTTTATTATATTAACCTTTATTTACTTAATTACACTTTTAACCTTTTAAAACATTAATAATTTCAATAATACCAATCCCATAATTGAACACTATCACTTAAATGATCTAATTACAACCTAAGTACTCTTACATTAAATTTCTATAGCCATTTAATACCTTTAACTACTAGAACTCTACTTTTGTATCTTTTACGATTTAGTCCTTTCAATTAATTAAACATGCAAACCTTAAAATTTTTTAACGAAAATTTTTATACAACACTACTAACATACCGTAGATATTAAAATAATAATAAAATAAATATTTTCACATCAGATTTGTGGTCCCAAAACCACTATTTTGATTTCCCTAAAAACGGGCTATTACATTTTGGATGGGTAACTGTGTACTCATATCCATAAATCGTTCATCGCGCTGTGTGTCTAGTGTTAAATGAATTATTATTGAATTTGTCAAAAATTGTCCTTCAATTCTTGATAGCCTTGTGACTTGATATTAAATGATTCCGTATAATTATATTCAAATGTATCTTGTACTAATTTGTGTATAAACTCACCTGTTATGGATTGTGATTGACAAGAAACATTGACTATTAATCTTGTTATTAAAATTTTTATGTTATTTCGGTAAGCTTTATTGTTTTAAACGTTGAATGAACTAAGCTCTATAAAAGCTTACTCGTGTTATTTATCTTATTTCCTTGTAGATAGCATTTCTTGGAAATCGGGCAATTGGATCGACTCAAAGAAATCACATTATCTAAAAATCATTTGGTAGTTTTTGAATGTTCACTTTTGGTTATATGGCATGTAATAGGTGATTTGTAAATATGTTGGTTACTTGTTACTTTTTACTTGTGGAGTTTCTTAAACTTGAATGATGTTTGTCTTTAGATGAATTTTAGAACACGTGAATAGGTTTTTGATGTTTGGTTTGTAAGTTGATAAGTATGTGATTTTGGTCATATTATTCTATGTTTGTAGTGAAGGACTATCCTATAGTGAAATGGATTTGAATGTTATGGATGAATGGTAAATTTGCATGTCTTAAAATGTGGTCATGTAAAACTTGAAATGCAACTTGATTGGATATTTAAATTATGGTGTCAATGTGGGCACATTGGTTAGGCACATAAGTTGAATGGTTTGATATGTTTTGGAGGCTTGTAAACATGTGTATTTGCTTTGTCTTTCCACCTAAGAAATAGGTTATGTTTTGACTTGTTTTTGAAGCTATTTAAAGCACACACGGCCTGGGACACGGCTTTCACACGATCATGTGTCTCTTTCATTTTTAAGAGTAGGTTTCACACTGTCTGTCACATGGCCTGCGACACGACCATGTGACCTTAAACCATACGGCATCAGTATGTTACACGGATTGATAGCACGAGCATGAGGAGTGGCCATACGGGCACGTGGGATAGCCACATGGTCGTGTGATTTTAATTGCAATATACACATGGGCTGGCACACGGCTTGCAACACGGCTGTATGAGGGTATTTCAAATATATACACAGCCTGCGACACGACCATGTGAAATTATTTCGAAAGTTACATGGTCTGTCACACGGTTGGCCACACGACCATGTCCCTATGCCACACGGCTTGGGCTTTATCACAGGGCCTGGCCACACAACCGTGTGACCTCTGTTTTCAAAAATTGTCAATTTTTCCAAACTTTTTGGATTTGTTTGAAAATGATCCCCGAACGTTTCCAAACTATTTTTAGGGCCCTATAGGCTCGAATTAAGGTCCATAAGTGTATTTTTACCTTGATTAAATAAATTATGGAATGTTATTATGTAATTTGTATAATTTTTTTGGTTTGAAATTAAATGTTACGATTTGTATCGTAATGCACCTTAACCCTAATCTGATAATGGAGATGGGTTAGGGGTGTTACAAAACTCAATACGAAAAATAAAAATAATAGGGTCAAATTCAAAAGTAGTTTATAGTTTACATGCCGCATAGAAAAATAAAAATAAAAATAAATGCAAAAGCATGTAATTAAGCATTGGACATGTTGTCGTTCGAGTCGATTTCTTGAACCCTTAATATATTTCTTCCCCCGGGCGCAATTCTCTTGGTGAGTGTTCAACGGATGAATGTGCTCTGCTTTTTAAGGTCAACACCCTCGATTATCAAACGTGCAAGTGTGAATACATCCTTTGTGGCCTCTGCATGAGATGTTGCATCGTCACCCTTTGATTCCTTATCATCTGTTAGTTCACCTTCGTCACTCCCCTCTACATTATTTTCCTCCTCATCATCATTCTTGCCCTCAAATGAATCACTCGACCTGTTGGGCCATTTTTTGACCTCTTCTCTTTGACTAGCCATAAATGTGTCCACAAATGGCTTCATTATGTAACATCCCGATTTTGGGCCTAGTCAAAACAGTGGATTCGGGACCACAAATTTGACGTGATAAATTTTTTTATTATATTTTTGTGGTCTACAATTTCATGGAATGATTTTGTGAAAATTTTGTTTGAAAATTTTGATGTTTAGGCATTCAATTTAGGAAAAAGGACTAAATTGTAAAAAGTGCAAAAGTTGAGTTCTACATGTTAAAGGTGTCCAATTGTTATGAAATTTTAAATTGGAGGCCCTTATATGGAAATTAGACCATTGGTTAAGTTGGTGGACAAAAATGGACATGGTTAGGCATGTTTCCAAAGTTTTTCATTAAGGGCATTTTGGTCATTTAGTTATTAAAATGAATTAAAAACAAAATTAAAAGCCATTTTTTTGTCCATCTTCAAGATTTGGACTAATTTAACAACTTTTGCTAAGTGATTTTAAGTGAAAATGAGTAAAATGACATAATCGGTAAAAATACCTAATGTTCATAAGTAAATGTTAGAGTGGGAATTTCATGTTGCCATAGAAGGGAAAAAATGTTCAGCATGTCATAAAGCATAAGAATAAGAGATGACGTTTAATTTCCGAGCTTTGGGGAAAAAGTGTAAATATGCAAAAGTTTAGGGGCAAAATCATAATTTTTCCAAAGTTTGAGTCAAGGACTGTTTTGATGAATCTAAGTATTAAATAAGCTAAATTTTCTATTATAGATCAAGAAAGACGTGGAATCGAACTTGATCGGGAAAAAGAAAAGATTGTGGACTAAATTGCAAAATTACTATATTTTGCACCGAGGTAAGTTTGTATGTGATTAATACCTTGTTTTTACTTATGTTTTAACATTTTTATAAGATATGATTGAATATGAGATAATTACTTGAGGTGAATTATGAGTTGTGGTTGAATATGGAAGAGTTGGAAAAATGTAAAAAAAAGTGAGAATTCATGGTTGAACCTTTAGAATGGGTCGGATATTGTTGGAAATATAGGTGGATGCTATGTGCTGATTCCACCAGATATTAATGGAAATAAAGGTGGTTGCTATGTGCTGATTTCATCGGATACCAATGGTTATATAGGTGGTTGCTATGTGCTGATTTCACCCGGAACCATTGAGTATAAAGGTGGTTGCTATGTGCCGATTTCACAAAGTACTATTGACTATAAGGGTGGTGTTGTGTACTGATCCACCGTGTAACTGAGATTATTTTGAAGTGTTCATCGGAAATTGATTAAGTGAAAATATATATGAAAAATGTGTTTGATCTTTAATCGACCCTTTGGTACGATGAAATGAAGTAATGAAATTAAGAAAGAGTAAATTTAACGACAAAATAGTTTAGGACAGAAACAGTTGTATGATTTTGAAAAATCACCAAAAATGGTGGAAATTGAATTAGAGGTTTGATAAAAATGAAATTAAAGCTTAATTAGTCTATTTTCACATAAAGGAAACAGAGTAAGCAAAAGAGTTAAATATTTTGAGATATTTGAAATTTAGTGAGACAAGGTAAGAATGATTTCATAATCCCCTGTTCTAAATTTGGAAAATAACTAAATATTGTACAAAAATAATTATGGTTTGTAATTTACATGCTTAAATTTCTAAATTATTCTATTTTCGAGAGAAACAAATGATAACATCATTTGAATTTTGTACAAAGAGATAATTAATTTTGAGTGTAGAGGGGTTAGAGCTGTCAAGTAGTGTAATAGGGGAAAATTTAAAGAATAAACTGTACTAATTGGATAAACCAAAAAATCTGAAAATTTTATTGTAAGAATATATATGAGTCTAGTTTAAGGGAAACTTTACAGATCTTAATTTGGAGTTCCGTAGCTCCGAATAAAAATAATTTAGTGACTATGATGCGAATAAATAGCTTGCTGGAACTTGAATAAATAGTGAATTTATGTGTGATTATGATTATATTATTTATGGAAACATGCTAGAAACTTGTTTATTAATTACATACTTACTTACTAGGATATATGCTTACTCTCCTCTCTTTTCCCTTGTTTTATAGTATCACCAAGCTAGCTCGGGATTTGGCGATTGTCAGAGATCCATCTACACTATCAACTTTCTTTTGGGATTTTGAAAACATTATTTTGAAATTATGGCATGTATAAAGGACTTGGTCATTTTGTGTCATAATTGATTTAGCTCATATTATTTGATAGTCCATTTTGTGTAAGCTGTCGATGTTGGTGAATATTGTATGAGTTGTACGTGTTTGATAATGTCATGTTGAGTTGATAAATCTGATGTAAAAAAAAGAAAAATTTAATTTGGACGAAATTTCAAGTCTCGATTTTGTATGATTGATTATGTTAAAGTCCGGTAATGCCTCGTACCCTGTCCTGGCGTCTGACACGGGTAAGGAGCGTTACACATTACCTCAAGCATCCAAGTACTGTAACGTACATCACTGCCTAACCTACGTTCTCACTATGTAGGCTCACCTTCAGTCTTCTTCTTGGCTCTCAACTTTTTCACTGCTCGAGGCACATCCATTCTGTCCTTGCATCATTGATTCCACTGTTGAATCTGGTTCCTATGAAGCTCTTGGAATAGTTAGAGGAAGAAATCATCGATGGTCTGTGAGTAGGATGATGAGCCTGCTCGGTGGATGTGATATCTACACTAGCCCTATAGCAAAGGTCAGTGACCAAATGTGGGAAATAGATACCCATATTGTTGCCCACAATGCAACGCTTCAATTACTAATTGATCCATGTGCCTACACAAATTCTTTTGTGTTGCAAAATAGAATATAATAAGGCCGCTTTAAACACGTTAACATTATTAGTATCAAGTTTTGGGCAAAGACAAGTACATATAAATTCCATTCAAATTTTTGCAATTAGGAACATGATTGTTTGTTTAAAAGAGAGAGGTTGCCCCGATGAAGCTTCCCACTTCCACATGCCTCTACCTTTCTTAAGGTAGTTCAAAATTGCATCTGTGTCAATGTTAGTAAAGTGGTTTAAATAGAGGGACGGCATATCATCCTCCTCGTAACACAGTATGCCATAATCTTTACAAATGGCCTCAGGGGAAATATCGATGCTAGCTTGCCTGACGTACACTCGATTACGTTCAAAAAATTTCAAATTGGAGTAAAACTCCAATACTACGAGTACTATGGCAGGCTGCTTAGGAAGCATGTAAAATCGTCCCACCTGTGAAAGTGGACATCATCCAAAATTTCATCAGTAAAAAAATATGTCGGATCGAAATCACGTTCAAGGATGAACGTCCGTCCCTAGATAGTTTGATAGAAGTCTACAGCCACTTTTTGAGCAAATTTAACACCATTTAATTCTGAGGACGAAACCAAAACAGTCTAGGATCGAGATCGTTTTTGTTGTCTCAAGGGCATTTTTTAATTTTCTCTGTTTTAAATAAACAAAACTCAACTAACCAACTAGCCACAAGCAATCAATCAGTAAACTAAAAATTGAAATTTAAAATAAAGAAAGAAAAAAGAATAATTGTAAAAAATAAAATAAAAGAAAACTTAAACCGCTTTGATCACCTTAGCCGAGTGGATTGATTTGTAAACCATTGTGTTCCCCATGTCGTGGAAAAAGAAAGACCTACAAGAGGATTAGAAACAACCAAAACAATGAAACAAGAAAATAGAAATTCAAGAAAATGGAAGAAACTAACAAGGGAGATTGAGAGAAAATAGAGAGGGGAGAGAGTTTTTAGGGATTTAAGGTTGAAGATTTGGGGAAAATGAAGAGAATGGGGTGTGTGGAGGCTCAAAAAGCTCCAAAACATGCGGATCACGATACTAAAAATTGGGTTTTGCTTGACCCGACATGGATATCATGATATATTTTTAAAACCCTATTTTCGAGTCTGTCAGAGGTATTACAATACCGAAGGTTGGGTATCACAATATTGTTGGATCTGGTGCCCTAAGTGTAGTATTTTAGTTAATAGACACTTGTAATTTTTTTGAACAAATTGGTTAATAAAATAAATTCATTAATTAAATTAATATACTTTGTATAAGATTGTCTTTACATGGTTTTTTACATGCAAAGAAAAATGGAAGCAAATGTTGATCATTGGTTGTCCAAATATATAAGTAATACTAAGCGGTATTATGTGGTCGGATAGTAGTACAAAAAGACAACTTGTACTAGTAGACAAACCGAAACATGTCCTTAGTTTAATTGGAAATGAGCAAATTAATTAAAACACTAATATGTCGTTTTTGAAGTCCAATTAGGGAGATCATTGTCTTGAGCATCAAAGCAGATCACTCCTAGAAGATAGAGACGTAGATGTGACTGACTGGACCACAATACATCGGGCAGGACCCAAACAGAATAGATTCTGAATCCATTTGTGGGTTTTGTCACACCTCAAAATTGGATAACCCAAATTTTAGGCGTGGAAGAGAAGATGTTTGTTCTAGCGCACTTTGAAAGTTAGCATGCCAAATTGTAGCTTCTGATGAATTAATGTTTCGGGTGAATTGAGAATTCGTCCAAGAAAGTATATCATGATTTAGTCTCTGATGTGTTCTTCAATAAATGAAAGAATTCGATAAAAGAAAAAAAGTAAGCTTTGTATATGTAACCGCCAAAGGTATATTACGCCTAGTTTGTTTAATTACTGTGAATGGCAAGTCTTAATAACTAGATTTGGTTATAACCCAACTAAACTAATTGGAAAAATGGCATATGGAAAAGACTTTCATTTATGTTTCCTTCGAATTTTGTAGGCCATTATGAAAGGCATATTCTGAAATTTTGAGGCAGTTGAAAAATTCCACTAAACGAAAAAGGATTATATATGTGAGAAAGGTTCGTGATAAGGTTTCTTCTTCCTTTAAAGTAATTCCTATATTCTTTCTTTTCTTAAGTATTAAATGTTATTGCTAGTTGCACTCCTTATGTAAATTGGAAGCTAAGGATTCTTGGAAAATAAAGAGGTGTTCCATCTCCTGGTAAGTCTGATAACTTCGCATGTTAAGAGTAAGGAATGCTATAAAGTATATGGGTTCTAAGTTACGAATAAGAAGTCTTGCATGAGGGCTTTCTGTAATTGAAATATTAACAATTTGTCTATTAATGGGTTTAATGGTGAATTCATGTTCTTTAAGCAGTTGTTATTGCTTGTTTTAACTAGATATCTGGATCTGGAGCTCATAGTTGCGGTAAGTGAATATCAGGTGAGTCATTGATTTTGAATCCTCTAAATCTTTAGATAATTTGTTATGATTGTTGTGCTAGAATCGTTAAATGAGTTCATGAGTGACTGTTGAAGATATGTATGTATTCTTCGTATAGATCCATATGACTTCAGAATGAATTGGATTGTGTGTTTGAGTGGATGTGATTAACTTTTACATTTTATTCAATTTAGTCCCCAAAATCAAACTTATCATAACTTTCAAAATTGAACTTCAAACTTTAAACCAATTTCAAATACATTTAATTACAGCCACCTATTATAAAGAATCACGAAAATTTCATATTAATTTCCAGATATTAATAATTTAGTCCTTATATTCAAATTAACAAACTCACTTTATAAAATAGTCCTTAAACATTTCAAGCTTCCAAATATACCATTTTCTATCAAGAACATATAAGATTTATCAATGGAAAATTTTAAAATCTTTAGCAGTTTTGAAAATTAAGGTACGGTTAACTGGATCTAATTGCAATGATCACAAAAACTTAAAAACTACAAGAAACGTAATTGATTTGCTTACCAAGAAAAGAGGGTCAAAGGTTTCTTGAAGCTCGTCAATGGCTTCTCCTTCTTCAATTTGATATTCGGTGCAAAAAGAAAAAATGGATGAAAAACATCTTTTATTTTAAGCTTTTAATATTTTTTTTATTATTAAATTTTAGTTTAATTAACAACAATACATTAAGAAATTAAGCACTACCATCCACCATAAGTAAATATGACATAATTTCCATATAAATCCCTCTTCCTTTACTGATTAATCCTTTTTAGCTAATAAAAATCTATAGTGATTAATTTTTATGGTTTTTAAGATTTAGTCCTTATACCTTAATTAGTCATCCAATTCTTAAAATTTTTAGACCAAAATTAAAGTCACCTATATAATAATTCTGTAAATATTTAATAAAAATATTTACAGGCTCAGTTTACAGAAACGAGGTCTAGATACCTCATTTTTAAAACTACTTGGCTTTAGGGACAAATCACTTGTACTTAGCTAATTATCCAATTAAATGAAATTATCAGACCAATTCACCATATCATAATACTTTACTAGTAAATATTAAATAATAATATTTATAGACTCACTCGTCAGGATTGTGCTCCCGAAACCACTGTTTCCAATACCACTGAAAAATTGGTTGTTATACTTGACATACAACACCCTTTGGCGGTATCCCGATTACTTGAAATTCCTCAACTTTGTACTAAGTTACACTCCTAGAGATGTCCCACCTTCTGAGACATTTTCACTCAATATCGAAATGTTCACGGTTTGCCCAATCTATCCGCCAAAGTATCGTTTGGGCGGATAGAACCACGCTACTGTTTTCCTCCAATTTGTTTGCCTAACCTAGACTTTGCCCAAGGACATACCCGTAGCTTCAACCTCTTAGTTAAATCAAAAACCTTACTTAAAACCTATTCCAAAATTCTTACTTTCTAATACAACATCCAAGCACTAGGGCTTTGCTAGGCAGAAATCAGAAACATATCCTCCAAAGTTTGAGAGGAAGTCCAGAAATCCCTAAGTTAAGTAATTCAACAACACCATCTAAAGGTAATAATGGTTGAGAATCACTAAGTTCTGTTGAACTTACAGGCGTCCATTTGTCATGCAGGATTCCAGGAATGGAACCAGTGCACTAAGAGGGGCCAAGCTAGGCATTTGCCAAGATGGTAGAGCAATATTATGCACAAAAAGGGGCACGCCATGATTAAGTGAATTTTAGAAAAGTTTTAGGTTGTAATATATTAAACTATTTTTTTAAAATCTGTTGTATTTAGTAAACACCGCTTTTAAGATCTTTTGACTTAGAAAGATTATAAACTAATAAGTATGTTCAGGTTAGTTTTCGCCTAATGAAAAATTCTATTAAGTATTTATGTTTGGTGGCATCCTATATTCGGGTCCGATAAATCAGATTGGTTATAGGGTGTTACAATTTCTAAGTACAGACGACTTAATAAATAAACATTTTAAATTTGACTCAAAGCAACATCAACCACAGTTTTCCAATGATTAGATGGATTAGGGTTTAAAAAGATCGATTGGGTTATTTAGCCATTCGATGGCTAGTGTAGCCTTCTCAATCTTGTCATAATGTCTAGGTCAAGTTAGGGAGGTTACAGCTAAATATATTTAAATCAATATTATCCCTGCAGTTAACATGTTAATATTTATTAGTTACACTATAAAATTTAAACTATGGATTAAATTTTAAATTAGTGATTGAATTTCAAAATATTAAATCCTTAAATTAGAGTATCGTTGTAATCAAATCTTTTTGTTAGTATGGCTACCAATTTTAGAGTTGAATGTCAGCTTGAATATGATATGCTTAAAAATATTTATTAAATAATACATGTTTTCGTGGGTGTCAAAACCAACAAAAATAATTTTCTACTCAAAAATATAAAATTTGTATATTGGAGTGAGTAGGGTGAATCCACGAAGACTAGTAATAATTCTATTAACAAGTAAAATAAAAATAAAAAGGGTTTTGAAATAGTCAAAAGATATATTGCATGTAGAATTTAAGAACAATCAACATGGTGAAAATCTAGTCAAAGGCTAAATCTTAGTTTTGATTTATAATTTTGACATCGATCCAAAAACTTGTGCCTAATAATCAATATCTTCTCTCCTTTTTAATAACTAAAAGGAAGTTAGTTGAAATTATTTCTCTTATTAACAAATAACCTTATAATGAAGCTTCTAGGTTTTAATTTATTAATAACATTAAAAAATAGAGATACCTATTTCTAGCCAAAAAATATACACAAGCGGGGTTTATTTAAACTAGATCAAATATCCACACAACATGAATTGGATATGTAGCTTATACTCGATCATGCTATTAATCACAAGTCTTAGAATAATTAAACAATTACAGATTCAAGAAATCTAATTGACAAAGCAAATATTCAAAACTGTCAAATACAAATCCTATATTTAATAAACTTGAATATTTATAATTAAAATGGAAGAAATGCAAACCAAAAAATAGGGAAAGAATAAAAGCAAATTAGATCTCGCAAGCTTGAAGAATCAAAAATTCAAAATCCTTTAGATTAGAAAGATTTTAGCAGCTCGTATTGAAAAGGAAGTACAAAAAAAAAATAACATTGAATGTGATCGGGTATAACTCTGATCCTAAAAACTAAGCATTTATAAGGTAGAATTTGCATAAGGTGCAAAAGATAAAATTGCCCTTATTTAATTAAAACATAGGTTTCAAGTTTTATCAAATTTCTAGCACAAACTTCCAAGCAAATTTGGGCATTTTTTTAAGGCTTTGAATGTTGTAAATAATCTAATTAGATATTTCAATTCTCTTAAAAAAGTATATTATAGGTCCAAATCGAAATTTTATAACTAAAGATATAATCAAAACAATGAAGTAGGGTCAAGTTGAGATCTTTTAAATAAGCCCAATTCATAAAACTAGTCAAAAATAATCTAATTGTTTTTTACTCTAATTCTTCCACCTAGCTTATGAAAAAAATTAAATTATAAGTCCATATAAAATAATTATGCACTTAAAATGCAAAATTATCACAAATGACTTGAATTTATGCACTTATTAATTTAATAAATGAACCACTTCATATCCAAGTTGATGTTTAATGCCACATCCAACTGCTAAACTAACAAAATAACCTGATTAGGAAAATAATTTATTTTAATGATTCAATTGAAATACTGAACTGTTTACAACTTTTTGGGTCATGATTATAGGCTTATCAAGAATGACCTGCAAGAGCACGAAAAACTAGGGAGGTTTTGATGCTTAACTTAGTGAGTACTTTTAAGATAAGACCTTGATAACATTAAATAATAATGGTAGTAAAAGGTGATGCCTGTTAACCGCTATACGTTCTTCTATATAGTCGAGCCTCCTCTTCATTCCTTCCACTATTCGTGAGTATATTTTCTCCATGAGGGTGTATGGATTCCTTCCAATTGGCTAAGATGCCCTTGTCCCTCCTGCATTAATTGGCTAGAGTGTCTTTATCTAGCAGAGTTATGCCCAAAGACTATGCAATTGTTATCTTGTTCTTTGTTTTATCCAGACGTGTGTTAGTTTCTAATGCTTATCCTAAAATTCCAAGTGTAGCATTACAATAAGTAGCTTTAGAGTTGGGTCATTTGGGTCGCTTGTTCTTTGGTCTTCATGGCCTATTTCTTGAGCTGCGATGACATATGTACCCCCAAGTCTGAAAATGGTTACAAAGTGACTTGATGAAGACCTAATTGAATAAGTGGTGTTTTAATACGTGGTGTTTGGGTCTATATTTGGGGATACTTGAGGGATAGGGTTTTGCCACATGTCGTGGGAGTAAAGGATATGAAAGCCAATTTTGGCTTGATAGCTTCCCTTGAGGGATAGGGTTCTATTACGTGTCATGAGAGTAATAGAATGTGAGCCATTTTAGGCTTTATAGCTTTCCCTAAGGGATAGGGCTCTACCATATATTGTGGGAATAATAAAATGAGATCCATTTTTTGCTTGATAGCTTCTCTGAAGGATAAGCCTCTATCACATGTCATGGGAGAAATAAAATTAATGAGAGCCATTTTTTACTAACTTCCCTAGAGGGATAAAGCTCTACCATATGTCGTGGGAGTAATTATATGAGTCATTTTTGGCTTGACAGGTTCCCCTAAGGGATAGGGCTCTACCATATGTCATGGAAGAAAAACAAGAATTTTGAATTGTGACGTGAGAGTAAGACACTTTATCAATTGTGGTGTATGATCCGCCTTTTGTAATGGTGTTTTGAAAATCCTTTGAAAAGGTAAGTCCATTGATTACTTTTAAGGATTATGTTGTGGTGATAACTTTCTCTTTTTTATATTTATTTATTTGCCTATGGATTTCATCTACCCTTCATTCATTCTTTAACAATTTTCATAAGAATTATCGAGTAAACCTTAACCAACTTTTGCCTAATGCATGGGGTGTTTTGGTCGAGTTTTTCTTTCTATACTAGGAAAAAGGATTTACACCTTTTCTGAATCTATTTATTTGTGATCCAACATAAATAAATAATTGGTTTTATCTTAATATGTGGAAGAAAGTGTATAAAGGGGTGAAGGAAATTATAATTGCCAATAAGGATGGGTTTTGTGGTTATTAAGAGAAAGAAGTTGATTGGGGACCTAGGTATATAGATATGAACAAGTTGACTTCTGTTTTTGGTGAAGAGAATAAGGCTATGGACTTCTTTCTGCAATGAAGATTTCGTTTTAAGGAAGTTTTGACAAGATAAAAGGTTTGAGAATATTTCCTAGGTTGGAAAACTGGTGTGGTTTCAAGGGGAATCCTAGTTCAACTTGGTGTGCCACCAGGGAAGAATGTTGTTTGCTCTTGTATATATTTTTGTTTGTGTTCTTAATTATACCATGTAGTGATCCTAATATGACATTGTTTGCTCAAGGAGAATAAGACGAGGGTCTATTTCCAATTTATGTTGTAAGGGTTTAGTATGTCTTTTGAGTCACTACATTTCCCTCACTTTGTTCTATCACTTACTGCTATTGGTTGGAGTTTGCGACCATTTTTCAGCATAGGTGATTTAAGGTTTGTTGCTATTACCTCTTCTTCAAGGGATAATCCTAGTGGTAGATCTGATGAGGATGAGGTTCCATTGATGTTAGGAACCAATTGAAAGATACATTTAAGAAGCATGAGGCAGTCAAAAAAGGGAGAGCCACTAGTATCTCCAAATGCATATGGGATAAGCTAAGTTTTGACTAGTGTAAGGGTTTATGTTGTTAATTGTGGTTTTCCATTCATTTGGTTTTTTTTTCTTGTAAAGCATTATACAAAACATGTTGCAACAGGGAGAATGAGCAAACTAAGGGAAATGGTGCAATACAAGAGCGTTGAAAAAAGAAGAGAGATAACCATGGTGGACCTTGCACCAATTCCATCTACAACAAGGGAAATATTGTTTTTAAGACACTTGTTAGTGTAGATGAGGATAAGGGGAAGTATGTTGTAGATCAGAGTGTCGGTGAAGTTGTTATCAATGAGAAAACCGATTGTGATTGGTTAACAAGTGTCTAGACTAGGATTGGATCCGTAGGTGCAATTGGTGCTCTCAACCTGCTTAACTTCGTAGCAATCACTGTGGAAGAGGTATGGCATATTTCACAAAGAGTTAATGTTTAGTAGTGCTACTTCAGCGTTTTGTTTATATCCATATAATCAAATAGGAGATTTCAGGGTAAGTAAGCGCCATTGATGCTAATTGGAAGGAGGTGACGTCACGCCAAAGTGCAACAGAAATAGAAGACAATTTCTTGAAAAAGAATGAAGCCAAAAAGGTCTTGTTGAAGTCACAAGAGCTAAATGTGAAGGTGGCAAAGAGAGATTTTAGTAAATAACTGCAATCGAACATGAGTTGAAGGCAGAGCTTACTGTGGTGCACTAGTTCACCAATTTGGTAGCAACTCAGCATGCTACTGGCATAGAGAAACTTCATATGGAGGCTAAGCCAACAAAGAAGAAAATTAAAAACCTTTATAGGTAATTTCAAGAAGAGAGAACCGGGAATGAGGAGGTTATGTTAGTTGCCAAAGTATATCATAAGGCCACTTCAATGGAGGTGCAATTTTTATATTGACCTTTGGACTGGTCGAATGTGTTTTTCTTTAAAGACCTCAAATTAATTTCCATGGACTACAATGTTGTCAACCCTTTTGAGGAGGAACTTGAGGAAATATGGCCCAGGTTGCTAGAGAATTCCCCAAGGTTGATGGTGTCATTATTGTTTCTAAGTCTTCTATTAATGTTGCTACCATCGTTTGATCGAAGCTCCATGTTAAATGATACTATTGCTAATTATTCATCCCCTTCAAAGGGTTAAAAGTTCTGTTTTTTTATTGAATTTGTTGGCTTGTTTTCCATTTGGATGTTAGAGAGACTAAATACCCTAAATGTTTAAACTCCTTTATTGGGTTAAGGGAGCCCCACATATATATATAAATGCATTATCCTATATTATTTTTGTTGCATAATATGTCATGCTCGGTATCTGTTGCTTTGTATGCCAAAGATATTTGCTTCGTGCGAGTATAGAGTATATAATCATAAAGAGAATGCCTTTAGGTGTACTATTTCTTTATATAAATAGCATTCTAGGAGTTGCTGACAAGTTTATTTTTCATTGCAATTACCTTGCAGGCACTATGACTTAAGACGCTAAACACTTTGTAAGGCCATTCCTACATAAGTGAAATTTTTTTTCTTTTAGAAGGTGGCCTACTTACTTCACAACACCTTAACACTAGAACTTCTACTTGAAATTGCTTGTATTTGACCCTTCTATTTTACCATCTAGCTATTTGTTTTGCTCTAACCAATTTTTTGACAAAAGCCTTGACTTTTTCAATTAGTCTAAGTCAGCTCATAGATTCTTGTCATTGAATTAAGTGTTAGGGTATTTAGTCAATACAATATAGATGCCTATTTCAAGAGAGACAATTCCTTTAGTGCCATTGGGAAATTGGAATGGAGTGTGCCATGTTCCTTTCAAGGTTGTTCTAACGCATAAGATTCAAAGGACTTCTTCTACCCAAGTCCCTTTAGCTTCATAAAGCTTCTTCGTTAAAAAAATCTAGATGTTTTTGTTGATGTTTTACCATTTTTTAAAGAGTGAACCATTAAGGCACATGTACGCTATATTGACATGCTAACATAATATTTTGACTTTTGAGAATTAAAAATCATTATTTGATACAAGTAAGGTTTTCAAAATCGATTTGGTGGTTGAATCAATTAGGCAATCGATTTACTGGTTTAACTAATCCATAGAGTCTGATTAAATAAATCATTAAAAAATCATAAAAACAAAAAATATTTAAAAAATTAAAAAACCAATTTAACTACCAGTTCGATCAAGTTTTTGGCCTAGTTCATCAGGTCCGTAGCGGTTTACGAGTCAACTGGTTTGATGCCTTTCTCTGGATCAATACTTCGATCGAATCCTAGTCCAAACGGTCTTACTGACTGGTCTAGCCTAGTGTCACAAAATATTCGAATGATGTGCAAGTGTACACAATCGTCAACAAGTAATAAAATAGTAAGTAAAAAAGTATCGTCTCCACAATGACTGTATATGCAAATTTGTGAAAATAAAAACATAGCAAATTGGTGATGGACAATAATTGGGAGTAGATTGTATTAACTAATTAACTAAACTAAAATTAACTAATTATGCAAAAACAAATAGAAATGTAAGCATAGAATCAAAAGCAACAATTCACAAGATTTAATTTCAATTACATGAATAAGTTAGATTAATTACCTTTTTTAACTTAAAATTATTAAAATAATGTTAATGATGTTATGGAAGTAAACCATGAAAATTTAGCTATTTATTAACTCAAGAAGTCATACTTATTTAATTATTAAGTTTTTCTAGCATATTTCTATGTTTAGTCAACTTGAAAATCTCATAAGTAGACATCATATTATGTGAAGTAACAGTGATACATCTATACTGAAACAGTTTAATCACTTTAATCTGAGGTTATGCAAGTAATAAATTTCTTTTGGTATTATTACTATTTTGACCTAATTTATCATAAAAAGACCAAACATGCATCACTCAAATATTGTGTCAATTAATTACAATCTTGTTAGAATTAAATTATTAATTCAGTTGATTCCCTACATTCATAATGCATGAGTAGCATGTTCATGTTCCTATTTGAATGCATAAACAACCAAAGCACATAACAACATTAACATAATAGTAACAATTTAAGCTAAATGAACGCAATCAATCTAACAACAACAAAATTAAACCATTTTAATTAAACTGGAAACAAAAAAATATTTAGCAATCATGTTCATCAATTCAGAACAAAAATAAAAAGTTTAAAAATGAAAGAAACTAGAAGACAAATCAGGTGTTTTTCTGTAGCTTAGCTTGTGTTACTTTTTCTCCTTCCTTTTGCTTTGCTCCTTCACACAATTGCCTTCAAGAATGTAAAATTTTACTATTAAAAACAACTTCTAAAATGTTCCTCTCAAACTCTTGTGTTGCTCTCTCGAACGGGAAGTGAAAGAATAGAGAATAAGAGAAGAGATGGTGAGTGACGGATGAGTGAAATGAATGAATAGTTAGCCCCTATTTCTAAATGTAGAGGGCGTCTATTTTTAGCAAATTACACCCTTGATTCTCTCTTCTTATGTGGTCAGCCTTTGCTTTAAGGAAAGTGAGTGGATGGCTTTGAATTTCATGCTTGATTCATGAGAGAGAAAGCTTAAAAAGAGGAGGGGAGTCGAAAGATCACATGTGGGAATTTTGTGGCTGACTTTTAATGTTTTACCAAGTCGGCTAATTTGGGCACCTTTATTGACAGTTGGGCCTTCTCCTCCTTAGTGAATAGTTTGGGCTCGTATCCCCTTAGTAGGCTGTCCATTTTTCTGACCCAATCGTTAAGTTGGGTCAAAAGAATTTCCAAAGTCCAATTGGCCTTTAATTGGGCATCCAAAGATGACCATACATCAATCCTCTTCTACATGGCTTATGTTGTAGAAATGCTACAGCATTAAGCATCAAAAGGTGAACTTCAAGACTTTCTTTTCCTCTAGTGCATCAGCTGACACAAAAACTTCAAAAATTATGTGTTTTAGTGTATAAAATGATCAAATTAGCAAAATTTTCTTAGTATCATTTACCAAGACAAAATTACAGAAAAAAAACTCCAAAAGTTTTTATCAAACACTCAAAATCTGCATGAATTACTAGTTTAAAAGTGTTGAAGATAACTCTGTTTTCTAGAGTTCTCACCCATTTCAAACAACTGTGGCTACAAGTATGTGTGGGATGTTATATCAAAATAGGATTATCTTTCATAGAAAAAAATTTTAACCTGTGCCCTAAGGAAAAGTTCTTAATAAATTGATCCTTCACATCATGAAGGGCCAAGGTCTACATATAGCGACTCAAAGCTTATTTGGCTATCTTTAGAACTTGGAAAATTTTTTAGAATAATCACAATTCCATTGAAGTGGAAGACATGGATGAAGACTAAAAAGCCAAGTGAACCAAGGTTGACAAAACTAAACACGACATGAATGGTTACGTTAGGGCTAATAGTTGTAACGCCAGGTTGAGAGACTATCGTGGTTGGTGTGGTGTCATAAGGTTTTACAGAACCAACGTTACCGATAACGATCATAATGGTTGTGTAACACCCCAAACCTGATCGAGTAGGTTCGACCCAAATCTGATGTGCTACATTATCCACCAAAGTGACTCTCCGTTCACTCCCAACCTAGCCTCCATCACACCACTTACTTACGACACTAATATGTTAAATTAAAACATTGCAGCGGAATTACTTTCATACATAGGATGTAAACATGCAAGCTTACAAAACATCAAAGGAAAGGTTCGTGTGTCAAACAATAGTAAGACTTAAGAGTTCACATACATCAAATAACATAACTTGGCAACATTCAACATGAATTCGCAACACACAAAGTATGAGTTCACACAAAAACATAATGTAACACCCAATTTTGGGCGGGTTTTGAATTTGGCGGTTAAACTGAAAGTAACCTGAGTGGCGTAGTGTTATTCGCCCAATTGTTGTTCTAGAGTATAGATCGAGCACATAATAGGTGTTGGATTGTTAAGTGAGGATTGTTCTCAGAATGTATTAAGTTATAAAGAAGAAGAGATTTGGTAAGAGTGTTGGGGATTACTGCCAAAGGTATTGTACGCCTATTTTATTGAGTTGTTGTGTTGGTTACATTCTAACGAGGTAGTTAGAAAGAAAAAAAGGGACGAATTAGGAATATAAAAAATAGTGGATTTCTATTTACATTTATAAACCGTTTATAAATGTAGCTTTGAAAGTGTGTGACACGTGGTAGGTTCTAATAAGAGCTTGGGTTCTATATATAGGCATTTAGATCTAAAAGATGGAGTTTTTCTTCTTCCTTCTTGAATAAGTATTTCTGTCTAGATCTAAAAGAACCCAAAGAATTTCTTTCTCTCTCATGAGCTAAAGTTGAAGATTTAGATCTTTACCAATGATTAAACCACGTCGAGGTAAGATTTATGACTTTGTATATTGTGTTATGAAGAGTAAACCTATTAGACTTAGTAGATCAGTGAGATAAAAGATAAAAGGACCCTGCTTGGGGATTCCTAGTGTTAAAAAAGACATGAATAGGGGGTATATGAATAGATCTTGATGAGCCTCCTTTTTTTGTAGCAGTAGTTACTATTGATTGCACAATTAAAGCCTGGATAAAGAGCTTTGAACTACAGTAGGAGAAAATCAGGTGAGTCTCTATACTTACTCTTGTTTGTATGATTATGGTACTTGTAGATCTGTAAGAGAGTGGTTGAAAGATGATGTTGTGATCCTTGAGGTACGATTTGCTATGTATGTGACCCTTTGTGTGGTTATTAAAGTATGTTTATGATCGTGCTAATGTTTGTTGAGAATGATAAGCATACTTGCTATAGACCTATTGAGTTAAAGTAAGTCGGTGTGAATTATGGTTGCATCTAGATGTTTGAATTATGTATATACGTCTTAGTTTTATGCTACTCAAAATGTTTCGATGAGAGTTGGTTTGAGCATGATAAGTTTGTGTCTATCTCTACAGAGTCATCTAAAGTGGTCTGTTGGGACTAAAAACACGATCTCCGATGTGAATCTCTTAAAGAGAGTTCATGGCCATGGCACCATATTGTGTAAGACCACAGCTACGCTATGGAATCATATAAAAAGAAACTAAAAGAAGGTGATTACCCAAAAGGGGGTTCTCTACGTGACCTAGGACGATAAAGGGAAAACCTCACGAAATGTGAGTCTATGCAAATCTCTATCATGAATATACAAGAAAATGGAAGCCTTTGTGGTAATCTATGATAAGGAAGCCTTTGTGGAAATCTATGATAAGGAAGCTTTTGTGGCAATCTATGAAAATGAAGCCTTTGTGGCAATCTACGAAGAGAATGTAACATTCCTACCAGAGAAGCCCTAGTGCTTGGGTTTTGTTTTAGAAAGTAAGAATTTTCTAATAGGTTTTGAGTAAGTACGGTGTTGGATTTTGACCACCTCCAGATGTACCAATGTTCAGCATAGAAATCTGTGCAAAATATATGAAAAAACGGTATCCGCAAGTATACGGGTCAGGTTGTAATATAATTACTACGTAGTAGATGAGTACTCTGAAAATCGTACCCAAGGGAGGCGAGCATTAAATTAATTCTAACCTAAGCATAAATAGATCTAATTAGTTTAGATGAATTATATTATGATCAAATAAAAAGAAAGATTTTTAGGATTCTTAATAGTAATAAATATAAACTGAAAAGAAATAAAGAAATAAAGAAATAATGAGAAATCAAATAGTAAATTTATCAAAGCTGAGCATGGGTGATTAGCTTGCTTCGATAATCATAATCAATTATAGCTTCAAGTTTTCTTGTTCACTCAACTAGTCAATATCCTAGTAGGATTTTCTGATCTTCCACTAGAATAATGAGTCAGTAAGAACTACTTATCTCTCGACCTCACAGTCCAAAACTGATTCAGGGTTAAAGTGTTAACGAATAAGCCATACAAATTTCAGGTTAATTCTCACCTTAATGACTTCCTAGGGTTGTTAGGCCTAGAATTTAAGTTGTTCCTTTCCTGAAAAGTTGATCCGCTTAAAAGAATCCTACAAAACAGTTAATTAATCATACCTTCACTAGCTAATCCCCCACAAGAGGGTTAATTCCTCACGGGTCTTATAAAAATATAAACTTGATAAAAAGAATAGACATGAAAAATAATTCAAGAATATAAGGTTTAGAAGAAGCTTGATTTGAATTACAATAGAATGTTGAATCCTTACAGAGTTTGATCATGTTTCACAAATCTAATTTCTTCTACAAAGCAAAGAACGAAAACTAAAATGAACCTAAAGCCTAAAAGAAGAGAAAAACTAAAGAATAGAACTAGGAAGAAAATTATACAATATGAAAGTTATGCATAACATGTGTTAATTGAGCCTATTTATAGACTTTAAAGTGGTTGTCGTCCTTAACCCTAAGTCAACTGTCATCCTTGTGCTTAATGCCTGATTGTGCGACCAAAACGCCTCTTGCTCATAATTATTTCCTGTATAGTGCTGATGTCGCGACATGCCAGGTCCTGTGTCGCGACATCAAAGGTAGTATGCTTCATCTTTAGTGTGTCTTTCAGGGATGTGTCGCAACATCCTCAGACTATGTTGTGGCATTAAAGGCAGTCTTGGAATTCTTCTATTCCTCTCTCTATGTTGCGACATCAAGCTCTCCATGTTGTATCACAATAACTATTATCGAGTTAGCACGCCTTCTAATGGTCTCCTACACGCTCACAAAGCATATTACCTCACCCTGAGGCCTCATTCGGACCCTAAGGTCAATAAAAGACTCAAATTACACATTTTATTGAACTTAACTAAAATTATGGAAACATATATAAAACTTAACCAAAATGCTTGTGTTCAAACTCCTAAAGTGCGAAAGCTAGTTTAATCTGCTACACTGAATTATAGTAGATCAAACTCCCCCACACTTAAGTCATTGCTTCCCTCAAGCAAAACAAACAAAAACAACTAATGAAAAGACGACCCTTGAGTCAGTATGGTACAAATGTTGGTTTGGAACACATGAATAAACATAAAACATATCATATTTACACATAATCAAGCACGAAAGTAGTTTTGTACATCATATTGTCCCCTATTCTCCCCCTTAGTGACCCTTTTCCCACTCACCGCCTTCTCTCTCCTTCCCTGACCTTTCTTATGTCTCTTTATAGGAAATCTCAGCATCATATAGTAACTACGACTAGCTCACGCATTTTCGTGCATTAATGAGCAATTTTTTCTATTGTTGTTACTTTGTCACTTTTCTTTCTTTTTCACAGCACCTCACTCACAAATGCTTTTATTTTTCACGTACTTTTCCTACTCGCTTAATTTCCTCCTTTTTGATTTTTTTCTTTTTGCACTTTTAAGCTAACCTATAATCACCATAGTACACTGATCTTTCTTATCACTCTGTTTTTACAAAACCACCGTAATGTCTCTACTTAATCCTCAATATGTATGGTCAAACGTCTATAATCATGCAGTTTACGACCAAAGAAAAGGGTAAGCACAAATTATCATTTTTAGCTTGGGTTTTATATAGAGGTTCATTAAGAAGTGTTTTTTGGCTCAAGATAGGTACTAAGGATGAATAAATAGGGTTAGGTTTTTAGGTTTAGGTGTATACCAAACGATGCCTTAGGTTATCCCTAGGTATCTCAATATTCACAAATTTAGTCAACCAAACAATCACAAATTCAATAATTTATCATTCATACTAGCATGATTGTTTCCTTATATTCTCTATACCATTTGGGACATTCAATTGCTTAATGCCTATTCACAGTGTAATATATAGAATTTAATAATCTAATAATCAAATATTTAAAATCACCTATCATGATACCAAATTTACCTTAAATACTATCAACCTATGTATATGCTCATTAATCAATCACTTGTATTTCTACAAGCTCAAGCACACAATTAACAAGAAAAAAATCAAAGAAAAGCATAAAAATTTAAAACAAATTTTCTATGTTACCCTCCACACTTTAGATAACACATTGTCCTCAATGTGTAGCCTCTATAAAGATAAGGTAAGAAGTTACCCAATTGATCGAGATAGTTCTACAGACTATTAATGGGTTCCTCCCCCTTTGATCGTTGCAAGATTAGAATCGTTCTGCTTCTTCATGTGAGGTTCCTACACAGAAAATTCTAAATATTGCAGAAAGTCAAACAAAAATCTCTTGTTACTCCTACTTCTAAAAAAAACTAAGGTTTATCCAAGTTAATACAATCCCATAATTGAAAAATGAAAAATCTAGTTTAATCATCATTCGAATCATCAAAATAGGGCAATTGCCCCCTCACCATCGGTGCTTTTCCTTTTCCCGACCCATATTCATTATGGGAAGTCCCTCTCGTCGAAGGTGCATGTTTGGTTGGGCTTCGGATGATGGGCCCTTTTGGTGTGGAGTATTGTGGCTGAAATACTACTTCATACTCGTCCATATTCCTCTAGAGATACTAGTCTTCTATCTCATCTTTCCTCTTCATCAATATAATAGATTTGTGTTGGACCGAACATGTCTGGCGGATAATTCAATGCTCTTAATCCATTCATTTGGGAAAATTCTTGAAGTATTGGGCCCGTCTCCTGCATCCATCTGATCATTCCATAAATTTTTTCTTCGATGCTCCCACTTGCCCCTTTCCGATATTTCAATTTTTCAATTTTTCCTTCCACTTTAGTGACATCGAAATATCCATATTTTCTTTCCTCTGGTTTCAATCAATAAATTGCTTCCTCTGAAGCTCAAAATATTGTTTATATAGTGAATCTCCAATTATACTCTTTTTTGGCTTCATAAACTGCTCATTTTCTCCCATTGGAACTTCTGCTTCTCGACACAATGTTGTCACGAGGTGAGGAAAGAAAAGCCCAGCTTTTTGGCTTTTCACACAGCACCTCATCTCACAATAAATCCACTTGTCCACACATATTTGCTTTCATTACAAAATACCATACAAAAGAATGGATCGAAAAGTATTAACGTTAGAAACATTCAACGTGGGTGCAATTCTAGTACCTATGAATTTCATCCACATTTTCACTACTGGAAACATTATTGCTTGACTAAAATTAGTTGGTAAGGTTGTAACCGGCTTATAATTCCATGTACCTCTACCCTAAGTTAAATATTTAACAACATCTTCCATTTCTATATTCTCAAATGTATTCAAATCAGTGTTATCAAGGAAGTCTTTGCCATAGTAGGTGTTAAGTTAAATTTTGAGCTTAATTTATTCAGCTAAATTATTTAAATTGTTGATTAATCTTTTGATCAATTAATTTATAATTCAGCCTAAATTGATTAAGTACATCCATGCCGTAATAATTTAATTTCGCTCCAATTCAACAATTTAATGTTAATTTTAATTCATGCGCAGGTAAAGGACATTTTGATGTCCGTATGGGCTCCATTTAGAATTTAATTTGCATGAATAAAGCTGCTGGATGAGGATGATCATATGCTGGTTTTGAAGAAATTAAATTGGCATTGGGACAAAAGAAGAAAATTCGGTCCAATAGAAGTGCAGCAGACCGAATGTGCAGCAAAATAAGCAAAGGATTTATTTAATTTCCCTCTTGGAGTGGTGACCGAATTTAATTAAAGTTAAATGATCCTGTTCAGCTTTAAGAAGTAAAATTGAAATGACACTCTAAGTGAGTTGGAGCTATTTTTATGCGAAAGGATAAGAAGAATGAGCAGGTCAAATTTTGAATATTCCATTAAAAAAGGGGCGTTCAGCAGCTTAAAAGGGGGAGTCGAAAACAGAAGAGCAGGGGGTACTTGGCACTCGAGCAAGGAAAGGGAAAAAATCTCAAATTGAACCAGCAAAAGTCGATCCAGTCTCTGGAATAGCAGCCCGAAATTTCAACTAATCGAGAGGAGGGAAGCCCGACGATTTGAGGAATTTTCCTTTCAAAGACTCAGTTTGTAATTCATGTTGCTTACAACTAATATTTGTTTTGTTTTACTTGCTATGAGTGGCTAATTTACTTAAGCTTAGTTAGACACTTATGAAACCTAGCACGAGAAATTTGAAGATTTATTTTGTTTTAAAATCAAATTTGGCATTCTTGAGTTGCTCGTTTTATCGTTCAAGGATTTTTTCTAAATCAACTAGATTGATCACCTATTTAATTTAGGAATTTTCTTATAATCATCTAAGTGCAAATTGGGTAATCAAATTTCTTAATTGGACTTAGAGTTGGTGATGATTAATTGGTCTGCAGCTAATTAGAGCGACTACAGATTTAATTTTAGAAGCAGCTAGAGGATTTTTCTTTGATTAACGCAAAGTGAAGTCTCTAAAATACTAAATGCACCTTTAATTAGTTAACAAAGAAATAATTAAAGGTAGATTTTCAATTAAGAATGTTCTCTAATTGAATAAAATATGCTAGGGATAGGAAGTCGCTTCGTAAGTGATTTTTCACCCTTGCTGCCGAGTTAGTCTGCTAAAATAATTTAAGGACACGAAGGACTTGTGTTGGGTGGATTAAGGCGTCGATAATTAAGCACTCTTTCTCTTAAATTTGATAATTTTTCAGCATTCACAATTTTAGCAAAAAATTATTCGCTACTTTAGATTATTTTTAAACGTAGAAACATAATTCCCCTCTATTTTTCCCTTTCTTGCATGCATTTTACATTACTTTAATTACAACTCTCTTCAAATAGATTTAACGCAAGCTTCTTCGTGGGACGAATCCCTATTTACTCTATATTACTAGTTATTGTTGATTGAATAGCGGATTTAATTTTGGTAATCGTACACGATAGCTACCAAAATTTTGGCGCCGTTCCTGGGGAAGCGACCTAGTCAAATCTATTTGATTTTCAGAACTCATTTTGTTTTCTTATTTTTGTTTATGCAGATAGATTAATTTCTTTAGTATATGTTATTAAGGAATGGACGACGAACATCAAGGTTCCCTGTTAACATCAACGGTCAGCAAGCCGAATTTCACAACCTCCACGTTGAGCCTAACGATATAGAGGACATCGACATGGCCAACCAGACCTTGAAGTAATTGGTCGTACCTAACTTGGCTGCACAAAAACCATCTATCACTTATCCCACCCTTGATAGGCCATTAAAGCTCAATTCGAGATTCCTGAATTTGTTGCCGAAATTCAAAGGACTACCAGGTGAGGACCCTTACTGACAATTAATGAATTTATAATAACTTGTTCAACTTTGCAGCCAAATGGAGTTGAAGAGGAACAAATCAAGCTCCGAGCCTTCCCTTTCTCATTACAAGGTTTGGCAAAGGACTGGTTATACTATATGCCGTCGGGTTCATTTCCAACTTGGACAATGTTACATAAAGCTTTTCTTGAGAAGTTCTTTTCGGCATCAAGGATAGGGTCAATTAGGAAAGAAATTTGTGGAATTAAGCAGCTAGTAGGAGAGTCACTATATGAGTATTGGGAAAGATTCAAACGGTTATGTGCGAGCTGTCCACAGCATCAGATTAGTGAGCAGCTTTTAGTGCAATATTTTTATGAGGGGTTGACACCACAAGATCGAGGAATGATTGATGCGGCAAGTGGAGGTGCACTGGCTGATAAAACACCTGAGCAAGCCCTGAATTTGATTGCTAACATGGCACAAAATACACAGCAATTCGGTCTCAAGAGGTTTGACTTGGGTAAGCGAGTGGATAAGGGCCAGTCGAGTATGATGGGGGCTCAATTAGCTAATTTAACGGCTATGGTAAGTAAGTTGATGACTGGAAGTAATTCAAGAGCTTCATTGTGTGGCATTTGTTGTTTGGAGGGACATACCACGGATATGTGTCCGACATTACAAGAAGGAGAAGCTAATGTCGTTTTCCCAAATCAAAGAAGGTATGATCCATATTCAGCTACTCACAACAAGGGATAGAGAGACCACCCTAATCTCAGATATCAGAATCAAGCCATACCCCTTGGATTTGAGCAAGAACAATCCCAACCATATGGTATATCAGCCACCACAACAGAACCTCAACGCCGAGAATAAGACTCATACCATGCTTGAACAAATGATGAAGATGATGTCTGACCAAAAGAAAGAAATCGATGGAAGATTCCAAGCTTTGGAATCAACAGTGAAACAATTACAAACTAGTGCCTCATCGACCGATGTTAACCTTGTAAACTTGCAAGCGCATGTGAATAACCGATTGCCATCACAGCCAGTGGCGAATCCAAGGGATAATGTTAGCGTTATAACCTTGTGAAGTGGGAAGGAATTGAGACCTATACTAAAAAAAGTCCAAAACAGCGATGAGGAAGATGAGACCGAGGTTAAGAGAGTCCGATTTAGTGATAGAACAGAGGAGAGCTTAGCCCTACCAAAGGCTGATTTACAACCGTCACAAGCAGCTTCAAAAGAAGTAAGAAAATCACGCCTACAGCAGGCCACTGTTTCGCGCGATGCAACAGAATTTGAGCAGGAGACGCAGACCCTTGAACCTCAAGTTGAAGGAAAACCGAATACTAATGTTCAGCAGCGATCTTATGTATCGAAAGCTCCATTTCCACAGCGCTTAAGGAAGGAAAAATCAGACGACGTCAATGCTGAAATTCTAGAAACACTCTGCAAGGTACAGGTTAATATTCCATTAATTGATGCAATTAAACAAGTGCGTAGATATGATAAGTTTTTGAAAGAATTATGCACATCTAAAAGGAAATTAATTAGAAATGAGAAGATTAGCTTAGACGAAAATGTATCTGCGGTATTTGAAAAGAAACTCCCACCTAAATGCAAAGATCGGGGAATGTTTTCGATACCTTGTAAGATAGGAGACCTCAAACTTGATAGAGCTACGCTTGATTTAGGAGTGTCTATAAATGTCATGCCTAGGAGCATCTACGACAAAGTACAATTAGGTTCATTAAAACAAACAGGATTGATACTTCAACTTGCTGATATGAGTAATGCATACCCTGATGGCATTTTAGAAGATGTTCTAGTACAAGTAAATGAGTTAGTCTTTCCAGCCGATTTCTATGTTTTAGACATAGGACCTAATGATAATTTGATTGATGTACCTTTACTTCTAGGTAAACCGTTCCTTAAGACTGCTAGAACAAAAATTGATGTGCATAAAGGGAATTTAACTATGGAATTTAATGGTAAGATAATAAAATTTAATATATTTGATGCTATGAGATGTCCCACTAATATTAATTCTGTGTTTGCCCTTGATGTAATTGATAATTTTGTTCAAGATTTTTATGAATTAGGAGGGGATGACGACTTAAAAAGTGTTCTAGCTCAGAGCATTTTTGATATCGACAATCATGAATTCATCATTTCTGATTCTTTAATTAATTCAGTTTGCGCATTAGACTCGCCTCAATTAACACACTTCAAGCCGATTCTCCCTACCCTTACGGTGACTGGTAAGCAAGTTTCTTCATTGATTTCACCACCTAAATTGGAGTTAAAAGAGCTGCTTGAAAATTTAAAGTACATCTTTTTAGGTGAAAATCAAACCTTGCCATTAATAGTATCAAATGCCTTAACCAAAATCCAAGAATCCAAACTGCTTAGAGTTCTTAGGGAGCATAGAGAAGCCTTCGTTTGGACACTAGCCGATATTAGGGGACTTAGTACGACTTTATGCACCCACAAGATAGCCTTAGAACCAAACTCAGTCCCTAAAAGATACCCCCAATGCCAATTGAATCCACCGATGATGGAGGTGGTTAAGACTGAAATTTTAAAATGGTTAGAAGCTGATGTTATTTATCCTATAACCGATTCAAAATGGATAAGTCCGATTCATGTTGTCCCTAAAAAAGGAGGAACTACAATAGTCACCAACGAAGAAGGGTTAGGAATTCCTACGAGAGTGCAGAATGGTTGGCGAGTTTGCATAGACTATAGGAAATTGAACAAAGCCACTAAAAAAGACCATTACCCCCTCCCATTCATGGACCAAATGTTAGAAAGGCTAGCTGTTCGCTTACATTTTTTGTTTTTTAGATGGCTATTCAGGTTATTTACAGGTACCCATCGTGCTTGAGGATCAAGAGAATATCACTTTCACATGCCCGTTTGGAACTTACGCCTTCAATAGAATGTCTTTCGGATTGTGCAACGCACCAGCCACTTTTCAAAGAGGTATAACGAGCATTTTTCAGATTTTATTTCACATTTAATGGAGGTATTCATGGATGACTTTACTATTTATGGTGATTCATTTGATCAGTGTTTGCATCATCTCATGTTAGTGCTCAGGTGTTGCATTGAGACTAATCTGATATTGAATTTTGAGAAATGTCATTTCATGGTTGAAGAAGGTGTAGTGTTGGGACATGTCGTCTCAGCTAAAGGTTTAGAAGTTGACCAGGCCAAGGTTGAGGTGATTAAAAACTTACCTTATCCGAGCACTGTGAAAGGAATTCGATCTTTCTTGGGGCATGTAGGATTCTACCTAGGTTCATCAAGAATTTTTCGCAGATATCTTCATCTTTATGTGCATTGCTAGTTAAGGATGTCACATTTGAATTTAATGAGAATTGTAAAAAATCTTTTGATGAACTGAAACTGAAATTGATCACGGCACCTATCATTCAAGGGCCAAATTATGCATTACCTTTCGAGATTCTATGCGATGCTAGTGATAGGGCTGTTGGTGCGGCACTTGGGAAAAGAAATGGTAGGGAGTCTTATATTATTAGGTATGCTAGTGAGCTATTAAACCCAGCTCAGTGCAATTACACCACAACCGAGAAAGAACTCTACGCCATAGTCTTTTCCTTAGAGAAATTCAAGGCGTACTTGTTAGGAGTCAAAGTCGTTGTCTTCTCTGATCATAGCGCTCTTAAATATTTGTTGCATAAAAAAGAAGCTAAGCCCAGATTAATAAGATGCATTTTGCTTTTGCAAGAATTCGACTTAGAGATTAAAGATAAGAAGGGTAGAGAAAACCTTGGCTGACCATTTGAGTAGGATAGAGACTGGGGACGTGAAGAGTGAACCGAGCGATTTATTTCCCGATGAAAGACTTTACAGTGTGTCTAGTAATTTGCCATGATATGCCGACATAGTGAACTACTTAGTAACTAAAGAGTTCCCCACAAATGCACCTAGGCACTTGAGAGAAAAAATTAGAAGTCAAGCCCAATTTTATTTATGGGAAGAGCCGTACCTTTGGCGATTTTGTAGTGACCAAATATTAGGCATTTTGTTGATGATAGTGAGATAGAATCCGTGCTTAATTTTTGCCATTCTCGAGAGGGTGGGGGACATTTTGGACCTAAGAGAACAGCTCATAAAATACTTGAGTGTGGGTTATTTTGGCCAACTATTCATAAAGACTCATATGCATTTTGTAGAAATTGTGCATCATGTCAAAAAATCGGCAACGTAAGTAGTAGGAATGAAATGCCATTACGTAATTTTTATGTTTGTGATATATTTGACGTATGGGGTATTGATTTCATGGGGCCTTTTCCTTCTTCTTTCGGTTATTTATATATTCTTGTGTGTGTTGATTACTTGTCAAAATGGGTGGAAGCATTTCCAACTAGGGCCGATGATGCTATAACTGTGGTGAAACTTCTTATGACCAACATCTTAAATAGATATGGAGTACCAAGGGCTATAATTAGTGACAAGGGAACCCATTTCTGTAACCGAACCTTAAGAACCTTATTTGCACAATATGGTGTCACCCACAAAGTATCAACAGCTTATCACCCTCAAACCAATGGCCAAGCCGAGAGTAGCAACAAGGAAATTAAGGGAATTTTAGAGAAAATTGTTAAACCCAATAGGAAAGATTGGAGCCAAAGGTTGGATGAAGCATTGTGGGCTGTTCGAACAGCTTACAAAACGCCACTGGGAATGACGCCTTATAGGGTTGTTTTTGGAAAGGCATGTTATCTTCCCGTAGAGCTAGAACATAGGTCATTTTGGGCTATTAAGCAATGCAATTTGGACTATAGTTTGGCAGGTGAAGAGCGCAAGTTGATGTTGCAAGAATTGGAGGAGTTGCGCTTAGAGGCATATGACAATTCGGTCATCTACAAAGGTAAGTCGAAGGCATTTCGTGACTCAAAGCTAATTCGCAAAGAATTTAAGGTAGGGGAAAATTTATTACTATTTAATTCTAAGCTTAAACTGTTTCCCGGTAAGTTAAAATCAAGGTGGCTTGGTCCATTTATAATAACTGAGGTGCATCATCATGGGGCAATCGAAATTAGGAGCCTCGAAACTAATACAATTTTCAAGGTAAATGGTCACAGGTTGAAACATTTTCATGAAGGGGAGCAAGTAGCTTGGTTGGAGGAGATCAATCTTGAGGGTCCATGGGGAATTGCGATGTCGAGCCAACGACTTAAAACCAAGGCGCTTGTGGGAGGCAACCCACGTATTCAGGGAAGTTTTCTTTTATCTTTTCCATTATTATTGTTTTTGTCCATTAGTAAATTTTAATTTTCTCTTGCATTAGGGACAATGCAAACATTAAGTATGGGGGAGAATCAATTCATTGATTTTCTAACATATTTGATGCTTGTTTTTAGCGAATTTTATGAATAAAATTTGTTAAATTTCTTTACGAAAATATTAAAATGTAGGTGTATTTTATGAATTCAAGCTTGATTGTGATTGTTGTATGTCGATTGGTTAGGATTAATTTTGTTTTCAATTGACTGATTTTGGTAAAAAAATAATATAAATAAATAAATTTAGTCTGCTTAATTGATTAATTATGTGGTCCTTGTGAGGAGTTTGAGCCTAGAGAGTAAGTTGGGACATCCATGCCAACTTGAGAGGTTATTATTCATTCATGTGTGTTTGTTGTTATCGGCTGTCAATTACTCTAGAACTTGCTTTAGATCTTATTAAGTCTAGTAATACATTTGATTTACATTAATATAATTTAAGAGGCATTAGGAATTAAGCCACGATTACTTATAAAAGCCGACCTTGACATTATTCCAATTAGTTAGCCAATTTGAAGCCTTAATTTCCCAATTTTTATGTACTTCCAGAAATTGAACCAAAGACTGAAATCAACTCACCTTCTTAGGCTAGTTAATTCAGTTTGGAAGTTCATCTTAAGTTTCGACATATGTTGGCCAATTTTGGGTTTTTTTTAGCTGGAAATTAAGGGCTGATTTTCTTGAGAAAGAATCAGTAAGTTGCAGCTTTCCTATTGAATTAAATGAACGAAGCATTATGTGATCACAGTGAGGTGGATCGGCCGAATCAAGTGGTATGGAAATGAAAACGATGAAAGGCTGGTTGAATTAGTTATCTACTCTTGAGTTAAAAATCAAAAGAAAAAAAAATAAGAGAATTGATGACTTCCGGACGATTAACTAGTCTGAGAAAATTAGCTCCACCACCCAAATCAATTCCTGTCATCCTTAAAACATTACCTTGGCCCCATTACAACCTTTATTTAGCCTCAATTATATTTTTGAGATTTTATGTGTTATGTAATAAGATAAGATGGACAAGCAAGCCTATGGTAGTTAATTGTGGTTGATTTCAATTTGAGAGCATTTTACTAGCCTAAATACATTGAGTGATGAGTGTTACTAAATTTTTCGATAAGGATTGATCGAAGAAGCACTCGTGAATTTCTTTTGTACAACATTTTTCTGTAATAACCAAATTCTAGGACTGTTGATTTCAAAATTCTTCCCAAGCATGAGCAATACGACAACTCTTGATTCATCTTGATATTCTTGAAATCCTTCTTGATTCTTTTTCGACTTAATTGCTCAGGGACGATCAATAGTTTAAGTATGGGGGAGTTTGTTAAGTTCAATTTTAAGCTTAATTTATTCAGCTAAATTATTTAAATTGTTGATTAATCTTTTGATCAATTAAGTTATAATTCAGCCTAAATTGATTAAGTACATTCCATGCCGTAATAATTTAATTTCGCTCCAATTCAACAATTTAATGTTAATTTTAATTCATGCACAGGTAAGGGACATTTTGATGTCCGTATGGGCTCAATTTAGAATTTAATTTCCATGAATAAAGCTGCTGGATGAGGATGATCATATGCTGGTTTTGAAGAAATTAAATTGGCATTGGGACAAAAGAAGAAAATTTGGTCCAATAGAAGTGCAGCAGGCCGAATGTGCAGCAAAATGAGCAAAGAATTATTTAATTTCCCTCTTGGAGTGGTGACCGAATTTAATTAAAATTAAATGATCCTGTTCAGCTTTGAGAAGTAAAATTGAAATGAAACTCTAAGTGAGCTGGAGCTATTTTTATGCAAAGGATAAGAAGAATGAGCAGGTCAGGTTTTGAATATTCCGTTAAAAAAGGGGTGTTCAACAGCTTAAAAGGGGGAGTCGAAAACAGAAGAGCAGGAGGTACTTGGCACTCGAGCAAGGAAAGGGAAAAAATCTCAAATTGAACCAGCAAAAGCCGATCCAGTCGCTGGAATAGCAGCCCGAAATTTCAGCCAATCGAGAGGAGGGAAGCCCGACGATTTGAGGAATTTTCCTTTCAAAGACTCAGTTTGTAATTCATGTTGCTTACAATTAATATTTGTTTTGTTTTACTTGCTATGAGTGGCTAATTTACTCAAGCTTAGTTAGACACTTATGAAACCTAGCACGAGAAATTTGAAGATTTATTTTGTTTTAAAATCAAATTTGGCATTCTTGAGTTGCTCGTTTTATCGTTCAAGGATTTTTTTCTAAATCAACTAGATTGATCACCTATTTAATTTAGGAATTTTCTTATAATCATCTAAGTGCAAATTCGGTAATCAAATTTCTTAAGTGGACTTAGAGTTGGTGATGATTAATTGGTCTGCAGCTAATTAGAGCGACTACGGATTTAAATTTAGAAGCCGCTGGAGGATTTTTCTTTGATTAATGCAAAGTGAAGTCTCTAAAATACTAAATACACCTTTAATTAGTTAACGAAGAAAAAATTAAAGGTAGATTTTCAATTAAAAATTTTCTCTAATTGAATAAAATATGCTAGGGATAGGAAGTCGCTTCGTAAGTGATTTTTCAGCCTTACTGTCGAGTTAGTCTGCTAAAATAATTTAAGGACACGAAGGACTTGTACTGGGTGGATTAAGGCATAGATAACTAAGCACTCTTTCTCTTAAATTTGATAATTCTTCAGCATTCACAATTTTAGCAAAAATTTATTCGCTACTTTAGATTATTTTTAAACGTAGAAACATAATTCCCCCTATTTTTCCCTTTCTCGCATGCATTTTACATTACTTTAATTACAACTCTCTTCAAATAGATTTAACGCAAGCTTCTTCGTGGGATGAATCCCTATTTACTCTATATTACCAGTTATTATTGATTGAATAGCGGATTTAATTTTGGTAATCGTACACGACAGCTACCAGTAGGGAATATCATAAAACTCATAGAACTCTCTAAGGGTAAGTGGCACTTCTTCTCTTCTGACTGTTAATCTCCCAACTTTCACCTTGCCTTTTTCTCATTTCTTGATCTCAAAAAGACGCGTAAAGTTCTTGTACTACAGGTATAACCGTATTTTCCTTAAGAATGACACAGAATCGCTCCCATCAATGGTATTTGTCTAATGTCCAAATTTCTTTTCACAGAACCATTGAGGGTTCAAACCCTCACACTTGTATAAGCGGTTGTCCTTATAATTCGAGAAAATATTTCTCAGCATTTCAGTTCTAAAATTTTTCAGGGTTAGAAACCACTGAGTTTCTTGGACCATCGATTTCCTACTCTTTCTAGGCGGCATTTTCTAATACTGAAGATAATCAAATAAAAATGAATAGTAATTGATAAAACAGTAAAATGGGAAAGGAAACACTTAACCTTAACTCCCTTGCAATGCTTTGCTTCTTCTTAGATGGTTAATGATTTTCCACCCAAATAAAGCTTGAGAGTTGGCAACAGAGGTTTTAAGGTTTTGGGTTTTGATGAAAAAAGGTTTTGGAATTTGAGAGAATTTCGATAGGGTTAGAATGTTAAGAATATTTAAAATCTGAACTTAAGGTGTTTTTAGGTTTTAAAATAGGGGTTTTACGGTTAAAAATCAGATAAAAGAAGGTTTAGTCTACTGGGTTACACAATCAGGTTGGGGCAACCCTGTAGAAAATTGTAGCAGTTTCATGAGACAATGGTTTTGTGTTGCGACATCCTTGACAGTTTTCCGTTGTCACAACATCGATGTTGGGTTTTGTGTTGTGACATCCTTGACAGTTTTCCGTTGTCACGACATCGAGGTTCGATGTCACGACACACTCTAAATTTTTTAAACTCTGGGTCTACTATCTATAGTGTCGTGACATAAGGGTGTTTGTGTCGCGACATTGAGATGATTTTCATAATCTTCTGATTCTGGACGCTGTGTCATGACACAAGAGTATTGTGTTGTGACACTGACTCTGTTTTCATTCAAACTTCAACTTTTCAAAGTGTCCTAGGTTCTTGTAAAACACAAATTTGATAAAAGATAGAGTCTAAACTAAACTGCTAGTTAAATGTACAATAATATACATAAAGTTAAAGTTTAAAGAAATTGTTAGGTTTTTCTGCTGGATTCATCCATTAGCTCAATCGGTGTGTTCGTGGATACTCTTTTTGTTTCTTTTATATCAGTGTTCATCCAGCATCCATCATGTCATTCGGCTTTTCCTCGTTTATTTTTCCTTTGAACTCGCTCTTTCACCCTACATTGACCACTGAAACCTTTTTTTGCAATTCGAAACGGTTAATTATTCTTAATACCAGGTGACTATTTAACAACACTAAATACTTTTCATTGTCCTGATTTTGAAGAATGTTCTTGAGATATTTTTCATTTTTCATTTTTATTTCCTTGTCTTCACACTTATGCATAATTTGGATGGGGTCCACCAAGAACTCATTCCACAGAAGGGATTTTTCAAAATTTACCTCAGAGGTTCTGATTATGGAGCTATTACGTATAATGTAGCTACGTTCCTTGTTCCACAGTCCTTTAGACTCTTTGATAGGTTGAATTGCAGTTTCGTCAAGTGGCTCTGGTAAGAGGTGAGTGGTTCGTGACCCCTGCAACCTTATTTTAGTATTATTAGGTAGTATTGGTTGTTCATCGTCAGTCTCAAAACCATATAAGTTTTTGCCAAAGTATACCATCTCTATCTTCATTAACATACTCTGAGGATCGTACCCAAGGGAGGCGAGCACTAAATTAATTCTAACCTAAGTATAAATAGATCTAATTAGTAATTTAGATTAATTATGTTACGATCAAATAAAAAGAAAGGTTTTCAGGATTCTTAATAATAAAAAAACTAAACTACAAAGAAATAATGAGAAATCAAATAGTAAATTTATCAAATCTGAGCATGGGTGTAGCTCCAGGTTTCCTTGTTCAATCAACTAGTCGATATCCCACAGGATCTTCCAATCTTCAAGTAGAATAACCAGTCAACAAGAACCACTTATCTCTCGACCTCACAGTCCAGACTGGTTCAGGATTAAGGGGTTCATAAATAGGCCATACCAATTTTGGGTTAATTCCTACCTTAGTGACTTCTTAGGATTGTCAGGCCTAGGTTTTAAGTTCTTCCTCTTCTGAATATCTATCCACTTAAGAGACCGCTACAAAATAGTTAATTAATCATACCTTCACTCGCTAATCCCCCACAAGAGGATTAGTTCCTCATGGATCTTATAAGCAATATAAACTTGATAAAAAATTGGCATGAACAATAATTCAAGAATATAAGGTTTAGAAGAAGCCTAATTTGTATTAAAATGGAATGTGAATCCTCATAGAGTTTGATCATGTTTCAGAAATCTGATTTCTTCCCTAAAGAAAAGAACGAAAACTAAAATAAACCTAAAGCCTAAGAGAAGAGAAAAACTAAATACTAGAACTAGGAAGAAAATTATACAATATGAAAGTTGTGCATAAAATGTGTTAATTGATCCTATTTATAAACTTTAGAGTGGTTTTCGTCCTTAACCCCTAGATTAGCTACCATCCTCATGCTTAATGTCTAATTGTGTGGACCAAAACGCCCCTTACTCGTAATTTTTTCCCATACAGAGTTGATGTCACGACGTACCAAGTCCTGTGTTACGACATCGAAGGCTGTATGCTTCATCTTCAGGGTGCCTTTAGGGGTGTGTCGTGACATCCTCATACTACTTTGCAACACCAAAGGAAGTCTTAGAATTCATCTATTTTGCTCCCAATGCTGTGACATGTAGCTCTTCGTGTTGAACACAACGACCAGTATCGAGTTAGCATGCCTTCTAATGGTTTCCTGCATGCTCACAAAGTATTTTAGCTCACCCTTAGGCCTCATTTGGCCCCTAAGGTCAATAAAAGACTCCAATTACACATTTTATTGAATTTAACTAAAATTGCAAAAACATGATTAAAACTTAACAAAAATACTTGTGTCCAAACTCTTAAAATGTAAAAACTAGCTTAATCTGCTACACTGAATTACGATAGATTATATTTAACTAAGAGGTTGAAGTCTATGGGTACTCCCTTTGACGAAGTTTTGGTTAGACGAATACGTAAGTGGAAACAGGCAGTGTGGTTGTATCCACTCAAATGATAATTTGGTGGATAGTTTGGGTGAACCGTAAACATTAGGCTAGTGAGTGAAAATGTCTCAGAAAGTGAGACATCTATAGGAGTGGAACTTAGTACAAAGTTTAGGAATTTCGAGTATTGGGGATGCTACCAAAAGGTGTTGTATGCAAAGCTTGGCATGTTAAGGTGCTGGTTATATTTTAATGAGATGGTTAGGAATGAATGATAGACTTGACCCAAAAATAGTTATGTTTCCTTACAGTTGTAAATCACCCATATGGTAGATAGAATAGGATTTTGATGCTTGTTAAGTTTCCATAGGGTCAAGGGTTGTATATTTAAATAATCAGGATTGAGAAAAGAGAGTTTTGCCTCTTCCTTCTTTAAGAAGTATTTCTTTCTCTGGATCTAAAAAAACCTAAATAAACTTATTTATTCACGGAAGCTAAGTTGTAGGTTTGGATCCCCACCAATGGGTGCTTCATGCCATGGTAAAATTTACGATCTTCCACACTACGTTGTGAAAGAGTAACTCAACCCAAATTGGTAAGATTAAGGACATAAGGCTTTATTCAGTGAGAATTTTAGTATCTAAAATGATGGAAAAGGGGATATATTAGTGGATCTTGATGAGTTTCCATGTTCAGTAGCAGTAATTGCCGCTAATCGTTTGATGGAAGTCTGAATCTAGAGTTTGGAGTTTGAAATTAGGTGAGCCCCTAAGCTGAATCTTGCATGTGTTATGCATTCTAGAAACTTTGGTAAAAGGAGATAAAACCATGATATTCAGGCTACGAAAGTACGATGTGATGATTTTGATAAGAAATGTATGAATTATGGACTTATGTGTATGGATTGCATGAAGTTTGATGGTCTAAGCATAGGGCATGAATCTGAATGATTATGGTGTGTAAATTTGTCTGGAAGCATGAATGTGCCTAACATTAGTGAGTCATTGTATGATGAGCCAATGCATGATGAGTTTGTTTATGTCTTCAGAATCGACTAAAGGGGTCCGTTGGGACTTTAAACACGAATCTTTGAAAGGGAAGGTCCATGGTTTTGGCACCATAATGAAATAGACCATATCGTGTAAGAAAATAGCTATCCTATGGCATCATATGGGAAAAATAAAAGGGAGGTTATTACCAAATGTGGTTCTCTGCGTGTCTTAGGACGATAAGGGGCAAACCTCATGAATTGTGAGTTTAGGCAAATTCCTATAGCCTAAACCACTAGAAAATGACACCTTCGTGGTGTAAATGAATGGAATCCTTTGTGGCTATATCTGTAATGGAAGCCTTTGTGGCTAACTCTGAAAAGGAACACCTTTGTGGGACAGTCTAAAGAATGGCCTCTGTGGCAACGATTTGAGGAGAACGCCTCTGTGGCAAACCCTAAACAAAGAGGGAGGAAAGCTTGTGTGGCGAACCTCTAAAAGGAAAGACTTGTGGTGAGTATTGAATGTAAAGGACACCTTTTTGGCAATCTTTATAAAAGATGTCGTTGTAGCTATCTCTGTAATGGAAACCTTCGTGGCGCAGTCTAAAGAATGTCTCTCGAGGCAATCATCTGAAGGAAATGCCTCGATGGCGGACTCTGAACAAAGGGAAAGAAACCTTTGGTGGACTCTAATGGAATGGAGTGAACAGTACCCTGAAAGGATGATAAGTATGGCAATCTCTGAAGGAATAATGTATACGGCGAACCCTGAAGGAAGAAAACTCCATAAGAGAGGTTATGGTAAGCTTTGTATAGTAACAAGGGATGAACATTAAAGATAGGTTGCGCTAAGGCATGTGATGAATCATGAACATGGTTCAAAGGAAATCTATAGATCAACCCGATCAACAGTATTCTGACTGTATAGCCTCTGAAATAGGACCATTTAATGAGTCACGAAAGGACAAGGCAAAGGACACAAATGAGGTAATCAAATATATGAAAGGCATGTTCTGATTCCTAAACAAGGTATGGCATAACTACAGCAAAACAGGCTTTCAGTAGCATTTTTTTAGGCCTATAAGCGCCGCTAAAAGTAAAAGCGCCGCAAAAAATGCCACTATAGACAATGTCGTTAATTTTGGCGGCATTTAAAGAGAAGCACCACTAAAGGTCATGTTCTATAGCGGCGCTTTTATAAAAAACGCCGCTAAAGAACATGACCTGTAGCGGGCGCTTTTATCACAATCGCCGCTAAAGAACATGACCTTTAGCGGCACTTTTATCACAATCGCCGCTAAAGAACATGACCTTTAACAGCGCTTTTATCACAAACACCACTAAAGAACATGACCTTTAACGGCGCTTTTATCACAAACGCCACTAAAGAACATGACCTTTAGCGGTCCTTTTATCACAAACACCACTAAAGAACATGACCTTTAGCAGCGCCTTTTTTCACAAACGCCGCTAAAGAACATGACCTTTAGCGACATTTTTTTCACAAACGCCGCTAAAAGTACCGTTTTTAGCGACGATTGTGAAGAAAGGCCAGTAACTTTGGCAAATTTTTAACATCCAATTTTCATCCATATGCAACCCTTCCTATAGCATGGAATCCAACCAAAAACAGCAAATCTAAATGATACTTCAAATTCAACGAATGATATATGATATAAATTGATAAATGAAGTATAATTCAAATTATTCTTACAATAATGTTAAAAGTTAAAGTGTTAAAAATATTCATACAATAGTCTAAGATGGCGGATTTTGCGACTGGTGAAACATATTCATCATATTCTGAAGCTGTAGCTGGAGTGCGTCGTACTTTTTGCTCTACTCTGCTTCCCTCGCTGCTGCCACCGCTTTAAGTTATAGTTGGAGTTCTTCATATTTTCTTTCAGCTTCCGCTTTAAGTTGATAATTCACTCATCTGTGCTCGCTTGCATCTGTGCCATCTGGTCTCTTAACCTCTGAACTTCGACTTGAGCCTGACTCCCCGAAGGCATGTATTGTTGTGAGCTGGATCCAAAATATTGGGTTGGGTTAACAAAAGATCCTTGAAATCGAACCTGGTCATACTTTTCAGGACCCAAAACTTCAATAATAATCCGATTATTAATGTCGTCAAGATGAACAGAACTATCACTCGAAGCAATCGCTTCATACTCCGCCTTTTTATCCTTTAGTTTTTCCTAATAAATTAACCAAAAAGTTAGAAACGTAATATATATTATAAAAACAAATGCAACATAACTTAACATTATTTACATTACAAACAAAGAATTAAACCATTATAATTAAACAATATAAATATTTAAAATAATTCAAATTTTATTAGGTAAACATACCATAATTTCTACAGCTTCAGAAGTCATAGGAGATCCATCTTTCTTCCTATGTGTAATGTCAAAAAGCTGAAGGCGTCTAACTTTTTGACCAGATGATAGTTCCTACAATATAGTAGTAAAAATATTATTTAATAAAAAGTGATAAATATTTGACACTATTAATAAATTCAAAATACCTCGACCTCAACTATACAAGCAAAACTTTTCGACCCTGCTGTGTGAGTGAATTTCTGTTTTTGCCTGCTGCTTGTTCCAACTCGTTCACAATCCTACATTATGAAATTATTATTACGTATATAGTAAACACTATAAACTGAAATAATTATAAAAGTTTGGAAGCACGTAATACCTTGAATTCCAAAATCTAACTGCATCTTCCCATTGGTAACTCAGCATTCCCAGCGAGACATTTCGCAATTTCTCTTTGAGGGTTATTTTTGTCTTAAAATATTCTTTCTTTAAAGTACTTTTATGGTCTCTCCATTTTTTTACAAATGCCTTCTTGACATAATTATTTGAAACCTCTAAAGTAAACATTTCCTACAAAAAACACAAGTTTAGAAAGTAAATATAAATGAAACTTAAACCAAAGTATTATAAATTACATTCACGTTTTGTTACCTTAATATTTTCGAGAGCTTGATTTTTGTTACTATCAAGCATTTGATGTCATGACTCGTAGTTGATAGGTAACATATTGGTATTTCGTGCTATAATGGCTAAATATCCTGCTAAAAGTCGAGCTTCTAATCCAACAGGCTGACCAAGATTGTTTCTAAATACTTTGACATGTTCGACAGGATTTAACTCGTATAAATCTTTAAGTAGCATACGTCCTCGACCTCTGTGCGTCATATCACTTTCAGCTAAAAATGGTATATTATAATATAATAATTTGAAAAAGAAATCAATAATAAAAGTCAACACGCATGTAAATTAAATTTAACATTACTTTAAATTTCTGCAGGTTCGTCAGGTGTATTCGGAACATTCGAAGATCCAATAGCAGTCTGTTGTTCACTATTTGTTTCTTTCAAATTTGGAATATTTTGGACAATACTTAGATCGCGCAATCTTCTTCTAGGCATTTTATTTGCCATACAAATAAAATAGTTGAAATTTTAGTAACTAATCACAACAATAATAGTACATATAAAATAGTTGAAATATTTAATATGACCAAGATTTAAATTATGATATTACATATAATTAAAAAATCGTAAAATCTTACTACATAATTCGTAAATATCTTCATCAACATCCTGGCGAACCCATTGAAATTGTGTACTAGTATTAGGGATATTTTCATTTAACTTTAGTTCTGGAAAAGGCAAAGTTTCTGATCTTTCATCGATGTCATCTCTAGAGATGTTAAGCAAGTCTCTAGAGATGTTACGGAGTACAACGTACCAACCCTCATCAGTTGGATCTTTCGAGTAAAAAAATTGTTTCACTTTTGAAGAAAAGACATACGGCTCATCTATCAATTGTTGTCCAGTGTGAATCAATCCAGAGAAGTTCACCATTGTAAAACCAAATTGATCTTGTTTAATTCTGCGAGCAGTATTAACATCAGCCTAATCACATCGAAATAAGACAACTTTCCATTTTCCAAAGTAATACAACTCAATAATGTCAGTAAGAAGCCCGTAATACTCCACATTTCCCTCAACAGGATTAATGTCCCTAGCACTAGCATAACTTGTAATTGAAGAATTAACAACTATTTCACAATTTTGAGTTCTCCTCAATCTCTCGCGATATTTCGTATGAAATCTGAATCCATTGATGAGGAAGGCACTATATCTTTTTACTACTCTCTTCGGACCTTGGGAAAGCCATTTAACTTCGTCATTGACGTCCGTCCCACTCCAAACATTATTATTTATTAGTGAAAGCTTCAATTGCATTCCGTTTGGCTTAACCATTCATGAAAATATTCTGTGGATAACTTATTAATCTCTCGATGTTGTAATCTTCAAGAGCGTGAACGATATCTCAAGATTTGTTTGTACTCACTATGTTAAAATGAGGTTTGCTTTGTTAGAAGATAAACAAATTAAAAAGATAAATATTGATCAAATTCTAGAACTTACTTGCATAATGGTTCCATTGAATCGTGGTGAAAAAGAACATATCGATGTGCTTGTACCTACGATCTATCATCTAATTCTGCAATTTTGACTTTATCGATTGGTTCTCCATAACTTTGAAATAAATAAGTTTCGGCCAAGTTATGATTAGTGAGCCCAACATTTCTACTTGGTTTGTTCAGTCTTGTTTCAACATCTTCTAAATATCTAGAACAGAAAGTCATACACTCCTCTGCCAAGTAGCCTTCAGCAATTGATCCTTCTGGATAACGCTTATTACGGCAATAAGACTTCAATTTGGATAGGAACCTAAACACGATATACAACATTATCAAAAGTTGTAACTAAAGGCATAGAGGTGAATGAATGAATAATTTACAAATAAATTAACACATTTCTATAGGATACATCCATCGATAGAAAACGGGTCCACCAAGTATTGCTTCATAAGGGAGATGGATTATCAAATGCACCATAATAGTGAAGAAAGAAGGTGGGAAGATCTTCTCCAAATTGCATAAAGTCAAAGAGGCTCAATCTTATACTTTCTCAAGTTCTTGAACATCCAAAACTTTGCCACAAATGGCTTTCATTATATTGGATAGTTCAATTATACAAGACGTCTTTTTTGACATACAACACTGTAAAGCAACTGGTAATAAATCTTGCATCAAGATGTGATAATCATATGATTTTAATAAATATATTCTTTGATCTTTACGACGCACACATCGAGATATATTTGATGCATAAGCATCTTGAACCTTTATATCCTTCAATACCATGCAAAACACTTCTTTCTCCTTCTTCAACATTGAAAAAATAGAAGGCGACCACCGATATTTCACATTTGGAAGTACTTGGGGATGAAGATCACGCCGAATTCTCATGTGAACTAAATCAAGTCGATTCTGAAGATTGTCTTTCAATTTTCTATTGACATTCAAAATTGTCCCGATGATGTTCTCGCAAACATTTTTCTCAATATGCATGACATCAAGATTGTGTCGTAAAATGTGATGCTCCCAATAAGGCAACTCAAAAAAAATTCTTATTTTTTTCCACAAGTCCGCCTCATTAGGATCATCCTCATCATCAGATTCATTCCTCGATCTTCTCTTTGTTTGCACGTTGGGTGGTTGATTCATCTTCTCATAACTGAAATTCATATCTTTCAACATGAACAAAATTTCAGATCCAATGGTTTGCGAAGGACCTTCTCTGAACTCTTCAGTACCATCAAATAGAGTACTCTGAAATCTAAATCTATGATTTCTCGGTAACCACCAACGATGCCCCATATAAGATAACTTCTTCCCATTATATAATCATTTCAAACATGTTTGCGCAGCACAACAAGGACAAGCATAACGTCCCTTGGTACTCCAACCAGATAAATTGGCATAAGCCAGGAAGTTATTAATAGTCCACAACAAAGCTGCACGTAAATTAAAGTTCTTCTTTCTCAATACATCATATGTCTCAACACCAGCCCATAATTGTTTTAACTCTTCAATAAGTGGCTATAAATAAATGTCAATATCATTTCTGAGACCTTTCTCTCCGAGGATAATCATAGATAAGATAAAGGAATATTGCTTCATGCAAATTAATGGAGGTAAATTGTAAACATTACAGGGCAAGTACTGTACGAAGTGCTCAAGATTTTATAAGGATTAAATCCATCAGATGCTAGCCCAAGCCTCACCCTCCGAGGATCGCTTGCAAAGCTTGGAAATTTACTGGAAATGATTTCAAAGCTAAAGAATCCACAAGATGCCTTAATAATCCATCACCGGTTCATCCATCATGGTGCCATATCATAAACTCGGCTGTCTTCGACGAAATGAAAAACCTTTGAAGCCTTGGTATTAGCGAAAAATATCACAAAATCTTAATTAGCTTCTTCCTTGACTGTGCATCATTTTCATCCTCATTCCCATCTTCTGTATTTCTATTCATCCAACGAGATTGACCGCACACATGACAACACTGTTGGTTTTTCCGATCACCCCAATACAACATGCAATCATTTGGGCAACTATGAAATTTGTTGTACCCAAGGCCTAAATATTTTATTAGTTTCTTCATATCTTTGCAAGAATGAGAGATTTTTGCAAACGGAAACATATCTCTCAAAAAATCTAACAATATTGTCAAAGAATTTCTGGTCCACCCTCTCAAACATTTTAACTGAAAAAGACCAATACAGAAAGACATTTTTGAAAATTTTGATCCCTCATAAAGTTCTTCATTCATTTCATTAAGTAACGTGTAGAACTTCGCCGCTTCTCCATTCAGCTCTTCATCAAGTACACTTCTTCCCGTTTCGGTAAAAGCATTTTCACTAAGATTACAATCATCGGATGCAACAAATTCGAATGAAAACGATTGCAAACCATGACTACACATATTAAACGCATCCCGCAACATACCTTCCATGTCATCTTCTCTAACAGATTGATGATAAGCACTATGAAGATAAGCCGGATTAATTGTTGAAGAGGTTCTACTAGGTGTGCACTCTCCATAGAAAACCCATTTTTTATACCCTCGAATAAACCCATCAACAATTAGATGTTCGTAGACAACTTCACAAAAATGTCAATTTATGTTGCCACACTTCTTACACAGGCAAAGAATTATATTCTCTTGGCTTGCATTTTGAAATGCAAAATTAAAGTTTGCACTCCATTTCGATAGTCGTTGCTTACCCTTGACAAATTCATCCAAGACCGGTCCATTTCGTAGTTCTTGAAGTTAACAATAAATTACACAGGTAAGTTGTTTATTTATAAGTATAATTAAGTTATGTAAGTTATGATATGATATATATTTATGTATTATGCAAGTTATGTGAGTTATGTGAGTTATGTAAGTTATGATATGATATATATATAAGTTATTAAGTTAAGATCCAAAGTTTTTTTTAATTCTCTAAAGTTATGTAAATTATGTAAGTTATGATATAGTTATTAAGTTATGTAAGTTATGTGAGTTATGTAAATTATATAAGTTATGTAAATTTTGATTTGATATATATTTATGTAAGTTATGTAAATTATATATTAATTTAAAATAGAAGTTTTAATTTCTGAATAATTCAGAGATCATTTTGTAGCTTTTACTAATAATCTTGTGACAGATATATTTTATCTTATTTTATATTATTGAGTAATTTTGATTTTTCTTTCCTTGTATTAGTCGGGGTAGAAATTAAAATATAATTAATTTTTCTATATTTATCAAAATAAGTAAAATTAAAAAAAAACTTTGAGTTGGCAGTGAAAATAAATATAATTGGCAAAATAATATATATTTAATAGCCTATATATGATAAATCGATCATTTATTTGTATGTAAAAGATTCTTAATTATTAACATCAAACTAAATTCAATCAATTAATCAATTATAAAATCAGTAATTTATTAAATTAAATAAAAAATTGACAATTTATTCACATAAAATCAAATAAACTAATCAAACATAATTTATTCAATTAAATCGAAAATCGATAATTTATTCACATTAAACCGAATAAACTAATCAAACATAATTTATTCAATTAATCTAATATATAAAGTAATTTATGAATTTGAATCTCAAATTTAATAATTTGTGTATTTGTTTTTGCTTGGGTAAATAATACGTGGAGAATTCACAATCATAATTTAAACCTCAAATTATGTAATAAGCTGCAAATTTTCCACCTCTCAAACATATGGTGGGGGCGGTGGGGGCGGTGGGGGCAGTGGGGGTATTGCATTGATAAGGTTAGGAGAATAAAAAAATAAAATTAGTTATATAACAATAAATTTTCCACTTCTCAAATTTTGTAATAAGCTGCAAATTCAAGTTGAGCTTGAATGTCATTTCAAAAATCTATGTATGACATGTAGAACATGAATTTAAGTTGAGCTTGAAAATTTCATGCTAATTACTACAATTGAAGTAATTGGATAGGCAGCATAAACTAGAGAATTTGATGTTTTATCCCTAATCAAATTGTATATTCCAATAAATTAATGGCATACATCAAGAGCCAGAAACATATACTATATATGGAATAACAAATTGAGCATGCAAAGATCTTTCTCCTTGCATTTACGTGCAAAGAGCACAGATCAGGAAGGGATTTTTCTAATATTTTCATTTTCTAAAACTCAAAAATAATAATTAAAATATAACCACACAAAAATTTAAAAAATTTGAGATGTTTTTTTTTAAGAAAACTAGTTAGGGAAACATAGGGAAACATAGGAATAAATACCTTAAATTTGCTCAAATTCGAAGCAAACTTTTGGAAAAAAAAAAAGAAGTAAATTAGTACCGAATATGAATAAAAGAAAAATTATAAAATCATGTTCTTTTTTCCTTTCACAAATATTCTAGCATGCAATTATATTATCAACTGCACGAAAAATACATAAAAGAACTAAAAAGGAAAAAAAATTAGCACCAAGCATTCATAATTCAACAAAATTCAGAAATCGAAATATCAAATCAGCATTCAAAAATTTCTAAAAATCCAAACATCGTTATCATCATCATCATAATTTTGAATGAATAGAGAAAGTAAATTACTGTACAAGCTTAAACATATTGTTCCTATTCCATTACTTGTTAAAGAAACCCACCAACTAGCAGTATATCATATTTCAAACTAGCTACTCCTATATCATCAAATGTTACTGCAAAAATAATAAAGATAACTATTTCATTATGGTTCAAACAATCAAAGTGAAGAGAACATGGAAATGCAATACACCAAACTCATTATGAACCTAATTAATTCATCTTAAACATAGTTTCACTGTTAACAGAGTTTTCCTGTATCATTAGCATTTGATTAATTGCATAAAAGGTTCTCAAGAAGCACGCATTGAAGATTAAGGAATAAAGTAAAATCAAAACTGGAGAATTTGGCAAGTATATTTTGCTCCACAGTAGTAAACAACTTACTAGAAAACAATCTAACCTAAATATTCTAACCATAAAATTGGGAGTAGAAATTGGAAAGTATATTTTGCTCCACTGTAGTAACAAATCTGAATGACCATTCTAACAAATCATATTCATTGATAAAAAATTAAAGAGACAAACTGGGAGTAAGGGATTTAATTTTAATGACTAGAAAAGGTAAGTTGGGGAATATGAGGTTTTAATTCACAATGATCAATTTAGTATCTTTTATTCATTCAACTATAGTATCTCAAATCAGAATAAAAGAACTTGGAACACATGATTTTCTTTATTCACCCTAGTTAATTCACTAAAATCATACACAAGAAACAAATAGATTAAAACAGAGACAAAAAAGCCAACACCTAGAAAACAGACAATCAATAAAAGAAAACAAATTTATCTCAAACACGAAAATTCCCATAGCCCAATCATCGAATTTTTTAATAAGAAAAAGAGTATTTAAATTAAGTAAAAGAAACAAATTACCAGGAAATCACCTAACATGGAATAGAATGACCTAACCTGCGAAGGAGGGGGGCCATAGCGTAACAAAAAATAGAATGACCTAACATGGAAATCACGGAAACATACCGAAAATGCCAACCCAATAACTCGAAGAACCGTTAGAATCCCCACAAATGAACAAAGCCTACCATGCATATCCACATACAAAAAACCTAAGCAATAACAAAACAAACAAGAATTCCAAACAAATTCCATTAGATACAGAACACCCATTACTCCAAACACCCCAAATTCAAAAGGCAACCTAATAATAAGACCAATAATAAAAGCTTCAAGGAATAAAAGCCAAATACCCAGTCAACGGAGAAATTAGGGATTTGCTGAGATTTTTACCAGTCAGCCCAAACGAGAAGCGATATTGGAGCGAGAAGAAGGCCAGAAAACGACAGTAAAGGGGTGAAAGATCTAGGGATTTACAGGAGAGGAGAAAGACGGAAGGAGAGTCGAGGTGGGAGAGATTTAGACTTAGAACAACAGACCCAATAAAAAATGATGTCGTTTAAGTCAAATTGAAATTTCAATATTTATGGTGTTTTACAAAAAAAAAAAGCCACTAATTGCATAACATTTGCGGCATTTTACAATAAAAAAGCCACTAAAAATTATATTCCTAAAGTGAAACGGTGCCCTTTTGAAAAATTTTAATATATATTAACGCATTTTTGGTCCAAATGCCACTAATGATTGACAAATTTTCACAATTTTATATTTAATTTTTATATATTTCATATAAATTTTAAATAATAATTTTTTTGTAAATTTAAGTAATATAAATTTTAATCTATTAAAATTAATATTATCTCTTTTACAATTATATAATAAATTATTTAATATATAAATTAAAAAATACTAATTGATTTAAACCCTAAACCATAACCCTCTCCCCAAAACCTAAAACCCTAAACCATAAACCCATATCCCTTAACTGCTAACACCTAAACCTAAAACCCCAACCCTTAAACCATAACGCCTAAACCCCTATCCTCTATCCCCTAAACACTGAATCATAAAACATGAACTATAAACCCTAAACCCCTAACCCTTAACCTTTAACACCTAAACCTCAATCCCTAACCCTTAAACCACAAACCATAAACCATAATCCCTAAACCTCTAACTCCTATCCCCTAAATCTTGAATCATAAAACATAAATTATAAACGCTAAACCCCTAACCCCTAACCCTTAACCCCTAACACCTAAACTTTAAACCCCAACACTTAAAACATAACCCATAAACCATAATCCTTAAACCCTTAACCCTTATCCTTTAAACCCTAAATCATAAAACATAAATTATAAACCCTAAACCCCTAACCCTTAAACCCCAACCCTTAAACAATAAATAATAAACCATAATCCTTAAACCCATAATCCCTAAACTACTAATACCTCTAAAGCTCAACAAAAAAGAGGTCATTTTCCTCAACTTTTTTGCGTCGATTTCCAAAAAGCGTCGCTATTGCTTGATGATTAGCGGCGTTTCTGAATAAGAGCCGCTAATGCTCAATCTATTGCGGCATTTATTGAAAAGCGCCGCTAATGTCACTAAAGCTCAACAAAAAATGACATCATTTTGCTTAACTTTTTTGCGGCGCTAATGCTTGACCTATAACGGCGTTTTACAAAAAGCACCGTTAATGCTCGATCTTTAGCGGCATTTCTCAATAAGCGCCGCTAATGATTGATCTATTGCGGTGTTTGTCAGTAAGCCCTGCTAATTCTAGAAAAGCACAAAAAGGAAACGAGGTCATTTTGCTAAATTTTTTTGTGGCGTTTTCCAAGAAACGCTGCTAATGCTTGAACTTTAGTGGCTTTTTTTGCTATTGCTCGAACTTTAGCGGTGTTTCTCAACAAGTTCCGCTAATGATTGATTTATTGCGGCGTTTGTTAAAACTCGCCGCTAATGTCCTTAAAGCTCAACAACAAAATGACGTCGTTTTGCTTAACTTTTTTGTGGAGCTTTTACAAAAGCGCCGCTAATGCTCGATCTATTGCGGTGTTTTAGAAAGAGCACCGCTATTGCTTACCTATTGCGGCGTTTGTTTAAATTAGCCACGAATGCTCAATTTATTACGGCATTTTTGGTTCAAATGCCGCTAAAAACTTTTTTTGCTGTAGGGCATCTATGACACAATAGTAGAACCATAGTGAAGTACTCTCCAAATTAAATGGAATGATAAGAACAAATGAGAATGATCACAGAGTTCTCGAAAAGATTCAGGTAAAAAAGGGTTTACTCACTGAGTTCTTAAGAACTTACCTCTGTGTTTATGTCACAGGTAAGATGAGATAGGACTACACCAAGAGGGACAATGTTAGGGCTACACCAGAGAGATTGGCGGGATGGGCTATTATGCATACAGAGCGAGTAAAGTGGCGTGGTTAAGTTTGAAAGAACATAGTAAAGAAGCTATGAAAATTATTTATAAGCCTTATAGATTGAACAAGATATGATGGGAAGAATACTTAGCCAGTAATATTGATTATAGGCAGATTAAGTAAAGTAATGTAAATATATGTAACATATATGTACTTGTAAATTCCTTGCCAAGTGAAAGGTTTTCTTCAATACTTTTAAGTATACACTGTACACCCAGTTGTGAGTTGGTTGGGCAACATTACTAAATAAGATTTATTTGTTGAAAGTTTGTGTGTCTTATTTTAATATAGGTTTGTAATAGAGTGGTGACACCCGAGATCAGGGTTCAATGATTCGAATTAGGTTCAAGGCATTGCAAGTTTTGGTATCAGAGCTAAGGTTTAGCTGGTTCTCAGATAATGAAAGATAAAGAAGCCCCGTATGCCAAATGCACCAAGCCTGGCTTAGCCTCTCAAGTATGTTAAATTTTCTTTACTATGAGGTTAATGTAGAACTAACAGCTAAAAAAGGAGAATAATGACGAAATAAATTAACAAATGAAAGACAAAAGTTCATTCCATTAATAAAGGGATGTCTTACAAAATGGGAAGTAATAAAAAGAAAGTGCAAAAATAATATAAAAGAGAATCTCAGTTTCTTCCTTTAGTGAGCTGGTTGGCAGGACCAATCGAAGCCTCATCTAGCTGAGGATTTCCTTCAAGGATTTGCTCTGCTCTTACCAAGTCATTTCCTTTATCCTCAACTTCGAGCATAGTAGGGATACAAAAGACAATGGATTTCTTCCACTCTTCTTGGAAGGCCTCCCACTCCTCACCCTCGAGATTATAAACATCGAAATTGAGTGAATCTGTAGAAACACCCTTTCGATACTCAAAGTTTACATTACTCTAGTGGAAAGGACCTGCGACCACTTGGGTGTGTAGGACTAAGTTTGCTTTCACTATAGTAGGGCTTCAATAATATTTTTTTGATTATCTTCATGATATTTTCTAAAGGCCTCTCCCGAGGAGTGGCGTAACCGCTCCAACTCTACTTGGTGCCTTTCTTCTTGGGCCTTGGGCCTCTTATTGACGGTATTTTCTTCATTTCCTAAGTTTCTAATCTTATCCATAAGTTGAGTGATTTTAGTTTAAGCATACACATATTCGCTCTTAAAAGTTATAAGCTAGGTAGATAGCCTCGCCATCATATTACTCGAGTCTTGGTACTTCCGGTGGATAGCGACCAAGGTGTCTTCCCCAGGTTTTACAAATCTGTCCAAACCTGTTATTTTACATTTATAATCCATGCTAGCCTCTCAAATTACCTCACTCCAAATACTGTGCTTGAGAGATGAGATCTCTGAAAATTGAGCCATAAGGGCAAAGGGATCCTCAAAGGATTGAGAAAAAATATAGGAGTAGAAGGCTTCTCTTAACTGTGGTGGCAGTTAGCTTATCTACTGCTGAATGATTAAATTGAGAGTAGGAAAAGGACACTGACTCTATGAGGCCACACTAAGGAGTGTTACTGCTTTACCCTGCAGGAGTTACATCCTGTGTTGATGAGGGAAGGATAGACAAATGATTAGAAGTGATAGCCTCTGTGGGATTATTTGTTGAAGATGAATCATGATTATGTCTAGAACAGCATCCTAGAGGGGTAGATCCCTCAGGCACTGAAGGAATTCCAAGAGGAACTAGAATTAAAGAAGAGTGAATAATTGTTAAAATAGGTTCCTTACTTGATTAGTGCCCAACCTTGATTAGTTTCTAGGTCCCTAAATGCCTTCGACGAACCTGGACCCCTTCCTTACTATCAATTTATGCGATGGCACAATAATGGCCCTACTTCAGCCATGAGTTCCCTTAGGAATCGAAGAGATATCCATGTCTTGAGGTTGAGTACGCGATGAAGACCCTACAACATTAACAGGTGAATTAGCTTGACTTGAAGACATATTTATCCAAATTCTTGGGTGTAGTTTATAGACACAATAAATGTATAAAGAGAGCTCTTTGATGGGCCCCAATTGAACATGTGCCAATTTACTATTCGAGTTCTATGGTCAAGCTTGAAAGGTAGATGGCACGGAAGAATCAATCTTTTGACTGGTGGAAAAGGATAGGTTGTAACCATTGGGACTTAGGTTCTTTAAACGATGTTGTAACACATCCCTGATTGAGACCAACTCAACCAAATCAAATAAATGACGTCTTTTTAGCCTTTGGTATTGCATTTAAGCCACATGAGCATCCTTAAGTTGGATTGCATCGTAGATGCTTTCTTAAGGAAGGGACCATTTGGTAGAGAAACCAAAACCAGAACTGAGTTTGCTCACCACCCTAATGTAGTTATCCTTTCTTAAATGAAGGCTGGAAATCTTATTTTTGATGAGAGAAACATAGTTTGACCTCACACTAAAGTAAGCATTGACAACAGAAGTTCTGATCCTCTAAACCTAGAGCTGGTAAAATCTTTAGAAGACCCCAGTAGTGGGCGCTCATTATGTATGCAACGGTCAATGAAGAACGCTACTAATGTACACCAAGAGAAGGCTGATAATTGACCTAGAGCAATCCTGTAACTATTTATTACAGCACAAATGAATGGGTGAAGAGACAGATGACACCCAACCTCCAACAAGATAAGCACCAAAATGAAACCAAGAGAACTGTTATTGGGATGACACCGATCGAGAAGGTTGAAATCGTAAGAAAAGTTGGGGTTCTAAAGGCCTTGAGCCCCTAGGTAATGATTCATCTCCTCCCAAGTAGTGGAACAATCGCATATCTCCAACTCTATAATTAGAGGAGTTTTACGAACAACATTTAGAATAGCCTGGTCATAGTCCCTCCCTATAATGGTGGTTCTGTTCATAATTTAGGCTTAAATGTCAAAAAGATGAAAGAAGAAAAGAGTTAACTTCGAAGAAAATTGAAATCAGGGATAAAGATATCAAAAGATCTAGCAAAGGAAGTTTAGGGTTTCGAATGATTTTGCAAAGTAACCGATGAAGAGTTTTAGTACATGTTTAGTAGAAAAAACTTACTCAGTGAGTTTTTTTTAAGAGGAGCGGTTCAAATTCTCCAATGAATGTTTGACATCTATCCTAAGAAGGTAAGTGAACTATTTAGGAACTTTGTGATGACAGTTAAAATTCAAAAGCACCCAACTTATAGTAATCGCCTGGTGGGAAAAGCAATAGTCTGGTGTACAATTGTAATATTTCAAGCTAGAAAAATTTTGGGGATGAAATTTCCTAAGTGGGGGAGAGTTGTAACATTCTGCCCGGCGAAGCCCTTGTGTTCGGGTTTTGTTTTAGAAAGTAAGAATTTTGGAATAGGTTTTGAGTAAGGTGTTGGAATTAACTAAGAGGTTGAAGTCTATAGGTACGCACTTGGGCGAAGTCTTGGTTAGGCGAATAAGTTGGAGGAAAGCAGTATTGTGGTTCTATCCACCCAAATGATGCTTTTGAGGATAGACTGGGCGAACTATAAACATTGGGATATTCAGTTAAAATGTCTTAGAAAGTGAGACATATCTAGGAGTGGAACTTAATACAAACTTGAGGAATTTTGAGTAATCGGGATACTGCCAAAAGGCATTATATGCCAAGTTTGGCATGTTAAGGTGCTGGTTATATTCTAATGAGATGGTTAGGGACGAACGACGGACTTGACCCAGAAATATTATTTCTACCATAACTATTAATTATTGTGTACATTTCCTTACAACTATAAATCACTCATATGGCAGATAGAATAGGATTTTGACACGTGCCAAGTTTCCATAGGGACAAGGGTTATATACTTAGATAATTAGGATTGAGAAAGGAGAGTTTTGGCTCTTCCTTCTTCAAGAGTATTTCTTTGTCTAGATCTAAAGAAACCTAGATCTATTCCTTTGTCAACGGAAACTAAGTTGTAGATCCAGATCCCTACTGATGAGTGCTTCATGCTAGGGTAAGATTTATGATCTTCCATGCTACGTTGTGAAAGAGAATGTCAACCCAACTGGGTAAGATTAAGGACATAAGGCTTTATTCAGGGGAATTTTAGTATCTGAAATGATGAAAAATGGGATATATGAGTGGGTCTTGATGAATTTCCATCTTTTGTGGCAATAATTGATGTTGATCGTTTGATGGAAGTCTGAATATGGAGTTTAGAGTTGTAAATCAAGTGATTCCCTATGCTAACTCTTGCATATGTGTTATGAATTCTAGAAACTTCAGTAAAAAAAGATAAAACCATGATATTCAAGCTACAAAAGTATGATGTGATGATTTTGATGAAAAATGTATGAATTATAAACTTGTGTGTATGGATTGCATGAAATTTGATGGTCTAAGTATAGGGCATGAATCTGAATGATTATGGTGAGTATATGTGTCTGGAAGCATAAATGTGTCTGACATGAGTGAGTAATTGTATAATGAGTCAATGCATGGTGAGTCTGTGTCTATCTCCAGAGTCATCTAAAGGGGTCCGTTGGGACTTTCAACATGAATATTTGAAAGGGAAAGTCCATGGCCATGGCACCACAATGAAAAGGACCATATCATGTAATACCATACCTAGGCTATGCCATTATATTGGAAAACTAAAGGGAGGTTATCAACAAATGTGGTTCTCTGTATGTCACAAAACGATGAGGGGCAAAGCTCATGAAATGTGAGTTTAGGCAAATCCCTATCACCTTAAACACCAGAAAAGAACACTTTCATGGTGTAAATGAATGGAAGCCTTCATGGCTATGTCCATAATGGAAGCCTTAGTGGCTAACTCTAAAAAGGAATGCCTTTGTCGCATAGCCTAAAGAATGGCCTCTATGGTGGACTCTGAACAAAAAAAAAGAGGAAAGTCTGTGTAGCGAACTTCTAAAAGGATGCCTTGGTGGCAAATCTCTGGAAGGAAATTCTTGTGGCGAGTACTGAATGTTGTAACAAATTGTAACGCGTTTACATAAGTGTACATAGTCGTTCAAGTAATAAGTAAGTAAAAATGAGTTATCATATCCACAATGACTATATAAGCTTAAACAATTAATTGCAAAATTATAATTAACAATTTAATGTAAAAAAATTCTCAATAAATTTTAATAGTGATTATTAGATTTATTAAATGCAAGAGTGAACCCTAATGCAATTTACCTAAATGTATGAATGAAGGCTTTAGCAACAAAAATAATCAACAATAAATGGGCTAGGATAATTATATTAATCAAATCAACTTACTTTCATCATGCTAACATGTTCGGAATTACTTCAATGGAAACTCAATCTCTTATGGGTTTGGAAACCAAATTAAGTCCTCTCAGATCTTTGACTTAATTAAATATGCATGTTACTGATCATATTAGTCTAAGGGTTTCTTAGAATTTATGCAAGGTCATAGGGACATTTACGTTTGTAACAGTTTAATTACATAAATCTAAAAACCATTCAAGATAATAGAGCTAACTAAAGATATTATGAACCTTAACTTAGTCGGTTTTAATGACCTAAATTAAGCATTACACTTTTCAATTATGAGTCTACTAGTCGTCATCTGGTTAGGATCGCTCAGCTAATCTGAATGCACCCAATCACGTATGAATGAAATGCATCATGATATTAATTGAAAACATAATCGACTGAGGCACAAAACATGTTAACATGAATTAAGTAAATCTCATTAACTTAATATAATTGTCCCAGCAAATAGAATTTAAAACTTCATAGTTGATTTCAAAAGCATAAAACTCAAAGAAAACATGTTAAAATAGATAATCAAGAGGAAAGAGTAGACTCAGTTCAACAGCCTTTCAGAGCTATTCTGACTGATGTGCTCAACTCTGCTCAGTTCAGCAGCCTTTTGAATCTATTATGACTGAAGCACTCTTCCATTCTGATTGAAGCTTCTTTTGCTAAGGGTTTAGAAGGTAGCCGATTAAAGAGTGCTTTTGAAAAAGCTTTTGTGGCTAAATAAGGGAGAGGGGACGGACGACTATGCAAGGGAAAAAGGGAAAAAGAATTGAGAGAAAACTAGAGTGAGTGAGAGGGGAATGTTGAGAAATGAGGGATGATGGAAAAGTGAGGAACGACAATGTATTTATAGGTGAAGGTAAGGGTTTCATTTTACTAAAAATAGGTTTAAATTTCTTTTTGTCCCTCTCTTATGAGGCTGGCCATGCTTCAAGCAAAAGGGATAACCAAGTCTTCTCAATTTGAATTCGAATTTCAAGCTAGAAATAACTATAGAGTGGACGGTTTCAATAGGGAAGTTGTTGGGCTGAATTCTGATTATTTTCCAATTGTAAGGCCCTTTAATTAAATATCCCAAAACACTTTTTGGGAAGCCAACATTAAGTGTTGAAATTGGACTATTAATTCCCCTTGTTGGATAGTTTTTTCAGTCCAATAACTTAGCAGACATGTCCATCTTTTATCACCTTCTTTACTGGGCCAAGTAGTCAACCCCATGCCCAAAATTGCATGGTCTTGCCATCCACATGGATAATCTATGCATGGCCATCTTTTATTTATTTAAATCATGTCTCCAATGGACCCTCTACATAGTGAAGAGTACATACATTAATAAATTAACATGAATTAATACAAAATATGCATGAAAATAATGTAATTAAGCATAATTTCACATACTTTCCAAATTCATGTATAAAATTACTAATTAAGTAAAATTCACTTATTTCAATAATAATTACTCGAGATAAACATAATAATTAAGTAAAAAGGTGGTAAAAACATATAGAAAAACCCTACATAATTTAGAATTTACAAATGTAAAGGACACATTTGTGGAAAGCTCTGTAAAGGATGCCTTTGTGGCTATCCCTATAATGGAAGCCCTCATGGCGTAGTCTAAAGAATGGCTCTCGAGGCAATAATCTGAAGGAAATGCCTTAGTGGTGGACTCTAAACGAAAGGAAAGAAACCTTTGGTGAACTCTGATGGAACGACATGAATAGTACTTTGAAAAGACGGTAAGTATGGTAATCTCTGAAGGAATAATGTATACGGCGAACCTTGAAAGAAGAAAACTCCATAAGAGAGGTTAAAGCGAGCTCTGTATAGTAACAAGGGATGAACATTGAAGATAGATTACACCAAGGCACGTGACGAATTACGAACATGAGTCAAAGGAAATTTACAGATTAACCTGATCAAGAGTATTTTAACTGTATAACCTCAGAAATAGGATCATTTAAGGAGTCATGAAAGGACTTGTGTGCCTAAATGAGTTAATCAAAGTTATGTTTTAGCTTTCAAAAATTCCCAAGCCGTATGATATGAAAAGCCGTGTGACATACCGTGTCTCAAGACATGTGTGCCTAAATGTACCTTAAAACTCACGTTTACCAAATCACACTTACTTGCACACCAAGAAACCCAATTACCAGTCATTTAACTTATTCAAAACACAATTAAGCATGCTTAAAATATACCAAAACTTCCATCTTAAGTGCCTAACCAATGTACCATCATTGGTACCACTTTTTAGAATTTCAAACATATTAGTATGGCATCAACTATTCAAAACTTTCATTCATATCAAATTTACTATAATTGAACTAATGTTTATCTATTTAGGTTACCAAGTTTAAAGCTAAAACACATGCTAAAACATTAAGCTTAACTAACATACCAATACATAGCTTAAATCTCAACTTTATGAACACACCACCAATACTCTTGAAAATCAAAATATCTTTATCTTAACAAAACAACTAGCAACCAAAAGACCTCCTAAGTACAAGCCATTACAAAATAAAACATCACCATACTTGAGTCCGGGATCGTTGATGGATGTTGAATTGGAGATAAGCTAAAAAGTACCTGACTAGCGTACGGGAAACAAAACCGTACGTTGAGTATAACTCAGTGGTATTTTTATAATCTAAAAATTTAAAACTTGATATAAATTATTAAAATGTAAAAATGCAAATAAGTAATGTTATGTACTATATATATCAAGTCAATAATGCTAGTTTACTCATCCCTTGTCCACATCCAATAGTTTTCACAAATTCTAGCACATGGCAATAGCATTCATATGGCATTTGATATTCAACTCATGCAATGACATAATTCATATCTATGTCCAATTCATGAATTCATTTCTCATAATTCATTCAATATTCACAACCAATTTCACCATTTCATATTCTATTTCACATTTCATTTTCCATTTCTCATCCTTATCATTTCGATATTAAATACATTAGTTTTATCATTTAATTTCCCCTATTAACACGACTCGGACTCGGATGGATACAATGATCCAACCAACATATCAACTTGGCACCCAGTGCCTCATTGGATAAATCCGAAGCAATAATTGTGCTCAATGCTATAATAAGTTGACACCCAGTGTCTCATCGGTTAAATCGAAGCAAATTGGCACCCAGTGCCTCATCAACTCGAAATCGAAAAAATCCATGAACTTTTCCTATCCTGTGGTATGCTATCCATATCTGACTTAACCCGAAACAGTTAATAAGGTTTCATTTCACTTTTCAAAACAACCAATGTCTCATTTTCATATATGTACATTCTCACATATAAGCATATATTCAATTTGATAGCAACCAACTTTTCTCAATACATATATTCCATTCAATATTCATAAAAACACTACATTTCTTAATATTCATAATTAATTGTCTTTCCCCTTCTTACTCGAGGATTCTGGAACGACATTCACTACGGAATAAAATAATTAAAATATATAAATAATACACAACTAAATTTTTATTAAATTTCAAATTTTATACTACATTTTACTTAATCTTTAATTTAGTTCTTAAACCGAGACTAATTAAATATTCACATTTAACCTCCAATTTTTATACTAATTTCACTCTAAGCTAAATTTAGCTTCCTGTTTTTAATTCTACCCCTCAATTTCAAATTTTTCACAATTTAACCCCTATTTCTCAAAATCAACAATTAATTTCACTATTTAGTCCTTTTTCACTTCTAACTTTAAAATCTATCAAATAAACCCTTAATGCTTTAACTACTCAACATTGGCGACATCATCAGTCTTGAACAATGCTAAAAAGTATAACATGGGTCAACTAGTTCTAAGTATGGAGATTCCAAAAACATAAATTACAAGGAAAGAGACTTAATTGACTAACCATTTGAAGCTTGAATGCTTAAAACCCTTATGGTCATGCGCTTTCTTTTTTTTTCTTTCTTTCTCAATTCGGTTTTGCATGTAAAAATAAAAGAAAGAAATGGTTTTGGTTGTTTATTACCATTATCTATTATTATTATTTTAGTTAACTTATAAATATAACATATATATATGTAATATACACATGCATATATCATTAAACCATGACCGGCCATCATCTAACCATTTAATTAATGGTATAATTCCTACCTTAGTCCATTTTATTTAATTCAATCTATAATTCAACTTTTAACCCTTTCGCGATTTAGTCCCTATTCCTTAATAACTCCTAATTTCATGAAATTTACTTATCCAAAATTTAATTCACCTCAAATATAACTTCGTAAATATTTTTTAAATTTTTACAGGTTTGGTTTAGGGAAAAAGAGTCCCAAAACTACACTTTTCATCACCCCTGACTATCAAGTCGTTACAATAAGCTATGAAAATTGTTTATAAGCCTTGTAGATTGAACAAGATATGATGGAAAAAGTACGTAGCCAGTAATATTGATTATAGGCAGATTAAGTAGAGTAATGTCAATGTATGTAATATCTATGTGCTAGTAAAGTCCTCGTCGAGTGAAAGGTCTTGTTCAAGAATTGTAAGTATACACAATACACCCAGACGTGAGTTGGCTAGGCAACATTACTAAATAAGATGTACTTGTTGAAAGTTTGTGTATCTTGTTTTAATATAGGTTTGTAATAGAGTGGTGACACCTGAGATCCATGTCTGGCAAATCTGATTAGGTTGAGGGTGTTATAGGAAATGTCTTTATGGTGCACTCTAAGAATGATCATATGAAAAGATGGAGCCACTGGTGAAACAATGAGAAGGGAAATTGACCATGATATAGTAGATCGAAGTAAAGGTTATGTTTTGTTAATAGTAAACTATTTCTGGTGACAAACAGCTGATGATTTAAGAAAATGAGCTAATGCTTATACACTATCTACCTATTTAGGGAAATCAACAACTAAGGTATGAATGGTTATTTCTCATTAAGTTCTCATGAACCTACATGGATTGTGCTTTCTGTTTTAGGTTGAATGTGAGGCTGGGGTTGGGGGAACGGTGTCAGGACTATGCCCAAGGAGGGCGTATAGAATTAATATGCATATAGAGCGAGCTTTAATGGCATGATCGAGTCTATTTGGTTATAATACATATAGAATTTTGGACATTGAATGGTTATGCATACAGGGAGAATTTTGAATGGTTATGCATACTTATAATCAAATTATATATGTATTATAACCAAAATTCTTCAATGTCCACACTTATTTATTGTATTATGAAGTCTTGTAATTAAGTAGTTCAAATCGATTATAACCTATGTAAGTAGATTTAAGTTACATCTGTCTAACACCCAAGATTCAAATCTAGTTCATCGGATCAGGTTTCGGGTGTTACATGTAATAGCCTATTTTTCAGTGGTGTCGGAAATAATAGTTTCAGGACCACAATTCCGACGAGTGAGTTCGTAAATAGTATTTATTAATATTTAATATTTGATTATAGTGTTTTAATAAATTTGGATTTGGCAAATTTTGTTAATTGGATAGTTAACAATACTCAACTGGTTTGACCATAAAGTCAAGTGGTTTTGGAAAATGAGGTATCGAGACCTAGTTTATACAAACATAGCCCGAATCGTGTAAACATTCGAAGTCAGGACACACGGTCATGTCCCAGCCTGTGTGTCCACCCATGTGAGTATTCCAAATAGGGGCACATGGTCGTGTCACAGGCAGTAAGCCAGACCGTGTGTGTATTCGAAGTTGGGTCACACGGTCGTGTCGCAAGCCGTGTGCTAGATCGTGTAACAAACTATTTTGGCTCACACGACCGTGTCGCAAGCCACGTGCTAGGTTGCGTGGATACTGCACCTAAAAACAATAAATACATACGGGTGTGTGAGGTGACTGTCTGTGACACACGGCCGTGTAACAGCCCATGTCCCAGGTCGTGTGTGTCATTTTTAACCCCTAAAACAAGCAAATTCATGCACCATTCCTTGCACCACAATACATGCCATACCTAGTTCATTTCTACGATTCAAAAACACATTCCAATCACCAATTATATGTCAAAAATTCATTCATCCTATACCAAACAAATATGTCATTCCAAGGCACCACAATCAAATCAAAGATCATTCATTCAACTAACCTAGCTAAGAAATCACATAGCATTAATCATCTATTCATGCTCAATTCATCAACCAAATTGGCTAAAGTATAATCATACTCAAAATTCACCATTCCAAACTTCATGACCTAAATCATAACATTAGGGATTACCAAGCCAAAAACACTTAAAACATAAACATCCAAAACCAAGCATTTCACTAGGAACACTATTATAATATAACATTTACATATTTACAACAAAACACCTAAATACATGCCACATCCCAAAACAAGATACAAAAGCTACCAAATATGGTTGCATAGTGTGAGCCTTCAGCTGGTCCGTTTAGTCAATCTGCAAACTTGACAACTACAAAATAACATAAATGAAACAAGTAAGCTAAAAAAGCTTAGTAAGCTCATAATTTAAAATATCAAACTAACTTACCTTAATGGGCATCAAAACATAAAGAGATAATTTACAATTCTTGATAGCCAAATACACATTCAGAACCTACATTAGTTCTGATCGCATACCAAAATATACTGTGATAATCCTCTTCTTAAATAACTTTTCAATTCCATAAACAATATTTCATCAATGTAAGTGTACTCGCATGTAAACAAGTAGTTCATTGAACATTTAACACTTTCAATGTAACACCCCTAGCCTGTATCCATTGCTGGATTAGGGTTACAGAGCATTACCGGAAGATAACATCATAAAACGAACATTTATTCACGATATATAAAACACAAAATAAAACATAGAAGTATTATTCAAACGAAACATATAGGTCGTGTGACTCACACAGCTGAGAGACACATCTATTTCTCAGGTCGTGTGGACATTCGAAGTAGGGATACACGGGTGTGTCCCAGCCCATGTTCATGCCCGTGTAACTCTCTAACTTGGGTCACACAGCGAAGCCACATGCCCGTGTGTCAGGCCGTGTACACCTCGAAGTGACCTCACACACCTGTGTGTTACGACTTGTGCTAGGTCGTATAACAGCATGACTTGCAACCCATTGTAAGCTACAGGGGACACACGACCGTGTCACCTGGCCGTGTGTGTCTCCGGTCGTGTGGATGAAAAATAGGCCATTTCCAAGTCATTTTCTCACCCAAAATCTAGCCACTTGCTCAACCCAAATGTACCTATAATCAAGCATTCAAAACATACCTAACTTATGCATACTCAAGCTTAAACATAATAAAAACTAACTATTCAGACAATATGCAAAAATGGCACCTCAATCTCAACAACCAAACTTAATTACACACTTATTAAATTCATCCAAAACTCAATCAACTAATTGAACAACTTAAATACTACATTAAACATAATGTTCACATACCATTCTCATGCTCAAAAACTATCATTAAGACCATTTCCACATCTACCATTTACCATAATAAATTTACCAAATGCCAAATACATTCAAGCAACCCAAACTAGCCATTAACAACTTAATGCACTAACTCATTCCATACCAACCAACATTTCCTAGCATAACATTATAATCACCATTTCACTACCATCATTTTAGGTCTTAGAAGCCAAAATAACAACCACTAAATGTACCAAAAATACATGATATCATAACAACCATTTCATCACCCAAATTAGCATATATACAAGCCAAGCACAATGGCTAATTTCAACAAACCAAGACACCTATACATGCCATTATAACCATAACTCAAAATCGTAAAAATCTACCGATATTGTCGATGGATAGTGTGATGGATCTTCGACAAGCTTTCCAATCGAATGAGCTTCCGATTAACTACAGGCATAAGAGAAATAACACAAAGTAAGCATATAATGCTTAGTAAGTTCGTAATTCATAAACAAATCTTACCTTTTAAATATACATAAGCTTAAAAGAAATTTATGAGATAATCCAACATAGCTTGGCACAAGCCTAAGCAACAACAACCTTTCAAGTCAGATAACCACATAACTTAGTAACTCATTGCAAAACATAGTAGCTTTTATGCACATAACTTATAAGCATTCATACTTTCATGAATATGGACAAGCATATTTAAAGCATCATCATTTCATACATGTTTCATACTTTCATAGCATTACTTTTTGAAATACTTGTCGATTCTTCCTTTTTTTATACCTATTGAACCACTAGAATAATATCGGATATGCGAGAATCTCGCACACTACATGCTAACATATGGTCGAAACCATTACTTTCTCTTATCTTATATAAATGCTCTCTCTTGAGCCCTAAGTGGGTCTGCTCACACAAGCTGTCAGTCAAGACATAGTTATGCGGTGCTGCTCACACAACTGTCGAGTAACTGCAACACATTCTGGAAACTCAGCCAACAGTAGGACGAACAAGACCAGCACCTGAAACACGGTAACCCTTAATGACATGTCATTTGTAACCTATATATTCCTAAGGTTCAAATAGGATCCGAAAGTCGTCGAAACTTCGTTGGATATTTTCGTAGAGTCATAATATCATAATACATCATAATAGAATTTAATTCAAGCATATTAAAATGTTAATTAAATGCACAAACTTACCTCGATCACAACCGAAGAATTGCGATCGACTAATCCAACACTTTTTCCTTTCCCCAATCTAAATCAGTAGGATGCTTTTCATGATCTAAATAATCAAATTTGATTCATTCAAACTTCATTCTATTCAATTAAATCCAAAAATCATATTTTGGAAAAATTATAGTTTTGCCCTTATAGTTTTGAATTCATTACAATTTAATCCTTAAGTTTATAAAATGGAATTCATGCAATTTGATACCATCCCACTATAGCCAAATTTTACTTAGGTCCTTAGAAAGCCCTAAATTTCATTTTTTTCACAAATTCACCATGAATATTTTTCTATTTTTCAATTTAATCCTTAGTTGACAAATTCATCAAAATTCCATTTACAAAAGTTGTTTAACTAACAAAAACCATTTATTTTCTTCCATCAAACATCATAAGCAATACATATACATTCATGGTAAAACCCTAAACATTTAACAGTTTTGTAAATTCGTCTCAGGCTAGCTAGATTAAGCTACAACGACTCCAAAAACATAAAAATCATTAAAAATAGAATAAAAATGCACTTACATGCATGGAAAGAGTATGGTCGAACCTTGGAAGGTCTTTAATGGCTTCCTTAGGTGCTAATTTCAATTGAAGAAGAATGAAAGAAAGATGATATATTTCTTTTACTTATTTTATTTTATGATGTTTTATTAATTTACCAAATTAACCTTAATTAATAACTTTTAAAAGCATTAAAAAGATGTCCATCTTTGTCCACTAAATATATTAATGGTCTAATTACCATTTACGGCCACTCATATTAAAAATTCATAGCAATTGACACCTTTTACTTATAGAACTCAAATTTTGCACCTTATGCAATTCAATCATTTTTATCAAATTAAACATGTAAACGATAAAATTTGATAACGAAATTTTTATACGACACTACTAACATGCTATAGACATTAAAATATTAATAAATTATCATTTCAACGTCAAATTTGTGGTCCCAAAACCACTAGTCTGATTTTATTGAAAACGGGTTGTTACAACTCTCCCCCCTAAAGGAATTTTTGTCCCCGAAAATCTTACCAGAAAAGAGGTTCGTATATTTCTTTTTCATAGCTTCCTCAGGTTCCCAAGTAGCTTCCTCAATCCCGTTACGTTGCCAAAGAAACTTTACAAAATATATGTTTTTATTTATCAATTCTTTAACCTCTTAAGCTATATCAGGCTGAATTTCGGCATCTGCAAGTGAAATAACATGTGAATTGTCAGATCGATACTGTCATAACATAGATACGTGAAACACGTTATGAATCTTTTCTAACTCTGACGGCAAAGCTAATCGATACACTACTAGTCTAGTTATTTCAATAATCTCATACGACCGATAAATTATAGACTTAGCTTTCCCTTGTGACTAAAACGAAGAATTTTCTTCCAAGGCGATACTTTTAGAAATACTATTGCGAATTTGAAATTTAATGTCTTTACATTTCTAATCCGCATATGATTTCTGTCGATTTGAAGCAACTTTCAAACTGTCATGGACTACTTTCACTTTTTCTTCAGTCTCTCGAATCAAATCAACCCCGTGAATCCTTTTTTCACTGAGCTCAATCCAATACAAGGGAGTTCGATATTCACAACCATACAAACTTTCGTATGGTGCCATCTATATACTCGATTGATAATTGTTATTGTACGCAAACGCTACTAACGGTAAATGTTTATCCTAGTTGCCTTCGAACTCTAAAACACAACAACGGAGCATATCTTCAAGTATCTGAATCACTCACTCAGACTGACCATCGGATTCTGGATGAAATGCAGTACTAAAATGCAACTGTGTACCTAGAGCCTCTTATAACTTGCTCCAAAATCGTGATGTAAACTACGGGTCTCTATCAGAAATAATAAAAGCTAGTACCCATGTAATCTGACAATCTCAGCAGCATATAGCCCAGCCAACCTCTCAAGAGAATAATTTGTACGTACCAGAATAAAATGTGCAGACTTTGTTAGATGATCAATGATCACCCAAATGGCATCTTTCTTTCTCAAAGACAATGGTAAACCCAATACAAAATCCATCATAACTCACTCCCATTTTCATTCTGATATCATCACTAGCTATAATAAACCAGAAGGTACCTGATGTTCAGCTTTAACTTTTTGACATACTAAACATCTCGATACAAAATCTGAAACCTCTCACTTCATACACGGTCACCAGTACATCTGTTTCAGATCGTTGTACATTTTAGTGCTACCAGGATGAACAGACAAGCTACCACTATGAGCTTCATGCAAAATTTTCTAAATTAACTCTAGATTCCTCGGTACACAAACTCTGTCTCTAAAAATTAAGCAGTCATCGGACCCAACCTAAAAATCTGAATCAAGAGTCGTCCCACTCAATCTCTGTTTAACTATTAACACCTTATCGCATTTCGAAGCCTCACAAATATATCGTAAAAACATTGGTCTAGCTTTTAACTCAGTTAAAATCAAACCATTAACAGACATAGTTAATTGCGTATTCAACGCTCGCAATGCATATAGAGACTTTACCCAGATGATAATTAATAATCAAATCGTACTCTTTCAATAACTTGAGCCATCTACGCTATCTCAGATTCAAATCTTTCTACGACATTAAATACTTTAAACTCTTATGATCGATAAAAATATGGCATCTTTCTCAGTATAAATGATGTCGCCAAATCTTTAACGCGAGCACAATAGTTGCAATTCCAAATCGTGTGTCGGATAATTCTTTTCATGCAACTTTAACTGTCTGGAAGCATAACCTATCACTTTGCCTTATTGCATCAAAACACTGACTAAACCATTTAAAGATGCATAACTGAAAATCACAAATTCTTTACCTGATTCAGGCTGAACTAGAACTAGTGTCTCAGTCAAGAGTGCTTTCAACTGATTAAAACTTTGTTGGCATCTCTCAGATCACTCAAACTTCACATCTTTTGGTAGAAGTCTCGTTATCGGTGTAGCAATCATAGAGAACCCATTGGCAAATCTTTTGTAATAACCAGCTAATCCCATAAAACTTCTAACTTTGGACACATTTCTTGGAGGTTTACGGTCAAGAATTGCTGAAACTTTACTCGAATCAACTCTATGCCTTTAGCTGATACAATATGTCCTAGAAAATCGACTTTCCAAAGCCAAAATTCACATTTACTAAATTTGGCGAACAAATACTTTTCTCGCAAGGTCTGCAACACAATTCTTAGATGCTCGGCATGTTCAGACTCATCTCATGAGAAAATCAAAATGTCATTGACAAACACTGCAACAAAGTGATCTAAATACGATCTGAAAATTTTGTTTACCAAATCCATAAATACTGCAGGCGCATTAGTTAAACCAAACGGCATCACAAGAAATTCATAGTGTCCGTACCTGGTTCTGAATATAGTTTTCAACACATCCAAATCTTTAACTCGCAGCTGATAATAACTAGAACGTAGATCAATCTTCGAGAATATAGTTACACCTTTCTACTGATCAAATAAATCATCAATTCGCGGCAATGGATACTTATTATTGATTGTAACCTTGTTGAGCTGACGATAATCAATACACAATCTTATTGATCTGTCCTTTTTCTTAACGAACAAAACTGGTGCACAAAAACTAGGTCGAGCAAAACCCCTATCTGTCAACTTTTGTAACTGTGATTTCAACTCTTTCAACTCAATAGGAGCCATTCTATACGGTGTTATCGATATCGGTGACGTTCCCAATACTAACTTAATAACAAACTCAACCTCTCTAATCAACGGTAATTCGAGTAACTCCTCCGGAAACACATCAGGATATTCACAAACCACAGGAACTGATTCAAGTTTCAACTTAGATGCTTTAGAATCTAGTACATATGTAAGGTACGCATCACAACCTTTTCTCACGTATTTCTACGCTGATATAGCTAAAATAACAATAGGCAACCCACTCAAACTGTCTGATTCAATCCGAAGTGTCTCACCGTTCTGACATTTCAATACAATAAGCTTTCGTCTACAATTCATAATAGCATCATGCAGAGTCAGTCAATCCATACCCAAAATTACATCAAACTCATCAAATGGCAATAGCGTCAAATCGGCCAAAAAGCTATAACCCTAAGTCACCAAAAGACAGTTCTTGCAAACTTTATCAACTAACACATACTAACCTAGGGGATTTGATACTTTAACCACAAATCAGTGGACTCAATAGGTAAACTCTTGACACTAGATTTGTGCATACATAGGAATGGGTTGATCCCGGATCAACAAAAGCAGAAACAGTGGTGTAAAAGATAAAGAAAGTACCAGTAATAACATCTAGAGCAGAAGCTTCCTCTCACGTCCGAATCACATAAGCTCTAGTTGGTGCTCGTGCCTCAGACCTCACAGTAGATTCCTTAGTCGCACTACGGCTATTATCCATATTTCTAGGATTCTTCGACAGTCTCCCTTTCACAACTGTATTACTCAGTCAGACAATCTGAATCTTTTCTTTTTTAGGTAACTAAGGATAATCCTGAATGAAGTGTTCATATGAACCACATCTAAAATAGGTTCCGTCTTTCACCCGCCACTCACCAAAATGTCGTCATCCACATCGCTAACAATTAGGCTTATTGGCTTTAACACTGCCAATGTTCGCTACAAACGTAGCTTAAGCTTTAGAGCTTACATGTTGTTTACCCCAATCTTTACTAGGATATCTCACTGAAGCAGTCGAACGATTGTGGTGTTCTTTCGATCTCTTCGATGATGACTGATACGACTTCCTAGTTGATCTTTTTCTTGAGTCTCTAGCTTCAAAATCAGTTTTTCTTTTCATTTTGCTAAGCTCTTCAACTTTATGTGCTCTATCAACCAATACAACAAATTCTTTCAGCTCAAGAATCTCGACTAGAAGCTTTATGTCTTTATTCAACTCGTCTTCGAACCGTTTACACATAGCAGCCTCAGTTGGAATACATTATCGGGCATACTTGCTTAACTTGACGAATTCTCTTTCATATTCAGATGTTGTCATACGACCCTGTTTAAGCTCAAGGAATTCTTTGCGTTTCTGATCGAGAAACCTCTAACTTATATATTTCTTCCTAAACTCGGTTTGGAAAAATTCCCCGTCTACACGTTCTCTTGGCACAACAGAAACTAATGTATCCACCATTGGTAGACTGAATCTTTCAATAGAGATACGATGCATTTAGCACATTCAACCGGTGAACAAGATAGCTCATCAAAAACTCTGATCGTATTCTCTAACTAGAATTCTGCTTACTCAGGATTGTTTTCAACTGTAGCCCTAAATTCTTCAGCCCCAAATTTGTGGATTTTATCAACAAGCAGCTTATTCACGCGTAAAGGTTCCAAACCTTGAGGAATAATAGGAACCAGTTGGGGAACATGTGAGGGTGGAGGTCGTTGAGTAGTCGAATTACAAAATCAGTGAACCACTCGCTCATCAACTGGAATAAGGCTTTCTAAGCCTCTCCTCCCCAGCCCTCAATACGGGCCTTGAACCATTCGACACTGCTCCTTGAATAAAGGCTTGCGCATTACTTTCTACTTCATCGAAGTCGACTCGATTGGAATTCATTGCTATAAGAAAACATATTTCAAAATGTGTCAGGAGTTATCACACTATCACAGGTTATATAATGGCATGTATTTCTAGACTCACATACGCTACATTCAATCCAAGAATAGGCTAAACTGTAGCTATGATACCAATAAATGTAACACCCCTAGCCTGTATCCGTCGTTGGATTAGGGCTACGGAGTATTACCGAAAGATAACATCATAAAATGAACATTTATTCACCATATATAAAACACAACATAAAACATAGAAATGTTATTCAAACTCATACATATAGTCCCTTTTAAGAGCCCTCGAGGCCCTAAGAAGACATTAGAAATGAGTCGCGACTAAATCAAAAACATTTAGAATTTTTTGGGAAAAGATGAATTTTTTCAAACTACAAGGGCTATATGGCCGTGTGGCCATGCCGTGTGATTCATACGGCTGAGAGACACGTCTATGTCTCAAGCCATGTGGACATTCGAAGTAAGGACACACAGCCGTGTCAGAGCCCATGTCCATACCTGTGTAACTCTCTAACTAGGGTCACACGGCCAAGCCACACGCCCATGTCCCAGGCCGTGTGCTAGGCCGTGTGATAAGCCTTCTAAAAACCTGACTTGTAACCTTTTGTAAGCTACAGGGGACACACAGTTGTGTCGCCTAGCCATGTGTGACACACGGCTAAGACACACGCCCGTGTCACTGGCCGTGTGGACGAAAAATAAGACATTTCCAAGCCATTTTTCTTACCCAAAATCTAGCCACCTGCTCAATCCAACTGTACCTATAATCATGCATTCAAAACATACCTAACTTATGCATACTCAAGCTTAAACATTATAGAAACTAACCATTCAACGAATATGTCAAAATGGCACATCAATCTCAACAATCAAACGTAATTACACACTTATTAGATTCATCCAAAAATCAAACAACTAAATGAAAATTTTAAATACTACATTAACCATAATGTCGACATGCCATTCTCATGCTCAACAACTACCATTCAAACCATTTCCACATCTACCATTTACCATAATAAATTTACCAAATGCCAAATACATTCCAGCTACCAAAACTAGCCATTAAAAACTTAATGCACTAACTCATTCCATACCAACCAACATTTCCTAGCATACCGTTATAATCACCATTTCACTACCATTATTTTAGTACGTAGAAGCTAAAATAACAACCATTAAATGTACCATATATACATGATATCATAGCAACCATTTCATCACCCAAATTAGCATATATACAAGCCAAGCATAATGGCTAATTTCAACAAACCAAGACACCTATACATGCCATTACAACCATGACTCAAAATCATCAAAATCTACCGATATAGCTGATGGATAGTGTGATAGATCTCCGACAAGCTTTCCAACCGAACGAGCTTTCGATTAAGTACAGACATAAGTTAAATAACACGAAGTAAGCATATAATGCTTAGTAAGTTCGTAATTCATAAACAAAGCTTACCATTTCAATATACATAAGCTTAAAAACAATTTATGAGATAATCCAACATAGCTTGGCACAAGCCTAAGCAACAACAATATTTCAAGTTAGATCACCACATAACTTAGTAACTCATTGCAAAATATAATAGCTTTTATGCACATAACTTATAAGCATTCATACTTTCATGAATATGGCTAAGCATATTTAAAGCATCATCATTTCATACATGTTTCTCACTTTCATAGCATTAGTTATCAAAATATTTGTCGATCCTTCCTTTTTTTTGTATACCCGTTGAACCACTAGAATAATATCATATATATGGGAATCTCGCACACTACGTGCTAACATATGGTTGAAACGATTACTTTCTCTTATCTCATATAAATGCTCTCTCTCAAGCCTTAAATGGGTTTGCTCAAACAAGCTGTCAGTCAAGACATAGCTAAGCGGTGCTGCTCACACAAGCTGTCAAGTAACTATAACACATGCTGGAAACTCAGCCACCGGTAGGACATACAAGACCAGCACCCGAAACACGGTAACCTCTAATGACATATCATTTGTATCCTATATATTCCTAAGGTTCAAACGGGATCCGAAAATCGTCAAAACTTCGTTGGATATTCTCGTAGAGTCGTAATATCATAATGCATCGTAATAGAATTTAATCCAAGCATATTAAAACATTAATTAAATGTATGAACTTACCTCGATCACAACCGAAGAAATACAATTGACTAATCTAAACTTTTTCCTTTCCCTGATCTAAATCCGTATGATGCTTTTCTTGATCTAAATAATCAAGTTTGATTCATTCAAACTTCATTCTATTTAATTAAATCCAAAAATCATATTTTGGCAAAATTATAGTTTTTCCCCTATAGTTTTGAATTCATTACAAGTTAATCCTTATGTTTATAAAATGAAATTCATGCAATTTGATACCATCCCACTATAGTGGAATTTTACTTAGGTCCTTAGCAATCCCTACATTTCATTTTATTTTACAAATTCACCATGAATATTTTTATATTTTTCAATTTAATCCTTAGTTGACAAATTCATCAAAATTCCCTTTACATAAGTTGTTTAACTAACAACAACCATTTATTTTCTTCCATCAAACATCATAAAAAATAAATATACATTCATGGTAAAACCCTAAACATTTAACAGTTTTATAAATTAGTCCCCGGGCTAGCTAGATTAAGCTACAACGAATCCAAAAACATAACAATCATTAAAAACAAAACAAAAATGCACTTACATGCACGAAGGACTATGGCCGAACCTTGAACGGTCTTTAATGGCTTCATTAGGTGCTAATTTTGGTTGAAGAAGAAAGAAAGTTTTACTTATTTTATTTTATGATGTTTTATTAATTTACCAAATTAACCTTAAGTAATAACTGTTAAAAGCATTAAAAAGATGTCCATCTTTTTCCACTAATTATATTAATGGTCTAATTACCATCTAAGGCCAATCATATTAAAAATTCATAGCAAGTTATACCTTTTACTTATAAAACTCAAATTTTTCACCTTATGCAATTTCATCCTTTTTATCAAATTAAACATGCAAACGATAAAATTTATAACGAAATTTTTATACGACACTACTAACATGCTATAGACATTAAACTATTAATAAAATTATTATTTCGACATTAGATTTGTGGTCCCGAAATCACTGTTCTGATTTTACTGAAAACGGTTTATTACATTCTAATATCTTGAATATACATCAACATTTAAGTCCATAAGTCAACTGTACATTCCATTAAAATTTATCCTGATGAACTAAGTACTTGACTCGGATACTCAAGTAACTACAGCACACCAGAGGCATCGTAGATGCATGATAGAGGCACCGAAGTGCAAACAGAGGCACGAATGTATAATACGCGTAAATTCGTTAGTTTAATACATTTTCATCATACAAAGGCACTTCATCATAAATTACACATGTTATAAACTCAATACATTCATATCTATAATATGCAGCTCCAAGAAATGCTATCATTAATTTTTCAATTTCATGTATATACTTAATTTGTAATTCTCCATAATATATATAATCAACTAATGTAATTTCTCAAACATACAATAATTAACTAGAAAACATCGATATAAACACAACTTACATTTACATAACAAATTACTATGAACTTACCTACAATCACTTTTGATTACAAAGTACGGACTACTCCATAAGTTTCCATTTTCCTTGATTATTGTCTTTTTGGTTTGGCTCTTGATCTATAAAATAGTTAAATACAGTATATTAGTTTCACATAAATTTCACATCAATTCAATGTATATGGCTCTTAGCATTTCTTTAATGAAACATTTTCCCTAAAATTTTACATTTTTTACAATTTAATCCCTAAACTTAAAATCTCCAAATTTAGCAAAATTTCCAAATACCCATGCTACCATGCTAGCCGAATTTATTCCCATATTAGCACAGTCCATAGCTATTTAAAATTCACAAGAATACCATAAAAACTTTTAATATTTTATCAAATTAATCCTTAACTCAAAAACTAACAAAATTACTTAATAAACTAATTCTAAGCAACAACTAAAACCTTCATTTCATCAATTAACATCATAAGATCAAGAATTCAACAACGGTGAAATCCAAAATTCTTAATAGTTTCAAAAACGAAGGTACGGGTTAGTTGGACCTAGTTGCAATGTGCTCAAAAACATAAAAATTACAAGAAACGGGCTAAATATTCATACCATGCATGCACCCAATGTTTGGCCGAACTTCAAGCACTAAAAATGGTGTTCTTCCTTACCAATTTCGGTAGCCAAGCTTTTGGAAGATGATGATATTATTAGTTTTATTTAATTAAAGTTTTTAATTACTAAATTACAACTTTGTCCTTTAATAAAATATTTCATTAAACTTTTTCACTACCCATTACCGTCCATTAACCTATTACATGGCATAATTACATTATAAAACCCTCCAGTTTACCAAGCACTTCACTTAATCATGTAATTCAATGATAATTAAGTTCTTTTACATCTATTACAATTTAATCTTTTTTGGTTAGTTAAAACAATCCAACATTAAAATTTCTTCACCAAAATTTAATACGACTCTAGATTAACTCTATAAAATGTTAATTAAATAATAAAACACTATTTTACATATCAGAATTGTGGTCCCGAAACTACTGTTTTCAATAGCACTAAAAAAGGGGATATTATAGATGGTCCATTTTAAACATACCTTCCTCTTTATATTAGAGCCTCCTCTTCATTCCTTTTGGTACTTATGAGGTGTTTTCTTTTATGGAAATGCATAACTCATTCTGTTTGGCTGAGATGTCCTTATCCTTCTTATATTTGTTGGTTAGAGTGTCTTTATCTAACCGATCTATCCTCAAGGACCATGTAGTTTCTATTCCATCCTTTGTGTTATTCAAACATTTATTGGTTTGTAATGCATATCTTAAAACATCAAGTTTAGCAATACAATAGCTAGCTCTTGAGTTTAGGTCTTTTAGGCCACTTAGTCTTGGGCTTTGTGGACTATTTCTTGAGCTGTGGTAACATGAATCAATTTAAACATTTTAGAGACAATTGTTGCAATTAGCCCTTATAATTTTATATTGAAAACAGTAGAGAAAACTGTGATCTGCCGAGTGCCCTCCATCACTGTCATTAATTTATTGGGTTTGAAAAGAAAAACCGGACAACATCTAAACTCCATCACCATCACCTCTTTCATTCTAATTCATGGATATCATTAATGCAACTTTTGAATATAAATTTTAGATTTCTAAACCATTCACTTTTCTTTTATATCAACCCATAAAATATATGTAGGAGAGAAATTAACATGAAAGACTGGATGACATTAAGAAAAAGTTATTCTAAATGCTTATTAATTGGATTCATTTTCGTTATTTCTTTTCGAACCAAACTTATGTTAAAAGGGAGTGTGGCAATTTCGACAAAAATGTGAAATGACATTTTCCAATCAAAGTGACTCATTTTTCACAAATGAATGGGGTGCATATGAAGATATTAGAGGTCCATAGCTAGGGAACATTTCCAATATCACAACCTCTCAAAGATCATTTTAGAGGAACAAATGTTTTCTTAGGGTAGACAACAAGTTGAATAAAATAGACTGCTGTACCTCTTCTTCTTTTTTGAAATTTTAATTTTTATATATATCACTATTAAATCTTCAACCAAACGACAAAGGGTCCCATATGCCTTGGAGTAGCTTTGGTAATAATTGAAAGACTGAAAAAGATTGAAGGATAAAGGTACAAAGTTGCTAACATTTTAGAGTGGGCATCTTTCTAATGAGAAAAAAAAACAGGTGAATTAATCTTATGAAAATTAGGGGTTTTTTGAGAAGGGAAAAATGAAAGAAAGTGAGCCAAAAGGTACTATAAAAAAAAAGTGTGAACACTATTGACTCAACAACATCTCATCATGTTATGCAATGATACTGCTTGCATGAAATTCATCAAAACTTGAAAGGATGATTTTATCATTTCCTTTTTTTTTCTTTTTTTCTGATTCTAACTGACATTCATCTACTTCTCTACCATTCAACCAAGAACAATGTTAGATTCATTAAATACATAAATATTTTGTATTTTTAAATCAACAGATAAAAATATAATGTGTATAATAAAATTCATTATTAGGGGTGAAGCTAAGCACAAGTTTGAACTCTTCATTAAATTATCTAATTGCATTTTTAATCTCTCTTAAACTTAAATAATTCATTTTAATACATTTTAGCCCCTTTATTAAATGGTGAAATACCAATTTTAGTTCTTTTCAAAAATTAATAATGGCATATCCATTTATTTGGTCCTCCAACTTTACAAAAAATATAATTCTAGTTTTTTATTTAATTTTCGTTTCTTTTAACTTTTAAATTTATGTTGTTTATTAAATCACCCAAAATGAAAGGGAAATGTAATGTTTGTTAATTTTGCTAATGTGGCATATATGTGGATAGTCATGTGGATGCCACATCAACAATTAATTAATTTTTAAAATTTTAAAAAAATAAAAAAAGTATAAATTATTTTAAAAAATTAATTGCTAATGTGGCATACATGTAAACTGCCACGTGGATGCCACATCAACAAAGTTAATAAACATTAAATTTTTAAGGTGATTTAATAGACAATACAAGCTCAAAGATTAAATGTGACAAAAAATTAAATAAAGAACTAACATAATTCTTTTTTTTAAAAAACTTGAATATACAATTAAAAATTTAATTTAAACTATTTTAACGGCCAAAAATATTATTTTATTTTGCCCACAACAAAAAGTTCTTGACTTTTACACTTATTTATTATGTCATATTTATTGCAATATTTTTCATATCTATTAAAAGTTTGTATTATGTCCAAAATTATTAAATATTGAATCTCAAAATCATATATAGCTTAAATGTCTGCTAAGCAGAATATGTTTAGTTTATGTTGGAAAGGCAAAGCATTCTTTTAACCCAAGACAAACCAATGAGCTGTGCCATCTAAGCTTCATTAAATTTAGGATTATTTTAAAACTACATTCAGAGATGAAATTACTAAAGGAAAATGTAAAGCCTAACCAAACATTGTTGAATGCTGGGGTAGAAACATGGAATGGATGATATAATATAAAAAAGGATATTGGGATAACGTAAAGTGTGAAACGTGCTTTGCTTTAATCGATTAAAGGTTAAGAGGAAGGAGGGAAGCAGTAGTTTTATAATTAAGGAGTGGAAGAGTAATGATGGAAAGATACAGTAGTCCTTTGATTCAGGTTAAAGAATTGTAAAGCTCTGTCTAAGAGATCTCGAATCCCCGATTCCCATCCCATGTTGCTTTGGATGGCTTTTTTTTTTCCAAAAGGAGAGCCATGCCCTACTATCATTTCTTTTTCTAATTTTAACTTTTTGGTTTAATTTTAGTCCTCTTCAGTTTGGATAATGGTTGGGGTTAAAAGTGATAATACTAGACGTGTTTTAAAATAGAAAATTTTAATAAGGTGGAAACATTAAAATTACAATTAAATGTTTTTTCATAAAAGAAAATGTTATATTTTAAAGAAGACTATGCCCATATATATATATTAGATTTTTTTACTTGATTCGATCAAATATTCATTCTTAAATATCGGTCCATCAATCTAATTTAATTTTGCCAACCATGTACAACGAGTAGACGTGGCAGAAACCCATTTGCCAAGTTCATTGGTTTGCCTTACGGAGAACATCGTTTGTAAGGAATCTTTTGTTTTAGATGGATAGGGGTTTTGTTTTTCTCCCTCTAAATTTTCATTTCCCCCTTTAGATTTTTGTTTATTGTTTCTAATTCAATGTATTTCGAAATAAGTACATATGTAGAATAATTCATTTTCATTGTCATTAAAATAAAGAGTATGCATATTAAGTGTCAGAAAATCAAACTAAAGTTAATGAAATTTATGGTATAATAAAAACAATTGTTTATTAGGCAACATAGTAAAATCAACCCAATCAATTCAAATCACTTTTGCATTTTAATAGTGCTTAGGGTTAAGTAAAGATTAGTGTTTTTATTTTATAAAGTAGAATTCCATTATTCTGAAGCTTAGGTCTTTGAGAATTGTAAGTCCCAAGGCCAACTAATAATGACATGAAAGAAAGAGAGAAAGGGACGGTCCATAAATATTTTAGTGTGAACTAGTAAAATATTTAAAGCAATTTTTTTAAAATTTATTGTTCATGGTAAGCCTTGGTTATAGAGTAAACAAAGTTTGTTCAAATTTGCTGGTCAACTCCCTTGGGAAATTTTCAGCCTTAGGTAGAGTGCATTTTAAATTTTATATTTTAAAATAACAAAAATCTCCCTGAATACTAAAACCAAATTTCAATATTCACAACAACAATTCATGTAACAACTCATGTAATCATTTGAATTTAAAATTTGTAGGTGGATTTTAATTAAATGATATAACATTTATTTAAAATATGATATGGTATGTTGATACCTTATTCATTAGTTAAAAGTAAGGATTCAAGTTAAGTTATAATGGGATTGATAAATATGTCACATTATTTAAAAATTTTATGTTCTATTTTAAATTAATGTCACATTATTTACTTAAGTTCATTTCATAAATTAATAACTTTTTTTTACTTATTACGAAAAGATCATTTTATCTATTTTTAAAGGATAAGAATTAAACTATATTCAGGATTTGTAAAATACTAATTGCATGTTACAATTATGGGTGAACATTCGATCGAATAGACTGAAAAAATTTCAAGTTAATTGAGTTGATAAGTCTCATTATATTATCCTAATTCGATTTGAATTTTTTTCGAAAGTAAAATGAAATTTGATTCGAGATTAATCAAATGAAATTGTTCGAGTTAAATTTAGAAAACTTAAACATGTCAAATTAAAATCTTGTTACACTATAACTAATTTCATTTTTAGAGCCCATAAATTTGAAACCATATAATTTTTTAAAACTCTTTCAAAGCAAAATAAGAAGAAAAAAAAGATACTTTAAGATAATAAACTTGAATCATTAATTTACTTATTTAAGTCCCAAAAATGATTATTTTTTTCTTTTAAAATTATATATTCTTTATTTTTTTAATATTTTTATAATTTTTTAAAATATTTTGAATTTTAAAAATTATTTTAATTTTTTTTGTAATTTTTGTTGAGAGAGAGAGACCAATTTGTTTATTTTCAAAATTGTCAGGGACCAAATATGTATTTATATCAATATGTTATTTGAGTTTTCAAATTTTAAACTCGAACTCAAGACTTGCATTACTTATTCGAGTTTACTCGAAAAAACTGAATAAATAAAATATTTCGATTTCGATTAGTTTGAAATTTAGATTTTTTTTTCAAAATTTTCAAGTCAAATCACAATTTGCTCATCTCTAATTAGAATATGGTATACTTTCATATCTAGGGGTGTTCAAACTTTTGTTAAAACTGAATTGATCTAATTCGGTTAATTGGTCAGTTAACCGATCTAGTTCAGTTGGAGGTCGGATAAAGGTTTTTTGAAATTTCGGTTAATGGTTAATTCGGTTTGAAATCGATTAATTAACCGAACTTAATAAATAATATTATATATTATATGTATTACACTATTACTAGTTCGGTTAATTTAGTCAAATGAACATTATAAATTTATTTTTTTGATATATTTTATTCTTGTTTTAACAAAAAAAAATATAACATATAAATTTCGGTTAACCAACTGAATTAACCGAAATATTTCAGTTTGGTTAATTTTTTTAAAAAAAACCTGATTCAATTAAGATTAAAATATTAAAAAATTAAATTAATTCAATTAATACTAGTTCAATTTAGTTAACTGATTGAGTACCCCCATTCACATCTATACCATAATTTTGTTGAACTTAAAAACGACAAAAGTTCATATCAATATTATAGCGTGGGGTCTGAGAGCGAGATAAACTGTTTCAAAAACACAGCTATATATCCTTGCAAACATTAAGTACCAAATAGTAGGCAAAGTTTAGCCAAAAGTGCCTATAAAGGAATTTGAAACACAAATTGCAAGAAAATTGAATTAATACCCAACATATATTATTTACATTAATTTAAAAATTGATAATTTTATCTGACAAAAAAATACTTTATAAATATGTATTAGAATTTTGTGATATGAAATTGGGATTGTCGTGAATTAGTAGCAAAACAAGAAGTGGGGGGGAAAGGCATTACCAAGTTGACAAGCAAAGTGCCAATGACAATGCAACAACACGACCGATTAATGAAAGGCTAAAGGCTAAAAGCCACCACCACAATTAACCCTATAGCTTTTGACCAGTTTGGAGATGCCAGTGCCAGTTGCCACAACAAGAGCAAGTATCCTTCGGCTTGGACCATTGCTTCATTCTCATACCAATGCTATAACAGTGACACACCACCCTTACAAAAATGCATTATTGGGGCAAAAAAAAAAAGGACTTTCTTTATTATTTGAGAGACAACCTTTTGATTTAGTTTTTAAAAGAACTATAGCACATAAATCTTTGCAAAGAAAAGAAGAAACTCGCAACATATATTCTTTATTTTGAGAATTCAGCAATCTATTTATTTGAAAATTTTATTAAAAAGAAAAGAAAAATAGTAGGCAGAAGCTAGTGTTTATAATCACAAATTAAAAATTATCATTTTAAAAATTTGATTCTTTTAATATATCTAAATTGATAATATCATTAATTATTATCAGTAAATAATTTTTTATTGTCATTCGTACACACAGTCATATAAAAATTTAATTAATTATATTTAACTAATAATAAATTTACATATCCATGTCAAGTATATAAATAAAAATAGACAGCGCAGAAGAATTGTAGACTTTTTAAAGAAAAAATATATTAATTGCATATGTTACTGCAAACTATTGAGACACTGGATGTTTACAAATTTGACATTTCATAGCAATTTTGGAGTAATGTTATAAGAATAGTATAAATGCTGACAATTGATTATGATTGATGTTTAACTTTTTATTACCATACATTAATAAAATATGTGATAATTTTTTTAAATTACTTATAAAATAAAATATTTATATTATTAATGTATTAAATACCAATTCTATTTCTATATAAATCTTTTATGAAAAAGATCTTTGAAAGTAATAATTCATAATTAAAATACTTTGTACAAAAATTAAAATATTAATATTGTGTGAAAATTCAAAAATTTTGTTGAAAAATAGGAATTTGTTTGCTAGTTAAAAATTACTTTTTTTAAAAAAAAAATTATTTTAGTAGGTTAAAAGAGTTTTAATCTCGTACCTTTGATTGTTTAGTAAAAGTAAAACTATGGCGTGTGTAAAAATGAAAGTAAAAGATAAGAACAAATACCTAAATTAAAAATTAAGGGGTTTAATGGGTAAAATTAATGTAATAAAAGCTTGTTTAACTACAGAATAAGTATAAGGGCTTTTCGACATGAGATAATAGTTGATATATTAACCATCATGATATTATTCTGTAGAGGAACCTATGCGATTCATAATTTCCCTACTAAGAGGACTTTGACCGAGGAGATTAACGAATCAATTCCAAGCATTTCAGGAACGTTTATTAGTAATCTTATCCTCATTTTAAGGAGGATGATTTTATTGTCATATCGGGAAGCACTTAGGCCTCTATAAGGAACCTTCGTCATTTTGGAAAAATTTATTTAAAAACAGTGAAATTGTGCGCATCGAATTTTTAAAAGCTACTTTAAAATCGACCGATTGTAATATTTATAACATTAAATATATCACCTAGTTTATATTTGTGTTTTTAGATTAAGCGGATTAAGTCATTCTCGGCTTTTGATCACTCGATTTTCTCAGTTGTCCTTTACCTCGGTTTGCTAGAGTGTGGGCTCTATTTGCAAACCAATGAAAAATTTAGTGAAACTTTAGGACTAGAAACCAAAGATGAATTCTTTCAAAATAAAGAATGTCGACGTAAAGAAGTGTTGTTTTTTACCTAGCCCTTAGTCTCTGTTTATAGAGAAAATAATAAGAGTTTCAATAAAATAAGAAATAATTGAATAATATAGAAAAACACGACTCCTACTAGGAGCATGTTACAAGGGGCAGGGACAACTCCTTATGGGACTTAGGGTTTGCCGCCTCTTCCCTTTAAACTAGACTTATTAGGCATTGTCATGCACCGAGTCAATTATACTTGTTATCCAATCCTTAAGTCACGGGCAACGGATCAAAACCCATGACCATTGTGCCAAAAACTTCTCATGAAGGTTAATTGATTAAATGTGGCTCATTTTGTTGTAAAAAAAATCGGTTTGAAAACGGTTTTCTTGCAAAACGAAAAATAATTTTTTTTAAAATCGAGTCGGTTTGTGATATTTATAGCAATAAATCCTTTACCGAAATTGCACTTGTGTTTTTGGCTAGATGGATCCTTATTGTTCTTGGCTTTCAACCATACGACCTTCTCCGCTATTCTCATACCACTAACTACTTCGAGTGTGGGCTCATACGATTCGAATCAAACACAAAACCAAAAATAGTTCTTTACTTTCAATGTGAAAGCAAATTCTCTCAATACAAACCGATATAATTGTTATTCCGAAAAACAAAATTAATACTTAGAGAATAAACTCTCACTATTTTAGGGCAAAATAACAATATCTTAAAGTTATGTTTTTAGCGCTACCAGTGCCATTTATTTATAAGAAGAAGAGGTAAAACCCTTGTTGAACTGTAGAAGTCTATTTCAATAGAAAAACAAAATCCTAGTTTAATTAGGATTAGGTGGGGCGACAACCCTAGTTAAATAAATTACGATTTGTCATCCATTTCTTTAAATATGTGGAGCTTTTGGGCCTCTCCTATATTGGGTCCAATTACAAGTACTTCTTGGACTTTTAACCTAGAACTTTATTGTAACACCCCTAACCCGTCTCAATCACCAAATTATGGTTACGGAGCATTACTGTACAATATAGAACCTTTAACATCAAAATAGAGATCAACATACAATTATATATTAACATTTGATAACATAATTTATTTATGGAAAAAATAATTTTATGGCCTTAAATCGAGCCTAAGAGACCCAAAAAATAGTTTAGGCACAATAAGGGACTAATTTGAAACAAACCATAAAATTTTGGAAAAACATGAAAATTGGGAAACAGAGGTTACACAGTCGTTTGGCCAGGCCGTGTGAACAATCGAACTATAGGACACATGGCCGTGTCCCAGCTCGTGTGTCAAACTGAGTAACTCACTGACTTGGGTCACACGGCCGTGTGAAACCTGTACTTAAAAATAAAATAACACACGACTATGTAGGGTGACCATGTGTGGCACATAGGGCCGTGTGACATCCTGTGTCCTAGGCTGTGTGCTCCAAAATTAACCCCTAAAACGAAGACAACTCAACGCCTATGCTTGCATTCCAAGACACCATTCTTCCCGCACATACATGTGACCAAAAACACACTTTAAACACCTACAAAACTTGTCATGAAACCATCCTAATTGTTTTAACCAATATGTCGTTCAAAGGCACCACAATTCAAACATTGATTCAACACATTTCAAGCAATTTTCATACCTTGAACATATACCATACAAACACACAATTGACATGTTTCAATTTTATAAATATGTCCTCTATTTACCTAACCTTCAAATGACCAAATACACATATTAACTTAAGCATTTTACAAGGCCAAAATAAACATATACACAAGTTTGGCATCAAGCGAAATATATCAACTTATCAAGTAGTAAACTAGCATATGCATTCAAGCCTTATACATGCCAAACACACATCACACACTCACTAGTTAGTTACTTCATTCTCAAATTATACCACTTAGCCACATTCCTTCACAAGACACACATAAGAGACCAAACTTACCTATTAACACAAACATATGCCAACTTATTTAGAAACACATATATATACGCAAGTATGTTAGGCATAGACTTGAAACATAACAAACTAACATACAATCCTATACATGCCATTTATACCATTAGTCCAACTTATTCAAAAGCTAACAAAATAGTCAATGGATAGTGTGGTTGTGCTTCAACGAAGATTCCAGCCAATCGAGCTTTTCGTTGATCTACAAAACAAAAGAACCAACTATATAAGCAACTAGTGCTTAGTAAGTTCGTATAAAGGAAACTTAAACTTACCGAACATATTAAATGAAGCAACCAAATATACTTTCATCTTGTCATATGCCAAAATTCTTTTCCTTAAATGATTTTCTCAACCTAATTCTAATTCTGTTAAAATCCAAACGAGTTTACTGTAAAAGAATTTATGAGAAAATATATTTAATATTTCTACATTCAATGGATTTACCATCACCAATAAATTTATTTCTATTTTCGAACTTCAATTATTTAATCAATTAAATAATAATTCACAAAACTATAAATTCATTTTCCAATTAATTGCCAAATGTTTCTCATTTCTCTAACTTTACGATTTCTATCCATTTTTGTTCATTTGATTCAACATGCAATTCATTTTTGGCTTCAACGAGCTAGTGAAGGGACCGATTGGACATATACAATTATGGCTCAAATGATTTATAATTAAGTTCCAACTTTTCACCTATTAATTATAAACTCATTTAGTCACGAATTCATTCTACTATAGTATCGTGACTGAGCTCTCCCTAATGGTATACCATGAATAAAGCAACTCAATCAATGCTTGTCCAATGACCTTGTCATAAGTGTGTTACCCTCATAGGATATCTTTAATCTCTTTGGGATAAATATGTTCTCTCACTATGATCATATTTTATCTCATGCTAACCATTTCCTTCATGAAAAGTCAATTAGTATCAAATAGTAAATAAGTAATTCATTACAATGACGAACAACTCGTGGCCACGTTTACTTTTCATCGACCATGTAATGCTGATGAGAGGATACCATTTACCCATATCTCGGGCTATGAATTCCACTATTTTGAATGAAACTACATATTATAGAAGTCATATACCCAACACACTAGCTTTCGATTTCTTATCTATTTGAACTTAGACTTTTACTTACATCAAAATATACGAGTCACACATATATAGTCTGTCATCCACTCAGGATTAAGGTACACCACACTGTGAATGTCACAAGTGAATAAATCCATAAATGGATACAAGATCTATTCTTTTTGGGTCCAGTCTAATGTACTATCAGTCTAATCAGTCGCATCTATGTCTTTATCTTCTAGGAGTCATTTGCTCCGATGCCTAAGACAAGGCATCTCCCCAATTGAACTTCATAGACGACATATTAGTGTTTCAATCAGTTTGCTCATTTCTGATTATTTCTGATTAGACCAGTGACATAATTAGGTTCATCTACTAATACAAGCTATCTTTCTATACTACGATCCGACCACATAGTACCGCTTAGTATTAGTTTAAACATTAGACAAACAGTGAGCTAATATTTGCTTCATTTTGCTTTGCATGCAAAAACTACATGAGGACATTATACAAAGTATATTAATTTAATCCATGAAATATTTTATTAACCAGTTTGTTCAAAAAAATTACAAGTTAACAAATGAATATACTACACTCAGGGCACCAAATCTAACACATTTGACCCGACTCGTGGAACATATGGAGAAACCCATCTACTTGAAGCTTTGGTGGCCTAGTGAAACACTCCATTAAAATTAGAGTTACTAAGGTAATTAATGTAAATCTTGAGGGATAAAAATGTATAGAGTTTAAATCCCTTAGGACTCTCATCTTGTATATAGGCACAAATCTCAATCGTTGATGTAACTCAATCTGTATTATTGGATCTAGGGGAACACAACTATAAATAGAGGCATTCCCCCTCATTTTTAATCACTCAATTATAATACTTCAAAGTAATTGAATACTATTAAGAACATTTACTCAAACACTTATTGTGCACCATCTTTCTTTGGCTTTTCTGTTAGTTTATTACTCTTTTGTTTCTAGTTTGCTTCCACTTTGCTTCGGTGCGATAAACAATTTTTGTGAGAATTCTCACTTTTCGAGAGTAAGAGTGACTTAGGTGGATTTGACCCAAGGAATCACCTAAGGACACACAGTTTGTCAAACTAAAGTTTTAGCCCTGTAAAAGTTGGTAATAGAGCTAAGGTTTGAAGGTGTCGGTCGAGATGACAAAAGGAGTAGAATATCAGATTGAGCCAATAGAGAACCATAGGAGGGCTAAGAAAGCTAGCCAATCGAGGGACGTGTTGTTGGCTTTGAAAAATCAAGTGGTCAATGTCAAGGAGTCCATGGGGTACTTAAGGGAAACACTCGAGGTAGTCAGAGGATGCACTACAAGTTGGACTTGATGGAAGAGCAACTGAGACAAATAATGTTAGAGTCTCTCGGTTCTAATGTGGAAGAGATGCAAGGGGTGCTCAATTCCATTTCAAATAAGCTGACAATAAGAGAAAATGCTCTCGGTGCCATGGTGATGGCTTTGAAGGAGGAAACTATGGCCACAACTAGGGCTTTGAACATAAGAACTGAGGAGCTCGAGAGAGAGTTCGTTGTGTGTCGAGCCATCGTGGTAAAGGAGTGTTGCAACACCCCACACTCGTCTCCGTCACCGTATTAGAGTTACGAAATGCTACAACACATAATAGAACAAAATTATGCAATATCAACTCATATTTCTCTAGACAATAATCATTCAACAATCATTTAATCAGAAACATGTTATTCATACATTATCAAAGTTTAATCGAGCTTAACACCACATACAAATTAGATTTAAATATAAATAAGGTCCTATTTATTAAGTTTTAAAACTAAGGAAAAGGTATCGATATTGAATAAATAAGTATCGATATTTTCTAATAAGTAATAAAACTATCGATACCAAATATGTATTCTGTAAATTTGAAAACTATTCATTTTGTATAGTATCAATAGGCTACTATCGATACTTTAAATAATTAATGAAAAATTACAGGTTGAAAATTCATTTCAAGCCAAGTCTATATCTTAGTTCCATACACCACCATCTATAAACTAATCAAACTTGAACAAGGTACATTTCAACCTAAAAACACTTAACCAATGTGCCATAAGGCACCATCACAAACAATAATCAAATCCAACATCTAATGTTATTTTCTAACCAATTCAAACTTAACAAAACAAAGTCATATAAAGTGACAAAATGCTATAACTCAATCATCAATTACACTCTTTGTTAAAGTATATGAACCACATATTAGCTATCAAAAGAAGCCATAGATATATATCTCAATGCATAGTATTTAAAATAAATCCAACCAAAGTATTACCTATTCAACATATATGTACATATTTCAAACACTTCTATTACATGCCATAAAACCAAATAGAATGATTTTCAAAGTCTACCAAAAAAAACTAGATTATGTGATCTTTAAGTTGATCCGATTGCCCAGTTCTGTAAAACAAGATCTATAAGGAAATAGGGAAAACAACACGATTAAGCTTTAATAGAGCTTAGTAAGTTCATAGGTTGAAACGATAAAACTTACCTTATAAATATGGCTTAACATATAACAAAATCATTAGTAAACATTAACCTTATCAACCATAATCATTCAATAGGTGAGTTCTATATACACAAGTAGCACAATCACTCCAACCATACGAGATCATTCAATACCAAGTCACGGTATAATATCGTAAATCATGTAAACATTTATATAAATTATCATCAAGTTATTATAACCTATTACAAGTACATATTATCATCATCATCATCATCATCATCATATCATTTAATCATTAAACTTCAGCTAGATAAACTAGATAAACTGATACAGATACATAATTATCCACCCAAAATATGCTAGAATGCTCAACCAAGCTAATCCAATCAAGAACATGCTTGGTCACCAAGTGCCTAACCCGTATGCTAACAGCCTTCCAGAAATACACCTGGGTATCAATTGTCAAGCCCGTAGGCTTTACATTTACCCCCAGAAACACATTAGAATCACTATAATATAACACGATAATCTGCAACAAATGCTGGACTCCAGTATATTCAGTGTATGGTAACAAGTAAAGAATCATCATCTCATCACAAGTCAATCCCGTATAGTGTGCAAAATAAGCTATTGGCATGTTAAATGTATCCTACCCTATGTTAATTGTATTCTACTTGGGTCTTGTTCGATGTACTATTAGTCCAGTCAATCACATCAATGTTTCTATCTTCTAAGAGTCATCTGTTCTGAAACCCAAGACAAGGTATCTCCCTAATTGAACTTGATATACAACATATTAATCTTTTAATCGACATGTTCAATTTCAATTATACTAAGGACTTGTTTAGATTATCTACTCATACAAGTTGTCTTCCTACATTATGACTCGGCCATATAATGCAACTTAATATTAGTTAAACATTAGATAATCAATGAGCTAATATTTTCTTTCATTTGGATTTGCATGTAAAAATCATTAAGGACAATATACAAAAGAAATTAATGTTAATGATGGAGTTTTATTAAATAATTTGTTTGAAAAAATACAAGTACATAGATGTAATCACTAAACTAAAGGCACTAGATCCCAACACATTTTTTATTTTTAGTGTTGATTTATGTGTGACTACTTAGTTCATTTGAGGAACATTTTAATGAGTTCAAATCTAAGGATTTTTGTTATTCTTTGTAAGTGTTCTTACAACCTTCAATAAGTGAGGTTTGTTTGGTGGAGTATGTTTAGATTAAGTGTACAATATTAAGGTTGCAACAATTTATAGATTGGTACAACTTAAACTAGTGTTTTAACTAAGACTTAATAAGTGGATTTAACTCTAGGTAAGATCTCGCAAACTTAATTAGTTCACCAAATTATGTAAGCATCTTTGATTTTTTATTGTTTTGTTCATAGTTTATTGTTTAATTTCTTATTGTGACTATTTAATGCAACATCTATAAAGACAAATTTTCAATTGGTATTGGAGTCTACCACCAAATTTAATTGATTTGATCCTGTGTTTAGATGAAGAATATGGACTCAACAAAGGAAGGAAGCTCAATCTCACAACCATGCTTGTTGGATTTTTCCAACAATGCTTACTAGACATATGAAAGAATTTATTAAAGACATTGATGAGAAGTTCTAGTATACAATTTGGATTCATAAGGATGTTGAGAGTGAAGATGACAATGAAAAACATATAAGATACTATGTTGCTTTTACACCAAAGAAAAAGGTTGTCAACTTATCAACAAAGATAGATTCAAAAGAAATTAGTGATAGTGATAATGATTTTACTAATCTCTAGTTGGAAGAAGCTTATAGAAACATGATAGATATGTGGAACCTATTATGTAGGTGAATGAAACTCTAAGGAAAGAAACTCTAGCTTGAAGGAAGGAAAACCAAGCCTGTATGCAATTGTGGAAGATAATAACATCTCTTTAGCTTATCGAGCAGGAAAAATGAATAAAGTTCAAAAGGAATTGATTGCTTCCCTCATCCTGGAAAACCTAGGATTTAAAAGTGAAGAACTTGAATCCTTGCAACTAGGATAACTAAAACATGTCACAAAGAGCTTAATTATCAAAGCCAAAGATGCAATTAAACCACTATTTAAAAAAAAGTAAGGTTCTCTACCTAATATGAATAATTAGAAGAATAAGGGAAGGCCAATATGCCATTACTATTGTGTTGTTAGTCACATCAACGAAGGTGCTACATATTTCTTAATAATCTAATAAAGAAGTATTATGTTGCAACCCATGTTACGAAAAAAGGAATACCTACAGAAACAAGTTTGGATAAAGAAAAACCAAAGGATAACTCTTGGTATTTTGATAGTGAATTTTCAAGGAAATGACTAAAGATAAGGGATTCTTAAAGGATTTTTAAAACAATCATTAATGCAAGGTTGCCTTTGGTGATTGGATGAATAAGAGAATCTTTGGGAAAGGAGTTCTCAATGTTTAAGGATTTCTTGAATTGAAAAATGTTTTCCTTATTGAAGGGTTCAAAGCAAACCTAATTAGCATCAATCAACTATGTTACCATAGATTACATGTGAAGTGATAGATCAAACTAACAAACATATCATGAAAGGGGAAAAAATGTTTAACAATTGTTACATATTATTTGATTCATTGAAGTGTAACACTAATCATGATTTGGAAATATGACATCAATGTCTTAGACATATACATTATCAAATTCTTCAAAGGATTATGAAGTATGATTCAATTCATGGACTACAAAGACTTGGTGGAGTAGTAGCTAATCCTTATGGAGATTGCATGATAGGGAAGGAATATTGAGTGCCTCAAAAGGGCAATATATCAATACAACAAAACCCTTAGAGGTTCTACATATAGATATTATGAGACTCGTGCTGTAACAACCCGATTTTCAATGATGCCAAAAATGGTGGTTTCAGAATCCCATATTCTAATGATCAAATGAGTAAATATTATTTATTAATGTTTACGAGTTAATTACATTATTATTGATTTGTCGTAATTTGGTGTAGCAGATTAAATTAGTTTTCAACATAACCATTTTAGTTAAGTTTTAATTACATTTCAATAAGTTTAGTTAAGTTTAATAAAATATGTAATTTGAGTCTTTTGTTGACCTTAGGGGCCGAGGGAGGCCTAAGGGTGAACTAATATACTTTGTGAGTGTGCAAGACACTATTAGAAGGTGTACTAAATCAATATTGGTCACTAGGTTGTAACACAGATCATTTGATGTCGCAACATATGGGGCACAATAGAAGAATCCCAAGACTGCCTTCAATGTCGAGACATTGCTTTAGGACGTCGAAACATACCCCTAAAGACACCCTGAAGTTGAGTATACTGCCCTCGATGTTGCGACATAGGACCTAGTGTGTCGCGACATCTCCTCTCTATGGGAAATAAGTACGAGCCAAGGGAATTTTGGTTTGCACAATCAAACGTTAAGCATGAGAACGACAACTAACCTAGGATTAAAGACGAAAGCCACCCTAAAGTTTATAAATAGGCTGTTTAGCAATGTTATAGACATATTTTCATATTGTATAATTTTCTCTCTAAATTTAGTCTTTAGTTTTTCCCTTTTCTTAGGTTTTTGATTTTATTTCTGTTCTTATGATTTACTTTTCTAGAGAAATTAGATTTTGGAATTACTGTCAAACTATATGAGGATTTTACGCTTAATTTCAATACAAACCAGGCTACTTCTAAACTCTATTGTTGAATTATTTTTTATGTTCATTTTATTTCTATCATTTACTAGATCTATGAGGAACTAATCCTCCTGTGGAGGATTAGCGAGTGGAGGAATGAATAATTAACTATTTTGTAGGGATTTCTTAACGAGTCAGCTGTTCAAGAAAGAAAAGATCTAAACCCTAGGCTTGACAACCCTAGGAAGTCATCAAGATGGGAATTAACCCAAATTTGGTATGGCCTATTCGTGAACACCTTAACCCTAAACCGGTATAGACTGTGAGGTTAGAAGATAAGTAGTTCTTATCGACTTAGTATTTCAGTAGATGAATCAGAAGATCTTGCTGGGGTATTAAGTAGTTGATTGAACGAGAAAGCCCAAGATGATAGTTGATTATGACTACCAAAGCGAGCTAATCACTCATGCCCAGAATTGATATATATTTTATTATTTAATTTCTCATTTCTTATTTATTTATTTACTTTTATTTCCTTTCTTATTATTTTTTAGGTTATCAAAAACCTTTTTTTTTTGATGTTTCATACTTTAATCTAATTAAACATACTAATCAGATCTATATATGTTTAAATTAGAATTAATTTAGTGTTAGCCTCCCTTGGGTAAGATCCTCAGAGTACTTACCTACTCTATTATAACTATATTACAGCTTGACCTGTATACTTGTGGATACCACTTTTCACATCTGTTGTGCAAGATATCTACTCTAGACATTGGTACGTCCAAAGGCAATTAAGTTATTGGTGTCATTGCCGGGAAGGCAACGCCAGTTTAGTAGTTTTAATTTTTACATATTAATAGAATAACTAGTAAATTTACATATTATAGATACAAAATTTAAACACTAGGTTGCTAAAATTCCTTTCTTTTTAACTTCAAAATCCAAGAAGTACGATGCAAACACTATGGACAATTTTTTATATAGATTGGCTACAATCTAGTATTACTTGTCCCATTATTTATAATTCACACTTTGAGCTAAATCCTTCTTTACTAACATGGATTTCTAACAATGTCCAATTTAGTGATTCTAAGACAGAGGATCCTATAGTCTTTTTATGAAAATTTGAATATATATTCAGTACTGTCGTTTACCCTGGAGTACCACCAAACATTGTCAAATTATTACTAATCTCATTCGTATTGGATGAAAAAGTGAAAGCCTAATTAGATGCACTCCCACCTGATACTATTACTACTTGGACTTATTTTGTGTAGTTATTTCTTCGTCAGGTTCTCCCCATGACTCAAGTACTCAATGTTTGAGAAAAACTATTTCAATTCAAACAATACATTACTCAAACATTAGGACAAGCCTGGGAAAGATTTAAAACCATTGTCAGATCAGTGTTGGGCAGATGCTTACATTTGGCGGTTCAAATTCAACATTTCTATAACGAATTGAATAGTCAAAATAGGCAAAAGGTTGATATCATGACTGGAGGGAGCATCTGGCAAAAAACTGGGAAGGAAGTAATGGAAATAATAGAAAGATTCAATGAAAATAAATTTTTCTGGGGAATACATCAAGAATTAGAAGTAGGGAAATTGGAAGAAAGCAAAACAAAACAAAAGTGCAATAAATTGGAGACCATTAAAGCAGATTTGGCTAATCATAAATATGAATCAAAGGAACAAAAATGGGATGATACTGAACAGGAAAATGCTCAGACACCTATTCAGTTGGATTAGTGGCATCAAAGTAAAAGACGAAAAGAACAAATTACTTAAGCACAACAAAAATGATACCAACCATTGTTAAGCCTCTTGAGTTAGACTTAAAAAATTTTCTGGAACACTTAAAATACAAATATCTAGGGGAGTAAAACAATTACCAGCGATTATAGCTATCGAGCTAAGTTTAGAACAAGAATAGGCTTTATTAAGTGTTTTAAAAACACATAAAAAAGCCATAGGATGGACAATTGTTGATATTAAAGGAATTAATATTGCGTTACGTAAACTGGTTGGAGAGTATGCATCGATTATCGAAAGTTAAATGATGCAACAAAAAAAAGATCATTTCCCATTTCCTTTCATTAATCAAGTGCTTGATAGTTTAGCGGGAAAGAACTATTACTGTTTCCTTGACAAATTTTTAGGATACCATCAAATCCCAATACATTCGGATGACCAAGAGAAAACTACCTTTACATGTCCTTTTGGTACATATGCTTTCAGACAAATGCCATTTAGGATTTGTAATGCCCTAACAACCTTTATGAGATGTATGACTGCGCCAACATGTTAGAGGAAGGCTTGGATGTATTTATGGATGATTTCTCAATATATGGAGATTCATTTTAAGAATTTTAGGATAATCTTGAAAAAGTCTTACAAAGGTACGAGGAAACTAGCCTAGTTCTAAACTGGGAAAAATGTCATTTCATGGTCAAGGAATGATTGGTTTTAGGGCATCAAATATCAAGAAAGGGTCTGGAAGTTGACAAAGCTAAGATTGAGGTTATTAAGAACATTCCAAATCCTAAAACAGTTCGAGGAGTGAGAAATTTTCTAAGCTATGTGGGGTTCTACAGGCGATTTATAAAAGATTTTGCTCAAATCTCTAAGTCGCTCAATCAACTATTGCAGAAACAAGATCGTTCATATTTGACTAGGAATGCATCAAAGCTTTCGAGGTAATAAAAGAAAAACTTATTTATGCTCTTATAACTATTATTCCTAACTAGTCAAAACCATTTATTATAATGTGTGATGCTAGTGACTATGCTATATAGGCAGTACTGAGACAAAAAAGAAATAATCTATTTGGAGTTATTCATTATGCAAGTAAAACACTCAATTCGGCACATTGCAATTACACTACAACTGAAAAGGAAATGCTTGACATTGTTTGCTTGTGAAAAATTTTGGCCATATTTGATGGGAAATTGAGTTTATGTTTGCAATGATCATTCAACATTGAAATATGTTATGAAGAAAAATGAAACGAAAGCTAGATTAATAAGATGGGTATTACTACTTCAAGAGTTTGATTTATGGATAATGGACAGGAAAGGAATATAAAATCAAATTGCAGACCATCTATCCAGAATAGAGAATGACTCGGAACAACCGGACTTTGAAGAAATAAAAGAAACCTTTTTTGACGAACAGCTGTTCAGAGTAGATATCCACAAAACAAGGTTCAGAAATAATGGTATGCTATGGTAGGCTTATTATGTAAACTATATTGCTAAGGGCGTCTTTCCACCACAATTTTCATGGCAACAAAAGAAAAGAATCATGCATGAAGCGAAAAATTATATATAGGAAGATCCGTATGTTTTTCGATAATGTGTCGATCAATTGGTAAGAAGATGTGTAGCAGAAAAAAAGTAGCTGATATTCTACAAGGATGTCATACATCCTAATATGGGGGACATTTGATGGAAAAAAGACCCAAAAAGTACTCAAATTATGATTTTATTGGCCAACCATGAACAAAAATTCATATGAATTTGTACAAATAATGTGACAAATGTCAAAGAACTAGGAGTATGTCAAGAAGGGACAAAATGCCACAAATAGGGATACTTGAGGTACAGATATTCGACGTTTGGGGGATTGACTTCATAAGGCCCATTCCCAAGTTCTTTCGGGAACCAGTACATTCTATTAGTTGTTGACTATATCTCAAAATGAGTCAAGGTTGTGGCCTTATCCACTAATGACACAAAACCAGTAGTTAAGTTCTTGAGAAAAAATATTTTTTCCAGATTTGGAACCTCACGTGCATTGGTAAGTGAAGAAGGATGCCATTTTTGAAGTAAACAATTCGAGGCCACTTTGGCCAAATAGAGTGTACGACATCAAATGACCACAACATACCACCCTCAGGCTAATGGTCAAACAGAGGTATCTAACTGAGAGATCAAATAAATTCTATAGAAAGAAGTGAACTTAAATAAGAAAGATTGGGTGGCAAGATTGGATGATGCATTATGGGCTTATAAGACAACATATAAGACGCCATTAGGTATGTCTCCCTACAAGTTAGTTTATGGAAAAATTTTCCATTTACCAATTGAATTAGAAAAAAAGCATAATGGGAAATCAAATAACTAAACTTAGATCCCAAATTGGCAAAGAAAGAAAGATTATTCCAATTACAAGTATTGGATGAATTTCGTTTTATGGATTACGAGAACACCAAGATGTACAAGGAAATAAGCAAACTCCAACATGATGCAAAAATCCAAAAAGAAGAATTCTTGCTTGGGTAAAAAGTTTTATTGTTTAATTCAATGTTAAAATTATTTCCTGGTAAACTTGAATCAAGATGGATAGGCCCATATACCATAAACCAGGTAACACCTCATGGAGCAATATAACTCATCGAAAAAGGGGGACAATATTTCCTTGTAAATGGAAAATGTGTAAAACATTATTTGGGGGGAATGATGAATATTGTTGTCGACATGCAGTTCCTACAGTGCAAATCTATATAGAGTTCAGGGGGAGTGAAGGGATATTGGTAAATAAAAAGAACGATGAAGAAAGTGATGAAATTGATGACTTCGAAACATAAAAGGAACAAAGTAAGACCTGGCTCACATGTTGCGAAACCAGAACCTTATGTTGTGACATTGGACAACACTCAAAATAAGTAAACTGTCTTCGACGTCATGACATCACTACATAAACTCTGCTATCCAAATTGAAACTAACTACTGACGTTTGTGTAGTTTAGTTCCATTAGATTTATAACTCTTTAACCCTTTACTAAGTAGGATTAAATTATAATTTGATTATGTTATTATTTTCTTTAAAAATAAATAGGTCAATTAGAATCTACAACCATTGAGAAGAAATACAATTTTTTCATGAAAAGCTCATTAATATTTAGAACAAAATATTATAATAGAAGATCAGGTCTGAGGAATGGCAAGTTTATATGCAGCATTTCAAGCTCATCTATTGAATTCCAAGAGAGAGACATAGATAAATATTTAAAATAGATGTAGCCTTATACTTTTATTCAAGAATAAGGATTTGATCCCTTAATGAGAAATTGTAAAGGTGTATGGGAGATCACAACAGAAAGGAAGTGGACCAGCTTTTGTTTGCTACCTGAAGAACCCATAAAAATTCCTGTGGTGTAAGAATTCTATCTATCATTGAAAGTGAGGGAAGTGAAAAGACCATTCTATGAGATGCGATCTTCTTTCAAGGTCGGAGAGGTTAATGTCCTGGTAACTGAACGAAGTATTTGTCAATTTTATGATACACTATGTTATTATCACGATTATCTTTACAAAACATATCTCAACGAGTTCAAAAATGTTGACACAAAGGAGATCCTAAGATTTTTTATGGAAAGGAAAGAGATATGGACATATCAAAAAGGCGCAACAATACCTGAAACATTCAACCAAGCATTAATGACGCCAAAAGCTAAAATTTGGATGAAGTTTGTATGTTCAAAAATTTAGCACACAGCTGACCTGTCTGACATCAATCCAATCCAAGCTATTATAACATATGGAATACTACAAAAGAAGCAAATATGTATGGATACATCGATATATAGGAATATGGTTGAATGCGCAAAAAATCTAGAAAAAGGAATATTCTTTCCCCACTTGATAACAGAATTGTGAAAAAGAGTAGTAATACCTATAGAGTGATTGGATAAAATGATGAATCCTCCAAAGAAACTGCTAAGAGATGACGTATGTAAATAGTTTGTCATATTGAAAAAGCAAAAGGAGGAAAGGAGTAGAGGACTTCAAGAGGACAATGAATGATAAATCAAACTAATGTATTAGGATTTTTTAGGAGTAAATAGCATTAAGGGATTTAAATCAGTTTTTTTATAATATATTTGTTTTTATTAATTTAGGGTATTGTAATTTGTTATAATTAATGGATTTAAATTATTTATAAAATACCTTGCAAAGTAAATGCACAACAATTTTGAGTTATCAACAATCAAAGGAGGTAGCACCCACCAACAGCTCACGAATCCATCACAATCAATGAGGTAACTTCTTTCCTTATCTTTTACAAGGCTACACATTGAGGACAATGTGTTATCGGGGGTAACATAGAAAATTTATTTTAAATTTATTTTATTGTCAATTGTGTGTTTGAGCTTGTAGAAATACAAATGATTGGTTAAGAGTATGTACATAAGTTGAGTGTATTCATGGTAAATTTAACATGAGGATAGGTTATTTTAAAATTTTATTATTAGACTATAAAGTTCTATATATTACATTGTAAATAGGTATCAAGCAGTCGAATTTACCAAATGATATAGAGAATACAAGGAAACGAGCATGCTGGTATGAATGATAAATTGTTGACTTTGTGATTGTTTGGTTGACTAGAGCTGTGAATATTAAAATGCCTAGGGATTACCTAAGGCATTGTTTGGTATACACCCAGAGCCAAAAAGGTAACCCTATTGTTTATCTTTAGTACCTATTTTTGAGCCATAAAACACTTATTGATGAACCTTCATATAAAACCTGAGCCAAAATAACAATTTGTACTTGCCTTTTTTTTTCTTTGGTCATGAAATGCATGATTATAGACGTCTGACCATACGTATTGAGGGTTAAGTAGAACATTATGGTGGATTTTGTAAAAATAGTAAAATAGGAAGGATCAATTTGATATATTGATTATAGGCCAATATGCGCAACAAAAAAATTCAAAAAGAAAATCAAAAAGAGTAGAAAAAATACTTGAGAAGTAAAAGCATTTGTGAGGGAGATGTATTGAAAAAAGAAATGTGACAAAGTCACAAAAGAAGAAAAGCTGGTTCATTAGTGCATAAAAACTCGTGAGCTAACTCTGATTATTATATTATGCTGTAATTTCCTATATGGAGAAATAAGGAATGTAAGAGAAGGAGAAATAAGGTAGTGAGCCGGAAAGTGTTACTAAGGGGGAGAATAAGGGACAATATGATGTGTCAAACTATTTTCATGCTTAAAACTATTTGATGCTTACTATTCTCTAAATCCGTACCTGTCTTAAGCCTCATAATGTTACAAGCCAAAAAGCCCTATGTGATCTAGGTAAACTTATTCACGATTCAAAATCATACTAATAATTGCATTTATGATTGTTTGTATTCTACCAGGATAATCAAATTATTTTTATAACTTATTGATGGATTCTTACATTTGAGACCCTTAATGCTTGAATTCTTTCTAATATACTAAACTTAGGTGTTTGATACCAAAAGAGGTAAGTAAGTTATATCGCTTGCCAAAATTATGTATGAATATAAAATGTTTATTCATGTGCTCCAAACCTAGCACTTGTACCATACTTTTTTCAAGGGTCGTCTTTTCATTTATTGTTTTTGTTTGTGTTGCTTGAGGACATACAATGACTTAAGTGTGGGGAAGTTTGATTTGTTGTAATTCGGTGTAGCAGATTAAACTAGTTTTCGCACTTTAGGAGCTTGAACAGAAGCATTTTAGTTAAGTTTTAATTACATTTTCAAAAGTTTAGTTAAGTTTAATAAAATGTGTAATTTGAGTCTTTTATTGACCTTAGGGGCCGAATGAGGCCTAAGGGTGAGCTAATATACTTTGTGAGGTCAGAAGATAAGTAGTTCTTATCGACTCAGCATTTGAATGGATGAATCGAAAGATCCTTCTAGGGTATTAACTAGTTGATTGAACGAGAAAGCCTGAGACGACAGTTGATTATGACTACCATAACAAGTTAATCACCCATGCCCAGATTTCATATATATTTGATTATTTGATTTCTCGTTTCTCATTTATTTACTTTTCTTTTATTTCCTTTCTTATTATTTTTTAGTTTATCAAAAACCTTTCTTTTGATGCTTCATACTATAATCCAATTAAACGTACTAATTAGATCTATATATGATTAGACTAGAATTAGTTTAGTGTTTGCCTTCCTTGGGTACAATCCTCGGAGTACTTACCTACTCGGTTATAACTCTATTACAAACTGACCCGTATACCTACGGATACCATTTTTCACATATTTTGTGCAGGATTTCTACATACATCCAAAGGCGGTCAATTATATTGGAGTTTGGCCTGATGAATTGTTAAGTGAACAACTATTTAAGGTACAAGTGTATTAACCTTATAGTTAGTGGTGTGGAAAAATGAGGTATCGGGACCTTGTTTCCATAAATCAAACTCGTAAATGTTTTTATTATTTTTTATCGAGTGGTTATATGGATGAATTGAATTTTTGATAGGAAATTTTACTGAATTAGTGATTAATTAGGGTACAAGGACTAAATTGTAAAAACTATAAAAGTTAATCGCTATTGATTTTTACTAGCTAAAATGCTTATTTGTTAATGGTTTAAGGGTTTAATTTGAAAATGAAAAATTTTTAAAGGTAGTGGATGATAGGTACATTAATTAATTGAGAATATGTTAAGTAATGTTTAATAAAATATTAAGCATATGTTAATATAAATAAGGTAAAAAGTGTTTGTAACACGCCATACCCAACTCGATAATTGGATCCAAGTATAATGTGTCAGAACATAAATTCAAACTAATTCTTATACAAATCATTTAATGAAATTGAAATATTGCAAAATTTTACAAATTTAAGAGTATAAAACATGTGCCGAGCTTTTACTTTATGAAGATTTCAATGTACATTTTAGGCAGATTAAAATAACGTTCAAAACCGTTTGGCGATTAAGTTTTTATTAAATTTATTTCATTGAACAGAATATAGTGATTCAAATTTAAGCATTGATATTTTAATAGAAAGCTCTTAAAAAAAAGTCTTGTCAAAGTAGTAGTTCTTTATACAGATTACTTCTAAAATACATTTATATGCCACCTCTAACAGTTATGCATGATACAGAACAAATCAGACAACTCACAATAGCAACAACACTCTGGCGTAGTCTTTCTAACAAATAGTCTTCCTTTAGTCAGGAAGTCTTGTCAATGTTCTTGTTGAACTGGTGCACTCAGACTGCACCTGTTTGACATCTGTTCTCATAGACTGCTTCTCTTCCTCAATTCTCTCCAAACGTTGACCACATACAGTTTGGTCACTTGGGTTGGTTCTATCCTAGGGTTTCTACAAATAAGGAGGTTGGTAATTAGTATTTTTAACTTGATTTGAATTGTTACCTCCTCCTTGGTTTCCTCCCTATCTCAAGTTTGGGTGATCCCTCTAGCTGGGATTATATGTATTCGAATAAGGGCTTCCACCCCTATTCCCAATGTAGTTCACATCCTCGGCAGGATTATTGATATAATGGAAGAGTGGCTTGTTTCCTCCATACATAGACAATGTAGAAGCATATTCAATATGGTTTAATCTATCCATTATTTATTGATACTTATCATCCTCTTGAATAGCTTTGACCGTAGCAGTTCTCTGGCCATATGTGAAACGTTCAGTTGGTCACTGGCAGGAGTTTAATGCCATATTTTCAATAAATTTGTACGCATCCTCGTATGTCCTATTCATAAGGGCTCCTCCTCCTGCTCCGTCTAGTTAAGATCGTGTGTTTGCATCTAACCCGTTATAAAATACCTACCGTCGCATCCACTCAGGAAATTCATGGTGCGGACATTTTTGAATCAACATTTTGAAGCGTTCCCATGCCTCATATTTCTCCCTCAATCTTTCTAAAGACAGCAATCTCTTGCCTTAGTTGAACTGTTTTGCTAATCGGGAAGAACTTTTGTAAGAACATTCCAACAAGTTCCTCCCATGTCGTAATAGATCCTGGTGCCTACAAATCTAACCAAGAAAAAGCATTATCAATCAAAGAAAAGGGGAACAATCAAAGACAAATGGCATCGTCAATGACCCCGTTATACTTAAAAGTATCAAAGAGTGGAGAAAACGTTTCAAATGCTAATTATGGTCCTCTGTCATAGTGCCCCTACACTGCATAATATTTTAGATCATTTGTATCATCACCGGTTTGATTTTGAAACTATTAGTTGTAATCGATGGCCTTGTTATACTTTCCTAATCCATGTCTAGGCTTGGTAAGGCATAGTCCCGTAGAGTCCTCTCATTTCAAGCCATCTACACATTTACGGGTAACTGTGGTGCTAATGGGTCTCCTAAATTTTTATCGTCGGCATTACGAAACAATGGATTGTCACATGGTACGTTAACTACAACTAGTCGTGGTGGATCTCGCGTTTACTACTACTACTGTCGGTGATTTCTTCGGATTATTCTTTCTGAAGCTGTGGCTACTACAATAGGTGTGCCTTTATTACGAGTCATACATCAAACCCAGAAAGAAAAGTTTAGTAATACTAAAATAAAATAAAATCATATCTATAACAAAGAAAATTCCTAATTATTCTTTCAAGAGTTAAAATTAAAATCAATGTAGTGACATTGCCTCCCCGACAACAGCGCCAACAACTTGACCGCCTCCAAAGTGAGAATACTAAAATAAAATAAAGAGTTATGACGCGGTATCTACAAGTATACGGGTCGAGTTGTAATATAGATTTTAAAACGAAGTAGGTGAGTACTCCAAGGATCGTACCCAAGGGAGGCAAGTACTAAATCAATCTTAACCGAAATAATTAAAGATCTACTTAATACTTTAAGTCAGTTATAGTACGAAAGTAAAAAAAGAAATATGTTTAGAATTTGTAAAATAATAAAATGAAATGAAAAAAAAAGAATTAAAATTGTGAGAGATAAAGATAGATATAGTGAATCAAATCTGAGGATCGGTGATTAGCTCGCTTCAATAATCTCAATCAACTATCGTCTTAAGTTCTTCATCAATGAACTAGTCGCTACCCTAGAAAGATCTTTCGATATTCCACTAACATAATGAGTTAGCAAGAACTACCTATCTTCCGACCTCACGGTCTAGATTGGTTTGTGGTCAAGGTGTTCTTGAATGGGCAATACTAATTTTGGCTTAATTCTCACCTTCATGACTTCCCGGGGTTGTCAGGCCTAAGGTTTGTTTCACGTTCTCCCTTTCCCAAATAGTTGATCCATTGAATTACCCTTCAAAATAGTTAAAAGGTCATGCTTCCGGAAGGATTAGTTCCTCATGGCTTTCATAAACAACAAGTAGTAGGTATAGCAATTAATCATAATGAATTAATAGTAGAGAGTTTAAGAAAAGTCTGATTAATATTGATAATTAATGTGAATCCACCAAAGTCGATCTCCTTTACAACTCAGATCTCTTGAAAGAAAATAAAGAACAAAAGAAATGAAACTCTGAAAATCGAAGAAAATAAAATTAAACCTAAAGAGAAAGTCTAAGCTAATGGAATGGTGCCTCCAATGTGTGCCAAAGAGGTTTATTTATAACCTTTAGGTAGTCATCGTCCTTAGCCCTAGGATAGTTGATGTTCTCGAGCTTTTAAGTTTGATTGTGTAGACCAAAATGCTCGTGCTTCGTGTTTTATTATCTTCATAGAGTCGATGTCGCGACACACTAGGACCTGTGTCGCTACGTAGCAACCAGTATGTCCCTCTCTAGCCATCTTCAGGGGTATGTTGCAACACTCTCAGCATGTGTCTCGACATTGAAGGCAGTTTCTCACTTTCTCTATTTTGCTTTCTATGTTGTGACATAGCATCCAGTATTGCCTCCAAATGCCTACTAATGGTCTCCTACACATTCACAAAGTATGTTATCTCTCCCTTAGGCTTCATTCGGCCCTTACGGTTAATAAAAGACTCGATGTGCACATTTTATTGAATGTAAACAAAACTAAAGAAATTGAATTAAAACAAAACAACAATACTTGTATTCAAATCCCATAAATGTGAAAACTAGTTTAATCTGCTACACTGAATTACGGTAGATCAAATAGCATGACCAAAATTATCACACCCTGTTTCATAATTTATTATTCTAAGAGTTTAAACAAGAATGGGTTCTGGACTAGTGGTTAATAACTAGTGTAACTACACTTAAGATCTGAGTTCGAGTCCCCTCTCTATCTTTTTTGTTAAATTTTTGCTCACCCTTGGTCAACCCTCCCATTGCCGCCCAAAGTAAGCTGCCCATCACTTAATCTCCTCCTAATTTTTCTCCTTCTTCCTCTCCCTCTTTTCCTCCCCTTTCTTCTCCTTTTTTTCCCTCACTTACCTTTCTTTCCCTTTTGACTAGCTTGTATCTCCCCTATCACCAAAGAAACCACTCAACTTTTGTTTCTTTTTTCATCTTTTCTCTCCAGAAACCACCACTTTGTGCTACCTCATTCCCTAGCTCCTCCTATCTCTCCCTCTTTTCACTTTGCCGCTACATCTCCCCTTTTACCGTCATTTGCACCATTGTCACACCACCACAGCTTCCACCTTGCTCCACTTTCTCATCCCCGTACCTCCTCCACATCACCATCGAGCCACCGCTGCCGTCTTTTTTCTTCTCCTCCTTTATTTTGTTCTTTTCTTATTTTCTTTTTCACTTCACCATTATTTCCCTTTATTTTAATCATTTTTTGTTCCATTACCATCCCTTCTCACACCACCCATTGTTGCCGTGACGCTATCGAACCGTCACCGTAAATACTTTTCTTTTCTTTTTATTTTATTTTTCTCCTTCATTTTGTCTTTGTGTGACCGGATATTTATCTTATTTCTCTATCATTTTTTCCTTAGTGGAATCTCTCTACTTACTCAAGATTTTTCGTTGATCCCATAACATTCTGATCTATTCTGGTGAAGCGTAAGTGGCGATTAGCCTAACCTAATATTGTTTCTTTCTTTTGTTAATCTTATGTCTATTATTTTTTTGAAGGTTTCAATTCAGTTTGCTCGGATCTTCATTAGTGCCAAAATATTGTTGGATATCTATTTTAAAGGAGTAGAAGTGTGAGTTGGAATCTTTGAATCTTCATTTGAAAAGTCTAATCAATTTTTATTTTGGTCAAACCCTATATGGCCTTAGAGGTTGAATTCTAACTGTATAATGTTCATCTTATGTACAACTTTGATATAGATCTAATCATATCTGGGTGTTAAGAGTTGTGGATTTGCGATAGTGCTTTGGATTTGTGTAAATTAGGTGTAGGTCCTAACTTAAGTGTTGATGAATAATTGAAAGTATGTTAATATGTTAACTTGGTTTATGGTAAGTCATGGTGGTTGAATGATATATAACCCTAAAATGAAGTAACTGGATGTGTAAGTGTTATCATTATCGATTGATTGAATGTATGACATTACATGTTTCATATTAAATAGTATGCCACTGACTATATCCTATATTGATTGCATGTACATGACATTAATTCAAACTTAAAGTGATTGCATGTACGCATACCACTGATTGTTATAGTACATATTGAATGCATGTTTAAAACATGCTTACTGTTTCTAATAAATCTTATCGCATATTAAAATCATGCCTACTATACTAATTTTGTTATTTTCATTTTATGTAATACTGCATTGCATTAGGTTTGGAACGTTTATGAAAGGAGGAAGATCTGACAGTATAAATGCAATTACTAGTGGCTTGTCCACATATTTTTAGCAGCTTGATTTCAATTGCTAGTGGCCTGTCCACAGATTTGTTGCAGTATATCTACATATTTGGTGGCTTGTCCACATATATTTCTGATAGCTTGATTGCAATTACTGGTGGCTTGTCCTGTAGCATCCCACTCGATGTATTCCTAGTTTTCAAAAATTGTTTATCGAAATATGGTGTTTAGAGCAAGTTCTGAATGGGTAAGGTATTAATTGTGACTAAGTATGTAAGTCTATAAGTGTGCCCCTAAGTGAAGCCTGTGATGGGCGAGGTTGACGGTTTGGCGAACTCTTCTGAAGATTATATGCCACCTTAATCGTTAGATGAATATGTTAAGTCCTCTGTTTGATAGAACCATTTATTATTTTATTATTCTGGTTGAACAATTTAGTTAGACAAACGAGAATGTTTTAGAATAGAACTAAGTTATCGTAGCTGATAAAACTCATACTTATGATGAGAGAGAAAGTTACTAGTTAAAGGAATCGAAGATGTTAGTGGGATAATCACATTTATCCACTAGACCTAGCTTTCATGTCTATATGTATAAAGTTGGTATTAGCTTCTTGAGCAAACTTTTACGTCTTCTCTTGTATTCACATTTTCTTCTCAAACTTTCTCTGCACTTTTCTCTAAGAAAGCCTAAGACCAAAGGCCTGATTAAAGATTTGGGTTTGTTGTATAAGTCAACTCTTTTTTTGTATAGCACCTTATAAATTTCAATAAACCTTAGGTTATTTTCATGGTTATTTACATGACTTTAGGGTTCTACATTGAAGCGTCAATTTTGAGTGTAAGGAAGCAAACTTCTTGAATCTGGGTTTGTGATGATATTACTTGCAAGTTTTTTTAGTTTTCAGGTTTTTTTAGCTTTCTGGTCTATAGTCTGATAAGTTTAGCTATTTATATTGTAAATCAAGGCACTCTTGAAGGTTCTCGTGATAAGGGTAAGAGTCCTATTGTTTGAACTTGCTGCATTTTCTAGTATGTTCCTTCTTACTCCATGTGTGTGTAATACCTTTGTTTATATTTGGTTTAAGGTAAGTATACATATTCTATGAAAATAAAATGCTTGTAGAAGAGTGATGAATGCTTGTTGTTATCAGTCTAGTTTGGTCTGTCCGTGTTAAGATGTAAGAACCTTCTTTTATGTTTAAGTGACTACCACTTGCTTCTTAAATGAATAATATTATCTGATACATAGAAATGAATTCATCATGTTGCCTTCAATTAAATGAGCTAGAAGATAGAGATACATGAAAATGGTCGTGTAGCCTCTGGTAGGGTAAGTGTTATTGCAAACCAAATTAGCAAATCATGACAAAAGAAAATGAATGAAAGATTGATATGACTCTACTTATGGACCAGGGTTTGTGGCTAACACAAAGAAGCTAGTTTTTATGGTTGCATGTGTATAGTGTACACGTCAAAGGAATAGTGTCTAAAGTATAGCCTATCTGTGTTTGGTATTTTCCAACTAGCGAACTATGTGACTTTGCTGAGTTAGAAAGGCTTAATTGAACTATATGTAACTATTGCAATGTTTTCTTCTAGAACTCACTAAGTTCTTTAAACTTACTTTGTTACATTTCCTTCTAAGACATGCTGACGGAGGAAAGGAATCTCTAAAAACTACGCCAGAGGACAACCATTTCCATGAGACTCCTTGTATTTTGTCAGATGTCCACAGTTAAAGAACAAATTTTATATTTGAACGTGTACTTACGAAACTATGATTTCAATGAACTTTCAATAAAGTATTTATTATTTTCAGAGTGTATCATCTTATTTATCTTTGATTGAAAAATAGTTTATATTTCATACTAGCTTAAACTGTAGTAAACTGGTATACGTTAGATATGGCTCCAAGAAAATAATTTTAAGGTAGTGACATGCCATTCTTAGATCCTCCTTAGAATCGAGATTTGAGTGTTACAAATTTGGAATAAGAGTCAAGGTTTAGCTAATTCTCGAAATATCGAAGGCAATGTTACACCCCTATCATGCATGGTACACTTCTAACTTAGTCTCTAATGTTTTGTGCTAAGATAACACTTCTTTTGCACTGAGTAAAAAAATGTCTGATAGCTCTAGAAAAATCGTTAGTGAGGAGATGGGAAGTCATGTCCCTACCCAAGAACAGGCTACCACTACCAACAACAACACAGGAAATGCATTTAGAAATATGTTCTTTGCTATGATGACTCAACTGTTTGACCAATTCATGGGAAATGAACAAGAACAACAACCACAACAACTACAGCACCCTCCTCAACCACAACCTAAAGTGGTTCGCCCAGCTCAACCTGCCCTATCTATGCTTGCTGTAGCTCCCCCTAAGGTTGATCATGTTCGAGAGATTCTAAAAAAATGCATCAAGGAATTCCATGGTGATAAGGTAGATGACCTCACTATAGTTGAGCAGTAGTTATTTCGATTGTGTAGGGTTATTAAGGAAAAACTTACCAATAGTGGGAAACCTTGGATAGTTTTACCCCAGAAACCAATGATTGACTGGGATTTCTTCCTAGAAAATTTTAGAGAGAGATATGTTAATCAAATGTTCGTAGAGCTGATGAAGAAGGAATTCTTGTATCTGAAATAAGGAATAATGTTTCTTATGGAGTATGAGGGTAAATTCTTTCGGCTTAGTTTCTACACTAAAAATATGTTTTAGACAAAAAAAGATATGTGCAATAAGTTTGAATGGGGACTTAGAGATGAAATCCGAGCTTTGGTGGTGGCTTCGAAATGGAAGACTCTGGCAGAAATAACAGCTAAAGCCCAAAAGATGGAATCAGTTATCAGGGATATGAGCAAAACTTTTGAGAGAGAAATATTGAAAAGAGGCAAATCAAGTCCTCTACATTCATCCAGTATTAAGAAACCTAAGGACCACCCTTTTTCAGCTCCAAGGAAATACTCACAGTTCATCAGCTCGAATATGACGAATTCAACAAGTCAGCTCGTTTTTGTTGTGGATCCAGAGACCACTTAGTTAAGGATTACCCATCAAATTCTAAATTTAGCACTGAGTAATCAATTAGAAGTCCACAAATTTTCTAAAGCGAAAGTAGATCTGAGATGACATCTAAGTCTAGCTCAGTACAGGTATCACAAAAGAAGAACTTTAGTAAGACAAGCTTTTGCGCGTCAGTTGGAGCCTACGTGATGAAGGCTAAGGAAGATGCAGATTTACGAGAGGTTATAACTGGTAATTTTTCTTTTATTGGCAATAATATTTATTCTTTCTTTAATCCTAGTTCCACTCATTCTTACATATTTACTAAGGTTATAGAGAGTCTTAGTCTTGAGATAGAATGCTCTAAAATGAATGTACTGGTAACGAACCCTTTTGGTCAAATTTGAATAAGTTGATAAGAAATTGTGTATTGGTTGTTGGCGAGCATGTATTTTTGGAGACTTGCTATTGTTGAGTTTTCACAAGTTTGATGCTATTAAATTAGTTGATTAGGCATAATGTTATGGATAACTATCGAACTAGAAATGTATGCCTAGTAAGTGTTGAAGATAAAAAGATAATGATGTCTGGTAAATAGTCAAATGATTGTTCAGGTCGCAGATGCTTATCTGGCATACATCATGGATACACCTAAATGTTTTTCCTGAGGAAATTCCTGGGATGCGTCTTGAGAGAGAGATAGAGTTTTTGATTGAGTTGGAACCTGGCACAACCCATATATCATGTACACCATATAGCATGGCGCTGTTGGAGCTTAAAGAATTAAAGGAATATTACAAGATCTATTGAGTAAGGGTTTTATTAGGTCTAGTGTGCAACCATAGGGTGAACCAATTTTATTTGTTAAGAAGAAGGATGGATCAATGCGCCTATGTATAGATTACCGTCAACTGAACAAGGTAACGGTAAAGAATAAGTACCCTCTACCAAGAATTGAAGACCTATTTGATCAGTTAAGTGGGGCTTCAGTTTTCTTCAAGATTGATCTAAGATCATGTTATTACCAAATAAAGATTAAAAGTGGTGATGTACCCAAGACAGCCTTTCGATCAAGGAATGGCCACTATGAGTTTTTGATAATGTCATTTGGGTTGAGTAATGCGCCAGCAGTATTCATGGGATTAATGAATAGGGTAATTTATCCTTATTTAGATTAGTTTTTTGTGGTCTTTGTCAATGATATATTTGTGTATTCTAAGAATGAGATTTATCATGAGGAGTATTTAAGGATTGTATTGAGAACCTTGTGTGATAATTAGTTGTATGCAAAGTTCAGTAAATGTGAGTTTTGGCTAAAAGAAGTGCATTTTTTGGGACATTATGGTATTCTGGTTAAGGTTAAGGCAGTTCATGAATGGAACTCACCCAAGAATATTTTTGAAGGTCGTAGCTTTCTAGGGTTAGTTGGGTATTACAGAAGGCTTGAGAAGGGTTTCCCGATGATAGCATCACCTCTCACTAGGTTGTTGAAAAAGAAGAACTATCCTACGCATGATCTAGAATTAGCAAGAGTGAAATTAGGACGCATGCTTATGCAAAAAGGCAAGGTCATACCTTATGCATCACACAATTTAAGCCTCATGAGAAGAACTATCCTACGGATGATCTGGAATTAGCAACACTGGTCTTACCATTGAAACTATGGAGACATTATCTGTATAGTGAGTCTGAAAAATTTCATTACCTAGAGGGACTTGAATCTGCACCAAAGAATATGGTTAGAGCTGTTAAAGGACGATGAATTAACCATTGAGTATCATCCAAGGAAACAAAATGTAATGGTGGATGCTCTGAGTTGGAAAACTATGGCAACATTGTTGTCTCTTTAAGCTAAGGTAACCATGTCTGCTAATGGAGCCTTGATGGCAGAATCAGTCGTGAAACCAACCCATCTTTCATAGATATTAGAGGAACAAATGAAAGATAGTCAGTGTGATCAATTCAAGCAAAGAATGAAGTTTCACAAAGCAGTAAACTTCTGTATAAGAAAAGATGTCGAGCTAAGGTTCAAGAACAGAATGTTTGTACCAGTGGGAAATGGGTTGCGAAAAGAGTTTCTTAAGAAAGCTCATCAAGGACCTTTTTCACTACACCTTGGAAGCGTTAAAATGTACAAAGATCTGAAGGGCTCTTATTGGTGGGCTGGCATGAAAAGAAAAATTGTTGAGTATGTCTCAACTTGTTTGACGTGTCAGAGGATTAAAGATGAACACCAAGTTCCTTCCGGCAAACTGTATCCTTTGGAAATTCCATAATAGAAATGGGATGGGATCACTATGGATTCTGTATCGGGGTTACCCTTCAGTCCTTCAAAGAAAAAAAAATTTTGGGTAGTTGTAAATTGACTTACAAAGTCAGCTTATTTTCTTCTAGTAAATACTACCTATTCTCTGGAGAAGCTAGCACACCTTTATATTGCTGAATTAGTATGCCTGCATGGAATACCACATTCTATAGTTTCTGACAGAGATCAAAGGTTTACTTAAAGGTTCTAGAATCAGTTACAGAAATCATTGGAATCTAAGTTGTAATTTAGTGGCATTTCATCCTCAAACAGATGGCAAATAAGAAAGAGTTATTCAAGTTTTGGAAGATATGTTAAGGAGCTGTATAATTGACTTTGGGATAAACTGTGAAAAGTATATTCCTTTGGTCGAGTTCACCTATAATAACAGTTACCACCCTAGTTTGAAGATGTCGCCATTCGAAGCTTTGTATGGTAGAAGATGTAGAACACCTACATGTTGGATGGAAATTATTGAGAAAAAGATAGTGGGGCCAGATCTGGCACGTCAAACTAAGGAGAAAGTTTCTATCATTCACAGTCATTTAAAAGTTGCACAAGATTGACAAAAAACTTACGCAGTGTAACATCCTATTCCCGGTCTGGTCGACCGATCCAAGCTATAAGGTGTTATGACAACCAACCTTGAAAAACTTTTCTAAAAGCATTTAATAGCAACCAAATAATATATTTAAATCGTTTACATGCCTTTAAATCAATTTGAGACCTAAATTGAGCTTACGGAACATATAAAACAAACCGGGATCAAATCTGGATTAAATTGAAACTTTTACAAAAATTTAAGTAAAATGAGTAAACAAGGGTTACACGGCCATGTGAAAGAGACCAGCTTGTGTAGCCCCAAGCATGGCCGTGTGGCTACTCCACACGCCCGTTTTCTCAAACCGTGTACAATTCGAATTTAGGGTCACACGGCTATGTCTCCAGGCCATTTAGCACTCTGGGACTGTGTGGACAATCTTGCACAAAAAATTAAAGAATCACACGAATGTGTCATATGACTGTGTAGGGCACACGACCGTGTGACAACCCGTGCCATAGGTCGTGTGTGCCTAAAACTACCTTCACAATCAAGCCATTTCACATCAAAATAATTGGGCTTTAAGTTATGTAATAACCAACAATTAAACTTATCCAAAATGTACGTAAACAAGCCAAAACATACCAGTTCACAATCAACCTAAGTGTCTGACTAATATGCCCTCATTGGCACCACAATTCAAACATATAAAACATAATCCATTTAAATATACTTATTCAACTATCAAATATACCTCATTTATCATTACTAAAATCATCAACCAAGGTCGACCAAGCTACCTAAGGATTTCTACCAAATCAACCATTCCAAATGCTTTTAAAACCAAAGACATATCATTTCTATCACACAACACAATCAACCAAAATACTAATTGAGATTCAAATCCATATACACATCTCATACTTCATTTGACACAAAATATAATCATAGTGCTTAAAACATACATATATACCAAACCCTATTTACATGCCACTAATAATCGGCCAAAATAAACAAATAGCTACTGAATGAGTTGCCAGATAATGTGCTCTCCAACAACATTCCAATCAAAAGAAAAAGTCTGACAATCTACAAATAATAATAAAAACCAACAGACTAAGCTTATGTAAAGCTTAGTAAGTTCGTGTTAAACTTAAAATTTAACTTACCGTACTTATTGTAACTAAAACATTTCACAATTAATTTAATAAATAAGGTCATAAGTTCATTTACTTCCTATACACCACAAATCTCATACGGTTAGTCAGTTCACATATACTAAACATATAATTTTATCATGTCATAAACATTACAAGTAAACACATTTAAGACTCACATTTCATTTCAAATTTCTATATCCAATGCTTCATTTCATATATCTATTTTCATTTACTCGAATATAACATGTTAATAATCATATATCAAGTTATAAATCATCAAATCTTTCTATTCCATTTCCATTTCGATAATTAACTGTTTTTCTTGAAGAACAATAGTAAATTCACTTTGGATAAATGGGAACGTAATGCTCACATAAGCTAACATAAGGACATTAACCGATACACAAAGCTTCCACACAAGCTTCAGAAAATCCACAACACATGCAAGACCTCAAGCCAACGGTATGGCATCCATCACCGGTACATAGTAACTACTAAATAAAACACCATCACAGAGTGCTTGCAGCTGAAAACACCAGCACGAAGCCTGCTAAATATATATTGGCATGAAGTTTGTTAAATATACACCGGCACGAAGCCTGCTACGCCCTAATGACATGTCATTTGTATCCTATCTATTCACTAAGTTCAAAAGGGTTTATCTTGTATAACATAACCTATACATGCTTACAACTTTTGCCTTGATCACATACATTCCATAATCTTTCCATCTTTATAGCAAGACCAGCGCATACCATGTCATAATACAATTCATTTTCAATTTGTAACATTTCTATACTTTACATTTTAATTTATTATTCCATTTCATAACCATTCAATAGATCACATACTACTTTACATTTCCATAATATTGTTACAATTCAATTTATACATATACCTTTGCCATATTTTACAAATTGGTTCTTTATTTCCATTTTCAAAACTAACCTTCCTTAAACATGTAAATCATAAATACATAAAAATACATATTTATAAACCTAATCATGTATATTCAATTTTAACTCAAAACATCAATAGAAATAACCAAATTCTAATATGAACTTACTTAAATCAATTTTGCAGTAAAAACGACTCCAAAGTCTAATCAGCAATTTTTCCTTTTTCGTGTTTGTTTATCAATTGATCTGTTTCTTGATCTATATAATAATTTAATTCAATTACTTTTAAATACAACAATTCACATATTTGACCTTTTATCAATATTTTACACTTTTACCTGAAACTTTTACCTTTTATTCAATTTAGTCTTTAAACCCGAAACTTTCAAATCTATCATAATTAAACCAATTTTATGCTAGCAGAATTTTCCCTATGCAATTACAGCCCATATTTATTAAAGTATCACAAGAATTTCATGCCAAGTTTATTATTTTATTAATTTAGTCCCTAAACTAAAAACTAACCAAAATCACTTAACAAAATAGTCCTAAAACATTTCATAGCTTCCAAATCTAACAATTTCTATCAAAAATATATACGATTCATCAATGGAAAATTTTAAAATCTTTAACCGTTTTGAAATCTGTGATACAAGTTAGCTAAACCTAGTTGCAACGATCTCAAAAATATAAAATTTACGAAAACTCAATAAACAAAGGCTTACCATGCATGAACACAACTTGGTCGAATCCTTTAAGCTTCAAACATGGTGGTTTTGTGATTTTATTTCGATGGAAGAACAAAAAAAAGGAAGATAGCTTTTGTTTTACTTATTTTAACATATTTTATTTATAATTTTACTATTATAAAATACATATTATTTTTTAACTAATTCACCCACTAACTGTCCACACTAATTAATTGTGGTCAATTTAACACATAAGGCCTTACAAACATGATTTTATAGCCATGAAGCATTAACAAACTCATAGCAATTAACTTTTGCAGCTTTTACAATTTAGTTCCTTTTACTTAATTAATTATCTAAGCGTTAAAATTTTTGGACAAAATTTATATACACCTATATAATAAATCCGTAAATATTTAATAGATTATCATTTCCCCAAAAGTTGCTAAACTGGGTGGATACGTAAAAGATATTTTTTCTTTTCCATCACTTTGACATGTATAAAAAAAATATTGTGACATTTCATTTTTTATAGCATTTTCAACCCGGTCATTTTTATATATCGCAAGGTCGATTCCATTGTTTAGAATCAAAAAGAAGTGTCACAAGAGGTTTTTCAATCCATAATAAATATTTATCTTCTTTTTTTAATATTTCTAACTTCGAACTTTCTTGATTCCCATCCAGATAAGAAGTTTCATAAACCGGTCTATTTTTAGAGTATGTCTCTTTAAAACGAAAGTGGAGTTTGCCCTTTCTTTTTTTTTTCTTTCCAGTCACTCGTAGCTTTTCTGTTTCGTCCATTTTGCTCGGATCCACCTCTTCCTCCGAAAAAAGGGAAGAAGAAGTATTTTCTTCGGTCCCCTATTTTTGGTTAGCCCCTCCCCCTTCAGAAATAGTTTCTATTTCTATGTTTCTTTCTTCCTCACTTTCCCCCACTTCTTCCGTTTCAGAAATTCCTTTCAGTTTCTTAGTTAGAATGGGTGACGGTATTCTGCCTAAATAGTAAACACAGGTAATAAATAACAGAATACTAAAGATTCAAGCCATAGAATTTCGAAATTCTAATACAAGATACTTATTAGATCGAATAAGTACATTAGACCTAATTAAATTATTTTGTTGTATCCAGACTAATACCAACCCAACCCATTTCATCAATAAAATATGACCAATTAACCAACCAACAAAACTACTTGTTACAAATAACATATTGTTGTTGCATCGAAACATATAGATGTTGACTAATCTGGCTAACATTGAGCTTGGTAAAATGAAATGGTTGAATAATTGAATAATGAGATTATTCAGGAATACACATTGAATGCTAAGATTACGCATTGAATTTCTGGTAGGACGTCTATGATCAAAAAAGTCTTTGTGATTGTTCCAGAAGAAATGAAACAAAAGATACGGTAGAGCTAGGATAGTTATTGTATGAGGTTTACCCAATGCTAAATGCAGAGGTACATAGTAGATTGATATGAACATCATGAGCTGGCCTGCAATAAACCCAGTTGTTGCTGATACTCTCTTCTCGGTTCCTTCTTCTCCTTCTTCCATAACTCGATACCTCATTTTCCAAAATCACTTGACATTAGGGACAACCCACTTGTACTTAACTATTCGTTCAATTAACAAACATTATTAAACTAAAATTCAATATATTATTATAATTGGCTCAAAAATATTAAATAATAATATTTACAAACTCACTCGTCGAATTTGTGATCCTGAAACCACTATTTTCGACCCCACTAGAAAAAGGGTTGTTACAACTCTCCCTCTCTTAGAAAAAATTTCTACCTCAAAATTTTTCACCACATAATAGTTTCTATTATTGTGTTGTCATAGGCTTATCAGTTTTCTAAGCCAAATCTGTCCCAACTAGCTTGTTCTCGCACAATTAAACTCGTAATATGTTATATAGAACCTGAATTACCTATTCCAACTATCCATCTGTTTGTGCCCTAGCTTCGTGAAATTTACTCTAAAAATCTAGAAGTGAATCTTGGATACATGCAACTCCACTAGGCTTTCAAGCGAGTAATTCATTCTTACCGGAATAAAATGACCTAATTTAATAAGTCTGACAATAATAACCCAAATCGAATCCTTCCTTCTCAATGTCAAAGGTACTTCATATATGAAATCCATTGTGACTCGTCTTTATATCCAATCAGAAATTAAAACAAGTCGTAATAACCTGGACAGAACTTGATATTCAACTTTGACTTATTGACAGACTAGACATCTCGGTACAAACTCTAAAATTTCACATTTCATTCCCGGCCACTGGTGACTCTATCTAAAGTCATTAAACATTTTGTCGCTACCTGGTTTGAAACAAATAAACGCTGCTATGAACCTCGTGTAAGATGTTTCATATAATCTCGGAATTGTTCAGCACACATATTAAATTTTGGAAATATAGACTATTATCATAATCAATGTTGAAATTAGTGATTTGATCATTCTGAATCTATTCATGTTTAGCTAACAAATTCAAATCTTTTCTTTGCATTTCACAAATTCTCAACTCTGTAATAATTAAACCAACATAATTCAAGGTCATTTGAGTGAAGCATTAATGTAAACAATGAATTCTTCCCTGGATTTAGGTTGAATCTGTACCGAAAATCCTGTCAATATAGTTTTCAACTGAACAAAATTCAACTGACACTTATCTGATCAAACAAATTCAACATTTTCTTGTAATAGCTTCGTCATCGAAAATACAATTATTAAGAAATTCTTAATGAATTATCTGTCGAAATGTGGCTAAAAAACATGATTCATCATATCCATTAATGCTGCAAAAGCATTAGTCAATCCAAAAGACATAACTAGAAGCTTGTAGTTTCCGTACTAGGTTCTGAATATTGTTTTTGGCGTACCAATATCTTTAACTTGCAACTTATAATAACCAAATCTGAGATCAATTTTCAAGAACACTAAAATACTTTTCAACTGATCAAATAAATCTTCAATACGAGGCAACAATTATTTATTCTTTATCATGACCTTATTTAACTACCGATAATCTATACACAATATCATCTACCCATCTTTCTTTTTCACAAACAACATAGGTGCGCCCCAAGGCAATACACTCAATAATTCCTTAAGAAAAACATCTATAAACTCGCAAACTTTCATTACCTGATCAACTTTCATTTCTGACACTCTAGAGACCATGATATAAGCTAAAAGCACATTAAAGCCTTTTTGGATCAATTTTTGTGTGGATATTGCTAAAATCATATTAAAAACACAATTAGACTTAGCAAATTCAACAGAAATCAATTCCCCACTCTGACATCTCAAATCAATTCGTTTCTGTCGATAATTCACTATAGCATCATCAATAGTCAACCAATTCATCCCCAGAATAATGTCAAATTCATTAAAAGGCAGTAACGTTAAGTCAGCAGGAAAGTTATAACCCTAAATTTTTAGTGGACACTGTTTGCAAACCATGTCGACTGTGACATTTGACTTAAAGGGTTCATTACTTAACAACATATTCAGTTGACTCAACCAGTAAACTTCTTTTCATTACTAACATAGTGCATATATACAATTGTCTCAACCCAGAGTTAGTTAATGCATATACAGTAACATCGAAGATAGAAAAGGTACCGGTAATAACATTAGGAGCTTATGCCTCCTCGAGTGCTCGGATCGCATAAGCTTTGACGGGAGCTCGAGCTTTAGATCAAATTGATGTATCTTTGGTCTCACTTCTACTAGCTCCAGCAGTGCCACTACTTCCATGTCATCTGCCTCTAGTAAAAGTAACAATAGTTTTTGCATCTAATCTCTATTCAACTCAGTTTGATTCGGGCAATCTTTCTTCAAATGATTAGGAGATCCACAGATAAAACAGGAAATCTACACACTCCAAAGTGATTCCAGCCACAATGGTTGCATTCAGGTTTATTTATATTTTGAGCGCTACTCGCGCTGGCTACTAAAGACATCAATGATCTCATTCTATTTTTTTTCATTTGGTCTCTACTAAAAAACCCTAATGGCACTAAAAAATGGCTACTCGATTCTTCCATTTTCTTTTATGGGGAAGTACACAATTTTCTGGGTGTGTTATGTTTATTGAGATCACAAACTTCTGTTTCTTTCTATTTCTTATGTTTGTACACTTCTTCCATTTTTCTGAGCTCGATCACATAAAACTATGAGCTCTTTAGTTTTTATCGCACACAAACTAACAACTTGATCTCATCATTTAAACCATATTCAAAATGAATACACATTTCTTTCTCAGAAGAACTAAAAACCCGAGCATACTTACTGAACTAAACAAACTCACATTTGTATTCCTTAACTAATTTATTTTCCTGTCTCATTTGAGGAACTTCTTTTTTTAATCAAAATATTGTTTGCTGGCGCATCTATTTCAGAACTTAGTTTTGAAGAATTCCCAGTTAACCCATTCTTTTGGTACAACCGCAACTAGAGTTTACCACCAATGAAAAGAATCATTTCTTTAACAGTGACACTGCACATCTCAAACAATCTTCGAGAGGACACAGCATTTCATCTAGAACTTTTTCTGTGTTCTAACTAATACTCGGCTCTAGTAAGATCATCACTCGCTTTACTGTAAAACACTTCAGCCTCGTATTTTCAGACTTTATCAAAAGAAATCCTCTGAATAATCCATAGTATAGGGCTTTGAAGACGATGGGTGGAGGTTGTTGAGTCACAGAATTAACTCTCATATAAATGTTAAATATATTACTTATCATTCTAAGAAAGGTATTGTAAGCCTCTTCTCAAGGCTCTTCAAATTTGGGCACATTAAGAGTAGCCCTTGATCGGTGGCTGGAACATAACTTAAAACTCCGTCAGAACCTTCTCGATTGGATTCATTTGACATCTTTAATCTATAAGAAAACAAGTCAAATTGATTAGAAGGCATCATACTATCACAGGTTATACAGTGGCATGTACTTCTAGACTCAATACATGTTACGTTCAGTCCTAGAATCGACTAAACCATAGCTCTGATACCACTAAATGTAACACCTATACCAGGTCTAATCGATCGATTCGAGCTATAAGGTGTTACGACAACCAACCTTGAACAACTTTCATAAAGTATTCCATAATAACTAGAGGTGCTCATGGACCGGGCCGGGTCAGGTTCAGGCTGCGCTCAACTAAAAATTCAGGACCACTTACTAGGCCCGAGCCTGTCCCGTCCCAAAAAATAGGCCTTAAATTTTGCCCAAGCCCGACTCGGATAAAAATAAAAAAAATCGAGCCTGACCCGGCCCTTCCATATTAATTTTTTATATTATTTTTATATAATTTTAAATATATATAATACATCCAAAATACTAAAAACATCAAAATAAATATTTCCCAAAAAATTGAAAATAAATTTTAAAAAATAAGTAGACTTAAATAACACTAAGATAAATGCAACTTAACAAACAAATACCTCTAAAATAATAACAAAATTAACAAATGCCTTTAAAATAATACAAAATTAACAATAAAATAAGTTTTATACAATATCCAAATAATAAAAACAAAATCGTAGCAACATAATAATAAAATGGTAGCAAAATAGGAAGAAAACAACAAAAAAATAACATTCAAAATCAAAAATTCCTTACCCAAGGCCCGGCCCTTTTCTAAAACGGGTCTTATTTTTTTTCTAAGCCCATTTTTTGATCTTATATTTTGCCCAAACCCTCCCACATTTCGGGCAGGCCTTCGGGCCAGGCCGGGTGGCCCGACCCATGATCAGGTCTAATAACAACCAAATAATGCATTTAAATTTTTTTATGCTTTTCAATCAATTTATGACCTAAATCGAGCTTACAGAACATATAAAATAAACTGAGATCAAATATGGATTAAATTGAAACTTCTACGAAAATTTAAGTAAAATGTATAAACAAGGGTCACACGGCCGGATGGCTAGGCTTTGTGAAAGATACCAGCCCGTGTGGCCCCAACTATGGTCGTGAGGCTACTCTACAACCGTGTTCTCCAACCATGTACAATTTGAATTTAAGGTCAGACGATCGTGTTGCCAAGCCGTGTAACTTTATGAGACCAGATGGACAATCCTGCACCAAAAATTAAAGAATCACATAGCTGTGTCATATGACCATGTGGGACACATGGTCGTGTGGCAGCCTGTGTCATAGGTTGTGTTTGCTCAAAACTACCTTTAATATCAATCCATTTCACATCCAAATTCTTGGGCTCCAAGCTATGCAATAACCAACAATTACACATATCCAAAATCTGCCTATACAAGTCAAAACATATCAACTCACAATCAACCTAAGTGCCTAACAAATATGCCCTTATTGGCACCACAATTCAACATATAAAACATAATCCATTCAAATACTACTACTGAACATTTCATACTAATTCAAATATCAAATATACCTTATTTATCACGACCAAAATCAACAACTAAGGTTTACTAAGCTACCTAAGCATTTATACCAAATCACCTATTCCAAATGCTTTTAAAACCAAAAACATTTCATCACCATCATAAACTACAATCAACCAAAATACTAATTGTGATTCCCATCAATATACACATATCATACTTCATTTGACACAAAATATAACCACAGTGCTTAAAACATACATATATACCAAAACTCTATTTACATGTCACTTATAACCAGCCAAAATAAACAAATAGCTGCCGTATAAGTTGTTGAATAGTGTGATTTCCAACGACATTCCAATCGACAGTAAAAGTATGATAATCTACAAAGAATAAACAACCAATAGAGTAAGCTTACATAAAGATTAGTAAGTTCATATTAAACTTAAATTTTAACTTACCGTAATTGTTGTAACTAAAACATTTCACAATTAATTTCATAAATAAGGTCATGAGTTCATTTACTTCCTATACACACCAAATCTCACAAGGTTATTGAGTTCACATATACAAAACATATAACTTTATCATGTCATAAACATTACAAGTAAACACATTTAGGACTCACATTTCATTCCAAATGTCTATATCTAATATTGCATTTCATATATCTATTTTCATTTAACCGAACATAACATGCCAATAATCATATATCAAGATATAAATTATCATACATTTCTATTCAATTTTCATTTCGATAATTAATTGTTTTGCTCAGAGACCAATAGTAAATTGACTTCATATACACGAGAAGGTAATGCTCACATGAGCTAACATAAAGACATTAACTGATACATGATGTTGCTCACACAAGCTTCAAAAAATCTGTAACATATACAGGACCTCAAGCCATCAGTATGGTATCCATCATCAGTACATAGTACATGCTAAATAAAACACCATCACAAAGTGCCTGCTACTAAAAACATCAGCACGAAGCCGCTAAATATGCACTAGCATGAAGCTTGATACGCCCTAATGACATGTCATTTGTATCCAAGATATTCACTAAGTTCACACAGGCTGATTCTGTATAACATAACCTATACGTGCTTACAACTTTTTCCTTGATCACATACATTCCATAATCTTTCCATCTTTATTGTATAGAACCATATTTCACAAGATCAACACATACCATGTCATAATATAATTCATTTTCAATTTGTAACATTTTTTATACTTTAGATTTCAATCCATTATTGTTCCATTTCATAACTATTCAATAGATCACATAATCCTTTAAATTCCATAATATTGTTAAAGTTCAATTCATACATATACCTTTGCCATAGTTTACAAATTGGTTCTTTATTTCCATTTTCAAAACTTACCTTCCTTAAACATGTAAACATAAATACATACAAATACATATTTATATAATTAATCACATATATCATATTTTTAATCCAAAACATCAATAGACATCACCAAAATCTAATACAAACTTACCTAAAGCAATTCTGCAGTAAAAACGACTCCAAAGTCTAATCAACAATTTTTCATTTTTCGCGTTTGTCTATCGATTAATCTGTTTCTTAATTTATATAATAATTTAATTCAATTATCCCATTCAATTACTTTTAAATACTAAAATTCACATATTTAACCTTTTATCAACATTTTACACTTTTAACCAAAACTTTTACCTTTTCTTCAATTTAGTCCCTAAACCCGAAACTTTCAAATCTATCACAATTAAACCAATTTTATGCTAGCAAAATTTTTCCCTATGAAATTACAACCTATATTTATTAAAATATCACAAGAATTTTATGCCAAGTTTATTATTTTATCAATTTAGTCCTTAAACCAAAAACTAACCAAAATCACTTTACAAAATAGTCCTAAAATATTTCATAGCTTCCAAATCTAATAATTCCTATCAAAAATTTCTAAGATTCATCAATGGAAAGTTTTAAAATATTTAATAGTTTTGAAATCGGTGATACAGGTTAGCTTGACCTAGTTGGAACGATCTCAAAATCATAAAATTTAGGAAAAATAGATTAACAAAGGCATACCATGCATGAACACAACTTGGCCGAATCCTTTAAGCTTTAAACATGGGAGTTTTATATTTCTATTTCGATGGAAGAAAAAAATAAGGAAGATGACTTTTGCTTTACTTATTTTAACATATTTTATTTATAATTTTATTGTTATAAAATACATATTATTTTTAACTAATTCACCTACTAGCCATCCCCACTAATTAATTATGGTCAATTTACCGAAAAAGGCCTTCCAACGATGATTTTATAACCATTAAGCATTAATAAACTCATAGCAATTAACTTTTGCAGCTTTTTCGATTTAGTCCATTTTACTTGATTAACTATCTAAATATTAATTTTTTTGGACCAAATTTCAATACACCTATATAATAAATTCATAAATATTTATATTAAATATTTACGATCTTGGTTTAGAGAAAAGAGGTTCTGATACCTTATTTTCTAAAACCACTTAAGTTTAGGGACAACCCATTTGTACTAACAATTCATTCAATTTACAAAAATTATTAAACCAAAATTCAATATACTATTATAATTTACTCATAAATATTAAATAATAATATTTATAAACTCACTCGTCAAATTTGTATTCCCGAAACCACTATTTTTGACACCACTAGAAAATGGGTTGTTATAGGAATTTTTGAAAAGGAAGGAAATCTCCTTTGAGGTTGGAGATAAATTATTTTTAAAGGTCTCCCCTTGGAAAAAGATCATGAGGTTTGGTTAGAAAGGAAAATTTAGTCCAAGGTTTGTAGGGCCTTATGAAGTTTTGGAGAGAGTGTGGGACTAGTGGCATACAGACTAGCTTTGTCAATGATCCACAATGTGTTTCATTCATCAATGTTGAGAAGGTATAGCTCCAACCCTAATCATGTTGTGCAAATTGAAGAACTAGAGGTTGAACCGAATTTGTCCTATGAAGAAAAACCTATTGGTATTATAGCGAGAGAAGTTAAGGAGCTAATAAATAAAAGAATTCCCTTAGTTAAAGTGTTATGGAGGAGTCATAGTACTAAAAAAGCTACTTGAGAAAGAGAAAACCTAATGAGAGATCAGTATCCCCAATTATTTTCAGGTATGAATTTTAGGGATGAACTTTCCTAAGTGTAGGAGAGTTGTAACACCCCGCCCCGACGTAGTCCTATTGTTCGAATATTGTTGATCGAAGTATGGTGTTTAGAGAAAGTTCCAAGTGGGTAAGGTATTAATTGTGACTAAGTATGTATGTCTATAAGTGCACACTTGGGCAAAACATGTGATGGGTGAGCTTGATGGTTTGGCAGACTCTTTTGAAGACTATACGCCAGCCCAACTGTTAGACGAATATTTTAAGTTCTCAATTTGATAGAATCATTTATTATTTTGTTATTTTATTATTCTAGTTGAATAATTTAGCTAGACAAATGAGAATTGGTTAGAATATAACTAAGTTACCTTAGCCAATAAGACTCACATTTATGATGAGAAATAAAGTTATCAGTCATAGGAATCGAGGAGGTTAGTAGGATAAATAGATTTATCCACTAAACCTAGCTTGCGTGTCTCTCTGTATAAAGTTGGTACTAGATTCTTGAGCAAGCTTTTACATTGTCTCTTGTATCCACATTTTCTTTTCAAACTTTCTCCACACTTTTCTCTCGAAAAGCCTAAGACCAGAGACCTGCTTGAATATTTAGGTTTTTTGTACTTAGCCAACTCTTTCATTGTTTTAGCACCTGGTAAATCTCAATGAACCTTAGGTTATTTACGTTACTTTAGGGATACACACTTAAGAGTCATTTTTTAGTGTAAGCAAGAAAACTTCCTGAATCTAGGTTCTGTGATGATGTTACTTGCATGCTTGTTTAGTTTTCTGGCATACAGTCTGATAATTTTAACTATTTATATTATAGCTCAAGAAAATCTTGAAGGTTCTCATGATAAGGGCAAAATTCCTACTATTTGAACTTCTTGCATTTTCTGGTAAGTTCCTTCTTACACCATGTGTGTGTAATATATTTTTTATTTTTAGTTTAAGGTAAGTATAAATATTCTGTGAAGATGAAATAGTTGTACAAAAGTGATGAATGCTTGTTGTTATTGATCTGTCTATGTTAAGATGTAAGAACCTTCTTTCGTGTTTAAGCCACTACCCCTTGCTTCTGAAATGAATAACATAATCTGATACATAGAAATGAATTCATGGTGTTGCCTTCAATGAAATGAGAATTGAACTGGAAAATTACGATACATGAAAATGGTCATGTAACCTCTGGTAGGGCAAGTGTTATTACAAACCAGATTGGAAAATTATGACAAAGAAAAATGAATGAATGATTGATATGGCTCTATATATGGACCAGGGTTTATGGCTAACAAGAATAAGGTAGTCTTTATGGTTGCATGGGTATAGTGTACACGCCAAAGGAATAGTGTTTTGCATATAGCCTATTTGTGGTTGGTATTTGCCAACTGGTAAATTGTGTGACTTTACTGATTTGGAAAGGCTGACTTGAATTATACATAACTATTGCAATGCTTTCTTTTGGAACTCGCTAAGTTCTATGAACTTACCTAGTTACCTTTCCTTCTCAAGCTGCTGACGAAGTAAAGGAATCTCTAAATACTACGCCAGAAGACAATTGATGCCGTAAGACTCCTTGTATTTTGTGTTCTGCATGACATGTAGGTGGTGTCAAATGTCCACATTCGAAGAACAAATTTTTTATTTAAACTTGTTCTTACGATTCAATTGAAGTTTAAGTATTTATGGTTTTCAAAGTGTATCATCTTATTTATATTTGATTGAGAAATAGTTTATATTTCATAATAGCTTAAGCTGTAGTAAATTAGTACACGCCAGATATATGGTTTCCAAGAAAATGATTTTAAGACAATGACACGCCATTCCTGGATCCTCCTTAGGATCGGGATAAATCAAGGATACGTAAAGAGTTTGGATTCTTCTATACCTTTCTCTAAAGTTGTAAGCGACTAATAAGGGCAGTCTTGAAAGTTGGTGACATGTGTCAAGTTCCACTATGAGAACATGGGTTTTACATATATATTGATGTGAGCTTTATAAGGAAATGGAGAGTTATCTTCTTCCTTTTATTTGAAAACACCATTGTCAAATTGCTTTGGAGCTAATTAGGAATCATTATTACTGAGCTAAAACTAAGGATCGGATTTCATGCAGAAAGTTATTTCATATTTTAGGTAAGTATTATAGACTTGCATCTTAACTTCTGAAAGAGTAAGTTTGTTTTATTTGCGTAAATAGTAAGATGAAGAAGTAAGATGTTGTATAGAGGTTATCTACATTCCCAATATTGATAAAAGTCATATGAATGAGTTTTAACGGTATCCCTATGTTTTATAAGTAATGGTTGTTGAGATTTCTTAATGGATGTTTGGACCTAGGGATCATATTGTTGTTTGGGGTTGTCAGGTAAGTCTCTAAACTGACTCATATGTGTACGCTATTTATTCTAGATGCTTCCATAAAGAACCATATGAACTATAAACTGAAACTAGAGAATGATGGTATGATGAATATGTTAATGTGCGAATATTAGTAGATGGTTGCATGTATGACTCGAAAGAATCTTACAGGTATAGAGTATGTGATAAATAATCTAAAGTTGAAGCTTGACTATATGGGCATGTTTTGAATGTATGAGGTGAATTATGTGTTACGTTTAAATGGTTTCAATGCATGAAAGGTTTACTAGTGAGTCTGTATCTATCTCCGCGATGACATCTAAAGGGGTCCATCGAGACTTTAAACACAATCTCTGAAAGCAAAGTCTATGGTCATGGCTCCATATTGTGTTAGACCATAGCTAAGCTATGGCATCAAATGAAAAGACAATATCATGTAAGACCATAGCTGGTGGGCTATGGCATCATGTAGAAAGAACTAAATGAAGGTTATTACCTAATGGGGTTCTCTGAGTGACCCAGGATGATGACGGGCAAACCTCGTGAAATGTGATTCTAGGTGAATCTTTATCGTGAACACGCTAGAGAATTGAAGGCCTTTTATGAAATCGAAGCCTTTGTGCCAATCTATAAAAAGAGAGCCCTTGTGGCAATCTAAGGAAAGGGAAGCCCTTGTGGAAAAGGATGAAAGGAACATCTTCGTGACGCACACAAAAGAATGGCCCTTGTGGCAACCATCTGAAGTAAATGCCTCTATGGCGAACCCTAAAAGAAATAAATAATATTCTCGAATAACTCTAAAGGGATAGCATATGTGACAAACATTGAAGGGATAGTATGCATGGCAAACTCTAAAGAAATAATAAGTATAATTAACTCTGAAGGAAAAGCCTTGTGGCATATCATGTTACACTTTCGATAAGATAATCTAATAAGTTTTCTTTGTGGTGAGCTCCATATAAGTTGTTGGGGTGGATCTTACATGGTCTTAAGATAAAAATAGAGAAACTGGAATGCGCAAGAGCATGTGGTGAATTTGAAGTATGGGTTAATTAGACTGGAAGAATAAAAACTAAGTAAAGAATAGGCCTGGTAAATTGAAGAATGTATTTTTGTATTTGCACGAAATCATTCATAATTTAGAAGAAACGATAACTTAAAGTATGTATATAAAAATAATAATACTTTGTATGGGACTCTGGAATGGGATTGGTCAAGGGACCACGAAAGTGTGGAACGTAGAACTCGAGTAAAGTATCAAAGGTGTGAAAGATAAGGCATGATTTCATGGTAGAGGTTTGCCTTTATGGTGTAAAGAATGGACTCTGAAGAGAGCTATTCGCCAGAAGACAAGTTAAAGAATAAAAAGCAATGAGATGGTTGAATTACTAGATGTGATGTACAACATGAATCAGGTAACTAGAGTATTCTCACTAAGTTCTCATGAACTTACTTTTGTGTATTACGTTATAGGTAAGTTGATTTGGGTCTACTCTAGAAGAGGCAACGCTAAGGCTATTCCAAAAGAGTGGTGAGGTGGGCTATTACGCAGACAAATCAAGTTGGTAACATTACTTAAGGGTTACACATTAAAACAATGTAATTTAAGTTATGAGATTGGCCTATAATCCCCTATACAATGATTTAATTACCTACTGTATATTCATTTTTAAACTTTTATTAGAATATTCTTCTTAACTAAGTTCTAAATAGTTGAGAGTTTGTAGGAGGGAATCAAGATAAGTTGTATTTGCTTTGTAACACCCAAGATCCAGATCTGGAAAATCAGATCGGGTTGAGGACGATATTGTTTCATTCATTTTTAGGTCATTTTGTTGTTGTGTTTATAGGTGACATCTTGATTTATTCTAAGATTGAGACCAAGCATGATAAACATCTTAGGGTTGTTTTCTAAATTCTCTGTGAAAAGAAGCTTTATGCTAATCTTAGTACGCGTGAATTCTGGCTTAAGAAAGTGACGTTTTTAGGTCATGTGGCGTCTACTAAAGGTATTCGTATGGATCCAAAAAAGATAGAGGGTATTCTAAAAGCAACCAAAAAATGTTTCTGAAATCTGAAGTTTCCTTAGACTGGTCAATTATTATCAGAGGTTTTTTGAGGGATTTTCTTTGATTGCGGCTCCTTTAGCTAAGCTATTGAAGAATAGTGTTCCTATTAAATGGACCAAGGATCAGCAAGCTAGTTTTGAAAAGTGTAAGTCTGTGTTAACTCAAGCACAGATTATGATTCAGCTTAAGTTTGGAAAATATGGTTTACAGTGATGCGTCTCAAACTGGTCTTGGTTGTGTATTGATGCAAGATGATAAGGTTGTGGCCCATGCATCAAGGCAACTTAAACCACACAAGTGTAATTATCCGACTCATGATCTTGAGATGGAAGCAGTGGTGTTAGCGCTAAAAATTTGGAAGCATTATTTATATAGTAAGAAGTGTATTATTTACACATATCACAAGAGTCTTAAGTATTTTCTCTTCCAAAAAGACTTGAACTTAAGGCTTACGACTGTACGTTGAGTACCATCCTGGGAAAGCTAATGTAGTGACATATAATCTGAGTAGAAGGTCGATGATCAATCCAAGAGTATGTTCGCTAGGTTGAGTTTGTATGAGGATGGTGGCTTACTTGCAGAGTTGCAAGTAAAGCATACATTGGTCAATGAGATTAAAAAGATGCACCCTTTGGATGTGTCTCTTTTGCCTCGGATTAAACATATTGGGGAAGGTAAGGCTACGAATTTTGGGTTCAATTCAGACGGTGTTTTCTGTTTTTGAGAGAGGTATTGTATGTCGGATAATAAGGATCTAAGACAATCTATTCTTTAGAAAGAGCACAATGGCCCTTATGCTATGCATCTTGGAGGAAATAAAATGTATCACGATTTGAAAGAACTTTATTGGTGGCTTGGTCTAAAGCTTGAGGTAACAGATTATGTGGCTAAGTGTTTGATGTGTCAGTAACTGAAAGTTGAGCACTAGTTCCCTTTTGGTTTGTTATAGCCTATCAAGATTCCTCAGTGGAAATGGGAGCAAGTGACTATGGACTTTTTTACTGGGTTGCCTGCAACACCTACTAAGAAAGATTCTATCTGGGTGATTGTGGATAGATTGCCTAAGTCAGCTCGTTTCCTACCGATTCTTACGGGTTATTCTCTGCAGAAGTTGGCAAGGTTATATATCATTGAGATAGCGAGATGCATGGGGTACCGGCATCGATTATTTTGGATCGTGATCCTCATTTTACATCTTGATTCTAAAAGAATCTGCATGAGGCACTTGGTACTCGACTAGATTTTAGTACGACTTTTCATCTACAGGCTGATGGGTATTCTAAGCGAGTTATTCAGATCCTTGAGGATATGCTGAGGAGTTATGTTGAGAGGAGCACTTTCTATTAGTAGAATTTGTGTATAATCACAGCTTTCAGTTGAGCATATAAATGGCACCTTACGAGGCATTATATGGTCAAAAGTGTCGAACACCTTTGTGTTAGACTTAGCTAGGTGAGAAGAAAATGTTGGGTCCAAAACTAGTTCAGGAGACTGAGGGTAAGGTTAGGCTGATTTAGGATAAATTGTAAGTAGCTTCAGATCGACATAAGTCTTATGCAAATTTGAAAAGAAAGGACATAGAGGTCAGTGTCGGGGATTAAGTATTTTTGAAAGTGTCGCCATAAAAGAAAGTTCTAAGACTTGGTCGGAAGGGCAAGTTGAGCCCAACTTTTATTGAGCCTTATAATATCCTTAAGAGGATTGGACTGGTGGCCTATCAGTTAGAGTTACATCCTAAGTTGGACAATATTCATGACGTGTTCCATGTCTCTATGTTGAGGTAGTATCGATCTACCTCATCTCATGTGGTTCTAATTGAGGAGAGAGAGGTGAGACTGAATTAATCTTTTAAGGAGGAACCTGTTTAGATTTTGGAGCATGAGGCTAAGATTCTGGGGAAAAAGCAATTCCACTGGTAAAATTTTTGTGGGGGAATCAAGGCACTAAAGAGCCTACATGGGAGCCAAAGGACTCAATTCGTCAACAGTATCCTCATTTGTTCGGATCAAGTAAATTTTGATGACAAAATTTCTTTTAAGGAGGGTAAAGTTGTCACACCCCATTTTATAATTTATTGTTGTAACAGTTTAAACAAGAATGAGTTCTGGTCTAGTGGTTAAGAAGTAGTGTCACTACACTTGAGATCCAAGTCTGAGTCCCCTCTCTAGCATTTTTGTTAAATTTCAACTCCCCTTGGTTAACCCTTCCATTTCCCTCCCAAAGTGAGTTGTCCATCCCTTAATCTCCTCCTAATTTTTCTCCTTCATCTACCTCTTTTCCTTGCCTTTCTTCTCCTTTATTCCCTCACCTGCTTTTTTTCCCCATTTGCCTAACTTGGGTCATCCCTATCACCAAAGAAACCACCAACTTTTTTTTGTTTCTTTTGTCATTTTTCTCTCTAAAAACCACCACTTTATGTCGCCCCATTCCCTAGCTCCTCCTTTCTCTCCCTCTCTTCACTTTCTTGCCATATCTCCCCTTGTACTGCAATTTGCACCACCGTCACACCACCACACACTCCACCTTGATCCATCGTCGTGCTGCCGTCACGCCACCGTTGTACCACCGCCACTGTCGTCATCCTTTTTCTTCTCCTCTTTTATTTCATTCTCTTCTTTTCTTCTCACTTCACCATAGTTTGCCTTCATTACTGCCCTTCTTTTTCTTTCATTGTCACCCCTTCTTACGCTACCCATCTTCCCCATGTCATCGCCGTGTTGCTGCCGAACTGCCACCGTAAATACTTTTCATTTCTTTTTCTCTTTTCTTTTACTTTTACTTTTTCTTTTCTTCCTTCTTAACCATTTTGTCTTTATGTGACATGATCTTTACCTCATTTCTCCATCACTTATTTTCCTTAGCCAAATCTCTCTACTTACTCAAGATTTTTCATTGAGCCCATAACATTTCGATCTACTCCGATGAAGCATAAGTGGTGATTAGCTTAATCTAATCTCATTTATTTTTTTTCTTTTTTAGAGTCGAACTCTATATGTTAATCTTATGTATACTATTTTGTTGAAGGTTTCAATCTGGATCACTCAGATCTTTATTAGCACCAAAAGATTGTTGGATATCAGTTTTAAAGGAGTGGAAGTGTGGGTAGCAATCACTGAATCTAGATTTGAAAAGTATAGTCATTTCTTATTTTGGCCAAACCCTATTTGGATTTAGAGGTTGAATTTTAACCATTTAATGCTCATCTTATGTACAAATCTGATATAAATCTAATCAAGTATGGGTCTTAGGAGTTGTGGATTTACGATAAGGCTTTGGATTTGCATTTATCAGGTGTGGGTCCTAACTTTTGTGTTGATGATTAATTGAAAGCATGTTAATTTTTTTATTTTGGTTTGTGGTAAGTAGTGGTGACCAAATGATCTAAGTGACCCAATAAGCATTAGTTGAATGATATATAACCCTAAAATGAAGTAACCGGGTGTGGAAGTGCTATCATTATCGATTGATTGAATGTATGACATTACATGTTTCATATTAAATAGCATGCCACTGATTGTATCCTATATTGATTGCATGTATAACATGCCATTGACTGAAACGTATATTGATTGCTTGTACACATACAACTAACTGTTACCGTACATATTGAATGCATGTTTAAAACATGCCCACTGTTTCTGGTAAATCTAGTTGCATGTTAAAATCATGCCTACTGTACCAATTTTGTTACTATCACTGTATGTCATACTGCATTGCATTGGGGTTAGGGTGTTTATGAAAAGAGGAAGATCTGGCAGTATAACTACAATTACTGGTGGCTTGTCCACATATTTCTGACATTATATTTGCATATCTGGTGGCTTGTCCACATATATTTCTGGCAGCTTGAATGCAATTATTGGTGGCTTGTCCACATATATTTCTAGCAGCTTAACTTCAATTGCTAGTGACTTGTCCACAATATAGTGTGTTTTTAGATGGATGAGTTATGGGGAACTCTTACTGTGGTGTGTAGCAGAGTTGGGTAGGAACTTCTCTGAAATATTACATCGACATGCTCATGCATGTTGAAAACTGTAAATCTGTGTTGTTTTAAATTCTCTGTTAATTTACTGGCTTGAATGTTATGTTTACTATCTTATACTAAATACTTGAGTTATGACTCACACTGAGCTTATTAGCTCACTCTTTAGTCAACTAATTTATTTTTCAGATAATCCTTGAGGTCAAGACTTGGATATGGCTTTTGAAGGAGCAACCTGGATGTTTTTATATTTAAAGTATTTAAACTTGTTTTTTATAATTTTTTGGGACTATAATAAATTTTATTTGGATTGTGTAATGGGTTTTTAAATTGGGATTATTTTGATTGCATGACATTAAATTTTTTTTTTAGAAAATTGCTTAAATTGTTATTTGAAATTATTATGCATGAAACTTGGTTTTTAATAAAATCTGTCAATATCACTCCTTTTCATTGCAATACGGAAAAAAAGTTTTTAATAAAAATTCAACTTAGTTTTCAAAATAATCAATCTTTACAAATATAATACTAAAATCTATCGATTTTTGAAATTTACATATTTTTGCGAAATTAAGAGAAACATTCGATTTCACTAGTTTTGAGCATATAAGTAAATGGTTTAAAAGTACATTTGAAATAGAAAAGTCTAACTGGGTCATTTTGGTGGCCAATGTAGTCTTCAGAATTCGACCATAATGTCTAGGTCGGGTTAGGGAGGTTACAAAAACCATGATAAAGTTAGTCAACTTGGTGGTTTATGATGCTCTTAAAATAATAGAAACTACAAAATAATCTAATAGGAACCTGTATGTCTTAGAGGATGTTGCAAAAAGGCTACAAAAACATAAGATCAACCATAAGATAATCCAATCTATCTACAACATTCATCTAATGTACACAAAAATCACCCTATTGATAATGTACTTAGTAGTTTGCATGATGGTAAGAGAATTAGAGATATGCATAAAACTAATTATAGAGAAATGGTTAGACTGGAATGTTATACTTCTTCTATTGAACCCAAAAAGTCAATAAGGTCTTGAATAATGAACACCATATTTAGACAATGCAAGAAGAGTCGTATCAATTTGGGAGAAATGATGTTTTACAACTTGTACTTCATCATGAAGGGTGCGACATCATTAGCCTAAAATGAATCTTCAAAAATAAAACTGATGAACAATGGAACATTAGTAGAAATAAATCTAAGCTTCTTGCTTAATGATATATATATAGGTTGAAAAGGTTGACATTGATGAAAAATTTGCCCTTGTAGCACTTCTTAAAACCATAAAATTGCTTTTTATTGTATCTAGTCACTTGAACATCATAATTTTTTAAATAGATGTCAAGAGCAACTTCTTAAATGGGTTTAAAGGAAATATAAACTCCTCAGAAAATAATATAAAATGTTAGCATTAACATTTTAATCTATACTCGAACTTTATTTAATGAATAATCAAGAAATTAAAAACTCTTAAAATTAATTAAATATTTGGTTTTATAAGTCTTATATAATTGAAACTCTAAGTAAATGAATAAATATTTAGTATCTTAAATAAAATTATAAGTAATATAAAATGCTAAAACTTAAGCCTAAAAAATAGCAATTGGTGGCTTAAGAGACTTCCAAAGGCTTCAACTCATCGTACTCAAATTTCTACTTGCATAGTCCTCACTAAAATGACCATAACTTTATATCACAAACTCGAATTGATGCGTTTCAAAGTGTGTTGTGAAACTAAGAGTCAGCTCTTCGATCTATAAAGAGATAACTCAACTCAAGCATACTTGGATACCATCCAAGATGTGTCACAAGTTGGTTGATTGAAATTATTGTATCTAATGAATCTACTAATGTCAAACTTCTATTGATCTTGATAATATTACCAAACGCATCATCAGAACCTAGGAAGTATGATTCTAGTATAATTTTGTTTGATAATGTACTGAGTTTTCCTAAATAGAGTATTAATCTTTTGAAAAAAAACTTGACAGTCTTATTATTGATAACTATATGATTCTTGATGGAGAAAAAGAATCAGAATCAGAATCAAAGAAAACATTGATAGAAAAATTCGAAGTCACTAAAGAAATTATTCTTAAAACATGCATTGGAATTAGATACACTAAAGAAATTTGCTATATTAGATACACAACTCAAAGACATAAACCAGGTTTATTAAAAGATTACTTGGTTCTGATCCTGAAGAAGAAAAAGCTTTAGGTGTGAATGTTGCTTCAAATGTTACAACATTGGAATGTGAGGCTTTTATTACTAAATCAGTCAAAAAGGAAAAGGATGGTCTTCCTAATGTTGTAACAATCAAGGCTAAGAATCTTAGAGCTAAAGAAATAGAAGAAGAAAATATTAACCCCTTTAAAGAAACAATAGATGAACTAGCTAGTGCTTAGGCTATCGAAGCTAGTCTTTTGAAAAAGTGATGATGTGGTGTTTACAACAATTCAGTTTCTAGTGGTATTGAAAAGCATGATTTTGGAACCCCATTTTCTTAAACCAAGTCCATAAATATTAAATAGGTATATTTACGAAGTTAGCGTATTGATGAATTGAAATTTGGTTAAGTAATTTAGATGAAATTATGGTTAATTAAGGCTCAGGGATTAAATTGTAAAATTTTAATCACTATAGATTTTTAATTAGAAAGGCTTAAGGACTTAGATATCAATGATCTAAAGGATTAAAATGGTAAATAAACCAAATTAAAATGAAGGTGTAACACACATAACCCGTCCCTATCGTCGAATTAGAGTTATGGCATATTATTGTACAATCCAGAACAATCAAAAACAGATAGCATCAAGTTGCCAATTTAATTATCAGAATTTCATAATAATTCAGATCGGAGTAATACATTCATTTATGGGCCCTAATTAAGCCTACGGGGACTTGAAAAAAAATTCTTCAAAGTGTTGGACAAAATAAACATTTTAAAGAACCTTGAATTAATTTAATTCTTAACGAGTTTTTAAAGTCTGAAGGATTTCTACCGCTACTTAGGTGGACAAGTATCGGTAGAACTCAAAATGTAAAGACCTTGAAAAGGCTACAAAATTCTACCAGTAGAACTGGGAGTTCTATCGATACAACTCTGGGTTCTACCAATACAACTCTGGGTTCTACCGATACAACCCGGACTTCTATCGGTATAACGCACTCCAGTGAGCAAGGTAGTTTTGGCATGGGACTTCTATTAATACCCTAAGGACTTCTACCAAAACAAGTCAAGACAGTAGCCAAAGTTCAGCATTATAACACCCTAAAACACATCAAGGGCAACCAAAACATGTCAATTATGCTCACCTAAATTTAACTAAGTTGTCTTTCAAATTCACATCACATAATATTTATAATCTTCATCTATTAAATCAAACATACAAGCCACCATACACACACATTGAATTTGCTTACCATGACCTTGAACACCATGCCTAGATCCAACCCAATTACTACCATTCATGATCAAACATTGAGCACAACTTAACAATTAACTTGGCATACTATAGGAATTTCTAAAGTTTATATCATCAAAAACATACCAAGCAACCAACACGTAGCTATAAACTTATAACAATTTCATTAACCTTACTACATGCCATATAAGCCATACAAAATTAAAAATCTGCCAAAGATTCCTAGATAGTGTAAATCTTCGAGTTGATCCGATCACCCGATTATCCACAAAATGTTATTTAAAAAAACATAACAAACACAAGTAAGCTTTTATAAATCTTAGTAAGTTTGTCGATTAAACAATAAAGATTATTGATTTAAACATAATAATTCAAATAACAAGATTAATAAACCAAGTTCCTGTCAACAAGGTTCTTAACAGAATTCCTGTCAACCATAGATCACAACAAGTAAGTTTATACATAAACAAGTATGAGATCATTCATTATCAAGCCACAATGCTATCAGGAGATTCACGAATAATCTTTTAACAATTCTATAACAAGACATTTAATGCAAGAACATTACCGATGAATGATATACGGATATGAGTACACGGTTAACGATTTGAGAACATGACATACACTCATATGAGCTAATCCAACTGATAACATGCCTCGGCACTAAGTGCCTAGCCCATAGGCTAACATTCGCCCCCGATAACATGCCAGAAAACACTGTAATATAACACGATAGTCCGCAACAAATGCAGAACTTTGATATATTTAGTGCACAAGAAATATAAAGGAATCCTCATCACATCTCATATCAAGCCCGTATTGTGCGCAAAATAACCTATTGGCATGACAATTGTACTCTATCCTATGTTCATCAACTCAGGAGATATTAATAGTAACTAATGTTTTATCAACCATTATTTCAGTTCAGGCTAAATTGCAGCAATGACAAAGTATAGGGGCAATTTGATAATTTTCTCTTTTTCTTAATTTTACACTCGTTCTTAATCTACTAAATAAGGAACCCTAGCTTGGCCGAAACTTGCAAGGTCCTCCCATTGTGTATTTGGTTCTCCCCCCTCCCCCACAAAGAAGAAAGAAAAAAATGATGATAATATCTTTTGATTTCTTTAATTTTAACTTTAATTTTAACTTTTTAGTAAATTACCCTATTAATATTACTTGTAAAACTATTAAATCATGTCTATAAATGTCCATAATATAAGTATATGGTATAATTACCAACCAAGGGAGGTTTAATTTCACAATTGGTCCTTCAATTATTTTAAATTTTAACTAAACAAGCTTAATTTCAATTTAATCCTAAACTAATTAGGACTAAATGAACAAATAGCCCAAAGGTTAGTGGATTTAATCGTGCCACCACCACTTGAACATTTTGACCATGGTTTAGTTACCATTTTGGTCTTTTTACTATATTAAATTTATAACAATTAACTTTTACCTCTTTTACAATTTAATCATTTTACCGTAATTAAGCAATAAATCATCAAAATTACTGGACCAAACTTCAATTCACATATAAAACGAATTTTTTAATATTTAATAAAAATATTGATGGCCTTAAATTACGGAAATGAGGTCCTAATACTTCGTTTTCAATAACCACTTGACTTTTTAACCAAACCACTCATACTAACTTTTAATTCAATTGGTTAAAATTCCTCAAACAAAATTCAATAAAAATTACTATTAACTCGTATAATTTAAATACCAATTATATGAACTCACTCGTTGGATTTGTGGTCTTGAAACTACTATTTTGACACCATTGAAATACGAGATGTTATAGAAGGTTAGTGGGTGATGATAGTAGATGCCATTAATTTAGTTTAATTATGATTAATTTTAACTAAACATGATTAGTTAGGTAAATTAAGATTAATTAAATTATAAAGATAATATATATATGAGATACGTGGAAGGAGAGGTGCAATTTCATCTTCTCCAACCGGCCAAAACAAAGAAACCAAAGGGAGGACGCCGTTTTTGGGTTTTAAGGTATTCAACCATTTAATTCAAGTCATTAACCCTTTTTTTTATGGAAATTGAACCGTGGAGCTTGATTTTGCTAACCCATGTACTAATTAATTTGTGAAACTTTTAAACTTTTAAAAAGTTTACGTTGTTTATTTCTTGAAGAATTAGGTGTGAAATTGATAGAAATTAAGTTTAGTTCGTAAAAATGACTAAATTTTAGAGCTTAATTATTGGTTTTGTACATTAGGGACCAAATTGAATAAAATGCAAAATTTTCATGAATTTTCAATAGGAATAGAAATTAAAAGGTCCTTAATAAGTAAAAGTGAAATCAAATTTCAATTTGAATCTTTAGATCAAAAGTTATGCTTGTCTCGGGTTTAAGGACTAAATTGAATAAATTAAAAAATATGCTTAATATTGTATTTGAATAAATTTTATGCTTTGTGATTATATTTAGCTAACATTGGCGCAGAACCTTCGAGAGGGAAAGGAAAAATGAATGTTGTCGACAAGTGACTCGAAAATTTGAATTATATTTCTATGATTCAAAATCAATTTAATTACTACATATTCATGACTTTTTCATTATATAATTTTAAGGTGAGTTATCAATGGTTATTTTAATTGAATTGTTATGGTTGAGATTGAATATCGAGACAGTGACTAAATTGAATAGAATGGAAAGTAGTATGATTTAATTTATATATGATAGTTAGTATGAAATTGAGCTGAAACATGTTATATTACATGATGAATTGATGGTGAATTGGATATGATGAAATATGTATTGAATCATATAATGAAATTGAAAAATTTGTTACTTTATTAACTGTTCGGACAAAGTCGGATATAGTTGGCATGTCATAGAGTCAGGGTATTGATTGAAAATCATTGTTATCGAGCAACCCGGGGTGATAGATTGTACATATAGAGTCATCATTGTCGAGAAATCTGGGGTGACAGGATATTCAGATTGTGAAAACCATCATTGTCGAGCAACTCGAGGTGGTAGTATGTACATGTTCAGTGTCATCACTATCGGGTAACTCAAAGTGACAGATCCGTGTATGGTTAATGGGGGTTATAAAAACATGAATTGGCTAAATGGTATATGAGATGAAATGTGAATTGAAATGTAACATACGACAACATGTGAAATAAGTCAAAAACGAGCCCTAGAGGCCGATTGAGTAATAATGAGCCAAGAGCCTCAAAAATGGTTGAATGCTAATATAAAATTTAGAATATATGTATACATGTTGATGATGGTATAAGAATAAGTAGTTGTGTACCTATAGTTGTTAAAATGAATTGATTATGTACTATATGCAATGAATGAAAAGTAGCAAATTTAGGTGTATTTCTAGTGAATTGGTATTTAGGAATGACTATATGTATGTTATGTAATAGTGGAATTTTTTTGCATGAAATGGCATGAGAATTGATTATGAATTGAGCTTGATTTGAATGCATTTAATAGTTTTAAATTTGTTTTGTATTGACTTGAATCATGGAAATAACACTAAGCATTTTTGCTCATTGTACAGTTTGTTTTCTTCGTTCTCAAGTATAGTTGATCCTCAAGAATGCGTATAGTTGATCTAGCATCCAGGAAGCAATCCCCGACTCAAGAAAGTTTCTATAGTCCCGTTTTGTTAAATATAAGGCATGTACCTAGGTTGAATCGATGTTGGTGTAATAAAATGATTTTATGAACATTTGAGTTAGAATTTGGAATATGGAAATGGTCATATGAATGCAATATGTATTTGAGTATAATGCAAGGTTTAAAATGTATAAAATGTTGAATTGTCCATGGCCTATTTGATTATGCATATATGTCAAATGTTTTGGATGAACTGTACTAGGTAATTTACTTATAGGTTATATGGCATTGAAGAAATGGTAATATGGCATTGGTACAATTATGAATAAGGTGTTGTAGTTCATAGTTGAGCCATGATCATTGTGTATTTGGTTGAAAATGTGTTATGGAAGTGTAATTTGATTGATTTGGTATTTGCATATTGGTGTCAATTTGTACCATGTAGAAATAGACAATCACATCGGACATCGGCCATTTGTCGTTGCGACGAGACCAAGTTAGTATGTTGATCTTCTTAGCCTCTCTTTGTCAAGTAGAAGCTCAAGAAAATGAAAGAAGTTGAGGCTACAAATCTCGATGTTGTAAATGAGCCAATTTAGAATAAATCTATGTTCTTGAATGATGTATGAAAAATGAGAATGAAGTTCGTGGAAAAAATATTATTGATGATTGGAACATCAACATGGGTGGTTTTCAAGGTATATATGTGGTTACTTTGCTACATGCACAAACTTGCTAATGTTAATCCTAGAGGCAAAGGCAAAAGGGGGCAGACAGAGGCCTTGCCCCCCCCCAAAAAAAAAAAGAGATTTTTCATTTAGCCCATTAAAATTTTATGAAATTACATATTAGTATATTGGTAAAATAGTATTTTAGCCTCAAAAAAAAATTATGATTCATTCTTGGCCCCTACTATAACAGTTTTTTGGCTTCACCCCTACTCAACCCTAGATGTTAAAGCCATATGTGAAGACTATTGTCTTGGATATCTACAGTAACCTACTTAAGGCCATCACCAACATGAAAGTGTATGTTTAAGGTCATACCTTTATGTTCTCCCCTGCCTTGGTTAACAATTTTCTAAAGCATAATGATGTAGAAGTTGATTATATAGAAGACTTTAATAAGATTGTGAAGGAATTTACTAAAGGGGTTCGCCCACTTGGCCTGGCAATAAGGTTGTTCCTGCCTCAACTAAGTTTAAAGTATGTTCTTCTTCATTAAATTGTTGTAAGGAATTGGATGTCTTCTCTTCAAAGGAATTTAATCAATAAAACCATGGGACTATTACTGCATAAAGTTGGTAATATGTCTTCATTTAATCTTGGATCTCTTATAATATTGTGTCTATAGCTTATTATTTTGAGCCATCTCCTCCTTTAGCCAAGATCTCATACAAGCCGAAGACAGAGAAATAGGCTGATGATTCTACTCTACTTAAGAATAAGTTAGGCTTTGATGTTGAAACCGACTCCCTTGTTGCTGATGAACATGTTGCACCTAATGTTACAACTCCACAAAACTTGGAAGTTGCTCAACGAGCTAGAATGATCAAATTTATGAAAAGTAAAATCAAATCACTAAATGCTCAGGTTCATCAAATCAACAAGGCAAAGAAATAAGCTCTTCAATTTCTTCTAGGAGCTTGGATGCAGGGGAAGTGAAGTAGTTTTTTTCCTGCTCAGACTACTGATGAATGATTGTGTTTTTTTGAACTTAGTTATTTGGTTTTTATTGCTATTCGCTAGTTTGTAAACATTAAAATTCTCGAGGATTGTTGCTTAACTATGCCAGTTGGATGATTGATGGGACTTTACTTGTTTTAATAGTCTGTTTAATTTATTTATGATTATGAGATATGTTTTATTTTTGTTGTAGAGTTTTGTCAAAAATGACAAAGGAAGACATCTAATGTTCTTTTGACTTGTAATGTTAAAAGAGTTGTATAAATGTTGCAATTTTGACTTGTAATTGGTTTTATGTTTATAGTAGTAAACAAAATTAGGATATTATTGGGAAAGTAGACATCTAATGTTCTTTTGATTTTGTTAATAGTGTAAACCGGGCGTTTTCAGCATATATTAAGTTTTCACACAGTGGAACAGTAAAAGAGGGATAAGATCGTTAAGTTATCCAAGAGAGACCATATCTTCTTCCCCATAATGAAAATCAACAGTAATGGCCACTGCATAAGTGACCCATATGGATATTTAAATTTGTGAGCCCCGAAATATAATAATATAGTGTGAAATGAGCTAGATTTTAGCTTCTTGACCAAACAAACCTCCATTAAAGATCTTGAAGCTCTCCTCCCAAGGTTCTTTTTTAATCAAAAGGACAAATAAAATAAGATAAACAGAAAAGAAGAAAAGAATACTGCTGGGATGGTAAAAAAAATCATTTAATGGTAGTTGGCATTGTCAGTTGCTAGCTCAAATGGGTATAATTATAACTAAAATATACAAATTAAAAACACTGAAAACAGGCTTAAAAAAATAACCCCAAAGTGATTTAAAGTTTTTTGCTTTTTTCTAAAAGAAAATACTCCCTGCATCGGATAGACCAGAGTAAGCAAAAGTTTTGAAGTTTTGAAGGAAGAGAGAAGAAGGGTGTTTTGTAATATTTTAACAGTAGCAGTGGCGGTGGTTAATGATCAAACAGCTCTCTTTTTGATGCAAGCGTGGGTATAAATGCAGGACATTTGCCATTACTCTTCTCTTTCACTCTGTCTTCTTCAAAATAGACAAATACCCATTTATTTTCTCACTCTAAAGTAATAAAACTCCCTCCTTTATTACTTTTCTTCGCTGGTTTTATTTGACTGTTTTGTAACAGAGTTGCTCTGTTGCTGAGCAAACACACACACAAAAGAAAAGAGCTTTGCGAAAATTCTATAAAAGCTTTAACTTTTGTGTGTCTGGGTGTGTTGAAAAAAAGAAGGCTTTGAATGAGAGTGCAGAGGGAGTACAATAAAAGTAAGCACAGAATCTGAATATGGGTATCTTTCTCTTTCTCTACTTTTTGTTGAGTTCCTTTCTCTTTCTGGGTTCTCTGCTAAATTCTGACTAGGGTTTTGAATGAGAAGGTTAGCTTTATTTATTGTACTGAAACCAGTGTTCTCTTTTGTTTTCTTGGACTAAATTGACTGCTTCTGGTGGACCTTTTTTCTTTCTTTCTTTTACAGCTTTTCGTTTAACTTCCTTTTTCTGGTCTGTTCTATCTTTTTGTCCTGAAGAAGGCTTTTTAATTTATGCAAGTTTGGGTACTTCCAATTTTCAGTTGTTGCTTTGGAAATGGCAGATGTTTCCAGTTATGTTTTTTTGGGGGTTCACTACTTGAAGTGCAGAAGTGGTTTTCTTGATACTTCCTCTGAGCAGTTCTTATGATTTTCTTTTGGGGTGGGTGAATTTTAGCTTTTTAGGACTATAAATTTCTTATATCTTAAGTTTTCAGATCCCTTCTGGACTTAGCTTGAAGCTTGTTGGCAAAGTTATTGTGTATTAATATATGTCAAAGAATTAGATAATTTTCCCATGTGATATGTTTGTTGTTGTTCTCTATACCTGTCTTTTTTGTGGTCTTTGATCTTTGGTTGATAATCTTAGACTAAGTGCAGTTGAGGGTATTTTTAGGTAGTGGTCAAATCTTTAAGGAGCCTGACTTTGGACTGTTGCCTAGGTGGTCAAACATAGTTGTGGAGAAAGGCATTCAAAGTTATTCTGCATTATTGTTGAAGAGGAATGGATGTAGGTGAAAAGGATAAATATGAGCTAGAGAAGAGAAATGACAATAGCTTAAACTACCAGGCATCCGGTATGTCATCGGCTTGGCAGTTTGGTGGTTCCAATCTCACAAGTACTCCTATGAGTTTAGTTTCTAGTGATAATCCCTTGGTTATTGGTTCTTCATCTGCTTCAGCTTCAATGGGAGACTCGTTTTGTTCTAACCTTTGGGAGCACCCTTCTAATTCACAAAACTTGGGATTTTGTGATATTAATGTGCAAAATGGTGCAAGCTCTTCAAATGCAACGGGAATCGGTAGAGGTGGTCCTGCCTCTGTGAGAGGTAGCATTGATAGACCATTTGAGATGGGATGGAATGCTTCAAGTTCAATGCTGAAAGGGGGTATATTTTTACCGAATGCTTCTGGGGTTCTACCTTCGAGCCTATCTCAGTTACCAACTGACTCAGCTTTCATCGAGCGTGCTGCCAAGTTCTCAAGCTTTAATGGGGGAAATTTTAGTGATATCGTGAACCCTTTTGGTATTCCTGAAGCAATGGGTGTCTATGCTAGAGGTGTGGGCTTGATGCAAGGACCGCAAGATGTTTACACAATCAGTGGGATTAAATCAATTTCTGGTGTGGAATCTCAGAGAAGTAAGTTGATTACCACTGAAGCTTCTAGAGATTTGCCAGCTGAAAATAGGGCTACTCAAGAAAGCCCACTCAAGAATGAGAGGAACGGTGGAAGTCTTGTGAGATCAAATGAAGAAGCAAAACAAGGAAATGGTGGCTCTGGTAATGAGTCTAATGAGGCTGAGTCTAGTGGCGGTGCTGGTGGTCATGAACCTTCTGCATTGGATGGTACAGCTGGTGAATCTTCAGCTAAGATTCTTAGTTCTAAGAAAAGAAAAAGGAGCGTACAGGTAAAAAAAATTGTTTACGAAATTCTTTCCCTGATCTACAATGCACTTTTTGTTTATACTTGGTTTTATGGCAGGAGGCTGAGGTTGATCAAGCTAAGGGAAGCCAATCACCTGTCGAGGCTACAAAGGATGGTGCTGAAAATCAACAGAAAGTAGACCAGAACCAAACTACAATGGTCAATAAGACTACGGCTAAACATGGAAAACAAGGTTCTCAAGCTTCTGATCTACCAAAAGAGGAATACATCCATGTCAGAGCCCGAAGAGGGCAGGCAACAAACAGCCATAGTCTTGCAGAAAGGGTAAAGATTACATGGAACTTACTGAAAGCTTAGCAATATTTAAATCATCTGATTGGAGTTAATTGGTTATGACTTCAGGTAAGAAGAGAAAAGATCAGTGAAAGGATGAAATTTCTGCAGGATCTTGTACCTGGTTGCAATAAGGTATGCTTTCTTGGAGGGTATAGCTTAAGGAGTACAGTCAAATTCACTTCTTAGCCGCAGTTGGACCAGCTAGTGTAGTTCAGTTTCTAAGGGTTTATTGGTTCTTGCAGGTTACAGGCAAGGCAGTGATGCTAGATGAAATCATTAACTACGTGCAGTCACTTCAGCGGCAGGTTGAGGTATTGGAGCATAATTCACAACTTAACTTTTCCAAACCATTGGTTCCTTGGTGATCTAGTGTAGTTAGTGGTGGTATAGTGGTGCACACTTCGATCTTATAAAAAATGATCTGATAAAATATATATACAAACTAAAGTAACTTGTGAATCTTGTTAGATTGATGTATATATTGTTACAACCTCAGGGCTTATATGGTAGTATTCCTGAGCCTTTCATCAATTACTTTCTCTGATTTGCATATACTGTATAGATATAACCATCAGCTTTCCTTCACAAGCCCTAATGTGTCACTTTATTTTCTTCTTTTGCAGTTTCTATCAATGAAACTTGCAACAGTGAATCCTCGGGTAGATTGTAATATAGAAGGGCTTCTTGCAAAAGATGTAAGTTGATCCATGTAGATTTAGCAATTACTCATGTCTATATGTCTCTTCTAATCCATTGAAGTACAGATTATTCAATCACGAGCTGGTCCATCAACTCTGGGGTTTTCTCCTGATTTATCTGTGGGTTATCCTCCGTTACATCCATCTCAACCTGGACTTGGTCCAGGTGGTTTTCCTGTCATGGAGAATAATGCTGATATTATTCGTAGAACTCTCAGTTCCCACTTCACACCAATGACCGGAGGATTCAAGGAGCCTAATCAGGTTTTACTTCTCTTCTTTTCTTTATAGTTCACACTTTAAGCATGTGTTTGGGTATATATAGCATCCAATGGTTAATTATTCGGAAACTTATGACTCTTGAGTCTTTGTAAGTCCTTTTGTTCTTTTATTAGTATATTTTAAAACCAGACTTGGCTTTAGTGCATGATGTGATTGACATCTTGCTTAACTTCATGAGCGTATGAGGATTACAAATTTACTTACATTTTGGTTCCAGCTATCAAATGCATGGGAGGATGAGCTCCACAATGTTGTCCAAATGAACTATGGAACAAGTACTGCTTCTGACAGCCAAGAAGTAAATGGTATTTACTCTCTTTTATCAACACGCCCTTTGCAGCCTGTCATAGGCAGAATGTTCTCCAATCTGACTATAATTAATCTATTTCTCTTGCAGGTTCTCAACCTTCAGGTCATACGAAAGTAGAACTTTGATCCTAAAGGGTTTATAGCTCTATCCCAGACAGCTCATATGACCCTCTACCTGTTACATTTATACCGCATTCTTGAAGGTAGCCAAGGACACGCAAATCACTCTTTCAAAATTTTGAAGTATAAGCATATGCAGTCACTACTACCCTGTTCTTATTGAATAACCGAAGATGCTATTCACCTGGTTTTATAGCTAGGAATATCAGAGTCAACATTCAACTGAGGCACATGCTTGAAAGCCCGTGGTTCGTTAACTGTAATGTTAGGGCAGTGATACATTTGTATGATTGTATAGATTGATAATATGGAAATCTTTTGTGATATATGAGTAATGTGTTATCAAGTATTCTTAGATGATGTCTTACTGTAATTTAGTGATGGAAGAGATGTATTTTGTTCAGTTCAGAGATGTAAGTTGCTATTTGTTTATTAACTTTTTAAGGACATATAATGTTCTTCAATCTTACTACTCATTTTTTCCCCTCTTCGAAACCAATTACGGTTTTATTTCGTAACTAAGTCAAATGAATTCAAGTGTTGACTTACTTGATATTTTCCAGCTGATATCGATCTTTGGATAACCCTACCCTTGTATAAAAAATTTGACAGCATTCAGTCCAACAAAGAGCTGCCCAGAAAAGACCCAATGCCTCAAACAGGCCAATAAAACACACCGAAACCAGCTGCTATATATATATATATCTTTTGCTCTTATTTTAGGCCGAAAAGGGCGAACGCCAATTCCCGCCAACTAATTGTTTTCAATAGACAGAAAATGTCTTCCAACTCTAACTACTACTGTTCATTACTGAAAATCTGCACCGAGACCCGAAACCGGTCCCAAGCAAAGAAAATCCATTGCCACATTCTTAGAACCATAAAAGACCCTGAAACATTCCTATTAAACAATCTTGTTAATGCATACGGTAAACTAGGGGATTTAACCTACGCACGCAACTTGTTTGATAAAATTCCCCAACCAAATCTCTTTTCATGGAACACTATTCTTTTTACTTATTCGAAGTCTGGGAATCTTTCAGACATGAATGATATATTTAACCGCATGCCTAAGCGTGATGGGGTTTCTTGGAATTCCCTTATTTCGGGGTATGCTTCTCGTGCCTTGGTAACTGATGCAGTGAAGGGTTATAATTCAATGTTGGGGGATGGAGCAGCTAATTTGAATAGGATTACGTTTTCTACTATGCTTATATTGTCTTCTAGTCAAGGGTGTATTCATTTGGGTAGGCAGATTCATGGGCAGATTGTGAAGTTTGGGTTTGGATCTTATGTGTTTGTGGGTTGTCCTTTGATGGATACGTATTCAAAGGCAGGGTTTGTTTACGATGCAAAACAAGTTTTTGATGAAACGCCAGAGCGGAATGTGGTAATGTATAACACAATGATTACTGGGTTTTTGAGGTGTGGTATGGTGGAGGATTCCTGGTCGTTGTTTCACAGTATGCGGGAAAAAGATCCCATTTCTTGGACAACTATGATCACGGGATTGACTCAGAATGGTTTGTATAAAGAGGCTATTGATTTGTTCAGAGAGATGAGGACAGAAGGCTTGGTTATGGATCAGTTTACCTTTGGAAGTATGTTGACGGCCTGTGGGGGTTTAATGGCCCTGAAAGAAGGCAAGCAAGCTCATGCTTTTGTAATTAGAACTAATCATATGGATAATGTCTTTGTAGGCAGTGCACTTGTTGACATGTATTGCAAGTGCAAAAGGATAGCGTTTGCCGAGGCAGTTTTCAAGAGGATGACCCACAAGAATGTTGTGTCCTGGACTGCACTGCTAGTGGGTTATGGCCAGAATGGGTACAGTGAAGAAGCTATTAGAGTCTTTTGTGACATGCAGAGAAATGGCATCAACCCTGATTATTATACTCTAGGAAGTGTAATTAGCTCATGTGCAAACCTAGCAAGCTTAGAAGAGGGTTCACAATTTCATGGCCAAGCAATAGTTTCTGGCTTATTTTCTTTCACAACAGTTTCTAATGCACTTGTTACTTTATATAGCAAATGTGGAAGTATAGAAGATGCTAACCGCCTTTTCAATGAGATGAATTTTAGGGATGAAGTTTCCTGGACTGCATTGGTGTCAGGGTATGCTCAGTTTGGTAAAGCCGATGAAACAATTGATTTGTTTCAAAAAATGTTAGCTCATGGTCTAAAACCTGATGAAGTTACTTTTGTTGGTGTTCTATCAGCTTGCAGTAGGGCAGGACTAGTGGAAAAAGGGTATCAGTATTTTGAGTCAATGGTAAAAGAACACGGAATCATGCCCGTTGTTGATCATTATACTTGCATGATTGACCTTCTTAGCCGAGCTGGAAGGGTAGAGGAAGCAAGATGCTTTATAAACAAAATGCCTATGCCTCCTGATACAATTGGTTGGTCCACCTTACTTAGCTCATGTAGACTGCATGGTAACTTGGAAGTTGGGAAATGGGCAGCTGCATCCCTTCAGGAACTAGAGCCCAACAATCCTGCAGGTTACATCTTACTCTCAAGCATATATGCTGCTAAAGGAAAATGGGATTATGTGTCAGAATTAAGGAGGGGAATGAGAGATAAAGGAGTGAGAAAGGAACCGGGATGCAGTTGGATCAAATATAAAGGCAAAGTGCACATTTTCTCAGCAGATGACCAGAGAAGTCCATTTTCAGATCAGATATATGCTGAGCTTGACAAACTAAACCACAAGATGATAGAAGAGGGTTATGTACCGGATCTGAGTACTGTTCTTCATGATGTTGAGGAATCAGAAAAGAAAAAGATGCTTAATTACCACAGTGAGAGGCTTGCAATTGCATTTGGGTTGATATTTATCCCTCCCGGGCTTCCCATACGGATAGTTAAAAATCTTAGGGTGTGTGGGGATTGCCATAATGCAACTAAGTATATTTCTAAGATAACACAGAGAGAGATACTAGTAAGAGATGCTGTCCGCTTCCACTTGTTTAAAGATGGAACATGCTCGTGTGGAGATTTCTGGTGATGCTGTTTTCTGTGCCCAAAACTGATGATGAGTAGATCAAACCTTTGGCTAACTATTCAAATGACCAAATCACTGGATTATTCGCATAAAAAGGACTTGGTCTCGGAAGGTATTATCAGGAAGATGTATTGAATGTTGAAAACAACGGTTATTATGTCAACGACTGTATATGACAGGCTGCCAGCTGAATCCTGCCTGCCAAAAACCCACAAATACTTCACAGATCAATTGGTTCTGCTACATGCCAAGGCTAATTTTCTTTGCTGCCTTGCTGTCTATTTCTCTAGTTCATGTCTCCATGGTTAATCAGTATTTCTGGGACTTCTGGGTACGTCAAAACTTGGAAAGGATTGCCTCTTTGACCAAAAGCCTCCACTACATTTCTCCCTTTTTTGTGCAATGGTGTTTCCACCGTTTAAAACTTGCTCATATTCCTTTAAAAAGAGCAATATAAAATGTATCATGGATTGATCTTAGACTATAATAATGAAAAAATTGTCTGAGTGAGTTGAACTTGAAAACATTGTCCTAGCATATCTGTCTTCTCTGGTTAATAAGATTTATAGTTTGGTAGACAAATTGACAGTATAACACAAATTAAGTTCTTTTTTTTTTCCTTTCTGAAACAACTTAGAATGATTGATACTATAATAAAGGGGTGTACTTCATAAAGGCAGGTGCTTTAAATTAACATCGGAGTGAATTTGGGGTATCTTTTTTACATGGTGTAATAACTAGTTGAGGTGTTTGGCATCCTATTTAAGTGTCTTAAAATATTCTCAGCTATCTGCCTTGTACTACCATTCCCATGATGAAAAGCACTAACCAATGAGGCAGGCAGTAACCTATCCTGTGATATGTCTGAAGCTGACTTATTTCCACCTTTAACTAGGAATTTTTCAATCATCCAAAATGATTTCTGCCACAGGCCCTCTTGTCTGTGCTCTTTCACCACATTCAAGATATGTTGAATAGCATTTACTTCACTCAAAAGGCTCACACTCATGTTCACATCAACATTGTCGTCCAGCAAAGTACATATAGCTGCCAATGAAGCTTCAACTACCTCGTTATTCTCATGATCCAGGCATGCCAATAACCTTTCGACAGCGTTTGCATCGATCAAACAAAATGTGGTTTCTGAAGAACATACCCCTCTATGAACTGGACACAGTAATGGTATCTTTCTCCTTTTTAATGAACTGGAAGATAGAAGCTTTGGCAGGTGGAACAAGTTCGTAAGCTTGGTTTTCTTAATTTTTGGTGGCTTTGATAGTTTAATTGACTCTAATGAGAGCTTCTCTAGTCCAGTTGCTGATAATCTTTGAACTTCATCACTGGATGTCTTTGTGAGCAATTCCGTGAACACCGATGTGAGGTTGTGAGCTTTTGCTAGAAACAAGATCTGTGGTTCATACAGTGTAGTTGTGAATCTAACAAGAATCCCAACTAGGCCCTCTAAGTAAACAGATGCATGCCTGCTAGTTCTTATTCCACTTCTTTGGATCAAAATGATTCTCTGAAGGATCGTGGGGACAACATTCTTGTGCAGAAGAGCAAGGTTGAGTGTTAGATTCTGTTGGGGGAGTTTTGCTAGGAATTTTGCTGAAACTGCCTGCTTCTCTGTGATGTGGTTAGTTTCAGTCTGGCTCTCAATTAAACTCTCAGGCTGCCCCCTGGTTTTGCAGAGCCTCTCTGCTAGTGTGTTACCGACATGTGATGCAAGGGTAATGAGTAGCTTGATTGCTGCAATCCCAAGTTGTTCATGTTGGGTATTGATGAGTTCAATGAGAGTGTAGCTTGCTTCAGTCTCATTCACAACTGAGACAATTGTTGCCATTGACTTGGGTGACTTAGTGAGGCATAAGAGGATTCTGATGAGATTGATGTCGAGTTCATGAGCTGTTGAGTTTTTAAGCATGCAGATAATGTTATAGACAACATAATCTGAACTTATCCTGTGGCCATGGGGATTTACTTGGATGCTATCATGCTCAACCCCCGACTCGAGAATATTAGCAAGTATTGCAGCAGCTTCTTTCTTTGAGTTCATTGGTTCATCATATATCCTACGAGCGAACATCTCTTCAGCCATAATTTGGACAATACCAGCTTCTACTAGTATCCGGGCAGTTGGATGGTGAGATGAGATTTGTGCTAAAGCCTTAAATGCTGCCTTTCTGATAATGGTGTTACCACTTTGCACCATTTTAAAGAGACTAGGAGAAGCCCTCTCGGCCACATAAGTTTTGCTGTCATTACCAAGTATGATTTCCCCCAAGTAGCTTGCCATTTCCATTTGCACCTCCTTGGAACCTGCTTATTTACACATCAGCATACTTGTCTTAGACTTCAAAACTCGTTTGACTTTTATGATCAAACTTGAACATTCTTCAGTTAATCTAACTGCCATTTAATGTGCAGTTTCTAAATAGTTCCCTTGAAATGTTGGTGTCAGCTAACTAATGCTCTAAAATTATTATTTGGAAGAAGGTCAATCATAAAGAAAGGTAAATTACCTACAGTTAGATGATTCAAAAGAGGGTCCAAGAACCCATACTCTGCCATCTGCTTTATGTTGTCTCGAAATCTCTCCAGGTTCTTTAAAATTTCATCTGCTTTTTGTGAAGCAAAGGGATCGACCTGATGGTTATATTTGATTCTGATCAGAATCAAAATGGCTCCAGTTGCTGACCCAATTTTTTCACGTAAAGCTTGACCTCTTGAAAGCTCAAGCAAGAGAAGTAATGATGCATGCCGAACTGACTGGTGGCTACTCGATAACAACTCCAGCAGCGTTGATAAATCCATTGCATTAGCAATCATTTCCTGCAGGAAATATAAAGAAATTGGTGCATATCTCCAGGGAAAAGTTTTCTGAAGTCTTTGTGCTTACTTAAAACTTCCAGTTTTGGTGATTACAAATAAAGACAGGATCAGGAATGTTCATATCCACCACAGTTTGCATCATTATGAAGGATATGTAATAGATATTCAGGTTAAGCTCTACAATCATGCATGCAGTAGTGTTCTAAAATATCTGTAAATAGTAAAAATCCAAACCTTTCCTTCGTTGCCTTCCTCAGCCAATTGTCGTAATAGTTCCAGGGCTCCACATCTGACATCTCTATCTTTGTATCCGAGTAACTTAATAAGCAATGGCAATATTCCAACATTAAGCACTTGTACCTTATTGTACTGTTTCCTTTTGCAGATATGTTGCAGATCTGTTATTGCCTCTAGTATCATATTATCCGAACTAGCCAAAGATAATGCCACACGAGCAACCTTGATCCTTGCAGCTTCGTTCCTATCCTTCCATTGCTCTATTGTGGTCTTTAGAGCAACATTGGTGCTTAAAACCCTGCTCGTGAGCTTCATCCCTGTTGTTGGACAGATTATATCCTCTAGATGACTGAACGTTTCAAACCACTCCATTATCGCCTTCCTCTCATATGTCACTCCACTCTCAATGGTAACTGGGTCATCCATAATCTGCTTAGTCAATGGACAGAAGAAAGTGTCATACATAGGTTCGATATAATGAGCTACCTGTGGCAATCTTGGCAAGGATTTGTTTACGTTCTCATTCTGGCTTTTCTGATTCGTAATTGTAAGGAAATCATTTAGGCATGGCATGTTCGAAGCTTGAGAACTTTCTGTGGAGACTGAGACTTCCACATTGACAGAGTAAAGATCTGATTCCATTGGCATTAGTTGTGGCATGTGAGAACTTTCTGTTGCCATTTTTGATTTCTTATGTGGTTCTTTTGCAAAAGACATCTGTGGTTCGAGCTTTTTGGTTCGTAGATCTTCAGGTTGCTTAACTTCAATGTGGACATTCTGCATTAGTTGTGGCATTTCAGAACTTCCTATTTCCATTTTTGATTTCTCATGCGGTTCTGTTGCAAAAGATGTCTGCGGTTTGAGCTCTTTGGTTCGTAGTTCTTGAGGTTGAGGTTGCTTAACTTCAATGTGGACATTCTGCGTTAGTTGTGGCATTTGAGAACTTTCTGTCGCCATTTTAGATTTCTTATGCTGCTCTGCTGCAAAAGATATCTGTGGTTTGAGCTCTTTAGTTCGTAGTTCTTGAGGTCTCTTAACTTTGAAGCGGACATTCTGCATTTCCTCCGAAAGAGACCGGACTGCAGTTTCTGCATATCCCTCGCCCCCAAATGTTGCAGATGGTATCAAGCACAAACACTCACCTATGTCTTTTATCACCCCTTCCAGCTGGCCTATGATGCTTCCAAGTTCAGAATCTGAAACTGGTTGGTTATTTTTATCGCAATCTCCCACAAGATCTTTTGCCAGATTGACATTCTGGGAAATAGTTTCTAGAATCTCTTTTGCATTTTTCGGGGTTTTCTCAGTATACTTCAACTCCATTATCACTGGAAAAACTCGATAAAGGTAGCATCCAGCTTCAAAGAAACTCTCCTGCTCTACTTCTATGCACTCTACTGATTCTGTGACTGCTGTAATATCAGCCAACAAGGATGCAAAAAGACCAGCAAAAGCAGTGTTGTCTATCTGAAAAAGGAAAAAAAGATCAAAAGAATTGAGATGTTGGATCAGTAATGATTTCTTCAAGCTATAAGCCAAGATATAAATATTTTCTGTTTCTTGTAATTCAGAAAATAAGGCCAATATGCATAGTCCAGGATACAATCAAAGCATTGCTCATGACTTGAAGATGAATTTGCTTGTTTGACAAAAATAGAAACAGATGGTGATCACTTTGGTGGTTTCATTTGTCTCATATGAACAAATCTCAGCTATATAATAATATCTATTTATCTAAAAGCATGGGATGCTTGAAGGTTCACCAGGATTAAATTCATAGGAATCATTCTGATAAGTTGGCAATTTTCTAGTCTATGATTGTACTTCACCAATCTAAACATATCTTATCTGGATTCAAGTATCGGATACAGGTATGCGTTTGGCATGGTTATACGTAAATTTTCTTTCCCTAATACAATTGCAGGATCATATATCCATAACCGAATGTATGCAATATTTGATAAAGAAATGAGGAGTCTATGTAACATGTAGTGTCTTGCAGATGATATTGAAACATGGAAATGCTAATAAGCAAGTTTTAATGGAGGAATAATTGATCCTAAGCCTCTAGATTGCTACTTAACAAAGAATGAAAAAGCAATTACAGAGAGAGATTTTGGAAAAGCTCGTACCGACATCGTCAAACCACAGCCGTCCGTGTATTCGGTGAAGTTGCAGAACCTGAAGACTTGAGAGTTTCTGGGAGTTACAAAGATGTTTTAAGAAAAAAGGTAGCTCATTGAATCAGTCTCTTTTCATGAGGAGAAAATCTTTAATTTCTTGATATCAAAAGTCAAAGCTCTGCCTTTACTTTTATTTTAAGATACAGATTACGTAAGTTTTTATATGGTACTTTACTTTGATGCATAGAGAAACAATCAAGACTTGAAATTGGTGTTGACGAATTGTTTAATATATTTTCTAAAGTTTCATTCAGGGAGAACCCAAATGGGGCAGGAGGGCCTTAGCCCCCTCAGATAAAATGGTTATATTGCAATTTTAGACTCTTTTTAAAAATTATCAATTCAACTTAACCTTTTTACCATTTATATTTTTCCTTGACCTCCTCAACCAAAAATTAATGTCTAGTTTCTTTCATAAACAAAACCTCCAATAGGCTTCGTTTTCCTGGTGTCACCCCTAATTAAATCAGGAATTAGACAATTTGGTAAACAAATTTTGTATTCCCACATGCGTACTTAGAAATAAAATATTTTCTTATTTCAACATTATATATTATTTTAGTTTGGCCCTCCCAATAAAGATTCATCAGATTCCAGTTTTAGCTTAGACTGTTTCTTTGTTTATGAGTTGACGAATAGAAGGTGCTAACTTGTTAATTTAATTAAAGATATTAGTCCACTTTCCTCCTGACATGTGGACTAGTTCAAAGTGATAAGACTTTGGCCTTCACTTTTAATATATTAATAAAAGATTACTACCAGTTGGACTGTTACATCTTTGCATGTTACATATGCATAAATATTAGGGATAATAGCATATTTGAAAATGTTGATTTTGGTACTCAACTTTAATTCCGTCAATCAGGACATGTGGCTCAATTATTTTGTTTTAGACCATAGAGATTAACAATATTTATGGAATAAAGAAATATATTATCAGTGTACCACAATCATTATTATCATCTTAAATAAAGCTACTATCTTCTCCATTGAAAAAGATATAATTTTGGAGTGGGTTGTTTGATTTTAGGGAGAATGAGACGAAAATCCATTAAAAAGCCTTCAATACTTATCCCACAGTACAAACAACATGCTTTTTTTGTTATGAGAGAGGAGGAGAAAATGTAGTCTTTTCTAATCTCTCATGCACCAAAATCTTCATTTCATTACCATTTTGACACTTGCATTTTTCTATTTAATTCAATTCTCACTTTTATCTTAACCTTCAAATTTTATACTTCTCAATTCACTCTAAAATGAATGGAAATGTTAATGTCTGTTAATTTTATTGACGTAACAATCCATGTGTATGCCATGTCAACAATTAATTAATTTTTAAAAATTAATTTTATTTTAATTTTTTTATGTTTTTTATAATTTTTAATATTTTTTAATTTTAAAGTTTAAAAAATGATTAATTCTTATTGTGGCATCCACGTATATACCAAAGTTAACATACGGTAACTTTTTCATTCATTTTTTGGTAATTTGACAAATAACATCTACTCTCAAAATCTAAAAGAGACAAAAAATTAAATATAGGGCTAGCAATAAGAAATTTAGTGAATATCAAATTAAAAAAATTAATAAGTATCAGAATCAAATATATGAAAATTGTCAATTTTTTGAAATTTTGATAAATAAAAAATTTTAATAAAATTTCAAACATATTTCACGCACATTAATATTTACCAAATTTTTTATTAATAAATATTATTCATATATTAAAAAATTTTATTTACCAAAATTTTAAAGTATTTTCATATATCTGGTTTGGATACTCACTAAATTTTTTATTTACCAAAATTTTAAAATTGAGATAAGTTAAAAATAATAATGGGTCCTCATTTTTAAAAAAGAAATTTCACAATCCCCTAATTTGATCAAAAGAAATGATGATTTGATGTATAACATATTCAAAAGTGGATTTATTATGAGTTCGAGGTCTTTTGTACTCGATTTTTTCGAACTCAAATTTTTTTTTATTTCGGCTCGGATCTGGCTCTGACGGATTCAAATATTTTTAAAGTATATAAGTTATGCATATTTTAATTTCGAATGTAATAATTTATTTTACTTTTATACGATGACAACACAATTTAAATTTGTCTTATAAAAAGTATAAATTATATATATTTAATAAAGTTATTCTATATAAAATAATTAAAGTCCTTATTGTATGTAAAATTTATTATTTTATGGTATTATTTTAATTAACGGAAACCTCTTCTATTGTTCATTATTTTATTATATTGGCAATAGAATAACTTTTTATCTTTCTTATTTAATTTATAAACCTAATGCTCATATTCTAAAATATTTATTTCAGAACCCAAATAATATACTCATTATTACCCAAACTCAAAATACACTAATTATACCCCAAATCTTAAGTCCAAAATAAAAATAAATTAAACTCAATACCCAAATACAATTTGTAAAAGTTAAAGTCCAATTTAAAATCTAATTTAATATATTAAATTTTTAATAATATTTTATATATTTCTAGTTATAGATATAAACATACATTTTAATATACTAAATTACTAATTACTAATTACTAATTACTATTGATGTTATATCTTTTATTATAATCTATAATATAATAATTATATATATTAACACTTACAAAATATATTATTTCATTATATAGTATCATATCACATACTTTAATAGAAGAGTAGTACATAATATATTAATTATTATCATATATTGTTATTTATTATTATACTCTAAGCCCCTATACTTTTTCTACATTTGAAAGTTAACCCTCCTACTATATTATATAATGCTATATCACATTCTATATAATGCATTAATAGTTTATATATAAATATATATATGTATTAATAATTAAACATTATAATATCATGCAATACTATATCTTTTATTATATTCTACAATATAATAGTAGAACATTATATATATATATATTAATTATTATCATATATTATTGTTTATTATTATATTGGTTGAAATATGCTCTAAGTCCCTATACTATTCGTACATTTGAAAGTTAGTCCTCTTACTATATTATGCTACATCATATCATATACTATAATATACAGAGGGCCCCCCTAATTCTCCATTTTGGCCCTTTAAATTTTAAAAAAAAACATTAGTAAAGGAAAAATTGTACTTTGGCCCCCTAAAAATGATAAAATTTTGATTTAATCCTTTAAAAATTATAAAGATATAGACAATTTAATTTTAGCCCCCCTAAATTTTTTTCCTGGCTTCACCCCTGATAATATATTAATAGTTTATATATGCAACAATGACTAAACATTATAATATCATGTAATATTATATCTTTTATTATAATATATAATATAGTGTGTTATATATTACATATTATTTTTTATTATTATACTAGTTGAAATATGCTCTAATTCCCTATACTTTTTATACATTTGAAAGTTAGCCCTCCTACTATATTATATAATACTATATCATATTATATATTAATACTTTATATATATGTATCAATGATTAAACATTATAATATATATAATACTATATCTTTTATTGTAATATGTATTACAATAATAGTTATATACAATAGTAGTACATTATATATTACTTATTATTTTTATTATATTAGTTGAAATACGTTCTAAGTGCCTATACTTTTCGTACGTTTGAAATTTAGACCTCCTACTATATTATATAATTTTATATCATACTATATAATATATTAATAATTTATATATGCATCAATGATTAAACATTATAATATCATGTAATACTATATCTTTTATAATAATCTATAGGCTTAATCCACGATTTAGCCCCTGAAGTATACCCATTTTTCCATTTTGGCACCTAAACTTTTTTCGTCCCAATTTGACACCTAAAGTATCAATTTCCTCTATTTTTCCTCCATTTTGTAACGAATGTTGAGAAAAATTATTAAACAACCTTGGCCAGTGAAAATGTGCCATGTGGCATGTTTTGGCAATGAAAAACTGCCACATGACAAATAGGTTTATTTAAAATAAAAATATTAAATTTAAATTAAAAATATAAAAATATAATATTAAATATTTAAACATTACGAAACCACTTTTGACTTTGACCAAATGTTGACCATCTACGTGGTGCTATTAGAACACACCAAGTGTTATTTTTTAATATTATATATTATATTGATTAAAAATTAAAAATATATATAGAGGCCCAATTTTATCTGGCTCAAACAAACCAAAAGACTAAAAAAACAAATAAGCAAAAATAAAAATAAGCCCATTAATTAAAGGTCCAATCCGTTTATAAGCCCAAGCCCTAACCCAAACCCAATACACTCGAGCCCAAATACTAACCCAATAGCCCAAAGCCCATAAACCTAAAAACTAAATAGGAAACCTTAGAACACTAAAGCCATCTGCACCACAGCCTCTGCCACGTCAGCAAACGCGTTGCCCAAGGTCTGACTCCTCGTCTACCCCCTTTCACTGCAAAGGCATGGCTCCCCAGCGTCGTTGACCACCCCGAACACCTGCAAAAAAGAAAAAGCAAAAGATAGAGAGTAAAAAAATAGAGGAGTAGAACAAAAAAAAAAGAAAGATAGTAATATCTTGTAATATACTTTGGCTATAAAAAACCGAAAACCAGTTGTAATATGGACATTCAAAAAAAAAAGAATACAAAAGAAAAAAACAACAAAAGTTTTAAAAAAAAGGTAGTCCCCTTACTGTTTTTTATTTGTTGAAGAACATACATACAAAAAATATAACAAAATATTAAAGTTTTTTTTTGGTTTACCTGTTAGCCATCGTCATGGGAGGTCCTTTCTATTTGAAAGGTCTCCGAACCCTTAGGGTTCGTCAAGGGCCTCGTCGGGGACTGGGAAACTAAAAGGTTCCTCGCCTTCTAGTCGAACTTCAACTGGGTTTCTAGGGATTTGAAGCCCAGATCTGGACTCTACGCACAAAGAGGGTTTGAAAGGGTAATTTTGGCGATTTCGACCACTAAAGGCGGCGATCGTCGTCATCGATGACCAGTGGCCAAGATGGAGCCATGACAACTTAATGGTTGGACATAAGGGAGGCTCGAGAGAAAACAAGAAAGAAGAAAAGTTTTTTTTTAAAACAAGTGAAATGATTTTTTTTGAAGTTTTTGGCTTATAAAGGGTTCTAGTACGAAGCTATTTTGGGCTTGACTTTCAAACGCCCAAAACGACGTCGTTTTGAGCTTGACCCGACAATTGGACCCAAACCCCTCTAGGATCTACGTGTTTTCAAGGGAAGGGTCTAATCGCTATTTTGGCCCTTCAACTTTTTTTCGATTTCGTCATGTGTTTTATATTTATTTTATTTTCCCCTATAATTTTACTCTTGTGCAATTTAGTCCCCTCTGACCCACTGATAATCCCCCCGGGATTGACACATGTAATGGGGTTGGGATAATTGCCCTCTGAGTCCTTGTACTTTCCTATCTTATTCTAATTTGATCATTTATGTTCCTCTTTTATAATTATGCTTTAAATTTTATTACATTTTCAATTTAGTCCCTTTATTTAATTCGATTCCTTTACTTCATGTTTTAAATTTATGGTCCTTTCAATTTCATTATTCGCGCTTTAGCCCTTCAAATTATGCAATCCTAAATTTCATTTTTAAGTTGTTATTTTATTCTTTTATCTACATTATTATTATGGTATTGATCATGTTATAATTATTGACATTGTC